>NC_053035.3:487733465-488374016 GCF_002575655.3 Aegilops tauschii subsp. strangulata | reverse complement strand
GGCTTGTTTTTAAAATTTTGTTTTCCTTTTCGATCTTTGTTTTTTACAATTTAAATAATTTGGGACTTCAAAAAAATTCCGAAAAATAAAAAATGCGAATTTTGCAATAAAATATTTAATAATTCACAAATGTTTGTGGATTCAGAAAATGTTCGCTATTTCTCAAAAAATATTTCATACTAAAATGATGTCAGCAATTTTGAAAACTAATGTTCGGGAAATCAAAAAATGTTCATGATTTTTTTAAAAGTTTGTGTATTAAAAAATGTTAATAAAATTGAACAAAATTTCGCCAATACAAAAAATTGTCATGAATTCAAAAACTGTTCATGACTTACAAAATAGTTTATTGATTCAGAAAATGTTCACTAATTCAAAAAATTATCATGCATTTTAAAAAATGTCCGTGAATTTCAAAAAAAATCC
Source organism: Aegilops tauschii subsp. strangulata (assembly GCF_002575655.3). Classification (NCBI taxonomy): domain Eukaryota; kingdom Viridiplantae; phylum Streptophyta; class Magnoliopsida; order Poales; family Poaceae; genus Aegilops; species Aegilops tauschii. The sequence goes on along the minus strand of NC_053035.3, from coordinate 488,373,590 downwards.
ACCAATTTCCAAAGATATGTTCGTTGATTCTACAAATGTTCGCCTATTCAAGAAAAATGTTTCAAATTTTTTAACAATTTTTATTTTTTTGCAAACAGTATAAAATGTTCATGAATTTAGAAAATGTTCGAAATCTGTAAAAATGTTCATAATTTCAGATATGTTCACGAGTTTAAAAAATGTTTATGATTTTTAAAATTTGTTCACGATTTCACGAAAATGAGAGTGATAATGTATCTCGGGGATGCAGCAAAATATGGTCATGGCCATTGAAGATTATGATTTTTTTTCTTCCATTACAACGCACGGGCCGTTTTGCTAGTTCCTGTAAAAAAAGAAGACAACCTATCCTCACACTCCATTGAACCTACCATACTAGTCTCCTCTATGGTGGGAAACGGTATAATTTCTAACATATGTAATCGCCCATCCCATGTTATGTGTTTGGAGTTGCAGACTTGCAGTCCATGTCGTCTTTGTTGCTGGATTCCTGATTCAATGGGGTCATTATGATCTCCTTAACCGAGTCGTAAGATCGCGTTGATAATATTCGGGAGGTTCCCAACAAGGTCGACAGTTGGCTCAACCTTCATTACAACTTCACAAGCATATCATTGACTCCGATGCCAGCATCACGAAATGGGGCACCTTGCCCTCTGAAAGATGTGGTGGCGCCTTGCCCTCTGAAAGATTTGGGATGCCGGGAATGCAACGGTCTTCCCCCATATTGACCAGCATAGCTCCATCATGATCAGGAATAGTATCATAGACGACTTAACGGTGTCACCGGTTAAAGAAACCAATAGAGTAAATAGCATAAAACTACCACTTTTCGTGCTAGGGTTCCAAAAAACCACCACTTTTTTGTTTGTGACTGATACCTACCACTTTTCTCGTCGGCTATCTCAAAAAACCCAAATCACCCGTTGCTAGCGTTTTAAACCGTTTTCTGACGGACCGGGCCCGCCTGTCAGGCCACGTCATCGCCGCGCGTGACGGAGAGGCCGGTAACGGCCGTTACTCGGACCGACCGGTGCGGTCGGACCTCACCCGCTCGTGCGCTCATTAAGTCATCTCCCTCCCTCTCACTCTGCTCCCCTGCCCGCACACATCTCTGCTCTCACTCTCACTCTCTCGCTCCTCTCCTCTCTGCTCTTCGACGCCGGCGGCGACTTGCGCTGTGGAAGCTCCACCACCGCCATGCCTTCCTGGAATGACGGGGATACGAGCTCAGAGGATGAGTGCGACATCACAAGCATGGACATGGCTCTTTGGGTAAGTTTTTCGATCTGCTGAGCTAGGGTTAGGGTTCATCTAGGAGCTAGATTAGGTTAGTGTTCATCTTGGTGAGCTAGGGTAAGCTTTGGTTACTGTTATTTAGTAGGCAGGGTTATGGTTGCTGTTTGCGCTATGTTTATGTATGCTTGAAAACTAGGGTTAGGGTTAGGGTTCTTGCTGGATTGGGGAATTAATTTGTGATCTATGTCTGGTTCTGTGATCTAAGGTGATTTTGTTGATGTGTTCATGCAGGAGACCCCTGACACCATCGTGGAGCCTCTTTTCTGTGGCCAGTTGGAGCTTTCTGAACCCACCTGCATGATACACCACATGAGGCCAATTAAGTGTGTGGCATTTGAAGGAACCTTAACTGGAAGGCGTTTCTATGGTTGTCCAGTGCAGCAGGTATAGTACCTTAATTGGAATCATTTTCTTCTGAACCCACACATGTATTTACAAGGGTGACAAGTTGCTGTTCTGAACCCACACAATATTATGTTGACAAGTTGCTCTTCTGAACCTACACTGTATTATTTAGGATGAACTGCAATATGCCTTGTATTAAGGTATTGAGGGATATGGTTACTATCAAAAATGCTTATGGATAGGAAGCATATATCTGTGAATGTACTTGTACAAGCAGGTTGGGTTTTAGTTATAGTTTGAGTTATATTAAACAACATATTCAGTTTACTTAAGCCTCACCTTTAGTTTCTTAGTCTGATATGATTTGTTGTTATGAAATTGAGTGCACTTAGTGATGTATATTTCAATTTCCAAATGCAGAGTGAAGGTGTTAACTGTGGTGTTACTGAGTGGGTTGACAAGCCCTGGCATCCAATTCTTCAGAATTGCTTGTCCAGGCTGTGGGACATGTACCATGAGCAGAATTGTGGCAGGGTAGTTGATAAGCAGAAGTATGAGAAGCATTTGGCTAAGCTTAAGACTGAAAATGACAAGCTGTGCATTGAGTACACAAAGCTTGTCCAAGATGTATCCAAGATGTTTGATTGGCAGGATGGTAGGGTAGACCACATGGATTACCAGAAGGCAGTTGAGGAGGAAGAATTTGAGAAGAAGAAGAAAGAGGTAGAAGAGAGTGCTAGGTTGGAGGTTCAGATGGAGAAGCTCAAACTTGCCAAGGAACAAAGGTGCATTTTACAGAGTCAAGCTGACATTATCAAGAATACCGGGAAGGCAAAGAAGGAGGTTGAACAGGAGAGAGATTTGCTTAAGATAGAGAAGGCCAAGCTTGAGCATGTGGTGAATGAGCTGCTGAATGATGGGCATGCAAGCAAGGAGAAACTTGAGAAAATCAAGGCCATCCTTGATTCATGAAGTGTGTTCTGCAGATGGTGAAGTACATCCAAGGCCTTTATAAGTATGTGGCCTAACAATCTGATGTGAAGATATGGGGTGTACATTTTGGGGAATGTGAAGCTAATCTAGTCTATGTCTATGCCAATGTTAAGAACTGTAGTTTATGCTGCTAGAACCTTTAATGCTAAGTTATGAACTAAGTTGTAATGAATGTTCTGCCTGTATTTGAACCTCTTATGCTATGTTATGGAGTCAGTGATAAGCACTGCTGGACTATGCTATGTGTTTTTTATGTTTAAAAGGTAGTTATGTTTATTAGTGCTTTGTACCTGGGCTTTGTGGCCCAGTTATATTTACAAACCTAGGCCTACTCCACCCACCGTCCACTGCTCATAAATAGCCTACTCCGCCGACCCTCCTCCCTCCAGAACACAGCCGCCACACCCCACCTCTACAAACCCTAGATGGATCCAGAGCTTGGGGAGGTGACAGATGAGGAAGAGGAGGCAGTGCATGCAGTGGATGTGAGGAGGCAAAGGGCTCGCCCTGCGGTGCCCATGCCATCAGCTTGGGAGCTAGAGTGGGAGCTGGAGTTCAAGAGGAGGCTGGCAGAGAAGATCTTGGAGAAGTGCAACTCAGATGAGTTCACAGTTCTTGTCCCTGGCGGCAGGCGCAAGAGCTCAGGGAAGATCATCAGGTGGGCTAGGGCACAGGCAGTAATCGCTCCTCACCCTTCTACCAGAGCAAAGTGGCGCCGTTTCTTCGGTCGTTACGATTGAGAGTTGTTAGTAGTTATTTTAATTATGAATAAGAGTATGAGCTATGTATCCCTTCCACTTTCTGTACAACTCTTTGTATGAAAGAATGTTTGCATGGTGGAATCTATGAATGTTTGATTATTTGAAAGAATGTTTGATTCTTTGAAAGAATGTTTCTATCAATCTGTGCATCAGTTGCAAAGCTCATAAGTTTCAAACACTCAGGTAGTGCAACCCAGAAGTTTGAAACAATCTTTGCACCAGGAAGTGCAACCCAGAAGTCACAAACACTCAGGTTTCATAATGCAAACACTCAGGTTTCATAATGCAAGCACATACATAGGTTTCAGGAACCAAATACTCAGGTTTCAGGAAGCAAATACATAGGTTTTAGGGAGCAAACACTCAAGTTTCAGCAAACAAATACATAGGTTTCAGCAAGCAAACACTTAGGTATCAGCACTCATACAGTGCAAACAAGACAACTTTCCAGCACTCAATAGTTACCACTAGCAGTGAAATATGCCTTCCACTTTCCAGTTGGCTTCCTAACCCTCTTGGACCCAATCTCCATCTCAGAGTGAGCAGCTTGCCTTGGAGCATTGAAACCTGTGTACCCCCCTCCTCTGCTAGCTGTTGATGCTCTGGTGTTCTTTGCTGGAGAGGCAATGGATGACCTTGTGTTCTTGGCTGGTGAAGATGTGCTAGGAGCCCTTGTCTTCTTGGTTGCTTTGGTCTTCTTGGCAGGTGCTGATGTGGCAGGTGCTGGAGTAGCAGAAGCAGCTACCTTGTTCCTCTTTGTTGGTCCTGGAGTAGCTGTGGCTGTTGCAGGCCTCTTCCTAACTATGGCTGGTGCTGATGGTGCTGATGGTGGTGGTGGTGCAACCACACCTGTAGTAGCTCTGGTAGATGAAGAGTAGTCTGACCTATTCTCCTACACATTTAACAAAGCAAATTAGAATTAAACTACCTAGCCTATGAAACAGAAATTTCTTTATCAATAAGCATACCTGGTGATTATTCTTTCTCATCTGCAGTTTGGGTTTCAGTGGAACACCACATGTGGTATATCTGTGACCTTGCTTATTGCAATTGCTACAAGTCACTGTCCCAATTCTTGATGTATCCTTCTTGGCAGGGACCTCAAAATGTCCTTTCCTCCTAGCTGTCTGCTTTTTACCCTTCTTTTCTTTGAATACTGGAGGAGATATGTCATCCCCCATGGTGTGTGGCCAACAATCAGGGCCTGGAACAGGGTATATAATATGCTTGTAGGTTTCACAGTAGAGGGGCTTCTTGAAGAACTCATGGACAAAATCTTCAGGGTGTAGCTTCACCTTCTGCATTGCTGCTATAGCATGACTACATGGAATAGCTGTCATATCCCACCTCCTGCAGTCACAAGTGTAGTTGTTTAGGTTTACACAGTAGGTCTTTTCTGAACTACTTGTAACTTGCCAAATGCCTGGTCCAGCCATATATGCATCACAATATTTTGCCCATTTCTTGGCCTCCTCCAATATCTCAGAGTAAGTGGGTGTGATATCCCACCTACATGTCTCTGTCTTCTCCCTAATCTTCTGAAACTTGATCATGAGTTTTGTCCTAATTCCTTCAAGCATTGTCCTTATGGGCTTGTTCCTAACATCCAGAATCATCCTGTTGAAAACTTCACTAAGATTGTTTACAACAAGGTCTGTCTTGCATATAGTATCCATTCTATGCCTGGCCCAAGTATGGACTGGTATGTTGGACAACCACTTCCATGCCTCCTCACTCTCTTTCTTCAATGCTTCCATGCCCAGATCATGCCCATGCTTAGTGAAATAATATGCAGCCTGGTCTAGATGTTTTTTCAATTCATCCCCTCTAAACCCAGCTGATTGGAAGTTGGCATATATGTGTCTTAAACAAAATCTTTGAGGGGAATCAGGAAATACATCCTCTATTGCATTGAGCAGACCCTGTTCATTGATTTTGTATTAATAACTAGTGAAGTAAGTAGAGAAAGCATTACATAGTGCAAGGAAAAGCAGTACATAGTGAAAGGAAAAGCAGTTAAATCATGAAGAGTAGTTGTACCTTTTGCCTGTCTGACATAATTGTGTAGGGCCCAAACTTGTTGCCACTACCAATTATTGTCCTTAACTGTGTAAGAAACCAAGTCCAACTATCTGTCTCCTCCTTGTCAACAACACCAAATGCAATAGGGAAGATGTTGTTGTTGCCATCCCTCCCTGTTGCTGCCAGGATTTGCTGCCCAGTGCTTAGTTTGATGAAGCATCCATCAAGACCTGCATTTTAGGCCATTAGTAAGCAGCTACATGTAATGCAATCCCTATTTAAGCACTATACAGACTATATTTACCTATGAAAGGCCTGCAACCATTTAGGAACCCCTCCTTACAAGCAAACAGACAGTAAAACATGTAATGAAACCTTGGGGTAGGTGCTGGGTGGAGTTCAAATTCCTTTGTTGTCACAACACACCTACTACCAGGGTTTGTGTCCAAAACACACTGCAGATAGTCTCTTAACTTGTAGTATTGTGTCTTGTGATCCCCTTGCACAACATCAACTGCTTTCCTCCTTGCCCTGTAGGCCAAACTTTTTGGAACATGTACTCCAAATTTCTTTTTTGTATAACTCAGTATAGTCTCAACACCTGCACCAGGATTGGATCTTACAGTATCCTCAACAGCCTTTGCAACCCACTTCATGGTAACCTTTGTGTTCTCTCCACTTGCTCCACAGGTGTGATCAAGATTCATCTTCTTGATGCTAAAGGTTGACTCATGGGCAATCTTAGAAGCAGTAATATAAAACTCACAACCATACTTTCTATCTGAGCACCAGGCTATGATCCTACTTGGATCATTCCTATGATACCCAAAGTTCCTAAGTGTCCTAACATGGTAGTTTCTCAATGCTTCTCTGAACTCTACCACATTCAGAAAGCACAAATGAATCCTAAATTGTTCATGTGCATTAGGCCTAGAGGAATCATACCATATTCTCTCCTTCTTCTTCTTCAATTTTCTCTTCCTGCCACAAGGCAACCTAGGTGCATCATCTTCTTCATCAGAAATGCCTTCATCACCTGGAAAGCAGAACTCATCAGCTTCTGGCACGAAATCTTCAAACTTTATGTGATCTGGCTCACTGTGTGATCTGCTTGTTGGGCCTTGTTTCCTCACAGGTATCTTCTGTGCCACAGTTTTCACATGATCTGAAGCTTCTTCTTCATCATCTTCTTCAGAACCATTTGACTCCTGCCAAAACTCTGAGGGTTCAGAAGCAGCCCCAAAATATTGCTCAGCCATCTCTTCCTCTTCCCTGTAGTGCTGACTTGTTCCTTCACCACCTTCATCTTCTCCCCTAGCCCAAGACTTGTATGAAATTTTCTTCCCTCTGTAATCACCCCTGAAAAACTCAAAATCTGAAGAGGATTTGTCCAACTCATCTTCATCTTGATCTTCTGCTTCAATGCCTTCAATTTCCACTGCCTCTTTTCCCTTGTTGAAATTACAGCTCTGCTGTGTGTTAAAATATGGATCAACAGGCGAGGCTGTGAAGAATTTGAGACAGGGAAAAGGACACCTTCTTGGGAAACACTATAAACAATGGGATCACCAACTTGACTCATTGGAATCTGCTCTTCAAGCAAGGTGTGGTCCATGTTTGCATCTGCTGGATTTGGGTCACTAGCCTCTCTCACTGTTATGTTCAATACTTTCTTCTCAGCAAACAAATCTAGCATCTCCTCCACCTTCTCATCACTGTCCAAAACCTCAATCCCCTCCAGCCCCTTACCCTCATCCTTAACATATGACAGATAGGCATCCAACCCATAGCCCTCAAGTTCAATAAGTGCTAACAATAACAGGTAATTCATTTCTGATAAGGAAAACTTCCTTTCCATGTGTCTCTACCCTGAAAATGCAGCCTCAATTCCCATACTTCATCGTCCAAACTATGCAAAAAAAGAAACAACACATTCAGATTTCTTCAGATTTTCAAGTTAAAAAATATGCAACAGTTTCACTTGCACAACATATCATCCAAACCTAAACCCTAATTCATATATTGCTTACAATGTATACATAATAATATACCAAGGAAACTAATTCATTAACAATCTAAGAAACAAATCCTAACCCTAGTTCATAAATAAACTAAGAAAAATAATTAAAACAATTCATAACTTGCTCCACGCCACCAAGTGAGGAGGACCACTGGTGCCCGCCTTCTGGATCCGCATAGATGCATTTGGCCACTGCCCTGGCCGCACGGAACGCCGACGAGATCTGGACCTCCTGCGTCGGTGGCCCAGACAAGCGCTGGGTCGGGAAACTTGCGCTGCCTAGCCACTTGTTGACCTCGGAGTGAGCACTGCCCTCGCCGCTGGCTGTCGCCCCAGGCTCGCCGTCGTCCTTCTTCTTCGCCGCCGCCATCGTCGGGAGAGACAGAGAGCACGGGGAAAGGAGGAGCGAGAGAGAGATGCGGCCGACAGAGAGAGAAAGGCAGCGAGCGAGCGGGTGCGGTCCGACCGCACCGCTCGGTCCGAGTAACGGCCGTTAACGGCCTCGCCGTCACGCGCGACGCTGACGTGGCCTGATAGGCGGGCCCGGACCGTCAGAAAACGGTTCAAAACGCTAGCAACGGGCGATTTGGGTTTTTTGAGACAGCCGACGAGAAAAGTGATAGGTATCAGTCACAAACAAAAAATGATGGTTTTTTAGAACCCTAGCACGAAAAGTGGTAGTTTTATGCTATTTACTCAAACCAATATCATAGACGACTTTACGGTGTCATCGGTTAAGGAAACTGAACAGCAAGGTTGACACCGATTCTTGGCAGATGTACCTTGTGCCAGCGTGCCTATGCAGTGATTCCTCAAAAAACAAAGTGCACAAATTGCAACAACACACATGGGTCCAAGTTAAACACTTAATTTCGGTATATTTTCACACAACCTCTTGCATATACTGTCTTCACAGTTTTAGTTTGTATGGCACCACACGTTCAGAGGTCTCAAAAGGTTTTTAGAAAGGTTGGCATGAAGCGCAACACCCCTATATTACAACACTGCTCATTAAAATTACAGTGTAAACATGGACACAACGAGACTTCAGCATCAGTGCCTACAGTACAGTAGCCGTCGGGAACCGGAATACGGAGTAGATATGACCGCCGGAGTTCCTGAATATACTCACCAAATAAAAATACCTACACTGTCACGCCGATATGTTATGTGAGCAGCATGAGCTTGCTGAAACCCCAGGCCGCATGCAAGGTATTAGTCTGCGCCAGAGAGAGGCTGATCAATCAGTTTGCAGCCACAACATCCGTTGTCGCGCTGGAGCCGAGGAGCTGGCGGAGCTTGGGCTCGCTGTGCTCCATGTGATTTTTTACACCTGACTTGCTTGTGTCGTCAATCATCGACAAGAAATTCTCCACGACACGAGGAGAGGAGGAGGGTGCAGCAACTGCTGTTTTGTCCAGAGGCATTTCTGCGCTGGTCGGTGCTGCGGTGCCCTTAAGTTTCACCTGGGATACGATGTGTTCTTCCGTTAGAGAAAGGCAGATTCAAACACCGGCCAGAACAAACTATGGAACATGGTAAAGATAGACCAGTTATCACTGAAAAAAAAAAGTTCCATACCACTAGAGCGGAATTCTCTATTCTGAGCTTCTCGGAGCTTTTCGTTAGCTTGCCGATTTCAGATTTTAGAGACGTGTTCTCAGCTGTAAGCGATTCTACTTGTGTGGCCAATTCCTCTGTCTCAGCCTGCACCAAAAGGACACTATCAAATGGAGTACCGCGTCCCAGTATCACTGTACTAAGATGCAAAGAATAGTTTGTAAATCATATATGGGAGAAAATTCAATTCGGCTTCGTGTCCATGTTTCCAGATACTGCCTTCCCTTTTCGAGGATTGGATATTGCTACATTGCAACACATTCATCAAAGAGTACATACAAGAGAGCCTATGAGTTAATAGGAAAATGAGGCCAACACAATATACCTGCTTTCTCAGCCTCGACCGTCTAGCAGATTCCCTATTTGATTGCTTTCTCTTTTCACGCTTTACTTCCCTCTCATCCTGGCATGGAGAAATTCAAAAAACAAAGTCAATCCCTGAAACAGAAATGGTCTAGCACATACTGTTGGCGGTAACAATAATAATAACCTAACAAAAAACGCTAGGAATTGGGTTGTTGGGTGAAAAAACCAGTCATAATCCAGATTTTCTATCGGATCTAAACAAACAATAGATGGAATGTACCTTAGATGATAATTCAGTTGATATTCCGGTATGAATTGGACCCATAACACCTGGCAGTGGAGACACCGGTGTGCCTATTGCCCTCGAATTAGCAACATTGGTAACACTGGGTTTAATGACTGGAGCTGGAAAGCATTGATTTGACAAAATTGCACCATTTCGAATTATAGGACTAGAAGCTACAACATCTTTATTCCTTGCTGCCGCGGTTGCTTCTGTGTCTGGAGAAAAGGTTTAAGGTATTAGCCACTTTCTTGCCAACAGTGAAACTTAGGATAGGACTTGATTACAGCTACGAAGCGACTCAAAGAAGCAAGTGTATCTATTTTCCAAGCAAAGGAAAAAAGATGCAAGTTTGCCTACCAAAAAAAAAGCATAAGAGAAGTGTTACAGTGCAAGATGGCTAATGCAGCAGAATGACTAATCTAAGTAGGTACTGATACTAGAACCTCTGAAAATTAAACAAGTCGTTAGAAAAGTGAAATACCAAATCCACCATCCAAGCTCCGTTTCCTAGGAGTCCCGCTCACCTGAACATGTAAAGTTTTAGCCTAAATCAGGATTGTCCAGACACTAAACATAATACATGTACAACCACGCATCCAAATTGGTACCTTCAGATCATTAACATCACTGGAGCCTTCTCCACTATAATCCCCACTGAATTGACCATCAGAAGAGAGTAGCGTCAGTTTACCAGAAGAGGACGGGAATACTTGACTCCAGAAACAGAAGAAAAGCATGTAAATACCTGGATGATGTTTTTTTACTGTTACCACTGCCGGTAGATACTGCAGACCCATCAATTTCCTTAAGTTTCTTATTGGAACTTTTATCCTTACTGTTTGCAGATTTGGCTGGCTCCACGCTCAATGGACTTGCCATCTTGAAAGCATCAAGACAAAAATCAGATGAACAGAAATAATCCGAACGAGAAACTTAGAAGTTGTGTTCAAGGAAGATAACAACATAATAGGTTCAGATGCTGGAAGTAAAATATAACTATGGAAATGAGTATGGCCCAAGGGCATGATAGATCATTACAAATGAGTATGAATCTGATATTGCATAGAAGTTATAGAATACAGATGCACACTATAGATCTTTTCTTCTGATAATCAAGCCACACCATATATCTTTCCTAAAAACGATCTTCTATGCAGCTGGTGGTGAATTACAGCACACCAAAAGAAACATAATAGTATCCGAGTAACATCAACATGACCCCTTTAACATTTGATTGTTCTGAAATTGCAGTGTAGTAACATCTTTCCTAACACAGCTTCTATGTTAGGTTGTTCCGAAATTGCAGTGTGCTGGAACATATTTTAATTGAAGTTCATAGTCAACATAATGGAACTCTACTATCCTTGTGTCCTTCAAACCACAATACTACTACTCCAGATGGTGATAACATATATTTTGTCTTGTTTTTCACAAAAGGTGCATAAATCCGTTTTTTTGCTAAGTTACAACTCTTTGCTTCTTACTTCTATCAAGCCATAGGGAGAGTCTATGATGAATTTGGAAAACTCATCTCACTCTTACTCTATGGCTCGGACTTAATGGGGGGAGAAAACATCTTCCATGATTTCTTTTTTGTTCAATTCTGGACAAAAAAGAAAAGGAAAAAAGGAATTTATAGGGACAGTGTTATCCCCTAGTTTATATTGTAGGAATAATAAAACAATTTAGCAGTCTGGCACACTTACGTCCTCGCAAAGTAAATAATGATTGTTGCAGTCGTCTTCAAACATTGAGTTTTATTTAAGCAAAATGCAAAGAAGCACAGGGCAATCTGATGTTTACCATGGGCACAAGCGGGTGCGGGTAAGCTCCACCATGTGGGTACATTGCATATGGCGTTCCAAAAGGGGGTGGCATCATATGCTGCAGAGATGAAGAGAAGGAACTTGGATTCAATACAGTGCATGAAGAAACACCACTGTACAGAGAGATAAAAAAACAAATACCTGAGGACCCCACATGTAAGGTGGAGGTGGATGACCCGCAGCCATGGCTGGGGCAAAATATGCCGGTGGCATGACACCAGAACTGTAGTATGCCTGTAAAGGTTTGATGTTAGTGCTTAAATTACTGTGTTATCCAAAAGGGGGTGACATCATATGCTGCAGAGATGAAGAGAACGGCAAAACACTCAACCTGCATGGCCGACCAATCAGGATATGGACTGGGAGCTGGTTGATCCTGCAAATGATGGTGATCCATAAGCCATTTGTCACATATGAAATTTCCCGGTGAGTTGTATTGACAGACCAAGAAGGCAACGACACTGCATATTAATTTTTGAAGGCCAGTGATACCAGTGGTGTTCTTTGCTGCATTTACAGATTTTTAAAATTGTATACATAGATATTTGTTTTGGCAATGAATTGCTTATAACAGATCATACAACTAATTTCCAGAAAGATCATGCCATAGAAGGTCGGACAATTTCTCAGCAAGTCAGCAGTCAGCAAGTTCTCTTAAATCAGAGTTTCCTGTCTTTGAAAGCAGCATCTTAGTAGTCAGCGGATACTCGTAAATCAGCGATTCTTACCTTAGGAGGTGAACCTGATTTCCCAGTCTTCTGGGCAGCCACAGCTTCATCATGCGCCATGCCTTTACTGAACGCCTGCCTGTCTGCCATGTAGAATTCAAGACTGTAACGACATGCCATATACTAATTTACTCAACTAAAAGTACAGGTGAAGTAAGCTTTCACATGTGCTAGCTTTTCATGGGTCCGGGCATAGCGTGGGTGAGAGATTCCGTAGCACCGCGGACAATAAACCTGTAGCGCATCTCCCTTGCAATATGCAGTTTTCATCAAAAGTGAGTTTTGACACATACTGGCAATTTATTTCGGGGCGCAACAGAACCAACCAACCAGAGTGTTTCTTCCCGAAAAGAAAATAGACTGTTCATGTGACTTAATCTCATATATGATGTGTACAATCTTCCGTATGGTGGAATGCGTTTCACGCAAAGGTAGAGGGTGACCCTGAAAACAGACACCGTGGTGTTCCAGAATTCTGATGCTGGAATATTCACACCAACCAAAGTGCAAACCATCACCGGAAGAAAGGAAGAGAGTTTCCTCTGTCAGCAAAGTGCAAACTACCGCTAGAAGAAAGAGTTTCCTCTGTCCGGAGGTCAGAGGTGCCGGGTGAAACAGTACCCCCAAACACAGCAGGTTCCAAGCGCAGGCACAAATGCATCAAGCATGCTCCAAGTCCCCAGTTTCAAGCGCACACGCAACAACTCAGAGAAGCAGCGACATCACTGTCGGTCTGCTGCAGCGTAGACTAACAACAGCAGGCAGGTTGATTCCCCAACCAATCTCGAACGGCCGGCCCCTGGCTGTATATACTTCTACTAAATTAAAATGCTAATAACTAGTACTACTAGTAGTATTAGTATTATTACCAATTCCGGCACCGGCCTCGAACACCGGAAGGGAATTCGACTACTCCTACGTACGCACGGGACTCTCCCTACCAAAATCGGAGGGGATTCACCACGGCGGCGCGGGGAGGGGAGCCCGGACCACACCAATTCCCGGCGAGGCGCGTGCCGCCCGCCCGGACGCGCGCGAGCTCGCCCGTCGAGCACGGACGGCCGGACGGACGCTCGGGGAATTCCCCTCCCGCCGCAGGGCGCATTCGTAACGGCGAAGACGAGGGCGAGCGGGGCGGAATTGGGCGAGCATTGCGCGCGGATTTGGACTGGACGGGCACGGGGCGGGGGCGGGGGCGGGGGAGAGTCGATCTCTCACCTGGAAGGGTGGTCTCCGGGCGGCGGGGCTGGCTGTCGCGGATCGGGCGGCGGCGCGGGGCGGGCCGGCGCGGTGGTTCCGGGGAGGAGGTGCGCGGTGAGAGGGAGATGGTGATGGTGGTGCTGGTGGGGCGGACAGGAGAGGCGAGGGAGGGGAAGGAGAGTTGGAGGGGGGCGCGAAAGGCTGGAGCCACGTCACGGGACACGTGTATGTGATGAGGACTGGGCCACTGGGGCGCGCCATGGGTCAGCGGCTGTCTACGGGCACCCCGCTTCGCGCCCCACAGGTTTGGGTGCAAACATTCTTTTTTTTTTATTCTCTCCTAGAGATACTCCCTCCGTTTTTTTAGTCTGCATATAAGAGTTGGTCAAAGTTAAACTTTATTAACTTTGACTAATCTTATAGATAAAAATATCAAGATTCACAATATGAAATTAATATAGTTAGATGCATCATGAAATTAATTTTCATACCATATAGCTTTAGTATTGTAGATGTTAAGATTTTTTTCTATAAAGTTGGTCAAATTTTATAAAGTTTGACTTTGACCAAATCTTATATGCATACTAAAAAGAAACGTAGGGAGTACTTTATAGGTGATCATGAAAAAAGATATTTTGTAGATGTAAAAAAATCACCAGTTTCTACGGATAAAACCGCGATGCAAGTCCCTGCTAGAGAACATCTAGATTAAGTACTCCCTCCGCTCCATATTAAATGTCGCCGATTCAATGAACGGAGGGAGTAGATTAGAGAAAAGACCTTTGATTCGTATGTTCAAATAAGATAGTTAAAGGGGAGTTATAAAAAAACATAGTGAAGGGGGAGCACGAATAATTTGTACCTGTTTGTCTCATACTGTATAAGATAATGCCTTATTTTATGGCTGGATGATGGAGGGAACATATGTATGATTGAGCAGCAACCTTAATCAAGAGGGGGGCAATGAAGTGCTTTGTGTGTTATTTTCTCAGTTAGTCTCAAACCAAGATTCAAGACACATGTGTTCGTGTCAATTTTGCTGATGTGGACTAATCGATGTCGGGCATAAGCCCTTGCTTTTTGTAGATAAATGCAATTTAGTGAACAAAACCTCAATAAATGGTGGTGCGAGACCAGCTCTGCTGTATAAAACCGCAACTTGATCTCTGGTACAGAACATCCAGAATGAAGTAGATTAAAGTGGATAGCCCGGGGTGTGTCTTTCAAGGTGCAAGATGAGCGAGAATGCTTTTTTATGTTTAAGTGACAGAGGCAATATATGATGATCGAGCGGCATCCTGTGTCAAGTAAGGGAGCGATGAGATGAGATTTTACGGACAAAAGCTCAATAAAAGGTGATGCGACCATTAATTTTACAGATTCACGCGCATATCAAGTCGCATCGAGCTAATCCTTGAGATCCAATTAACAAAAAATAGTTAGCTCCATATAGACACAAGTTTCAGAAGTAGCATCATGTTCTTGCCAAATTGCCAGCATGAACTATCAATATCAAGAGTTGGTCCTTGCTTTTTGTTGATAGATGAGGTTTAGCTAACAAACCTCAATAAAAAAGTGGTGCGATAATTTTACATAATTTGTGCACATATGAATCACATCGAGCTATTTGTTCTGGCCCATTTAACTAAATATCGATATCTCACACATATGCACAGGCTCAAAATAAGTACTATTTGCACAATCTTATCTTTAAGAAGTATTGTGGATTTCTCATTAAAAAAATTGAAAACTTGAGCATGCACTTGACTTAACATAATATTTTTCTCAAAAGAAAGGCAACATTTTGTGAGACTATCATTACAAAGGTTAGAATATTGTATATTAGATTCATATCGATTTGACTTGAACATATCGGATGTCGGATATCGGGTGGTATATCGAACGATATGTTGATATATGATAGAAAATATCTTTAGTAAAAACAAAATGTAAGGTGTCAATGCTCTAAAATAACAAATTTAGAATCTTATTTTATGAAATTGTTGATTAAGAAACTATTTAAGACAAATTCATAATCTCGAAGATTAAAAGCAATATGTTATATATGTGTTTCTACAAAACATTATGCATGACTTTATAATACGATGAAGTTGTAAATACATTATATTTTTTTACAGCTTTTTGATTAATAATTGTGTCCATTGGCGTACCAGTCTATATCAATGGCATTCCAGGTCAGATATATATTGACTATATCGATCAATATTTCGGTCCATATCGGATGATATGCATATGAAAAATTATATTTACAAAATGACATATTATATTTGTATCAGTATGGCTCCAAAACTGGTATATCGATCATGTCGTCCTAGATTTAAAAGCTTGATCATTATCAGACACTAGGTCTTGCTATTTATACAGAGGTGAGATTTTGTAAACAAAACCTCAGTAAAAGGTGGCGTGACCATTAATATCATGTAATCACATGCATATTGAGTCACATCGGGCTATTCCTTCTGAACCATTTAAGTAAAAATCGCTAACTCATACATAGGCACACGTTTTACAAGTAGCTTCGTGTTCTTGTCAATTTTCCAACATGGACTACAGCTTCATGCATTGGCCTTCTGAGATTTAACGAAGAAAACCTCAAAAAAGGTTGTGTGGCAATACATAATTTGTGCACATATCGAGTCACATATAGCTATCCGCTCGAACCCGTTTAAACTGAAAATTGTTAGCTCACGCATAGGCACAAACTCATTTTTTTCAACATTCTGCTATGTAAGAAGTGTTGTGGGTTGCCAATGAAAATGATTCGTAATTGAAAACTTTGAACACACATTTGAATTAACAAAATATTCTCAAAAGAAAGCAATACTTATGAGACAGCATGAACATAAACGTGACGGCAGACAAAAAAAAAGGCACTGTGCGCCAATAAACACTTGGCGTGCCGAGCCGAAACGATGAAGCAAAGGTATATTTTGCCAGCTTCCTATACTAACTAAGCAATTTTTGGCTAATTTCCCGAACGAAAAAACCAAACGCGCACACAGCGGTGTAGGTTGCGGGGTGCAGCTAGCCTGGGATCACGGGATGGGCGACGGTGCAAGTGGATCGGTGAGCTGGGCCAACGGCGGGTGGGGGTGGGGCCCGCCCGTCCGATCCCGCGTCACCCCGCACCACCCATTCCCCACGTGTCGACCGCGCCGCCGGGCTACGCGTCGCCGCGCGCGCGCCCTGAGGGCCAGCGCGGCGTCCCGGTCATGCAGGTGACGTGGTGGCCGCTTCCTCCCGCGCGGGCCCCAGCGGAACGGGCTTTCGCACCACGTGTGCGCCCCGCCCATGTGCGCCCCAAGAACCTACGCCGGCCCCTCGCGTAGCGGCCGGGCCACGGCTGATTGGTGGGCCACGTGGCCCGCGTCGTGTGGAGGGGGTGGGTGGGAGGCGCCCGTGACTAGGTGCCAGCTCAGGCGGGGCTAGAAGGATAGCCCGCTTATCCTCTGACACGATCGACCTGACGGACGGACTCGGGCCGCGGGGCAAGCGTGGTGGCCTGATTCTACTGGACCAGCTCAGCCACTACTATTCCTCATCATCAAATAAAAAAAAGAAGAAACCCTAAAAAAAATAAAAAAATAAAAAGCTTATCTCGTAAGGAAAAGAAAAAGAAGCTGAGCTGAGCCACCTACTGTTACCCAATGGGTTCAGACTCGAAGTAGACTGACACTTGCTTCTACTTCTACTGTGCAAAGCTACACCCGTTTTTGCAGGTGAATCTTGCAAAGCCATTTCATCTTGGATGCAGAAACAAACTGGCATCAAACATCTGATCATCGTGTCATCAACAGAAATCCAGAGAAAATGTTTTTTTAGAAAAGATCAATCCGGAGAAAATGTCTGTACAGGTCTGCTTGAAAACAGAGGCGACACTGGCACTGAATCCTATCTCGCTTGTGTTGATTAACCACGTTGAAATTAGTATTACAGAGCTGAATTCTGGTATTACATCACACTTGAACAAGGGATCTTGCATGGGGTGGTCGTGCTTGGACGGAAGGTCCTGGTTTCGATCGAGCTGTGTGGTGGATGGGGATTGATTGTCAAGGTCCGCCGAGGATGGCGTTCTCGATGTCTTGTCTGCTCAGGGCGTAGCTGAATCTCCTCTCCATGTCCTTCTCCAGGTTCCCGGGGCCGCTCTTCAGGTATCTGATTACGTCGATTAAACATAGTAGGGTTCAGTGATAATAATCAGTGTCTTGGCAAATAATCATTCAGACGATCAGCAAAGAATTTCATGCTTTCTAGTAGTGCCATGAGAACACACTGGAAGCATTGCATTTGGTGTTATGAGGATGCAGCTCGATCTTGGAACTCAGGTGGTCAGGGGGTGCTAAATTATGAAGTCAATAGTATGATCTGAAAAGGGCACATCATTTCTTTCTGAATAAAAGAGCAGTAATCACACTGTCAACTTGGTTTTCGGTAGAGGATTTGCAGAACATTAGCTGAACCATAATCCTTGGGATGATCAAAATGATGAACTGCACTATCAAGCAATCTGACAAGTCGATTGCTTATATTGGGCTAACTGAGCTGCAAGAACTGTCTGAAGCAGAATCGCCGCACAGCGCGCTCCAATTCCTCTTCAGTCAAGAGAGAGTTTTATTTTTTCTACAGAAGAGCGGCGCGGCGGCCGGCGTGGGTGCGCGGGTGGGTTACCTGATGTGGAGGTCGGTGACGTCGAGGCTGAGGCGGGCGTGCCAGAGCGGCGTCTCGGCGACCCACACGGCGCGGTCCTCGCGGGACTGCGCGAACCCGACGCTGCGCAGCCACGCCTCGATGCACGGCAGGCTGTGCGCGTACAGCGGCTTCTCCTTCTCCGGCAGCCGCTCCAGCCACTCCGCGTCCGCCGCCACCGCCGCCGCCGCAACCGCCACGCCCCTCCGCCGGGCCACCATCATCCCTCGCGCCGCCCGGTGCGCCGGCGACGGGCGTGCGGACCCGCTCGTCCCCAGAGTGTACGGGAGCAGAGCCGGAGGGGCCAGGGCGCGGAGCGAGCTCGGCACCGCCATGGACATCGTCGCTCGGTCGCTTGCCTTCTTCTCTTCCGGCTTCGCTCCGGTCTGATCCTTACCTTTTTTTTTCTCCTCCTCCTTTTTTTCTCTGTATATAGTCGGGCCGTAAGTTGCTGGCGGTCCACGTAGTTGGGCCTAATGGGTAGGAGCCCATGGGGGAACCGGGAGAGAGAGCGATGGCCTGCGACGGCCCACCAAGCGGGGCCAAAAGCGCGGGAAAACCCCACCGGAATGGCGCGCGGCGGCGGCAAAAATCCCCCAAATCCATCGTCTTCTCCACACCGCTTCCCTCCCACTCCGCTGGATCCACCCCTCCCCCCCACCCCCACCCCGCCTCCACGCACCGGCCCTAGCGGAGCGGCATGGACTCGGCGATGCTCTCGCTCACCTGCGCCGGCCTCGGGGCCGCGGAGGAAGACGACGACGGGGGCGCCGTCGGCTACGTCAAGGGCGAGCACTGCCTCGGTACCGCCCCCACGCCCCTCCTCCCTTCCGTTCGCCTCCGGCCGTTCGGTGTCCGCTGACTTCTGCTGCGCCGCGCGTTTGTGCAGACAATCTGAAGGATCTGCAGAGGCTGCTGCGGCGGGACGACCCGGAGCGGCGGGAGGTCTTCAAGCAGGTCTGCAAGTGGAGGATCGCGTCCAGGGATCTGGTGCCCATCATCGAGAACTACCAGTCCGACCGCAACCTCGTCATCACGGCAGGTAGGTTTTCTATCCCCACCTTCCTGAAACTCCGAAGTTGTTGTCATGGTCTGCACGGACGGAACACGCACAAGATCTGACGGTCTCGAGCGATTAGATTAGGGAACTTATTTTTGACGGTAGAGGAGTCTCTGATACTGTCCACATTTTGCTGTCTTGATTCGCTGAAGCTTATGTGCACATTATGTAACAACCAGCTTATATTATTTCTCCTACTGTGATACTGGCCATCATTATGTAACAAGCTTATGTGCACATTATGATACTGGCCTTCATTTCTCCTATTGTGCATACCTGTGCAGTTCTGGTGTGCAACCAGCTTATATTGTTGAACAAAAACAAGTAGTGTCTGCCATTTCAGGTCTGTTTGTTAAATAACAGTATCCTCTATCTATTGTTAGTATGCATTTTTTCTTATCTGAGGATATCTGTAGTTTGAACTTCAGGAAAACTATAAACTTGGTTATGCATGGAAGGCCCCAGACTCTACTCCCTATATTCACAAGTATACATTGTTCTAGCCACTGAATTGGTCTCCATGGTGGATTTTTTTAGCAAACTTCCGCCGTAAATCTTTGAGCATTGATCTCTTGAGAAACAGAATCTTGATTGCTACTTTGGGCCATAAAAATTTGGTAAAATATATAAGAAAATGTGATGGGGGTAATTCAGTCTTATAGATTAGGATATGGTAATCTGATAAGAATGCACACACCTTCGTGGCATGTTTCGACCTTGTAGACCTAAATATCTGTTACTCTAATGGTCAAATTTTGATTTACTTGTAATTCATCTGGAATTGAGTCTTATCACTGTAATGTTTGTCTTTTCCCCTGTATATAGCTACACATTGTGCTTTCAGTTGGATTAACTGATGTGACACTACAAGGTCTAATGTTTTCCTTTCCTTTTTTTTGAAGTGAAAGTGTTGGTATTCCTTACCATGCCTGTCGATCCTTCATCAGAGGATGTTGCTCAGCAGATAGAGTATCTGTGGGATTTGAAGGCTGCACTCACACGGAATGTTGCAATCGCAGTGATTGTGTCTCTTCTTGAGGACCCATTGGATCATTTGGAAAGGTGAATTCTCTTCCGTTGCTACTTTGAGTTCCACCTGTATATCGGATAAGGTCATGCTTTTGTTATGCTGTAATAATTTTGTAAGTTCTAATTTATCAATGTCATTGGCATATGAGCAAGATGATTATGCTTGATCTGCATGCCAATTTGATGCTAGCTGCTATCTTCATCTGCACTGGACTATGCTCATGAAATAAAAATATGCATGTGGGATTTTTTTCTTCCAATTAAACTGTGAGCAAACATAAGGTATTTGATGTACCCGTTCAAGTGTATGTAGTGCCCAAAAGACTTATACTTGTTCCTTAAAAATATATTATATTTATCCTTTTCTGTTTTGTTGCATAAAGGAGAGTTGTGCAAATATCATGCATGTTCTGTCATTCTCATTCCATTCTGTTCACATTATACTAGTTCAATTACACTATGTTTCCTTTGTTCTAGAAAGTTGAGCATTCATGACTTACTTTTCAATGGCAATCAGAACTTCATTCACGGAAGATGACTGGAAGCTAGTACAGCTGGTGCTTACTTTATTCCGCAACGTCTTGGCTATTCAAGAAATCACATTGCCTCAAAAGGCATCTGGGGAAGCTACCCAGTTATTGTACCTGGCTGACAGCTTTTTAGAGCTCATGTTTAAAGAAAATATGATGGACCTAATCTTAGTGCTAGCTCAACATATTGATGAGCCCTCTGGTTATCTCAAGCATGAAAACCTTCTTTTGTTGGAAATCTTTCATTATCTTTTCTTGGGCCGGGACCCAGAATTGATCGCCAAAGTTCGTCCAGAAGGCTCAAAGGTATACCTGTTCTTCAAAACTAATTTGTCTATTTCTTTAGATGACCCCTTTCCCATGACTTACAATGAGAACTGTGTTACTCTTTCGATGTTTCATAGGAGCAGGTCAATGGAGATGATACATCAGTTGATTCATTGAGATTGATGATGGAGAAGGAAGAGAAGGAAAAAAGGATGTTCAGGCAGAGAAACGCGGAGAATCACGCACTCAACGGAATTTTTACATGCCTTGCAGTGGTACCATATAATCTAATGCTGTTTTAGATTCTACATCATAAGTGGATAAATCGTTGTGTTGTAATCTTTGTGTTGCACTTGATCTTACAGGATGGATCTAAGTCATTGTGCAAAGGGAACCCCAGCTCAGCAATGTCATCTGCAAATAGCCTCCGGAAAATGCGTAATGTCCAAAGAGGCCCTCAGAAAAGGATAGCATGGGATAATGAACTTCTTTACATACCAAAGGAGGGTATTATGGAAATGCTAAGAAGTTTCATGGATCAATTTTTATCTGGAGGATATAATGGTAACTTAATCGCTCCTTTTACCAAACTATTACTATATCCTATATTTTTGTAAGCTTGAGATAACACAGTGCTTTTCAGTCTTGATGCAGTCTGTTTGTGATGATATCGTGAAGCAGCATCATTCTATCGAGAAATCTGATAACATTACATTCTTCAAAGTCGTTTGCTTTGTCTTAGCTTTTCAACACGAGAAAGCATCAAATGCTCAGGTTTGGAACTGAACTCATGGGCTGTGATGCTGCATTTTCCTATGTCTAATTGTTGTTTCATGTTCTTGTCACCTGGGCAATGTTGACTGGAATTGCCAATATCTGATCATATATAGTTGATTTTATCTTCACTAATGCAATGCATGCAACTTAAGTTGTACGTCAGTGATTTTTTTTACAATACATGCAACTTCGTTATCTTGTCTTGTTTTGCTAGATTTATTATGTGCAAGCTTGTTGCCTTTTTCTAGGGAATACATTTTCTTAATTGGACAGAATACCATGATTATAACTATTCATGCAGAAATGTGTCTGTCATCTTGTTGTCATGCTGTTTTGTGACGTGTCATTCTTTTATTCAGAAATCAAATGCTGGGCCCCAGCTGTCCGAGACTTCACCAGGCAATGAATGTGATGATCTGCCGTTTTGTGATGACATATGTGGACCTGTTGCAGCCACATTAAACGAAGATATGTTCAATATAGTCTTGTCCAGGTGGCGTGAGGCCTATGAAGACCTGAAGCATTCTAAGGATTACAAAACTCTTTCAGCTGCTGGCTCCTTAATGAAGAACATGGTAAGCAAATATGTATTCCATACATTTAAGACAGGGACTCTATACTTAGATCTTTTATAACCAGTTGCATATTTCTCTCTCCCATTATTTTTTCTGAGCCAATGAGCCTGAGAACAGTTTGCATACCACTATGTTGACATTGACATTCTAAATAATGGTTTAAACAAGTGAAGTCTGAGTAAAATCCGCCAGGCTTAACTTTGAAAATTTGATCCATTGTTTTGGTTGAGCTTGGTTCAGTTTCTTTTCCTGAAAAATATTTATAACAAGTAAATTGGAGTACTACTCAGATAGCTGCGCCAAAACCAAATTTGGATTACCAACTTTGATATCGATTAAAAAGAAAAGTAGAGGTTGAACTAGGCTCGAGCTTGGTTTGTTTACTGTTTATCCATAAGTAGGCAAAGTTTGAAGCCATTTCACTACCAGCAAGTAGTATGATTTATTTATCAACTTCACTGCTTGCTGAATGTTGGTGGTAATGACCAAGTATCAACTACTGAGTTCCTAACTTGTAACTAGATATTAATTTGTTAAGCTTCATAAACTGCATATAGGATCTAGTTATTTGTATTTATCCTTTGTTTTCTGAGAATGAGAACTCTGTTAAACGTGGTCTACTAAGAGAATCACAATACATTGCTAGTGTGAAAAGGAGAATTTAATTTTCTTAAGAAATATGAACTTGCTTAATTTCATAATTCCCTTAACGTGTTCCTTTAGTATGTTTTCATTGTCTCTATCTTTGACTTATTCGAATCCACACACTGAACAATCTTCCTTTTGCAGATTGGCATGATATATTTGGTGGTGAAAGTTCATCCTGAAGATTCAAGGGAATCTCAAACAGCCCGCGTTTTACTGTATAAGCTGTTCTATGATCAGACAGAACAAGGCCTGACTCAGTTTCTCCTGAACTTGTTCAGATCTTTTGATACTCATAAGCAACCAAAAAGGTTTATACAAAGTTCCTTTTCAGAAATTCATATTTTTATGTTATGTACTCTTTATTTGCTGCGTAAATATGAAGCTTCGAATATGCAAAAGCACCAAATCGCTATTATGCTTCGCTGACATGTATTTGATAGAAACTTTACTTTGCAATTTGTGCATACTTGTCTGCTTGGTAGAAATGATGCTCCACATGTATATACAACTTATAGACATCGATTAGAACAATAGTCTTGTTCTCAACATGTACTTCAAGCAGTTCTCCATTTAACATTTTTCCATTCTAAAAATTAGGGATATGCTCTAGTTGTTTCCCTGCTTTACAGAAGTTCAATGTACATCTCCAATACATTGGGCCCAGTGGGTGCACTTTTTTTTTTCCTCCATTGCACCTGAAAATACCAGTGGGTGCACATTCTACTACATTTAGCTAATGGGTTATGGGTGCACATTGTAAGTTGCAACTCTTGTGATGTCTAATGATAAAAGTAGGATCTATGAATGTGCAAGTTGTTGCACCCTGTACCCTGTGGTTTTTTGAAAGGGTATTTAAGGATTTCGATGTAGTTTGTTTCTACACAATGGAGGTCCACACTATTTTGTTATTTCATAACCAAGTTTATGTATCCTCTACTTTTATATGCTTCCAACCATTGTTTCACTTGTCTGTTCTGTATCAGCGCTCTTGCGGATTTACTAGAAACAGTTCATATCATGCTACAGCTGATGGAGAAGCTTCAAGCACGTGGTGCTTTAAGGGTATGTTTTTTTCAGTCCCAACATCAATATATTCTTGCTTGTCTGGTCCACCACAAGTTAGATCAAGTATGGATCTTCATTTTTCAGCAACTACGTTTGTTTGTACCAAATTTCAACTGCTTATGTAAAGATGACAAGCTTCATGCTGAAGCAATTGACCCTCCTCCCTTCTTGATCTGAGTATTAATCACCCCCTCAATTTAGGTTGCGAAAAGGACAAGAAAGGGCAGAAAAAAGAAGACGTCAGATGACAAACATGAGAGTACCAAACCTGAAACAGAGAATGTGGAGCAAAGCTACATAGACCCAACAGATGAGACTAAAGCCACATCTGATTCACTTCCAGATTTGAGAAGCGGGGATCCTCTAGCAGAACCTACTCTCGTAGAGCAAGGAAAAGTTGATTCCGATGGCACAGATCTGCCAGATACAATTGTGGATACGGCTGTTAATCTGGAGAGCACCACACAGCTTGGAGGTGATCCATCTTCTGCAGGCAGTGGCGAAAAGGAAAAAAATCCCATTAATGAAGAGGAAGATACTTGTACCACACAGCTTGGAGGTGATCCATCTTCTGCAGGCAGTGGTGAAAAGAAAAGAAATCCCATTAACGAAGAGGAAGATACTTGTACCACACAGCTTGGAGGTGATCCATCTTCTGCAGGCAGTGCTGAAAAGAAAAGAAATACCATTAATGAAGAGGAAGATGCTTCAGATTCTTCAAGTGATGATTGCCCCCCAGCTACAAGTGAAGTTGATTTTAATGTATCACGGTTAATATCCAGCCTAGCCAACAATTCTGTTGTCCAAAATATATGCTGGTTGTTGAAGTACTATAAGACTAACTCCTTCCGAACAAACCACTACATCATATGCATGCTGCGGAGATTCTGTGAAGATCTAGATGTGTCACCAATGCTATATCAGGTAATAGCTCACTGTCATATATTCTTCATCAGGGCTGTATTTTCTTGGGATCTGACATTATACTGCCCGTCTTTTGCAGCTATCGCTTCTGACTACTTTCTATGATATATTAGCTGAACAGAAGTCTTCGAGTTCAAAGGAGTATGCAAATATTGTAAATTTTCTTTCTAAAATTGTAAGGAAGTTGGTGAGAGCAATGAAAAAACAGCCACTGTTATTTGTTGATGCCCTCTTTTGGAAGACAAGAAAGGAATGCCATTGCATTGACGCTGATTATCTACTGAATGAGTTCAAGGGAGATGTTAACAATAAGGGTGGTGAAGTTGGTTCAAGTAAGGGATGGGGAGGTCCAGTAAATATAGCAGATTCTCTTGGTGACGATGAAGCTGACTATGATATACCACATGAACCATATGATGGTGATAAGTAAGTTTGTCTTGTATATGCCCAATTGTCCATTAATATAGTGTGAATGAGATAATTTATTTCCATTCGTGTGTGCATGTGAACAGGAATGGAGATTCATCTTCTGGTGAACGTGAAGGTGATACTCAGAAGAGCATGGGTGCCAGAGACAAAAGGAGCATATTACTGTCACTTTCAGACAGTGAAGGTGAAGCTGAGGATAATGATAGGTTTGTTTTATATCTAGCTCTGCATTTGAAAAGAGATGTTTTCCCTAGACTAGCTCTTTGATTAGATTTACTTGATTTAGGACTACTATATCTAGAGGCTCTCAGAATAAAGAGGTCCCAAAGAGACGAGGGCGTTCCATTTTTAATGAAGAGCAAGAGAAGCTTATCAGAGATCTTCACGAGAAGTAAGTGATCAATTTATGTCAAGAAAGGATAAGATCACTGATCAATTCGTATAACATGCTTTGCTAACCTGGAACGAAAAATAAGTTCCTGATGTTTGTACTGCTTACGAGTATGTAATAATGTTTATTGTTTAGTACTTGGGCATGAATCACATGATGATGCCTGAATATTTATTCCTTGTATGTTACAGATATAAGGATGATCGTAAATGCAGTCATCTAATTGCTGAAGCTCTAGATCCCAGTGGAAAGATATCGTCGGCTCAAATTTCTCGAAAGCTTACACAGCTAGGTATCAGGAGTGTCACTAGGAGGACAAAAGTTCCAGAGGCATCTCTTTCAGCCGAAGGTCTGGTTACACAACCACAAAACGATGTGCTGGATGATCCGAAGCCAGAAAGCACCCGGTGAGTATTATAAAGGACGAGCTGTGCCATTCTTCCTCCATGGCTGTGAGCCTGTATTACAAGCTTGAAATTCAGTTATGCACAGTTATCAGTAAGATGGAATCCACAATTTAACATGTTAAAGATGTCAAAACTAGTGCATACATTGCCCTAAGCACATTATTAAAAGAAATTAGTGTGATTTAATAGCTAATTGGTTGTTACTTGTCATTAAGTCTAGCTTGCATTTTCAGGCGCAGGAGGAAAAGGCTACATCGATTAAGCAGTAAGGATGACAATAACGATAATCATCCAGTATCATCTGATGAAGAAACATTGCAATCACTTAAGGGCAGGTAAATTCCCACACTGGTTGCTTTCGTGAGTTATTTCTATTGGCGTGATATTTTTTCTTTGAGTTTGTTTTACCCATAATAAAAGGATGAGCAATGCTACATCCATGGGTTTTCACGTATGTTTTACGGGGCTTAGCCAGTTGGAGAGTTTTGATTGGAGATAAGAGGGAAGGGGCCTCCCACCCCGGTTGAATTCAGGGGGGGCCGAAAGAATTTGGAGGAAGGTTTACGTAAGTACCCCGTAATAGCTACGCAGGTGTAGGATTATTGTAAAAGGATATGCAAAGCTTTTGTGTGAGCTATAAAAAGACTGTTTTGCTATTAAAAAGGCCTTTATATCAGAAAGTATGATTGATGAAAATGGCTGGAAATTTTGCCAGTATGTAATCGAAATCAATAAAGAACTTAGATATTTTTTGTTTAACTCTATTTGAAGTTGCCAGTAATTACGACAGAAATGCCATGGGATGTATGAAAAAACATTTGTTTCTGCAAAACAGAATCATATTATTTGATCTTGTATGCCATTTATTCTTTAGACTACAGTCCATAGCATGTATTGTCAAGTTAGTTTTTCTTACTTTCATCATAGGCAAAATGTGCAACTAATTTAGGACTCTAGGTTGCATTTTCCCTTCCTAAGAACAGAGTGTGAACATGCCACAGATATAAGAAATTATTTTATGATGTGCCTTGTCTCTTTTGACATACTGAGTGTTCCCCTTCATCTATGGCAGAACCAAAAATAAGGAGCTGCCCTCGGTGGACCTTTCACCGCGTAAATCACAGCATCAAGAGGCTTCGCAGGGTGATTCTGATGATGAGACCATAGGATCTCTGCTTAGGTAAGCTCATTCAGCTTCATATACATCAAGAACTGATTACTGAATGTTTATGATGCCAATTGTTAAAACTCATTGGTTTATATGCTATGATTTTCTTCCCTCAACACATTTTACTAGGACTAACTACTTTTGTTTTTAAACTGTAGAGGAAAGAAGAAAAGGTTATTGACATCAGATGTTTCAGAGAATAAACAAAAACACCTAGATTCTTTGAAGAACATTGCTCCGGGGGTTGAGGCTATCGGTTCAAATATCATGTAAGCTCATATAAGTTATTTACCTCACATACTTGTAACAGCTTAATATTCTATGTTTTCTCGTATATTATTTCCATATTATGCACGTATGCCTAGTGAAAGCTGAAAAACATGTAGACATCTTAGTATAGCATGTGCAATAATGATTATTATAATACTTGACGCTGCCTTGTCCGTTTTGACATACTGAGTGTTTCCCTTCATCTGTTGCAGAACCAAAAATAAGGGGCTGCCATCCGTGGATCTTGCACCAAGTATATCACAGCATCAAGAGGCTTCGCAGGGCACAGATTCTGATGATGCGACCATAGGATCTCTGCTTGGGTGAGCTCATTCAGCTTCATATACAACAAGAACTGCTTACTGAATGTTCATGATGCCAATTGTTAAACTCAATGATTTATATGCTATGATGTTCTTCCCTCAACACATTTGAATGAGACTAATTACTTTTATTTTTAAACAGAGGAAAGAAGAAAAGGTTATCAACGTCAGATATTACAGAGAATAAACAAGAAGACCTAGATTCTTCAAAGAACATTGGTCTGAGTGTTGAGACTATCGGTTCAAATGCCATGTAAGCTCATATGAGTTATTTACCTCACATACTTGGAACAGCTTAATATTCAAGGCTGTATTTTTTCTCTTATATTGTTTCCATATTATGCACTTATGCCTAGTGAAAATTGAAAGCAGGTAGGCATCAATAACCAGTGAGAGTACCTTGCTATATCATGTCCAATAATGATTACTATAGTACTTGATACTGCCTCCTGTTTTGACACACTGGGTGTTTCCCTTCATCTATTGCAGAACCAAAAATAAGGAGCTGCCGTCCGTGGATCTTGTACCGAGTATATCACAGCATCAAGAGACTTCGCAGGGCGCAGATTCTGATGATGAGACCATAGGATCTCTGCTTAGGTAAGCTCCTCCAGCTTCATATACATAAAGAACTGATTACTGAATGTTCATGATGCCAATTATTAATACTTATTGATTTATATGGTATGTTTTTCTTCCCTCAACACATTTGAATGGGACTAATTACTTTTATTTTTGAACAGTAGAGGAAAGAAGAAAAGGTTATCAACATCAGATATTGCAGAGAATAAACAAGACCTAGATTCTTCGAAGAACACTGGTCGGGGCGTTGAGACTATCGGTTCAAATATCATGTAAGCCTGTATAAGTAATTTACCTCACATACTTGGAATAGATACATTGTTTCCTATACTATGCACTTTATGCTTAGTGAAAGCTGAAAACAGACAGACATGAATAACCATCTAGAGTACCTTATTATAGTATGTGCAATAATGATTACTATAGTACTTGATGCTGCCTTGTCTGTTTTGACGTATCGAGTTTTTCCCTTCATCTATTGCAGACCCAAAAATAAGGAGCTGGCATCGGTGGATCTTCCACCAGGTATATCACAGCATCAAGAGGCTTCGCAGGGCACAGATTCTGATGATGAAACCATAGGATCTCTGCTTAGGTGAGCTCATTCAGCTTTACATACATTAAGAAATAAGAACTGAATATTGAATGTTCATGATGCCATTTGTTAAACACCATCAATTTATATGCTATGATTTCTTCCTTTGCACACATTTTGACTGGACTAGTTCCTTCTATTTTTAAAACAACAGAGGAAAGAAAAGAAGGTTATCTACATCAGATGTTACAGAGAACAGACAAGAACACCAAGATTCTTTGAAGGACATCGTTCCGGACAATGAGACTATGGGTTCAAATGTCATGTAAGCTCATTTAAGCTATTTACCTGACATACTTGGAATAGCTTAATATTGATTTGAGGCAGAATAGCTTAATATCTATGTTTGCTCATATACTGTTTCTGATACACGCACTTTTGCCTAGTGAAAGCTGAAACAGACAGGCATCAATAACCATCGATAGTACATTAATTACTATAATATGTGAAATTATGATTTTGTTTTGAAGATTATGAAATGAACTTCACTTTTCAGGGACGCCCCTCTCCATCAGGAGCTGAACTCATCTAACGATAACGGTGGTGATGCTGGTGAGGCTGAACTTCTGGATGACTTGAGTGAGCCTGAGCTGGATGGTCGTGAAGATACTGAGCAACGGACGATCGACGACAGAGACATGCCTGAATCTGGGGACATGACAGGCTCTAATGCCAGTCAGAAGGCTGGTTTCAAAAGAAGACACAGGATGGTGATTGACGACGACGACGACGAGTAGTTTACTTGAAATTATTTAGTGAAAAGTCGGACACTGCAGCTGTTTGGAGTAGGTGGTCTGCTACTGCTCTATGGTGAGGTGACGTGCTTCTGAGTCGGAAGCTGCAAATTGGCAGTAAGCAGATGGAAATTGAGTTGTCAGGCTCTTGTTTTTGTACATGATTGGTTTTCCAGGCTGGTCCTCGCGTTAGTTTTGGATAGAGCCTCTCCGGCCAGTGTTGCCATATTTCCAAATGTACTAGCCAATCGTATTGTGGCTCTATGGGAACACAGTGCTCTGCTCTCTTTGTTTAACTTGCATGATTCATTCTCTATGATAAATTTTTTTTACAAAAGGAGGAGGACCCCCGGCCTCTGCATCTGGACGATGCATGCAGCCACTAATCTCTATGATAATGAAGAGTGCATCTTGATGTCGATGTGATTTTCGCAATTGGAGTCGGTGTAGACCCTCTATGGCAACATACTCAGTTGCCGCGAGTATGTTTCATGTCAGGAATGCCATCTAGTAACACTGAATATCATTCAGAAAAACGAGTGAATTGCAAAAAACCACCACATTCGTAGTTGAAGCATCCAGTTGCCACCACATTTCCAACGTGTCCCAAAAATCCATCACTTTACTTGTAAATTTTCTCAATAAAAACAAATGACCGGTTTGCCGCAATTAACCCGATTTCTGACAGGGCTGGCCCACCCGTCAGGTGCCACGTGGGCGAGGCCAGACGGCGAGTGGGTTGACGGCCGTTACGGCACGCGCGTGGTCAAAGCGGTCGCGGCTCTGACTGCTTGGCCCATTCTCCCCTCTTTCCCCCGTCTCTCTCTCTCTCTGTCCTGCGATGGCGGCGGCGGCTAAACCTACCGGCGGCGGCGGCGAGTCAGCAGGCGGCGGAGGGACTGGAGGCGATGGTGATGGGTTCTCGGAGGTGGACAACTGGTTCGGCAGCAGTAGCTTGCCGACGCAGCGGGCTCCTTCACCGGAGCGATCCCCTTCGCCCCCCTCGCCGCCGGAGTGGGACATAGAGCGCCGTGCGGCGGCGGCCCTAGCACGCAAGATCAGGGCTTCAGGCGTGGGAGAAGGCCATCAGTGGGCTTCAGGGTTCGGCGGCGTGTGGTAAGATTTCTTCCCCCTCCACCCCTCTCTTCATTGGATTCACTGGAAATTTTAGGGTTGTTAGATTGCATATAAACCTATCATGTTACAGTATGGTTGTTAATGGGCTGTTAGATTTTAGGAAATTTTAGGGTTGTTAGATTTTAGGAGATTTTAGGGCAGTTTGATTTTAGTGCTTTATTTACTGAAGATTATTGTTTGTTTACTCAAGTGTTGTAGCTGATATAGTTAATATCTTTTCTGTACAACATGTTTCAGTAGGAAATATAGCTCTGGGTTTATGGTTTTATGCATGAATGCTTTGTTTAGTCCTTATTGACAGTGAAGATAGTGCTAATATCTTGTCTGAATAACATGTTACATTATTAAAACAGAATCAATGAAGCACTAATTCTCCTCAATTTTCTGTAGTTTGGATGATGAGATATGGGAAATAAGGTACCATTTTCAAGGGAGAGACAACTTGGAGAGGACCATTTCTCTGTCAGAAATTACTTATATTAACATGTTAGCACTGCTAGAGACTGAAGAGGGATATACTGAAGCTGACTACATGTTCTATATGAAAGAAGAAGGAAAGGGGCAGCAGGAATGCAGGTTATTGACAGTGAAGATAGTGTGGAAGAGATGCTAGACTATTATGCTGAGCAGAAGGTGCTCAACATAACTGTAATTAAGGCTAATGAGCCTAATCCAGGAGAGTTTAACAGGTCAAATATTGTGGAGGAACAAGTGCCTATAAGTAATGTGGGGGATTCGAACATTATTTCTATAGATGAGGCAGGAGTATTGTTCCCTATTGCTGTTGAAGACACAGTTGAAGAGCTCTATGCTGTGCCTATTGCTGTTGTAGAGCCAGGTGAAGAGTATGCATATATTAACACACAACAGAGCATGAATTTGAAGAAAGCAAAGGGCAAAGAGAAATTACAGGAAGATGTTGGCCCCTCTGATGATGAAGTGTTTGTTGATTTGAACTGCTGTGAGGACTGCTCTGAGGAGGAAGATGAAATCATTGAGAAGGAAGATGAAATCATTGAGGAGGAAGAGCATGACATAGGTAATGAGGAGGAAGATGAAATCATTGAGAAGCTGAAGCAGAAAAGGAAACAGAGAGAGGATCCTATGCATCACTTTGAAGGAGACACAGAAGTGGAAGAGATGTGTCCAGAGGCAGAGGACTCAGACACAGAACCTGAGACACCTCTTCCTCAAACATTCAAGAAAGTAGGCAAAGCAGGCCCCACTACAAGATCACACCATGAAGCTGACATTGAGGTAATTCCTGATTTCATTCCATCTGATGATTCTGCTTGTTTCCCTGGGGACTATGGCATTAGTGATTCAGATGATGAGTCAGGTCTACCACTGCCCTGTGGAAGGAAGAGTCAAGCCCTGTGTCATCAACAATTTACTTGTTTGATTTTGGCCACCTTGAGCCCAAGCCTTGTTTGATTTTCTATTCTAAAAGATTTTGGCCACCTTGGATGTAACATGGCAGCATGGCAGCTACTCTTTCTTTATGCTTTTGGTTGTAACATGGCCAGTTACTATGGCCTTGTGCTTTTGGTTGAAAAACATGGCAGTAAGAAGTTGAAAAACATGGCAGTAAAAACATGGCCAGAAACATGGCAGTTACTATGGCCTTGTGCTTTCGATATGAATGGCCAGTTACTGTGGCCTTAATGCATTTCAACTTTGAGCTTGACTAGTTTGACCACATTTTGACTGATATTTAAAAGTTGTCAGAAAAAATTCTAAAAATTACAGTAAATCATTCATATCTATGTGACTAATCTGAGAAAGTTTCATGCTTGTTTGATTGATATTTTGACTGATATTTTGACTGATCATTACTTGTTTGATTTGATGCTTTTTCTATTCTAAAAGATTTTGGCCACCTTGAGCCCAAGCCTTGTTTGATCTTCTATTCTAAAAGATTTTGGCCACCTTGGTCATCAACAATTACATAACTGGGGTAGTTTTGCAGCTAGTCATTACATACATTACATAACTTAACTGGAGGTAGTTTTGTAGCTAGTCATTACATACATTACATAACTTAACTGGAGGTAGTTTTGTAGAAAATCATTACAGTCATTACATAACTAGGGGATTCCCAAAATATACAACCCCAAGGCCAGCTATATTGTTCCAAGGCCACATATTAGCTTAACATAACTGAGGTGATGAACATCATTGTTCACTCATCAAGGATTGACTTGATCTTGGCAAGCTTGTCCTTGTTGCCATGACCAGCTTTCATAAGATCACCCACCAGAAACTCCAGCTTCTTCTTCTCCTCTACCAGCCTGTCCCTCTCTTTCTTCATCTCATCCCTCTCCTTCCTTGTGTTCCTAATGATCTCCCCCTGAGACCTAAGAATGCACTTCATCTCCTTCAGCTCCTGAGCCAGCTTCTCCATCTCCTTCATCTTGCCAAAGTCAGCACTCTGCTTCTCCTTGCTGATAGCTAGCTTCTCCATGTCCTTGTCCACATCCATCTGCTTCTGCTTGAACTCTTCATCACTCATGACCCTGTTGTTCTGATCTGCCCAATCAAACATCTTGGTGACTTCCTCAACCAGCTGACTGTACTGATCCCCAAGTGTATCCAACTGCTTGTTGACCTTGTCCAACTCTTTCTTGTACTTCTCATGGTCAATCATTCTGCCATGATTCTCCTCATGAAACATCTCCCATATCTTCTCCAAACATCTTTGCAGAATAGAAGGCCATGGGGCATCAACCCACTGAGCAACTCCACAGTCAATACCATCCTGCATCAAGTTTCATTTACTTAATTTACCGACATGTTTGGTCACTGCAACTTGAAGATACAGACATTCAGGAAACTTGAAGTTCAAGCTAAGCTTATATGACAAGAGCAATACTACCATTAACTGAATTGTTAAAAACAAGTTTGGTCACTGCAACAAACTACATTAGTTCATTCAGTACCACAGTCCAAATTGTGATAATCCCCTCAATTTACTGACAGAAATTGATGCTTGCATCTGCAGCTCTAGAACAGTCCAAAACATGTTTCATTTGCTTAATTTACTGACATAAATTGATGCTTGCATCTGCAAACATGTTTCATTTACTGACATAAATTAATCAATCCATCTACAGACAGTACAAATCATGTTTCATTAACTGAATTTACTGAAATAATTTGATTCTTGCATCTGCAGACAGTCCAAATCATGTTTCATTAACTGAATTTACTGACAGCAATTCCAAACATCTGCAAACTAACTACCACCAACACAAACCCTAGTTTGATAACACTGACCTGAGGAACAACACATCCATAGAACCTCCTCCCAGTGTCCTTTCCTTCAAATGCAACATATTTCATGCATGGGGCCAAGTGCAGTCTACATGTGATGCTTGCATCTGCAGCTCTACCACAGAAGGATGGATCTATAGTGGTGTCAGGGTTCGCCTGCATTGTAGCACACTAGTGAACCGCAGAAAAGATAGCAACTGCTCCAAACATGGTCTCAAATCGAAGAACACTTGAACACTAACCCTAACCCTAGGTGCAAAGCAGATATCTTACCCAGTGCTGCTCCAGATCCATGCCGACCAGCTCCTCCTCGTCGCTGCTCTCCTCTCCATCCTTCCACGACGGCATCTTCTACGGCGGGGAGGGAACCGTGCCTCCGGCGGCGGCAACAGGGGACAGAGCAGAGGAGTGAGAGTGAGAGAGTGAGCGAGTGGAGTGGAGCGGCGGGGAGTGGGGGCTCTGTTTTGTACCGACAGCCGTAACGGCCGTCAACCCACTCGCCGTCTGGCCTCGCCCACGTGGCACCTGACGGGTGGGCCAGCCCTGTCAGAAATCGGGTTAACTGCGGCAAACCGGTCATTTGTTTTTATTGAGAAAATTTACAAGTAAAGTGGTGGATTTTTGGGACGCGCTGGAAATGTGGTGGCATTTGGATGCTTCAACTTCGAATGTGGTGGTTTTTTGCAATTCACTCCAGAAAAACAAACTGAAAACTCTGCAAGTGATTTAGTGCTCAGTTGATTCAAAAGAATATCGTAGTATGTGCAATGATGATCTAGCATTATCGGTGGTGATGCTGGACTTCTGGATGACTATAGTGAGGGTGAGGCTGAGCAGGATGATCGTGAAGACGACGTCGAGCTACGGATCATCGATGACAGACTAATGTTAGTCTGAAAAGAAGACACGGACTAGTGATTGACGACAATGACGATGAGTACTTTACCTTGAAATCCATCTAACGATAACAGGCGCGAATTATACGAGGATTGACCAGTCCTTGGAAGCGTGCTCTATTTTCTCAGACACTCGACAGCCGTCAGTCAGATAGGATGCCTGACCCGCTGTGCTTATATGAAATGTTAAACTGGAAAATCGAATCAACAAGTGGTCCCATGGTCTAGTGGTTAGGACATTGGACTCTGAATCCAGTAACCCGAGTTCAAGTCTCGGTGGGACCTCTTTTTTTTCCTTATTTATTTTTCCAGGAACAACCTCCTAATAGATCGTATCTCTATTGCCAATTATTACTTTCTTATTTGATTCTCCCTATTATTTCGAATCTTCTCCATGGAGTTTGTATTTTTGTTTGCAGTTTTCCATACTTCTTTCTGCGAAATGCAATTTTCCATACAACATATGGCATTCCTTATTTCTTAATCAGGAGAGTAAATTTATCCAAATCAACAACATTGTTGCCTACCCCGTATTTTCCAAACGTTGTATGGTGTCACTATTTGACATCTCCTTTTGTCCCAGATACATGAAAGATCAATGACACGTATACGACCTCTTCTTGGTTTTGTACTTTGCTCCCTCTCTCTTGGTATCATGCTCTTTGATATGTCTCAAACACATCTATAATTTTTGATGATTTTATGCTATTATAATATCATTTTATATACTTTTTATATCAATTTATATTTTTTTGGACTAACCTATTAATTCAGTGTCCAGTGCCAGATGTTGTTTTCTGCATATTTTTGATTTTACAGAAAATCAATATCTTCAGAGGTAAAAAAAAACTCTAAGGATTTAATACGATTGTTTTCGGGGCACGAAGGTTCCAGGAAGCATCGAAAGGAAACGAGAGGAGCCATAGGGGCTTACACGACCAAGTGGCACGGTCAAGGCCTTGGCTGGCTCCCTAGGCCATGTGGCCCCATGTACACCGCCGTACGTCCATTTTTCCGCCTATAAATCTCATATTCGTGAAACCCTTCGCAAGATTTTTCTCTAAATTTTTTTGCCGTCGCAAGCTTCTGATTCGAGGAGATCAAATCTGGAGGCATGTTCCGTATCTGCCGGAGGCTTTTTCATCAACCTTGCTGCCTCCATGACCACGTGTGAGTAGTTCCTTTACAACCTTAAGGTGCATAGCAGTAGCTAGATGACTCGCTCCATCTTTGATTTTCAATACTAAGTTCCCGTGAGCTACCTTACCTGATGGGATTCAACGCGACGTAATCCATGCATGTGTTTGTTGGGATATTATGGATTATCACTTTATGATTAGATTTTTCATTGAATTCAATTGAATCTTTTGAGTTTTTCTTGTTGTATAATCAAATAGCTTTGCATGCTCTCCGATCTATCTATCTTCTTTGGCCAAGTTCGATGGTTTTTTCTTCAGAGGGAGTGGTGCTTTGTAGTGAGTTCTAGTTTTGCGATGTTCTATATCCTAGTGACAGAAAAGGACAAGCCACATATTGTATTGTTTCCATGGAGCATAAAACGACAGTGTCTCGTCATATTGACTGATGTTTTGCTGTCTGCATTATGTCATCATGCTAATTGCAATGCTCTGTTTCTTGTAAGCTTAATACTTTGGGATGCATGCTGGATAGCGGTCTTTGAGTGGAGTATTAGATGTAGATGCATTTTGGTCTACTTATCACGGATGTAATGCCTATATGAGATTATACCATGAATGATCATAATCATCATATAAATATTACAATTTAGTCACTGCCAACTGTAATTTGTTCACCAC
This sequence comes from Aegilops tauschii subsp. strangulata, assembly GCF_002575655.3. Taxonomy (NCBI): domain Eukaryota; kingdom Viridiplantae; phylum Streptophyta; class Magnoliopsida; order Poales; family Poaceae; genus Aegilops; species Aegilops tauschii. The sequence continues at coordinate 488,336,580 of NC_053035.3, read as the reverse complement.
CGCACACTTGTATGCTTGAGAGAGATGCTACTAGTGAACCTATGCTCCCTGGTTCTATTCTCCTTTACTGAAATCCTTGTTACAATTGATATTCTTTGTAATGTTTTACCTACCCTTCAAACTATCACTATCACTTGCATTTAATCCAATGACCATCCAAATTAGGTAAGCATGTTGACCCCCTGCAGTCTCCTTACAAAAATGGCAAGTAATTGCCCCCTACCTTCCCCTGTGTCACGCCAAAACCTCCATCCCTTCTCCCCTCTAATAACCCTGACAAAAAACCTAGAGTAAAATAGGTCTCCCATTTTATTTTATTTTTTGCACTTGAAAAATGCCTCTCCCATTTTATCCCAGGAAAATACTTCCTGATTGATCATGTCTTTATTGGGTTTAATGACTTTTTTATTTGACTCTCTCAATTATTTAATATCCTCTACACAATTTGTATTTCCGTTTGCAAATTTTAGTACATCAGTACACCATTCTCTAATTAGTATTCATGAGATTAACACCTACTCAATATCAAAAAATAAGATAGGGAAAGTGTACCAGACAAGTGAAAATTGTCGTTGTCGGTATTAGACAAGGTTGGAACTTGGTGTAGGCGCACCCGATATGCAGAAATAATTTAGTAATTAAAAAAAGGTAAAATAACTTTTTTTTTGGAAACCTCATGACCAAATGTTGTACCCGTACGAAAAATTCTGCGAAGGAATCAAAATTAAGACTATATACAATTCACTGTTCATTAGGTTTGTACTAGGAAATTTGTTTTTTTGGCCTAAGGTCAACAAAAGTTTATTCTTGCGCTAATTGTTTTTGTACGGATACAAAAGTAGGTCAACTTTGTTTCACAAATAGTTTCAGTTTTTTTTGAGTTTTTCTATAACTGATATTTTTTTTCCTTATCAGGTGCACCAGCACCCGAGTACATCAGGGTATTACCCATATGGGGCAACGAATGTTCTCTAACAGGAATATGGCTTATAGAGGAACATACATCCCAAACAACCTACACTGCTGAAATCACTGATCTCATCGGCCGCTATTTTGACATGGTTTCTAGAATGACATTGGACCTTCTTAAGATTTTTTTTTGTTTTCTACACCCTATACCGCTTTATAGTACTCTTTTCCTCATCTGCAAAGCAAATCCGTGTAACTGAGTGCGCCGGATTGCGCCGGCCCAAGTCGTTCATTGTTGCCTCCCCTATTGCACGCTTGGAGGCTCAGCGATGTTTTGGGTTTCGTGTGCATTCACTATTTGTTTTGTTCGATGTTTTTCTAATTTCTTTTGTGATATTTGTTTTTTTATTTTCTTTCTAGTTTATTTAAAGTACCCTTTTCCTTCCATATTTTTTGTTTTTATTCTTGTTTTTTAATTTATCACTTTTTTCTTAATTTTTCTGTACAGTAAATATTTTTCTAATACTCAATGAATATGTTTCAAAAAGACACGAAATATTTTTTTGAATACACATGGAACAATTTTTTAATGTAGAGTGAAATTTTATTCAACGTCCGGTGAACGTTTTTCTAATATACAGTGAATAGTTTTTGTATGTTTTTTAAAATTAATATTTTAGATCCTTTAAAAATAAATGCAATAACCGATTTTTCAGAAACGACTGACCAGAAAACTGTAGGAAAAAAAAGCAAAAACCAAAACGATGTAACTTAGTGCAATCGAATGGGCCGGCCAATTAGCTAGCCTCCGATGCCAACGAGCCCAGCAGCAGCTCGTCAAAAAATCAGCTCCTCGGCGGGTAAACCAACGGCGTCTCCCTCTGCTCAAAAGCAGAGCACGGGACTCTGTTTCCGCTTCCACCTCCGCCCCCCTTCCACCACCGGCCCGCCGGTCGCCGCCGTGCACCCCCCCTCCCCCCTCCCCTTGCCATCGATTACGCCAAAAACCTTCCACCTCCCTTCCACGTCCGGCCCGCTGCTCGCCGCCGCCCGCTTCCCCCGGCAGTCGATTCTGCAAGAAATGCAAGAAACCTCCACCTCCGCCTCCGCCTCTGCCCCCCGCATGGATCTAGGGGGCCTGCCGGGCGAGCTCCTCACGGAGATCGCCCGCCGTCTTCCTTGCCCGGCTGACCTGGTCGCCCTTACCGCCGCGCTGCGCCGACCCATCGCCCCTCCGGCTCCTCGTCCGGCTCTGCCGTGGCTGTTGGTGCCACACCCATCTCCGCCGGTTCTTGCTCCGGGAGAGGCGCGGACGGCCATGTTCGTGTGCATCGGATGCGGAGGGCCACACCATCTCCGCGTCCCGGAGGAGTTCGCCGCCGGCCGCTTCTTCGGCTCCTACCCGCCTGGGTGGGTGTTCTTGGCCGGCGCGCAGGCCTCCGACCACGCCCTCATCAATCTGTACACGGGTACTCGTCTTCTCATCCCCGACTTCCTGACCATGACCGGAGACGCTACCTGTCAGCCTCGACGGATGGTGATGGTGGCGGCGGCGCTCTCCGCCGAGCCTGGCAAGGTCTGCTTCGGCGCCGCCATTGTCGGCACACCCTGCGACCCCGACATCAACAATGACGGCCCCGTGTTTGCTCTGTGGGTGCTCAACCGCTCGGCGCGCGACGAGCGACCGGTGGCGCACGGGTTCCACGTCGACGTCGGCGCCGGAGCCGGACATCAGCTGTTTCTCGAGGACGTGGCTTATCACGGTGGCGCCTTCTACTTTCTGACGAGCCAGGAGCAGCTGGTGGCCGTGCACGTCGTGGAGGGCGGCGGGGGGCTGTTAGCTCGGCAGCAGCTGATCGAGCACCGCCGGCCGGCGCCGGCCAATCCGCAAGGTCTGCTGGTGTCCGGTAGGTATCTACTCGCATCCCGTGGGGGTTGGGCAATGGTGGTGCGCTATCATTGGCCCGCTCTTCCTGGAGACCGTGAGCCAGGACCGGCAAGGCGGTTCACAATGTACCGCGGCGAGATTCATCACGGCGATGCTTTTACCACGTGGATGGAGCTGCAGCCGGAGTCTCTGCAAGGGCTCCTGGTGTTTGCAGCCAGGGGTTGCTCCAGCTTCATTGAAGATCATTCTGGCCTCCACAATCTCCTAGCGGGCGTTCGTTACCTAGATGATCGTGATGCTCGAGATTTGGATATGATCCAGGAGGATCCCAGCCTTCGAGAGTATCGTTGCAGCGACACATGTGGGTTTGGATGGCCGCCGGCGGCGATCCATTTCTACGCGACCTGGGTGAACTACCCCCCCTCGACATATTCTTCGCCGATTTGGTTCTTTCCCTAGGTGTGACCTGTGAGCACCGAATTGGTTCAGATTCAGACTGTTTTTGCCATTGCAAGAAAACTCTATTTCCTGTGGCAGTAGGCTCTCTTTTGGTTTATCATCTTGTTAATTGGTACTTATAAATGATCTTAATTGCATTTTTACCAGTAACATGCTGCCAATTTTTCATCTTGCTGAAGAATGTATGGTTCATCTTGTTTTCTTTTCCCTGAAGAATGTATGGTTGTGCGGTAAAAACGAGGGAATACCAAATTATCTATTAAAGAACCCATCGGTGACAAAACTTATAAAAATGTGGAAGCAGAAGAGCAAAACGCATCAAATGCTGGTTCTTGATTTTGACTTGGTCAACAAATTTTCAAGAAGCTCTCTCAAATAAATTCCGATAACGATTTTGCCTGGTCAACAATTTGTTAAACCAATCGGTGACAATCAACTTAAAAAATATATATCCATGTAACGACACACTCTCTTTTTCTTTTTTTCGCGATAAACTTCCAATCTATTCATCTTCAATCATGGTAGTACAACAAACATTAGAAATAACAAAAATTACATCCAGATCCGTAGACCACCTAGTGACGATTACAAGCACTGAAGCGAGTCGAAGATGCGCCGCTGTCATCGTCCCTTTCTTGCCGGAGCTAGGCAAACCTTGTTGTAGTAGTCAGTCGGGAAGTCGTCGTGCTAAGGCCCCAAAGAACCAACACACCAAAACAGCAACCGCCGCCGATGAAGATTGTAGATAAGAAGGACCCAACCTGAAGACACACGAACAAAGACGAACGACGGACCGATCCGAGCAAATCCACCGAAGACAGATCCACCGAGACACACCTCCACACTCCCACCGACGATGCTAGACACATCACCGGAACGGGGGATTGTAGATAAGAAGGATCCAACCTCAAGACACATGAACAAAGACGAACGGCGAACCGATCCGAGCAAATCCACCGAAGACAGATCCACAAGAGACACACCTCCACACGCCCACCAACGATGCTAGACACATCACCGGAACGGGGGCTAGGCGGGGAGACCTTTATTCCATCTTCAGGGAGCCACCGCCGTCTCGTTTTTCTGAATAGGACACAAACCCTAACAAACATAAAAAATATATTCTAAAAACGAAGCCCTCCCACCGGCAACACGACACACTCTCATCCAGACAAAAAAATGCCAACATACAACACAGTAGCATCAATATGATTTTGGATTGATTTTCCAATTTTTGATTTGGCCAACAATTTTTCAAGGAGCTCTCTCATTCAAGTGAGGTGTTCAATCCTTAATTTGGTTCACGATTTTGGCTGCTTAATGATTTCTCAAATCAATCAGCAATAACCAGCTTGTAAAAATACATTGGTCTCGCACCCTCTCATCACCTCACAAAAAATAAATGCCAATATGCAACACTATAGCACCAATACAATACACGTGCTCACCACTGGAAGAAACTTCCCTGCATACACGTCTGCGGATAGCACATAACTATACCACAGAAAGAGACCATCAAAATACCGCATTATATAAAAAAGGAAGAGACACTTTATCATCTTCCCCACACGTCAAACCAATTTTTTTAATGAAATCCTAACAATACGAATCGTGCAGCGAAGCGCGCCCAATTCTTTAGTATATATCAAATTCAAAGTAATTAAATAGTTTCTTTAAATATGAATCTCTTGTAGCATCAGTGTGTGTGAGTGATTAACATGCTGGAATTTTGTCTATTTGGGCCTAGCCCAATAACAGTTTCAGGAATTCCTAATAAATCCTAGAGGCCCACGCAGCCCATTCGTGCAAGGCAAAAGGTGGAACTAAAGTTTAGTCCCACAATGCTAGTTTAGAGGGAGTTGGACCTCTTTATAAGGGAGGTTCTTTCCCCACATGTATGGGGATGAGAACAAGAGGGACATCCACGCGCGCTCCTCCTCCGCCGCCCGCCGTGCCGTGGGTTGCGGCTCGCGGGAATGAGCCGAGCCGATGTTTAAACTTTTGCCACGCACTACGGGTATACGAACGGTTACACGGGAGCTGAAACGGTTTTGCTGTAGTGGAGATTGAATACGAACGGCGCACCTCTTCGCCTGTTGCCTGTTCGCTTCGTCTTCCTTTGTTCCTTCACCTCCCGTTCGCCTCTCTCTGCTGTGCCTATATAAGAGAGGTCGCGCCTCTCTAGAGAGACACATCAGAAGATCCTTTTCCTCTCGCCACAAAGTTCCTGAGCACTGCGCTGCTGCTACGATCTTCCCCATCCCGGCTTGCGGCATGCACCGCAGGTCGGGACAGTAGGCCTCCGAAACTCCACCTCTTTTGAGTCCTGTACAGGAGAAGGGTGATAAGGTTTTTGGGGAGCGCTTCGCGCGACTACTGACTTCTTCGTCACGGACGCCCCGGACTCCGACGCCCACTTCCCCAACGACGACTTCTTCCCCGACGTCGACAACCTCTTCGACGACATGGCTACCGAGGATGTCGACCCCAAGTCCAGTGCTTCTGCTCCTGCTGCTGTCCCGTACGTGTTCTTGTTTTTCCTGTTAGAGGTCCTGCCATAGTTCCTTGTTCTAGTGTTTGCCCTAGACATGTTAGGCTCTACTTCATATATGCAACTTGATCTACTGTCTGCTCTAGAGATGTTTGGTTCTAGTTCATATTTGCAGATGTTATTTACCTTCTCTCTGTCAGATCGCATGACTTGCTTTATCTCTGCTATTTTAGTCATGCTTTATCTAGTATTTCCGTTAATAAAATCATATGGTAAATTGCTCATATTTCCAACAATCCAAAAACCTTATGATAGGCAATTTACCCCAAGTGGTTTTGCTGCTTCCATGAGACCTCCTATGTTTGAGGGTATCCACTATAAGAGGTGGCACGTGAGAGCAGTTTTATGGTTTCAAACCATGAGCTGCTATGACGCCACTCTCAGCAAACCTGAAGGAGAGCATGATGCTCAACAGGCACAAGATTTTCAGAAAATGGATACCCTGTTTAAGGCTGCTCTTTTGAGTGTTCTTGGTGAGAACATAGTTGATGCTTATGCATCAATTGGTAATGGAAAAGATATGTGGGACGCACTCGAGGCCAAGTTTGGGGTCTCGGATGCTGGCACTGAGCTGTACATCATGGAGCAATTCTATGATTACAGGATGACTAAAGAGCGCTCCGTGGTTGAGCAAGCTCATGAGATACAGTCATTTGCTGGAGAACTGGAGCACTTCAATTGTATCCTACCGAACAAGTTTATTGCCGGAGGTATCATCACTAAGCTTCCTCCCACGTGGAGGAACTTTGCTACCTTACTGAAGCAAAAGAGGCAGGAGTTTTCCGTTCCGGATCTCATTGGTACTCTTGATGTGGAAGAAAAGGCGAGAGCAAAGGACAACCGTGCTCGAGGTATTGAGGGAGGTTCTAGTGCCAATCTGGTACAGAAGAAGAACTTCCAGCCCCACAAGTTCAAGAACAAGGGCAAGTTTGATGGTAAAACAAAGTTTGATGGGAAGAACAAGGCTGTGCAGCACACGAACTTCAAGAAGAAGAATGAGAAGAAGAAAGGTGCTTGTCATGTGTGTGGGGATCCTGATCATTGGGCTCCTAGTTGCCCTAATCGCTATGACAAGCGTCGTCCTGGGAAAGGCGGCAAGACTGCTAATGTTGTCATTGGAGACACTGACATGAAGGATGCTGGGTATGGTATATTCCCCACTATTCTTTTAGTATGTCATTCTCCTGATTGGTTGATTGACACAGGTGCTAATGTGCATGTATGCGATGATATTTCCATGTTTTCGTCTTATCAGACCGCAGGGACTTCCACCGTGCTGATGGGCAACGGTTCAAGTGCTTCTGTTCGTGGTGTTGGCACGGTCGATCTGAAGTTTACTTCGGGGAAGATCGTGCGGCTGAAGAACGTGCACTATGTCCCCTCCATCAATAAAAATCTTGTTAGCGGATCTCTTCTGTGTAGAGATGGATACACGCTTGTCTTTGAGTCGAATAAATTTGTAATATCCAAGTATGGAACCTTTGTTGGTAAAGGCTATGAGTCAGGAGGCCTGTTTCGTTTATCCTTATCAGACGTTTGCAATAAAGTTGTTAATCATGTTTGCAACAATAGTAAATCAAATGTGTGGCATTCACGTCTCTGTCATGTTAATTTTGGTTGCATGTCGCGACTAGCGAAATTAAACTTAATCCCTAGTTTCACCACTGTTAAGGGATCTAAGTGTCAAGTGTGTGTGCAAGCTAAGCAACCTCGTAAGTCTCATGTGACTGCGGAAACAAGAAATCTTGCACCACTAGAGCTCATACATTCAGATCTATGTGAAATGAATGGTGTTTTGACAAAAGGTGGAAATAATTATTTTATGACGTTAATTGATGACTCCACTAGATACTGTCATGTGTATCTTCTGAAATCTAAGGATGAGGCTTTGAACTATTTCAAGATCTATAAAGCTGAAGCGGAAAACCAACTTGATCGAAAGATCAAGAGGCTTAGGTCCGATCGTGGTGGAGAGTATTTCTCAAATGAATTTGATTCTTTTTGTGCGGAACCTGGTATAATCCATGAGAGGACGCCTCCCTATTCACCTCAGTCAAATGGGGTGGCCGAAAGAAAGAACCGTACTCTAACTGATTTGGTTAACGCCATGTTAGACACATCGGGTCTCTCCAAGGCATGGTGGGGGGAGGCGATATTGACGACATGTCATGTCCTAAACCGAGTTCCCACAAAGAACAAAGAGATAACTCCATTCGAGGAATGGGATAAGAAAAGGTTAAAGCTCTCTTATCTATGAACCTGGGGTTGTTTGGCGAAAGTCAATGTGCCAATTCCAAAGAAGCGGAAGCTGGGACCAAAAACTGTGGATTGTGTTTTCCTGGGATACGCTTTTCATAGCATTGGTTATAGATTCTTGGTTGTAAAATCTGAGGTACCTGACATGCATGTCGGTACGATCATGGAGTCGAATGATGCGACTTTCTTTGAAGATATCTTTCCCATGAAGGATATGGCCACCTCATCTAATCAGGAGATGCCTAGTTCATCAAATCAGGAACCAGTTACAGCTACTGAACCTTCCATTTCGATGGAACACTTTGAAAGTCCTGTGGAGGAGAACAATGAAGTTCCTACTAGGAGCAAGAGACAGAGGACTGCAAAGTCCTTTGGTGATGATTTTCTTGTGTATCTCATAGATGACACTCCCAATTCTATTTCAGAAGCCTATGCATCTGAAGATGCTGACTACTGGAAGGAAGCAGTTCGTAGCGAGATGGATTCCATCTTGGCGAATGAAACTTGGGAGATAACTGATCGTCCTTATGGGTGCAAACCTATAGGATGCAAATGGGTATTCAAGATGAAGCTTAGGCCTGATGGTACTATTGAAACATACAAGGCTCGGCTCATGGCCAAGGGTTATACCCAAAAGGAAGGTGAAGACTTCTTTGATACTTACTCACCTGTGGCTCGACTGACCACTATTCGATTACTACTTTCTCTAGCGGCCTCACATGGTCTTCTCGTTCATCAAATGGATGTTAAGACTGCTTTCCTAAATGGAGAGTTGGATGAGGAAATTTACATGGAACAACCAGATGGGTTTGTAGTAGATGGTCAGGAAGGAATGGTGTGCAAGTTGCTGAAGTCTTTGTATGGACTTAAGCAAGCACCCAAGCAGTGGCACGAGAAGTTTGAAAGAACTTTAACAGCTGCAGGCTTTGTTGTAAACGAAGCTGATAAATGTGTGTACTATCGCCATGGTGGGGGCGAGGGAGTTATCCTTTGCTTGTATGTTGATGACATACTGATTTTCGGAACAAATCTGAAGGTTATTAAGGAGGTCAAGGATTTCCTATCTGGTTGCTTTGAGATGAAGGATTTAGGAGTGGCTGATGTCATTCTGAACATCAAGTTGTTGAGATACGATGATGGTGGGATTACATTGCTTCAATCTCACTATGTGGAAAAGATCTTGAGTCGCTTTGGCTACAGTGACTGCAAGCCCTTTCCAACACCATATGATGCTAGTGTGTTGCTTCGAAAGAATCGAAGAATTGCTAGAGACCAATTGAAATATTCTCAGATTATTGGCTCGCTTATGTACTTAGCCAGTGCTACAAGACCTGACATCTCTTTTGCTGTTAGCAAACTGAGTCGGTTTGTCTCAAAACCAGGAGATGTGCATTGGAAAGCTCTAGAGAGAGTTTTGTGTTATTTGAAAGGCACTGCGAATTATGGGATTCACTACACTGGGCACCCAAAGGTGCTTGAAGGGTATAGTGACTCAAACTGGATCTCAGATGCTGATGAGATAAAGGCCACGAGTGGATATGTATTCACTCATGGAGGTGGCGCTGTTTCTTGGAAGTCTTGCAAGCAGACCATCTTAACGAGGTCAACAATGGAAGTAGAACTCACAGCACTAGATACAGCTACGGTCGAAGCAGATTGGCTTCGCCGGCTCTTGAATGACTTGCCGGTTGTTGAGAAACATGTATCGGGTATCCTTATGAATAGCGACAATCAAACTGTGATCACGAAAGTGAGCATCTCAAAAGATAACATGAAGTCATCAAGACACGTTCAGAGAAGGTTAAAGTCTGTCAGAAAAATGAGAAACTCCGGAGTTATTGCAGGATTATATCCAAACGTCTAAAAATCTGGCAGATCCTTTTACTAAGGGTCTATCACGTAATGTGATAGATAATGCATCGAGGGAGATGGGTATGAGACTGCTACCTCTTGAGCACTACGTTGGTTTTCCCTTGAAGAGGAAAGGGTGATGCAGCAAAGTAGCGTAAGTATTTCCCTCAGTTTTTGAGAACCAAGGTATCAATCCAGTAGGAGGCTCCTCAAAAGTCCCACGCACCTACACAAACAAACAAGAACCTCGCAACCAACGCGATAAATGGGTTGTCAATCCCTTCACGGTAACTTGCGAAAGTGAGATCTGATAGAGATAATAAGATAAGATAAATATTTTGGTATTTTTATGATATAGATTGGAAAGTAAAAGATGCAAATAAAAGTAGATGGGAAACTTATATGATAAAAGATAGACCCGGGGGCCATAGGTTTCACTAGTGGCTTCTCTCAAGATAGCATAAGTATTACGGTGGGTGAACAAATTACTGTCGAGCAATTGATAGAAAAGTGCATAGTTATGAGAATATCTAGGCATGATCATGTATATAGGCATCACGTCCGCAACAAGTAGATCGAAACAATTCTGCATCTACTACTAATACTCCACACATCGACCGACTCCTGCCTGCATCTAGAGTATTAAGTTCATAAGAACAGAGTAACGCATTAAGAAAGATGACATGAAGTAGAGCGATAAACTCATGCAATATGATATAAACCCCATCTTTTTATCCTCGATGGCAACAATACAATACGTGCCTTGCTGCCCCTGCTGTCACTGGGAAAGGACACCACAAGATTGAACCCAAAGCTAAGCACTTCTCCCATTGCAAGAAAGATCAATCTAGTAGGCCAAACCAAACTGATAATTCGAAGAGACTTGCAAAGATAACCAATCACACATAAAAGAATTCAGAGGAGATTCAAATATTTCTCAGAGATAAACTTGATCATAAACCCACAATTCATCGGATCTCGACAAACACACCGCAAAAAGAGTTACATCGAATAGATTTCCAAGAAGATCGAGGAGAACTTTGTATTGAGATTCAAAGAGGGAGAAGAAGCCATCTAGCTAATAACTATGGACCCGAATGTCTGTGGTAAACTACTCACAACTCATCGGAGAGGCCTTGGAGATGATGTACAGGCCCTCCGTGGTCGATTCCCCCTCCGGCGGAGCGCCGGTGAAGGCTCCAAGATGGGATCTCGCGGATACAGAAGGTTGCGGCGGTGGAATTAGGTTTTCGTGGTGCTCCTGGATGTTTTCAGGGTATGGGAGTATATATAGGTGAAGGAACGAGGGGCCCATGAGGGTGGGGGGCGCGCCGGGCACCCTCATGGCCGCCTCGTTTGCAGCTTGACGTCCACTCCAAGTCTCCTGGATTGTGTTTGTTCTGAAAAGATCGCTCCCGAAGGTTTCATTCCATTTGGACTCCGTTTGATATTCCTTTTCTTCGAAACACTAAAATAGGCAAAAAACAGCAATTTGGGCTGGGCCTTCGGTTAGTAGGTTAGTCCCAAAAATGATATAAAAGTGTAAAGTAAAGCCCATAAACATCCAAAACGGGTAATATAATAGCATGGAACAATAAAAAATTATAGATACGTTGGAGACGTATCAGAGACCCACAATATGAGTTGTTGAAAGTGCTAGTATTCGACTAGGGGGGTGGGGTGAATAGGCGATTTTTATGAAAGTCTTCAATGCAGGGGTGTTTTGAAGACAAACAATAGAAATGAACCTATTGACATGTAGCGGAAGGTAGACTACACTAGACAAGCCATAGTTAAGTAAGCAATGAAGTGAAAGCACGAAGACTATCAGCAGCTAGGTATTATGGATCAGGATGGAAGATAGTATGAAGCCAAACAGACAACAGTCTTCACACAGTGAAGTCAATCAGATCAGGCAAGTAGGCAAAGACTTCCCGAAGACAAACTGTAAGTAGGGTGAGAGAGGTAGGATAGAACCAGTTGCTCGGAGAGGACAAGGGATTTGTTGGACCAGTACCAGTTGCTGTGACAACTGTACGTCTGGTTAGGGAGGCTGAGATTCAACTCAGAAGACCGTGTCTTCACCTTATTCCCCTTGAGCTAAGAACACTTAGTCCTTGCCCAATCACTCTGGTAAGTCTTCAAGGGAGACTTCCAAACCTTCATAGACTTGCTCTCATTGTCTTCGCTCGAAGACATAGGATTTGGGTGAGCATCACATCAGTTACTCTGACTTTGTTCACTTGGACCCCACTTAACAGTACGGTGGTTCCTATGACTCAACAAAGAAGAAAAGGAAACTACGAAACAACTATGTCTTCGCACTCCATAGTCTTCACGCGATGTCTTCTCCTGTGATAGTCTTCAATGTGAATGTCTTCACAGACCACCATTGTCTTCAATGTCTTCACACATTTTTAGGGGTCATCTGTGGTAGGTAAACCGAATCAATATGGGACTACTACCTGTGTTGTCCTGCAATTCTCACAAACACATTAGTCCCTCAACCAAGTTTGTCGTCAATACTCCAAAACCAACTAGGGGTGGCACTAGATGCACTTACAATCTCCCCCTTTTTGGTGATTGATGACAAACTGGTTGAAGTTTTCAATGGGGATAAAAGTATGTGAAAGTATAGTGTTGTGAGTATTGTCTTCATACATAAGATGAGGCTCCCCCTGAAGATGTGCATATAGATGACTTGCGTTTGAACGCAAATGCACATGGCAGGTTTTGCTTTGTGGAGGCCATCATCAAAGTGTGAAGGCAATGCATTATGCATATAAGCAAGTAAGGAAGATAATGATATGCATAATGGCAAATGGACGTCTGCAGAATGACTTCATGCGGGATTTATCATCACATCACAGAATAGCAGATATAGTAGCAGACGGCCATCAAGTTTAAGTGTTACAACTCAGAGAACCAAATGTATCAAAAGACGAGAGTTGTAAAACTTGGCAAAAAGTAATGCAGCCACCCATAAGGACCCGCTTGAAGACTATCAACTCATATGCTTCTCCCCCTTTTTTCAGTAATGACCAAAAAGGTTTGAAGACATAGAGCATCTACTCGTTCTCAGAAGGAGCAGACGGTGGAGCAGAGTCGTTGCTGGAGTTTGGTGGTGCAGAGGGGCCTGGTGCAGAGTCAATATGCAGTACAGACATGGTTGGTGAAGTGGCGTCGTCTTCTTCATCAACGACATTGGCAACAACAGTTGCAGTCGAAGATGAATACTCGGAGTCTTCAAGAGAGGGAGTACGGCGCCAGCTTGCATTAGGTGGAGGCCTGGAGTCAAACTTGAAGCTTTCGGTGAAGCTATCTGCTTGAAGATCACTCCAGGACCGCCTAGCATTCTTGGGCAAAAAAGAGTTCTTTGTAGCCAGATTGCGAATGCGATTGACATCCACCAAGAGACTATGCATTTGACGCTTCAGCCAGTCATGGTGCTTGTCATGCTTCTGATGTAAGGCCACAAGCAGTTCTCAATCATTGAGGACACGAGAATGCTTCCGAGGCCTTTGAGCAACTATACTGGCAGTGGCTTCAGTATTTGCACGGTGAGGCAGACGCACATTGCTAGCAAGCGGATAAGTAGTAACAACAACATTCGAAACATGAACTCCTTCAATGGGCTGCGTGAAGCTTTGATGATCAGCATTGTGAAGATATATTGGCTCCTTGGCAGGCTCAGGGTAGATGGCTTCAACAGACAGATCAACCTCAGGCAAGAAAACCAGATGGTTACGTGCAGAAGGCTGATAGTTGACAGTTGAATGAAGCTTGATTAGGCGCATCACCCATGGAGCGTAAAACTTCAAGCCAAAAAGATCAATCCCAGATGCAGCAAGCTGTTTGATGAAGAAATCCTGGGAGTTGAACTTGATGCCATTGACAATATAGAAAACCAAAGTCTTCATGGCGCCTTCAAGTTTGGCTTCAGAAGAATGTCCCTTGATTGGCCATAGAGTACGCCTCAGGATATGATAAACCGTGCGGGGCAAGTACTCGAGGTCCTGGACAAAGAATCCTTTGGATATTCCACATCATGAGGCAATGGCTTCATCATGCTGAGCATTTGACTCGTATTGGGTTCAGGCCGCTGAAAAATGCTCTGCAGGCCTTTTGTGTGGCGCTGACAACCAGGCTCGTACAATTCACCTGGAGTGGGCAGGGAGGTAATCTCAATGATGTCCTGAGCTTTGTCTTCATGGTGCACATCACCTGTCATCCACTCAAGGGTCCATGTCTTCGGATCCCTGTTGTATCCAGGAATATGAAGAGTAGCATAGAACTGCAGCAGAAGCTCTTCATTCTAGTGCTCTTTGGCAGTGACAAATTCTAGAAGGCCAGCATCACGAAAGCAATCCATAGCCTCTTCAAGACAAGGGAGCCCAACCATAGCTTCACAATCAAGGCGCATGTGAGGGAAGATTCACTCTTGGTTGTAGAGAACACAAGAGTAGTAGCTGCGCTGTTGGTGGCTCCAGAAGCGATCTGAGGAGATCCTTGGCTTCGAGTAGGGATTCTTATCACTGTCAAAGAAGGTGTTGTGCACTCTGAAGCTATTGACACTGAAGGATCCAGGAGACGTAGCAGCACCTGGAAGTCTTGGCAGTCTTGGCTTAGGCTTCTGCACTTGTGGTCGCTGCTGCACATGATAGTCATATTGCGGTCCGGGACCAGTGGGAGGTACTAGGACAGGCCAGCAAACAGTGACCAACTCCATATCTCGGTTGTAAGCCAACTCCATTGTGTGAGGCCTTGGGGGAGGAACAACGCCGTCAGTGGGGACCGGCATGACAGAAGCTTCAAGATTCTCATTGGCTTCAGGCACAACATTGGCTTCAGGCTCCACACGATCGTCAGCCAAGACATGGTCATTGGCTTCAGGAGTGTTTGTGGCAGCCTCAACATTCTCAACCTCCATATGGTCAACGACAGGAGGGTCTTGCACAGTCACATTCTCATCGAGAATGACTTGATCTGGGACAGGGGGTGTAGCAACTCTCTCTTCTCTTCTTGTTTCTTCATCGGCTGATGCAGCCGGAATGTCTTCAACAGCTTTGGCTTCAGACTCAGGAACCGTCGCAGAAGGATTCTCTTCAGGGAACACTTGACGTGCCACTGAGCTAGATTGGTGTGAATCTTCTTCTGGGATGGTTGACATGGAGACCGATGGCCTGAGGCCTTTGCGAAGCCGTTGATACACGGGCGACGCCTTTGGCGATGGTGTGGTCTCCATGTAGTTGTCGTCATTCACCATTGGGCTGGTGAATTGCGCTGGTGGAGTACGGGGTGTTGCATCTCGAACTGGGGTTTCTTCTTGCGGGCGCTCGACCCATGAATCATCCTGAGCAATTGGTGTCAATGGACGACCAATGCTGATGTATTCGCTGCTTGTTGGAGCAGGCGATGATACCAACTGATGCTCTAGCTGATGAAGGACTTCATCATCAACAACATTGTTTTCATGACCAATGTCTTCAGCTGCGTTGGGCTCAACAGCTGGAACTTGCTCTTCTTCATGAGCCTATGTGGAAGCAGGTTGGTGGAGTACAACTCGACGTTCTTGGTTTGTGGCAGCAGGGGGAGCAACAGAGATGGGTTCAACAATGAGTGGCTGAGAGGATGCAGCACACTCTTTCTTTGAAGACTTAGTTTCCTTAGTCTTCAGCTTCTACTTAGAAGGAGCATCGTCAGATACGTCCTTGTGCTTGCGCTTCTTGGCTTCAGCTTTAGCCGCTCTTGTCTTCTTCAGTTCAGAAGCTGCTGAGGGGACCTTAGGCTTTGAGCCTGTCATACTGGAAGGGAAGACAATGCGAGGATCTTCCCGCCTTGGTGCAGTGTGGGTCTCAGCAGACTTCTTCTTCTTGGCAGCCATCCTGGGATCAATGCCAGGCCGCCCAAGAGCTTTTCATTCTCAGCTTCATTGTGGGCTTGAACACATTTCTCAGCGAGATACTTCATGCGCTGCCTCGAGCCTTTAGCCTCAGTGCGTTTCTTGTGGAACTCCTCCTTGAGGTCATGTAGCATCTTCTTGAAGATTTGAACATCAGCCACGCTGAGCTTGGCCATGTTCTTGTTGAAGTGAGCCTTCGCATAGTCAATTTTGTTCTTCAGCTCAACAATCTTCTGAGCCAAGGCCAATTCACCAGCAATGGCACCATGGAAGGTGACACTGATGTCCACAGGGAGCTAAAGATCATCAATACTGATGTCCTGGTTGTCAAAACACTCATCGATGAAGTTATTCAGAAAATCAACATCAAAGAGCGGTATATCATTGAAGATTTTAGCTTCTTGCTTGCTCTTGATAAGCATTTCCAGAGCATCATCAGCAAGATCTTCATCACTGGGCAGATCAATGGCTTCATCTTCGTTGCATAGCACAGCGAGTGGTGTCAGTGGTTGCCCTGTGGCCTTCTTGGGCAATGGCTTCTTGGTCCTTTTGGACACACGAGATAAGTCCTCAGACTGCACACTGGATTCAGGCGGTGCAATCCTCAGTGGCTTCCTTGCTGAAGCTTTTGGTGAAGAAGACGACTTTGAAGCTTTTGTCTTCTTCTTCTTCTTTTCCTTGGGCGGTGAGGGAGCAGCTTCAGTATCAGCATCACCATCAGAGTGCTCCACTGCTGCTCTCTGAGCAGAAATGTGAGACAGAAGCCCATTGAAATTGGCAAAGGGGCCAATTATGTTTTCATTGGCTTCACGTGTCCCATCAGATCTGGGAGCAGAGGGGCCAGGGTTGAAGTTGAGGCCATAGTCTTTTTGCGTTCTGGGCAGCAGAATCTTTGGCAAACTGAAAGTTGCGCTTGAAGAGATTGTTGTCACGACACCATAATAAGAAGGATGGGTCGGCATTTTCAGGCTGCGGTCCTCTGACCATGCAAGGATAGAATTCCTGCGCAATAGTTTCAGCCTTGTTCTTCGGCACTAGGCTGCGATACAGACAGTCCCCCCATGGATGCTTGATGGCGTTCTTCTCAGCATATTCAGGCGTGACGAATTTGTACTTGAACCACTCCTCAGCCCAATATCTTCGGATCCACTGAATCTGGTTCTTGCGCTGGTTGTAGTTTTCATCAGGGTCTGACTTGTATTGTTCATACAAGGCAGGAGGCAGATCAAGATCTGTGTTGCCTCGGCGTTGCCTGCCACCCTTCCGAGCAGACTTTTCTGAAGCCATAATATTTAAGCTGATTGGCTTCAGCACAGAGAATGGCTTCCGTCTGATTGGCTTCAGACAAGAACTGGCTTCAGGTGATTCAATGTGATGCTGTAAGTATTCTGCAAATGAATGCATACTATGAGAACCAAGGGATTCTCCCACGGACATGTACCTGTGACAGAATTAGAGATGCGAGAGAAGGGGAAGAGGTCATATGCATTCTTAGGAGATTTTGAAGATAAATCAGTTTTGAAGACATTGACCTCATAGTGCGAAGACATTCACTTATTTGGAGAGAGTTGGTTCCAGATTTGTATGAATCCCTGAATAAGTACAAGTGAGGAATCTAACTAGTTATGAAGCTTAAGTGAATATACTTATTATGGTATGAGATGCAGATGAGAACAAATCTAGATTTGGAAGTTCAGAAACCACTTTTGGATAAAGTGGACGGATTTGACAGATCTAAAAAGCAGTAAAAAGTAAGATTTATTTACCCTTGATGAACTGCTAGACGGATGGGAAGAGAAGCCAAGCAGTTTGATCTGCCGTGCCCTAACTTGGCGGTGGAAGACACCTACTGCGGCGGCGGAGAGGACGAGGTCTGCCGCCGGCGTGAGGACGGCGTCGAAGAGGTCGCGACAGCTAAGCGCTTGTTCTCCGGCGACGACGCATGCTAGCGGAGGCGCTGGGCTTTGTGTGAGGTGGAAGAACAGATAATGACCGCGCGGGTGAGAATTTATAAGGAAGAGGAGGGCGGCGCAACGCAATTACGCAGGTGCCCCTGGCGGTTCACATCTGAAAGACACGTTGTCGGTCTCAAAACCGGCGGATCTCGGGTAGGGGGTCCCGAACTATGCGTCTAAGGCTAATGGTAACAGGAGGCGGGGGACACAATGTTTACCCAGGTTCGGGCCCTCTCGATGGAGGTAATACCCTACTTCCTGCTTGATTGATCTTGATGATATGAGTATTACAAATGTTGATCTACCACGAGATCATAGAGGCTAAACCCTAGAAGCTAGCCTATGATTCTGATTGTTGTTGTCCTATGGACTAAACCCACCGGTTTATATACACACCGGAGGGGGCTAGGGTTACACAAAGTCGGTTACAGAGAAGGAGATCTACATATCCGAATTGCCAAGCTTGCCTTCCACGCAAAGGAGAGTCCCACCCAGACACGGGACGAAGTCTTCAATCTTGTATCTTCATAGTCCAATAGTCCGCCCAAAGTATATAGTCTGGCTGTCCGAGGACCCCCTAATCCAGGACTCCCTCAGTAGCCCCTGAACCAGGCTTCAATGACGGTGAGTCCAGTGCGCAGATTGTCTTCGGCATTGCAAGGCGGGTTCTTCTCGAAAATCTCTGAGTACCTATTGTAACGAGCAGTGTCCGGGTTCCCATTAATGTTGCACTCCTCGGCTTCTGTACCTTAATAATGGCAGTCTCCACGTGTCGAGCGAATGCGAGAAGTCGGGGCATTTTAACATTTGCCACCCTGACCATGTAAGTAAATCGTCTATTTAAAAAGACGGGGATCCTCAAATCCAAATCACACCATCTCCCCCTAGCGAGTATCCATCAGAGCGGGCCCGGAAAAAGCCATCCCATCATGGCCGGCCGCCGCAGCTCCTCCTCTCGCTCCCGTAGCGCTAAGCCAGGTGATTGGGAGAAGTGTTCTGTCCCCCACGGCCGTTTGGTAGAGTTGCAGACCCAGGGGTTTCTCCCGCCTGCATACATGGTCCCCGTCCGAGCCGGACTAGCTACTTACAACGGCAGGGAGCAAGCGGAGAGTTTTCCCAACCCATCCAGGGGGGAGCGGGTATGCCTTGTCCCTTACTTGCTGAGGGGCCTCGGATTTCCAATCCATCCGTTCCTCCGCGGGCTCCTGGAGTACTACGGCCTCCAGCTGCATAACTTCACTCCCGCCTCCATACTGCACATCGCAGGCTACATTGCCCTTTGCGAGCTATTTCTGGGCTGCGAAGCTCATTTCGAGCTATGGAAGAGGCTATTCCGCCTCGTCCCCCCGCACTCAGGAGGGATCAATATATCAAGTGGGTGGAGCCGAAATATGGCGTATCGCCGGGACCGGATACCTGTCCGGTACTCCGAAGACTGGCCTTCGCTCTGGCGAAAATACTGTCCGATTTGTACAAAGGAGAAGAAGAGGAGTTTATTCGTATTAAGCCACGGGACGGATTTTCCATGTACAACCCCCCAAGCTGGGTGAGCCGCTATCTTTTACTCCAGTCATTCCTGCATTCTTCATCACAAATATTTACCTTGCTAATTCATAGCAGGAACTGCGAAAAGCTATGAGGGAGGTCCACAGCCCGTCTCCACAGCCAGAGGACCCTGACCGGGCCCTCGACCCCGGACTCGAAGAAGATCCGGACGTATTTGTGGAGCTCGTCGATAGGACGTTCTATCAGTTAAGCCATGACGGTGCCTTGGTAGCCATCATAGCTGACTATCCCGGCCTACTCCCTGCATCACGTGTAAGTAAAAGCGGAGTCCTAACTTCCGAGAAGGATCCCTTCTTTGCACTTTACCCACCGCACATGTATTGCGTTTTACAGGGAAGGCCGTCGGGGCGCCGTGCCAAACCCGCAGTGACTCGCCAACAAGGGGCACCGAAGCCGGGTAGGCTTAAAAGGAAGGCGGTCAGGACCGAGGCGCTGTCGTAGAGGTATGATAAAAACCTGCTCCGTGATTATCGTCTTTAAAATATAACAATGTCCGTGGTCCCTGGCAGGAAAAACGCTCGCCGGACAGTGTCTGGAGAGCCTGCCGGCCACGCCTCCACCAGCCGGATTCCAGAGCCGGACTCAGGGGCGGAGGCTAACGCGGGGACAATGCCGGATGGTCCTTCTACAGAGGATGCAGATAGAATGTCCTCTACAAATTCCAAAGTGGAGAGCGCCATGAATCATAGGCGTCGACGGCCGTACTCCGCGACCCTAATTTCTCCGAAGAGGCGTTCAACGCCTTCAACTCAGGAGATCCGTACATCTGAGCTGCTGAAGATGGTCTTGCTAGGGCCACAGACCAGTATGTGAAGGATATACGGGTAAGAAAATCTGATAATTATGTATATCAGTAGCCCCTGAGACTTGAAACAGTTGGCACAACTGATTTAAGGATCATTGTATGCATAGGTTCTTACAGAGAAGAATACCAAGTTGTCTAAAGAGCTGGAGGAGTGCAAAGCCCAGCTATGGGCCGCAATTGCCGGAATGGAGGAGTCCAAGAAGGCCTCATCTGGTAATACTTGTCTTGATCGAAAAGAAAGTAATGACATGTACCAGTTGGTATTCGGCATGCATGCAAATCTAACAATAGATTCTGCAGACAATCCCGGAGATCGTACCAGGGGATGAGCAATATGCTAAACGACAGGTAGAGGCTGGCGAGAGTGTGCTTACACGGGTTATTCGAGAGAAAAATGATCTCCAGGATGCCCACACCCGGCTGGGCGTTGAACTAAAAGATGTTCGGGCCCAACTTGCTGACTCCGTGGAGGAGAATAAGAGGCTTTGACGCGGCATTTTTAGTAAGTGCTCGAACGAACCTTTATACAGTTCAGCGAAGAAGCGGGCTAACAGAGTTATGTCTGTAGGTATGCTGACCGGTCGTCCCGAAGAGGAGATGCCCGGATCCGCAGGCGATCTTCTGCAAGAGCTCTCTCAACTACACGGACAAGTTCGGCAGGTGATGCAGGGTATTGCCCATGCCTTGTGGCCCTCCGCCTCCCTGCCCGGAGGCATGAGGGAGCTTGTAGAGATGCTCAAGGGAGCATGGCGGCACTTCCGATTATGGAAGATATCAGCCTGCCATCAAGGTGCGAGGGAAGCTTGGGCCATGGTGAAGACGCGGTACACCAAGGTTGACCCGAATCACATGGCCGAGGTTGGGCTTGTAGGGTCAGATGGGAAAGAGATCCCCGTTAGTCTGGTATATGACCAGGTAGGATTAGCTGCAAAGTATTCCCAACAGGATTGTAGGCTAGACAGCCTGTTGGATGGTATAGAAGAAGAATTTAGTCAGTCCAAGTGACTGTGTACTTCAAATGACATATTTTGTCCCTAGCTGGATTGTAAATCATTTGTCATGGCAGACCTTTTCGCTTCAACCTCTGGACCCGACATCCGGAGTGTATCCGAATACCCGCTCAGTTATGTAAAAACCGGGGTATGCGTGGAGACCAGGCGTAGGGGTCATAAGTGCTTGAACAGACAAGTACCCAACTAGCTATGTTATATTACATGGATAGTAAGAAACATCTTCCAGGGAGAGTAGTTCCGTTAAGGGTTCCTTTCCCTGGTTACGCATGCATTAATGTGCATGTCCGAGCTGCGAACAGAGACACAGGATATAAAACATCTGGGGGTTTATATTGTAAGTAGGTAAGAAACATCTTTTGTTCACTGATCGAATATTCCCTTAAGAACGCTAGCTTTCGGTTTCACCCAGTCTGAGGTACACATCCGGCTGACCCGGCAGTAACAATCGCAGAGGTGCTCCCCTTATGCCCTAGCCGAACTAACGGGAACATAGGGCATAAACACAGGAGCCAGGCAACCCAGCTTGGCCAAAACTTAAGTCATATCGATGCATATAATGGCGAAAAAAGGTACATATGGAAAAGTGACGCATATGTGGTGGGCATAAAGCCCGGAAGATAATTATATTAAGCTTCTGTGTAAGAAGCCCCCAGATATATTGAGCGCGCATAGCGCGGCAAGAGTGTGTAGTCAAAGCACACTTGAAGCTTTTAAGGCTATAAAAAGGGAAGAAAGAAAGAAAGAGAGAAAGAGGATATAACTTAAAAAAGAAAGGCGGAGGTAAGGAGACGAACACAGAGTTTGGCACTAGGCGTAGAATCTTCGGAGTCTGGCCGCATTCCATGGGTTCGGCTCGAGTCGATTATCTGATGCATCACGCAGAAGGTACGCTCCTCCGGTGAGAACTTTATCAATGATGAAGGGACCCTCCCACTTGGGCTTGAGCTTGTCCTTTTTCTTCTCCGGTAGGCGTAGAACGAGTTCGCCAACGTTATAAGTTTTGGCCCGTACTTCTCTGCTTTGATACCTTCGAGCCTGTTGCTGATAGAATGCGGAACGGGCCTTTGCGACATCACGCTCCTCCTCCAGGGCATCTAAACTGTCCTTCCGATCCAGTTCGGCTTCTCTCTCTTCGTACATGCGCACTCGAGGTGAGTCATGAATGATATCGCAGGATAGTACCGCCTCTGCGCCGTACACCATAAAAAATGGTGTGTATCCGGTGGTGCGATTTTGCGTGGTCCGCAGCCCCCATAGTACGGAGTCGAGCTCCTCGACCCAGTGCGTATCTGATTCCTTCAAGGATCGCACTAGTCTGGGTTTGATGCCGCTCATAATAAGACCATTTGCTCGTTTGACTTGACCGTTTGTTTGGGGGTGATAGACGGAGGCATAATCGAGCTTAATGCCCATGTTGCCGCACCAAGTTTTCACCTCGTCGGCTGTGAAGTTGGAGCCGTTATCGGTGATGATGCTGTGGGGGACACCGTAACGGTGTACGACCCCGGATATGAAGTCTATCACTGGTCCGGATTCGGCCGTTTTAACTGGTTTGGCTTCTATCCATTTGGTGAATTTATCCACCATGACCAACAAATATTTTTTCTTATGGCTTCCTCCTTTAAGGGGTCCAACCATATCGAGCCCCCAGACCGCAAAGGGCCAAGTTATAGGGATAGTTTGGAGAGCGGTAGGTGGCATATGGCTTTGATTTGCAAAAAGCTGGCAAGCGACGCAATGTTGGACGAGGTCCTGTGCGTCTGCTCGGGCTGTCGGCCAGTAAAAGCCTGTACGGAAGGCCTTGCTTACAAGGGCCCGAGCTGCGGCGTGGTGGCCGCCGATTCCAGCATGAATTTCGGCCAGTAGCTGCCGTCCTTCCTCTTCAGAGATGCACCTTTGGAGCACTCCGGTCGCGCTTTTCTTATAAAGCTCTCCCTCGTGAACCTTGTAGGCTTTAGAGCGCCGCACGATGCAATGTGCCTCATTTTGGTCCTCAGGGAGTTCTTGCCTATTTAGGTAGGCTAAGAAGGGTTCTGTCCGCGGGGCGATGACAGCCATAATCACGAGGGCCGAAGGTGTTATTTCGGTGGTGGAGCCTCCGATTACGTCAGAGTGTTCGGGATCTGGGGTTGTGTTCGGATCCGGACTAGTATTTCCGAACTCCCCTTCCCACACCACGGATGGCTTCAACAGCCTTTCCAAGAAGATATTAGGTGGGACGGGGTCGCGCTTAGCGCCGATGCGGGCGAGAATATCCGCCGCTTGATTGTTTTCTCGGACCACATGGTGGAATTCGAGCCCCTCGAACCGAGCTGACATGGAGAACCAGTTGGCCTTCACCTTGTCCCCTCCACCAGCCGCCCAAACAGCTTCCTCGTATGCCTGAAGGAAGGGGGCTGGATGCACCGCGCCGTCGTATCGCGGCGGCATCTTCGGTCGGAACTTGGGCGGCCACTGTACTTGCCGCAGGGAGAGGGCGAAGCAGCGCAGCCCCGGCGCTTCGCGCGTCGACGAGGCCGACGGAGGGGCGCCCGCCATATGGGTCAGTGGCACGATCTGGAGGTTGAGGAAGAGGATTCCGACGCACCCCTACCTGGCGCGCCAAATGTCGGATTTCGGGATCCGGCAACCCGTGAGAGGTTTGAACACTGGGGTGCGTGCGGAGATCTCAACCTGACCAGCCTGCCTACTCGCGATCCTCCCTAGCCTAGCATGTAGAGCTCACAGGGACACAAAGACACAGAGATTTATACTGGTTCGGGCCACCGTTGTGATGTAATACCCTACTCCAGTGTGGTGTGGTGGATTGCCTCGAGGGGCTATGGATGAACTAGTACAAAGGATGAACAAGCCTCAGGAGGTGAGGTGTTCTTGAGCTGGTGTGGTGCTCTACTTTCTCTGGTTTTCGGTCCCTCTCTATGGTGGTGGCTAAGCCCTATATATAGTTGCCTTGGTCCTCTTCCCAAATATGAGCGGGAAGGGAGTCCACAACGACGGGATTTGAAAGGGGACAAGTAGTACAGTCTATCCTGACAAAAGTAGTCTTCGCCTGCGAAAAGCCTCTGGTCGTGACTGCGCTGGGCTCAGGGATGACCTCCGTCCTGCCGTCCTGGCGGTCTTGGTCTTGTTGCACCAGAATGAAAACCTTTGGCTGATTCCTCGGGACTCCGCGCCTGTGGCTTGCCTCCCTTGCACCGAAGAGGAAACCTGCGCTCTGCGCCCGCCTGGTCTTAGTCGTCATGGCTCACGTCAGCTGAGCCTCATGAGGTAGCTGCATAGAACTCTCCGCCCCTCAGGAGCCCTCCTGAGGAGGCCAACTCCTTCGGGGTTCTTGGTGTTGTCCCCCTCGCGAGGCTTGGCCCCTCACGAGGGTCTTGTGGTGTTGATGTCGAAGCTGGGCCGTACCAGGCCGTCGATGGAGCCACGCGGTGGGCTGCAGGCAGGCAGGACTGGATACCCCCAAGTCCAGGACGCCGACAACATGGCTACCGAGGATGTCGACCCCAAGTCCAGTGCTTCAGCTCCTGCTGCTGTCTCGTACGTGTTCTTGTTTTTCCTGTTAGAGGTCCTGCCACAGTTCCTTGTTCTAGTGTTTGCCCTAGACATGTTAGGCTCTACTTCATATATTTAACTTGATCTACTGTCTGCTCTAGAGATGTTTGGTTCTAGTTCATATTTGCAGATGTTATTTACCTTCTCTCTGTCAGATCGCATGGCTTGCTTTATCTCTGGTATTTTAGTCATGCTTTATCTAGTATTTCCGTTAATAAAATCATATGGTAAATTGCTCATATTTCCAACATAACATGGGTTGCATAAGGCCAAACCGCATAAGTGTTATATATACAGTTGTAAATCATGTTGATAGCATTTTTTTACTAGAAACATGCTATCAAATCGTAAAATTGGTAGCAAGCAGAAGGCCTCTATAGCGGCCCGTAGTTAAATCGTGGTGATACTAAAATAATAATAGTATGTACATAAATGATTCATCTAACTTTTCTGCATGGGTGCAGTTCTGATCAAATCAGGTACCCCTTCCCACACTGATGAATCAAGTCCGAAGAACTTGACCTATGACAATATGGTCCTGTTTCACATACTGTGCAACTCCGTCACCCCAACTAACAGGCCTAACAAGATCTTAGGAATTGTCCGAAATGCTATTCAGGCCTTCTCGACAGGAATTCGCTTTGACTTGGCGGACTTACTCATCCAGAACTTGTCATATGTTGTTGAAGCCCCTCAAGCCCTGAAACCTCATGAACCATGGATTCAGTATGCTATTGAGCAGATTACTGGGAAGTGATACTTTTGCCCCTATGCCCCAAAGTCTTACATCCCTCTTGTTCGGGATACTCTTCGTATTATCAAAGGATAGTGGCAAAGGCAAAGCTCCAGCTATTCCTGAAGATAATGCTCCAGCTAATGCCCCAAAGGTTAAACAAACTCCTGTTGAAATCCCAAAGGATGAAAAATCCTTCATTGTATGAGATCTGCCTTCGAACTCAGCAAATTTTGGAGAGGCACATCAAGCAGGATCAAAGGAAAAGTTCATCTAATGATTGAAGTAAATCTCTTGCACAATTATGCTCACCAAGCTTTGCTTGTGGCGAACAAAGAAAAGAATCACACCTGGACTCTTCCTCGGAAGCATTACACTCGAGACCGGCTCCATGCCAAGGGCACCATGAAAGATTATGACTATCTGAACTTGTTTGAAGTTCCTCGCCTACGAAGACAGACTCCAGTGCTGCCACATAGATCTTCATTGACTGACATGTTATTTCTCGAACCAGATGATAAAGTGGATGAAACTGAAGTCACTTCTATCTACTACCCTGACGAGCCGTGCCCCAAAGAAAAATTAGCTCACACCGCCGAAGCCAAAGTCAGAAGCTCTGCTGGTTCAGTTATGGATATGGATATGAAAACTGTTATTTTCTGAGAAAAACTTCATTCCTTATTTCTGCGACAAATCATTTCAAAGTCTTTGTATTCTTGAATTAAATATTTTCAAAGACTCTTTTTTACAGGAACTATTTCACTCAGAAATCACCGAGTACATTGTTGATGTTCCGTAGTCGAATGATATTTCAATGTCACTCACTTCTGAAGATTTATGTACTGCCCCCTGCTCTCTCACATATGAAGAACTTTAGATTGTCAAACTTTCACTAAGATGCATACATTTAGGGGGAGTGTACTTTATCTTTGGACATACTCTCAACATTTACTTTCTGAACAATTCGGTTACACTTATCTATACTTTTTGATGTTTTCTGTTTTGTCAACAATCATCCAAAAAGGGGGAGATTGTTGGTGAAACTACCTGCCCTTGTGTGTTTTGGAGATTTTTGATGGAAATAATAAGGTACTGATTTGTTTGCTAGTGCACACAGAGAGAAATAGTCCCTGGAGTACCGAGACGACTGATGTATTCTTCCATGGAGTCTAAAGGACTTCACTGAGAAACATTTGCGTCGCAGATATGAAGGATATACATTTTGAGAAGAAAGAATGCTGAGAAGAGTGTTTGGAAGAATTAACTTCTTAAAATTATTCCTGAATGAAGAATTTTTTGTACAGTGTGTCCGAAGAAGAATGACTGCAGTCGAGAAGATTGAAGGCGAAGCAAAGATGTAGCATTTATTCAAGGTATTCAGTCTATTTTTGCTTGTTAACCTAGGCTTTAATATCATTCTGTTCATGTATAGATTAGGGCATGCATTTGAGAAATATTGGCAGGATAGTTAAGAAGGATTGGAACATGACAACTTCTTGTGGTAAACTATGCAGGGCTAGGAGAATTGCAATGCAAATTATCCATTAAGACAAGGAGGCACAGTACAACATGCTTTGGGATTATGCAAATGAAGTTAGAAGATCGAATCCTGGCAACACATTTTTTATTCAGTTGGATAGAGATTCAAGGTTTAGCAGATGGTACTTCAGCTTTGATGCTTGCAAAATAGGATTCCTTGCAGGGTGTAGGCCCATAATCTGTCTCGATGGATGCCATTTGAAAACTGAATATGAGGTGTGCTTCTATCTGCAATGGGACCCTAATGACTGTATTTGTCTTGTCGCATTTAGCATTGTAGATATGGAAGAAACTAACACCTGGAGCTGGTTCCTGAAAACATAGAAGCAAGATCTTGGAATTCAGAACACTGCACCATGGGCTGTCATGTTAGATAAACGGAAGGTAGGGCCTGCTACTTGTGAGCTGCGTTGGGATTACCTCGAAGAGGAGAGGATGAAGCAGTACAATAGAGATAAGTATTTTCCTCAGTTAAGAACCAAGGTTATAAATCCAGTAGGAGAACCACATAGAACCTCGTTGGCAACACCTACACACAGAAAATCAAATACTTGAACCCAACACAAACAAGGGGTTGTCAATCCCTTGGCGGTTAATTGCAAGGATCAAATCTCGTAGTGATAGATAGATAGATAAATAAAAACACAAAATAAAATAACGGTAAATAAATTGCAGCAAGTTATTTTTGGATTTATTTATGATAAAAGATAGACTCGGGGGCCATAGTTTTCACTAGAGGCTTCTCTCTTGAACATAGCATACCGTGGGTAAACAAATTACTACTGGTCAATTGATAGAAAAGCGCATAGTTATGACCATATTCAAGGCAATGATCATGTATATAGGCATCACGTCTGAGACAAATAGACCGACTCCTGTCTGCATGTACTACTATTACTCCACCCATCGACCGCTATCGAGCATGCATCTAGAGTATTAAGTTCATAAAGAACAGAGTAACGCCTTATGCAAGATGACATGATGTAGACAAAGTAAACCCAATCAATATGAATAAACCCAATCTTTTTATCCTTAATAACAATGATGCAAATACGTGTCATGTCCCTGTTTTGTCATTGGGATTGAGCACCGCAAGATTGAACCCATCACAAAGCACCTCTCCCATTGCAAGATAAATCAATCTAGTTGGCTAAACCAAACGGGGTAGATGATATGTATCCGTCGTATCTACTTTTCCTAACGCTTTTCCTCTTGTTTTGGACCCTAATTTGCATGATTTGAATGAAACTAACCCGGACTGACGCTGTTTTCAACAGAACTACCATGGTGTTTATTTTTGTGCAGAAATAAAAGTTCTCGGAATGGAATGAAACTTTGCGAGGAATTTTTATACAATAAAAGAGAATTTCTGGAGCCAAGAACCACTGGAGGGGGGCACCTGGGTGGGCACAACCCACCAAGGCGCCCCCCTCCAGGCGCGCAGGTGGGTTGTCCCCACCTGATGGCCCCGCAGACCCTGAAACCGACGCTATAAAATCCTATTTTTTCAGAAAAAATCAAGGAGAAAGAATTATCGCATTTCACGAGACGGAGCCGCCGCTGTCTCCCGTTCTTTCTTGGGAGGCCAGATCTGGAGTCCGTTTGGGGGTCCGGAGAGGGGAATCTTTGATCTTCGTCATCACCAACCCTTCTCCATTGCCAATTCCATGATGCTCCCCACTGGGAGTGAGTAATTCCTTTGTAGGCTCACTGGTCGATGAGGAGTTGGATGAGATTCATCATGTAATCTAGTTAGTTTTGTTAGGGCTGACCCCTAGTATCCACCATGTTGTCACTTTGGGCCCGGGTGCCATGATTTCAGATCTGAACCGTTTATGTTATCACCATTATATCTATGTTCTAGATCCGATCTTGCAAGTTATAGTCACCTACTACGTGTTATGATCCGGCAACCCTGGAGTGACAATAGTCGGGACCACTCCCGGTGATGACTGTAGTTTGAGGAGTTCATGTATTCACCATGTGTTAATGCTTTGTTTCGGTTCTCTATTAAAAGGAGGCCTTAACATCCCTTAGTTTCCAATAGGACCCCACTGCCACGGGAGGGTAGGACAAAAGATGTCATGCAAGTTCTTTCCATACGCACGTATGACTATTTACGGAATACATGCCTACATTATATTAATGAACTAGAGCTACTGCCGTATCGCCCTAGGTTGTAACTGTCACATGATGAATATCATCCAACAAATCATCGATCCAATGCCTACGAATTTATCTTATATTGTTCTTGCTAAGTTACTACTGCTGTTGTTACTGTTTCACTTGCTGCAAAACTATTGCTATCACTGTTACCGTCACTATTGCTGCTGCCACTACTATCAAAACTATCATATTACTTTGCTACTGATCGCTTTGCTTCAGATAATTAATCTCCAGGTGTGGTTGAATTGACAACTCAGCTGCTAATACTTACAAATATTCTTTGGCTCCCTTTGTGTCGAATCTATAAATTTGGGTTGAATACTCTACCCTCGAAAACTGTTGTGATCCCCTATACTTGTGGGTTATCAAGACCTTTTTCTGGCGCCATTGCCGGGGAGCATAGCTATATTTGTTGAGTCACTTGGGATTATTATCAATCTATCACTATGAAGAATCTGAAGGATGCTAAGACTAAGATTTTTCCCTCTAAGACGAGGGGAGATAAGGAACTACCATCTAGCTCTACTTAGATTCACCTTCTGTTATAAGTAAACTTGCAACACCACCACATGCTATCAATCCTGATATGTCGCAAGTTATTGATGATGCTACTTCTGCTATGAATGATGATTATGATGATGCTAGTACCTTGCTTGATGATGACGTGCCACTAGGTGAATTTCTTGATGAACAAATGGCTAGAGTAAGACAGCATGATATTGTTGAAACTGATGATGAGTTCAAAACTGAAAATCTTGAAACACCTATTAGAACTAGTCCTCCTAGATATGAACTGCCTAAGGTATCGGAAGGTTACATTATGAATGAGGAGACAACTAGAGAAATTATTAAGCAAGTATAAAGAGAAATCTTTGAATGCTAGAATGGAATGTGATCCTAAGTTTTCTACTTCACCTATCTTTGTTGTTGATAAGGATTATGAATTCTCTGTCAACCCAGAGTTAATTACTTTGGTAGAATCTGATCCTTTCCATGGCTATGAAACTGAAACCATAGTGGCACATCTTACTAAGCTGAATGATATAGCCACCCTATTTGCTCATGATGAGAAAATTAACTACTATTATATTCTCAAGTTATTTCCGTTCTCATTAAAGGGTGATGCTAAAGCTTGGTACAATACTCTTACTCCTGGTTGTGTGCATAGTCCCCGGGATATGATTTATTACTTCTCTGAAAAATATTTTCCTGCGCATAAGAAACAAGCTTCCTTACAGGAAATATTTAACTTTGTGCAAATTGAAGAAGAGAGTCTCCCACAAGCTTGGGGGAGGCTTATCCAATTGCTTACTACTTATTATGATGTTGCCGCGGCTGAACATCCTTCAAGCGCCGTGGATGTGACCGTTGCAGTAGCACTTAAGTCAGTAGCATCGACATAAGTTCTCATATTACCATCCATGTGTGTAACAAGGCTGCTTCTCGACGGTCGAGCACATCGGCCTTCACTACATCAACTCCAGTGAAGTTAGCACTTATGCCTGTAGCATCGATGTAAGTTTCAGAATCACCCCATGTCCGTAGCATCGACACAAGTTTCTGAACCACGATCTTGAGAGTGAATTTTTTCTTCACGAAGCGCGACAATTTCTTTAGCCAACACTCGAAGAACTGGATCCTCCTCGTCCATGAGTTAACACATCAACATCATGTCACCTTCATCTCCTAGCTAGGCCATGAGCGCCTTCTCCTTCGGGGGATCCTTACACTCCGACTTGAAGTGTCCGAGCAGATTACAATTGTGGTAGCTGATCTTCCTCTTTTGAACTTTTTCTTCCTTGGCTTCCCCGACTGTTCGTCGGTGTCCTTTGCGGGACGGTACTTTTCGCCGCTACCGGATGCCTTGTCGAAATTGTTCTCCTTGGAAACCATTGCCTGCCACTAAGCGCGCGTAAGCATCCGCTACTCATCCTGTTTCGCGTCGCCGTAACTCAACATCATCCACTCGTCATGTGCCTTGAAGCGACCAAACAGATCATCCAAAGTGAGAGTCTTGAGATCAACACATTGCTCAATCGATGACACAATCGGTATGTAGCGCGGTGGAGCGGCACGTAGGAACTGCTGGACCACGGAGATGTCCTCTAACTTATCCCTGAGACCGTGAGTCCCGTTCACCATGAAGGCAACCCTCGCTGCGAAGGCGTCCATTGTCTCATCCTCTCCCATCCTTATATTCTCGTAATTTTTCAGCAAAGTTTGGAAGTTCGCATCGCGCACACGCGAGTACCCTAGATGCAATGTCCTGAGCGTGTCCCACGCCTCCTTCCCTGATGTCTTCGAGATTAGTTGTTGTTGCATGTCCACCGGCATCACCGAGCAGACGACCGTGATAGCCCGACGATCCTTCTGATATAAGGAACCACCCTTCAGGTACTTGTCACTGTCGGGGTTGACGGCTTCCCAGAGCTCATTGGCCTCGAGCGCCCACTCCATCATGGTCGCCCACAGCACGAACTTCCCATGGTCGAATCATGGATACTCCGATCTCACCGGAGCAACAATTACTTTAGCCACACCGGAGTACTTCGCTAACTGTTTGGTCTTGTCCTTCTCATCATCTGACATGATCTCCCGTTACTAGAACATCAACCTTGCTCTAGATACCAATTGTTGGCCCAGTTCCGATCCCAAGTACTTCAGGCGACGGCGATACGACCGACGACAAACGATGATGACACACGAAGCTTGCTGACGAACTTGGTTCCTGACCCAAGTCATCTTGGCCCGGCGAGATACTTTATGCCAAGATGCGTTGTATGTAGCTAGCCTGATTTACTCTAGCCACGCCCAAGCTAGCTAGCTCGATATTGTTGATCCATTCTTGCCGCCAGCCAGAATACAACAACACACGCACACACACACGAATCGCTAGACGAGATTGATGGCCGCAGGTACGTATCGTACCTGTTGATTTCTTTATTGCTTTCAATCATAACTCACGATTATGTTTACAAGACAAGGTACAAGCATATATATAGAACCAGCTAGCTATCCAAAGTACTACTACTCTGTTGCTAATTCTAGTCCTACCAGGATACATGTACATAGACGAGTCGGACACACCCCGGCCACCAAGGGATTTAGTCGGGTTTAATTCCAACATTCACCCTCCTAAACACGACGTCATGATTAGGGGGGTGATTATTAGAATTAACCATGACGTGTGGTATGTGTACAGTTTACACACGGACAACAATCATCTAGTAATAGTAGGATTAGGACTTGTAGCGACTAGGTTAGCTTGTATTAGTCCTAAATACTATACGAACGCGACTAACGACCAACCAGTCGGACGTTAAGCATCAGATCCGCACGTGAAGGAAATATGCCCTAGAGGCAATAATAAAGTTATTATTTATTTCCTTATTTCATGATAAATGTTTATTATTCATGCTAGAATTGTATTAACCGGAAACTTAGTACATGAGTGTCAGGACCCCGATTCTATGCCACACCGATCTAGCATGTAACACCTCATATCACTTTACGGCCTCACGCACGGTATTCCCACGGGTGTTGCCTTACCATGCCCGGGACCGTTTGCGCCTTTTGGCACACGTATATGATAGTGTCGCTAGCATCCATAAGACAAAGAACCCGGGCTGACATGGCTAGTCATGAACCCAAAGTGGCACTAACTTACAGGGACATGCATACATGACCCAGCAACGAACGTGTCGATCAACAGTGAGTGAATCCCAAGTCGTAGCAAGCTACAAGGACTTAAAGGATCACCGCGTGACATTTCCTCGAAGGGACAGACACAAGAACGAAGAAGGACACATGCCGGCCAGCCTAAGTGTTCCGGAGCAGTAGCAAGCTACCATGGCTCAGTGGAAGCACTAGGAGACATTTCCCGGTAAGAGAGGCTAACAAGGATAAACAACTAGATAGTCAGATCCCACACATACCAAGCATTTCAATCATACACACAATATGCTCGATATGTGCAAATACAACATGGCATCACAACAAAACTCTACAACTCAAGTACTTTATTTAAAGGCTCCAGAGAGCCATACATATCATTCACACAGATAGGGGTCACACGACACAACATTCAAGTCATACAAACATACAAGCCATAAGAGGAAGCAACATGTCTGGGTACAAACATCTAGAAAATAAAAGGGCTTGAGGAAGCCTAACTATCCTACAAGGGTCTACCATGTGCTCAGGATCACCACCTGGCCTCAGGCTACTCGTCAACATCAAGGTCTATGTAGAACCCATCAGAAGGGGTTGCAGCATCTTCTGTAAAACATAAATTAAGCAAACATGAGTACAAAGGTACTCAACAAGTCTTACATCAGAACCTACATACATGCACATTATCAAAGAAGGGATGGTGGGGTTATTGCAGCAAGCCAGCTTTGACTCTTGGCTAAACTATCTTACGAGACTCCAACTTGTAATTGTTTTGCGCACTCGAGTCCACTACACACCATATCAATACACTACCGGGGATCCACCTCCATCATCCTACGGAAGAGCCATCCACGGCACTCACGCTTATCTTGAGGTTTTTAGTAGTTTCCATTTACTTGTCTATGAACTATATAGGCAACCAAGTAGTCCTTTACCGCAGACGCGACTATTCGAATAGATGATGTTAACCCTGCAGGGGTGTACTTCTTCATACATGTTTCCACCACTTAGCGTCTGCACACGACATGTGCTCGACAGACTTCAAGCGAAAGCCGACGTGGGTGTAGACCACGACCTACCTAAACACCTAATTCTCTAGTCCAGGTTTATTGCCTATCCAGGTTCCATCCGCAGGGAGTCCGGCCGAGGTTTCCACATACGGCCCCGAACGATGTGTACAGGGTTCCGAGACACCTAACGGGTGCCCGACATGCCCGGCCACGTACCTACCGCATCACAGCCCACCCCGAGGGTCAGCGCTGCCCACGGCCTCCAGTATGCTACAAACACCAGAAACTACTTGCAACTCCTGGACAGAGGACTAGGGTGGTTAAGAAGTCGAGCGGGGTCATATTTCAGGGCCCAATGCATGGTAGTAGCTGAATCTTAAATCACACATACAAATCTCAGTGCTTAAGGATGGTTCCAATGAAACAACCCACCATGTACTCCTACATGGCCTCTCATTGATACCTTTACCAAATTGTGTTCAACACATCAATCTCATTACGGACATGATCATTTCACTCTAGCCCATCACCCAGATGAACCAGACCTGATGCAACTCTAAGCATAGCATGCATAGCAAGGTAGGAAACACATACACATGGCTCAATCAACTCCTACACATGCTAGTGGGTTTCATCTAGTTACTGAGGCAATGACAGGTCATGCAGAGGAAATGGGTTCAACTACCGTAGCACACAGCAGTTTGAATCGCGTTGTCTTAAATGCAGTAAATGAGAGCAGGAGCAAGAACATGGGATTGTATCGATATGGTCAATTGGTTGGTTGCTTGCCTGGCAGGTCCGTAGTCTGATACTGGTCTTCGTGCAGGTACTCGCGGTAATCTTCCGAGGCAGAACCTACCGCAGAGAGCACCGATATACAATCAATACCAAACAATGTGCAACAATATGATGCATGCATGAGACATGGCAAAATGAGTGTATTGGGCTAATGCAACTATGACCAGATGAGTTTGAGCCATTTTGAACTAAAGATTCAAATTCCAAACTCATATGTGATCTCAAATAGTGCTTTATCATGTTTTGCACTAAACAGCAAGTTAACTTGTTTAAAAATGCATGAAACCAGTACAGATGGATAGGTTGGATTTTTTTGATCATTTTTCATATATAACACTTTATATTTGGAGTTACAGATTATTTTCTATGAATTTTTGAAGTTAGCACTATTTTCTGAAATTTCCTGAATAAGAATAAATCCAGAAAAGTGAACTACTACGTCAGCATTGCATCAGCATGGCGTCAGCAGGTCAACTGGGCCGGTCCAGGTCAAACCTGACCAGTGGTACCCACTGGTCAGTGTCTCTGTTAATTAACTATAAGTTAATTAGGATTAGCTTAATACTAAACTAGGTTTGACCAAATGGCAGGGCCCACATGTTAGTGACCCAGGGGAGTCAAACCCCTGGTCAAACTGCGCTAACTCATTGGCGTTTAGCCGCCGGCGATGTCCAGACGCGGCGGAGGTGCGGGTTTCACCCTCCGGTGACCAAATAGACGGCGGAGGCCATCTACGGGTAGCTGGGAGTGAGCCGCGTCGAGGGGTGGTGGTGGTTGAGCTCAAGGTCGCCGGAAACGACGCCGACGACGAGCTGTGCGGCTGCCGGAGTTCGGGCGAGGATGAACTCGTCGCTGTGGTGGTCTTGGAGGCTCGATGCCATCTCCTAGGTGGCCTAGGAGGTGCTGTGAAGTTAGTGGACATGGTGGTGTGGCCGTTGGGTGGCCGGAGCTACGTCGGCGACGAGCTCAGGCGGCGGCACATGCGGTGAAGTTCGTTGCATTCGATGCAGTGGACGGCAGCGAGAACAGAGAGGATGGGGAGAGGCAGAAGCTCACGGTGGTCACGATGAGCTAGACAACGCGGTCAGGGACGAGCTGGAGCAGCGGTGACGGCGAAGGGGATCTCCGGCGACAGCGGAGTCGGTCGAGGTCGGTGCAGTTGCTTCGGGGCGAACGAGCGCTCGGGGCTTGGTCTGCTCGATGGAGAGGAGGGTGGCGGAGTTGCTGGACACGATGAGACGGCGCAGAGACGACGGTGGCCGCGTCTACGATGGCGAGGCGGTTGCGGCTGCGTCGGCCATGGCGGAGGGGAGCGAGGGAGAGGCGTTGGGGGCGAATGGAGGTGTCCAGGGGGTCGAGGGGGCAACGTGGAGGTCGACCAGGCGTCCAGGGGGCCGAGCGGCAAGCAGGTGGCGCCGTGGCAAGCTCGCGCTCATCGGTGTCACCACCCTGCCTGCCTGGCGAGGACGAAGCAGCTGGTTGGCATGGGCAAGCACAGTGCTGGGCCGCCAGGTGGGCCGGGTGGAGGCTTTGCCAGGTAAGTTAGCTTTTTCCTTTTATTTCTGTTTTTCTTTTCTTCTGTAAGTTTGTGGCATTTCTAAAAATACCTAAACACTTTAAAAAATCACCAAACTGCACATGCCCACTATTTAGAATATATCCAACATGGAACATTTTAGTTTGGGATTATTTGGACATTTAAAATATTTACTAGCATTTAAATGCCCAAATGCAATTAACATATGATTTAATCCAGTGACCTTAGGATGACCTAGACAATTGTGCACCATTTTTGTCAGAGGTTTAAGAGCAAGGCAAAGATGATGAACATTTTAGAAGGGCATTTCAGATTCATTGAAAATAATTATAGTAAACCCTAGTTGGTTTCAGGGGGTGCTGGGGGTTCTGTCATCCCCATTTCCAAGTTTCTTGTCAAAGTAAACATGATGCAAACACTCTAATGCATGAACTAGCTAGGGTGTGACATCTCACCCCCACTCAGAAAAATCTCATCCTGAGATTTAGGATCCTCCGGGAAGAAGGTGTGTTACTCAAGTCGAAGACGATCCTCCCTTGCCCAAGTGGCTTCTTTTTCGGAATGGTGTGACCGTTGAACCTTGAGGAACTTTATGTTATGGTGTTGAGTGGTACGCTCGGCTTGATCAAGGATACGAATGGGATATTCTTGATATGTGAGATTATCTTGGAGATCAAGCGTTTCGTGGTCCACTCCACGGATAGGATCCGAGAAGCAACGCCTGAGTTGAGATACGTGGAAGACATAGTGGACTCTGGAGAGGTGCGGAGGTAGTTCCAATTGGTAGGCAACTTCTCCTCGTTTGGCAAGAATGCGAAAGGGGCCTATGTACCGAGGAGCCAATTTGCCTTTGATACCGAAGCATTGGGTTCCCTTCAGAGGAGTAACCCGAAGGTAAGCCTTCTCGTCAACTTTAAAAGTCATAGCCTTATGTTTACGATCATATTGGCTCGTTTGATGGGATTGGGCTGTTTTCAACTTTTCATGAATGATGCGAACTTGCTCTTCTGCTTCCTGGATCATATCCGGGCCAAAGAATTGTCTTTCCCCGGTTTCTGACCAGTTAAGAGGCGTTCGACACCTTCGGCCATAGAGAACTTCAAAAGGAGCTTTGCCCAAGCTAGATTGATAGCTATTATTATAAGCAAATTCGGCAAATGGAAGGCATTTCTCCCAATCCATTCCAAATGAGATAACAGAAGCTCGAAGTGTATCTTCTAGAATTTGATTGACGCATTCTACTTGACCACTTGATTGAGGGTGAAAGGCAGTGCTAAAGGAAAGACGAGTTCCCATAGCATTTTGGAAAATTTCCCAAAATGGAGAGGTGAAGAGACTTCCACGATCCGAGTTGGTTTCCAATGGAACACCATGGAGAGACACTATCCGAGAGATATACAAGTATGCTAGATGACTAGCGGTTATACTCTCGCGAATAGGCAAGAAATGGGCCACTTTGGAAAGACGATTGATAACGACGAAGATAGCGTTATTCCCTCTTTTGGTCCTGGGAAAACCGGTAATGAAATCCATACCAATTTTGCCCCATTTCCATTCAGGAATAGCTAAAGGTTGAAGGGTGCCAGCAGGCCGTTGATGCTCTTCCTTAACACGACGACAGACGTCACAATTAGCAACAAACTGAGCAATGTCTCTTTTCATCCTAGTCCACCAGAACCTCTGGCATAGGTCCTGATACATCTTGGTACTACCGGGATGAATGGTGAGAGGAGATTCATGAGCCTCCTTAAGGATCAACTGCCGTAGATGCTGGTTCTTAGGAACCACTAGACGGTTCTCAAAGTACACAACACCCTGATCATTTACAGAGAAACATTTAGCAACCCCGCTAGCAATGTTCTCCCAGATGCGGGTTATACCCTTATCTCGCTTCTGGGCAGCTATGATTTGATCCGTAAGGGTAGGTTTCACCACCAAGGTGGAAAGGAATCCTTGAGGAACAATGTGAAGGTTAAGCTTCCGAAATTCCTCATGGAGAAGTGGTTGACTTTGTTGTAACATCAGATTGTTACAATAAGATTTACGACTTAGTGCATCAGCCATGACATTGGCTTTTCCCGGGTTGTAAGTTATTCCTAAGTCGAAATCTGTGATCAACTCGACCCAATGTCTTTGCCTGGGATTCAAATCCGGTTGGGTGAATATGTATTTCAGGCTTTGGTGACCGGTGAAGATTACACAACGATTACCGAGAAGATAATGTCGCCAGGTTTTGAGTGCATGGACTACACCAACAAGCTCTAGATCATGTGTAGGATAATTTTCCTCATGTGGATGCAACTACCGTGAAGCATAGGCAATTACATGACGATCTTGCATGAGTATGCAACCTAGTCCTTGTGGCGAGGCATCGCAATAGATAACAAAGTCCTTGGAAAAATCTGGTGGTACCAGTACGGGGGCAGATGTTAGGCGTTTTCACTACAAAAAATACACTTCCGTGATGATACGTGTTTGTCACAGTAGGTCGCGTTTTTTGTCATGCATGTACATCCATGACGATTTTATGACAGAACCAAGATAGTCATACCTGTGCTGTCGTAGAAGTGTTCCATGACATTACCAAAATTATCATCACGGAAGTGTCCACTTCCATGACGATAAATCGCGCGTCACAGAAGTGCTTTCGTCAAGGGTGACCGACACGTGGCATCCACCGTAACGGAACGCCGTTAAGCTATCGGGTCCGGTTTTGGATCCGATAACCCGCTAACAGCCCCGACCAATGGTGATTTTCCACGTGTAAAATCAGCATTGGCTGGAGGAAACACGTGTCGGCTCACCGTTGGGACAGATGTCATCCACTCATTGGACAGAAGGCGCCTATGATACATCGACACATGGCACGGCCCAACACAGGCCCATTCTTGTGAAAAGGCCGGCCCAAAGAAAGCCTATTAACGGCCTGTTCGCATATAGCGCCCATTTACAGCCCGCTAACCCAGGGCCCGTTACGACCTATCCGAATTAGGCCCAGTAGCGTCATCTGGGCCGTCCAATATGATTCCAGCCCATTTTAAGTTCCGGCCCATGTAGGGCCCATGACGTCTTTCGGCACATATGAGGCCCTTCTAACTCTTGGCCCATTAACGACCCGTGGTGAAACTGGCCCGTAATGAACAGTGTATCACTTTATACCCATTAACGGCCCGTTAATCCATTGGGCCGTTTGTAGCCCATGTTATCTTTCGGCCTTCTCAGGGCCCATTTATTCTTGGGCTCATTTACAGCATTCG
Source organism: Aegilops tauschii subsp. strangulata (assembly GCF_002575655.3). Lineage (NCBI taxonomy): Eukaryota > Viridiplantae > Streptophyta > Magnoliopsida > Poales > Poaceae > Aegilops > Aegilops tauschii. The sequence goes on along the minus strand of NC_053035.3, from coordinate 488,297,161 downwards.
CTTACTTACGGCCCGTTACTGCCTATTTCTGCTTGTGGGCCAAATTCAGCCCGTGGTTACAGTCGGCCCGTTTGTGGCCCGTTAATACGTTGGGCCGTTTTCATACCGTCATCAAATACGGCCTATTAACGACAGCCCATTATGGTCGGCCCATGAACGGACGATTCCAACTCTAGCCCGTTTACGACCATAATGCGGTCGGTTATTGGCCCATGTTTGGCCAATCGATCATACGGCCCGTATAAGGCCCATTGATGGTACGGCCCGTAGAAGGCCCATTGTTTCTACGGCCCGTAGGAGACCCAGTGTCGCTACAGTAAATATGTAGCCCATGGTTATTGTGGCCTAGTTTTAAAAAATAGGTTATTGCGGCCACTAGAAAACCGCGGAAAAAGAACTGCACTGACTACAAGCAAACAAATAAACAAGACAACAAGGAAATAAATAAGCAGCAATTTTACGCTAGGCTATCACGGCTATTACACATATTACATCCACTGGGCATCAAAGTTCACCACCAGCGCAAATAAACGCGCCGACAAAAGAATATTCAAAACTAAGAGCACTTCAGAAGGCACTAGGCCTGGCCAGGTCGGGCCCCCAAACAGCCGAACAAGCTGATTAGACCTCAGTTGTGTCAACGATAGATGCATCACTCGTAGCTGTATGGGATGATGGTGCGCAAGGCAGTCCTCTGACATCTTCATTACATCTTTGACTTCAAGTCGGAGCTGAGCTGAAGCAAGCCTTTCCGCTTTAAGTTGAGACTGAAGAAGTCGAACTGATTGAGGCAGCGACTGCACAGAGGTTGTCTCACACCTGCTGGTGAGTAGCTTCAACTCAGTGTCTTCATCAAGACAGGACCTTGGGGTCATCTCGCTGTCCTCAAGATGGTTTGGCCACCTATCTTCCCTAAAGTTCTGCCTAGCATAAGAGATACGACTCTGAAAGAGAAACAAGGAGACACGTAACAGGTTTCACAATTATATAAGCAAATAAATGGACCTGTTCTGCATAAGGAACATGTTTTTACAACTACAATTTGAAACTGGTAGTTGTTGCAAACATCCAATCAGATGTAAACAGCAAAGCAAACAACAATGGAGGGAATGATGCCTATCCAAATCTATACTAGAACAAAGTTTGAAGGCTTGAGAAGGATGAACTTACATTACATGTTAACACGGGCTGGACAAAGCCCTTCTCCATGTTGATGGAAGGATAATTCAATAAATTCCCCAAAGAAAATTCTTTATAAGCGTTGCCATTATTCTACATTTTGCAAAGAGTAAATATAGATCAAATAATATTGGAAGAAACAGAGGATAATGAAGCTCAGGTGCAGACTGATGATACATACTCAAATAGCAATTAATTAAGTACAGCGTTACAAGGCAAAAGGGAGAGAGGTACTGACAAGAGCAATGCAGAGCCCAATATTGTTGTGAGATCGTATGATCCTTTGAGCAAGGAGATTCATCTGAAATTAGTTTTCATACAAGAGAGAAGGTAAGGCAGATGCAGAAATTTAGGAGTTCAAATTTTGAATTGATATCATAGACAGTACCTGACGCTGGGCTCTCAGCAGTTCTAATAGGGGTTTGGCCACTAGAGTAGGGGTAAAGTGTGGTACAGTTCGGCCTGTGTTTTCTGTGGCTGCTAATCTATCTGATTTAACAGGTATCACTACCTTTTCCAAATACCTAGTTTGTTGGACATCTATTACGAAAGAACAACATTTGACTGGAAAAACATAGTGTGACGAGACATGGAATAGGTACAGAAAATGGATAGGTATGGCATATACTCATATATGATGCTTAAACTAAGCAGATGGTGTAACAAAGTAGAAGTAATGCAAGAGGTCAGATGCAAAATATGTGCGACCAATACAACCTTGCCAAGTTAGAGCAAGCACCTTGATGGGTGAATAAGATAGGCCATCCTCCACCATGCCAAGTTTGTTAGCCAGTGGATTGTTCCGCAATATTCCTCTCGTGCACCCATTCTCATATTCATTTTGATAATGTTCAGTATCTGACATGCATGAAAACATAAAAACAAGTGAGATTATCTTTGTAATGCAGAAGTGATTCTAATCCAATATTGCCTCCCTGTAAACCCCTTTGTGCTATCTCTGCAATTCTTTTAAGAGATGCCATGCATGCTGTAATTTGGTGTGTGCATTAATATAATGTGGCCTACTACTCAAAATATGAGAGCTCCAGAAGTGATGACACTTCGCAGATGACAGCTTCAACATATAGTAAAGAAGAACAAGTCGACCTGACCTGACAGATTCAAAATATACTAAGGGAGAACAACTAGACCTGACCAGTCGACCGCAAGAGAAGAGGATCATCTTAAAGAAGAGTAGAAGAGCAAGCAGATTGAAGATATTACAAGTATTTCAATACAATGTTGGTTGGCCACCCATGATGAACCAGAGCGCACAGAGAAATACTATTCTTTCCGGTCTCTCCATATGTGGCTCATATGCATTTCGAAACTAAAGTAGGAACATTTAGCTGACCAATTAAACATCTCTCAGTTTTACTAATATCAGCATAATATCAGATATGAATTTGTACAACTAAGCTTGTTTAGATTGATGGGTGGAGCAATGCTATTACGACACGAACCACGTAGGCTGACCGTGGTCATCATAAAATGGGGAAACCATAAGCATGATGAGTACAATGTTGACCGTGGCAGTGGGATGGCAGATCTGAAGCTGCAAACCGCGCAAAGGGTAGTTAGCAACCGATGTTTGCTTTGAAATAACAACTAAGATTTGCTATGGACAAGAAAGTACAGTCAACAAGTGACAAAGAAATGCAATTCTGCTGTCTCTCTATATGTCGCGACATGCATTTGGAAACTCAAGTGGGACCTTTAGCTAACCAATTAAATGTGTCTGTTAACTAATATCAGTATCATATCACAATCATATTTGAACAACTAAGCTTTTGAATTCTGAGTGTTGTGTTGTTTAGCTTGAAGGGTGGAGTAATGCTAGTACGACAGAAAGCACCTACGCAGATCATAGTAGAGTAGATAAAAGGGGAAAACCCTAAGCATCAAGAGAAAAATCAGGAAAGTGGAACTAGCTGGACCAGTGGGTGGTGCACATGCTTTTCGAAAAGAATATAGGAACATTAGGCGACCAATTAAACATTCTCTGTTTTAGTGATATGAGCATCATATCAGATTCGTATTTCAACACGTAAGCTTTGGGTTGAGTTCTTGAGGAGCAGTGCTAGCACGACACGAAGCACCTACGATGATGGTAGTGAATATAAAGGGGGGAAACCATAAGCTTTACGAGTATAGTGCCCGTGCCATGGCGGATTTGAAGGTGCAAACCGGACAAAGCTACTTCGCAACCAATGTTGGCTTTCAACTAGCCACTACGATTTGGTACGGACAAGAAAAGTACAGTAAACAAATTATGATCTATTTTCCGGGTGATATCAATAACTTAAGCACATATGGAAGAGTACCACCTCTCTTGCGACGCCGTGTAGGCCTCTGCTGATATGTTGAGGGTGCTGCGGGTGCGATGGCTGTCGGCGGCGGGGAAGAAGTCTTTAGACGGCAGACGGCCGGGTCGGGGGATAAATCCTGTTGCCGTGGACGCGGCGGTTGTAGGAGCGGCAACGACAAGGTGGACGACGGCGCCAATGAAGCGAGAGGACGCAATGAAAGGATCCTGGTCCAGCACCGTGGATGAGAGACGTCCATCTCTTGCAGTGGACGACGGGGTAGGGGTAGCGGCTCCGGCAAGGTGGAGGATGGGGTGGCGGACGAAGGAGGCTGGCCGTAGTGGGGAGGTTATCGTGGCGCCGATGGTGTATGAATGGGGAAATGGAGGGGGGGGGGATCTCAAACTTTGGGACGCGCTTCTCTGAAATGTGGGAAAGTTACGAATGGGGCTGTTTTGGGGATAGGACGGTAATCTCGCATCTCCCAAATATTTGCCGGTAACTATTTCGGGCGAGGAGAGGGTGTTTTGCCGCCCACGGTTGGCGCCCACGGTGTATGAACGGGGCTGCAGGTAGGGCAGTTGTGTCACGTCTGAGGGAAGTTACACATCTGCCCCTATTTAAAATATTAGCCTACATCGATTTCGGACGAGGATAGTTTGTTTTGCCGCCCACCGTGTATGAATGGGGAAATGGAGGAAGAGACACATGTATTTCGGACGAGCTTGAATCAAATGTGTTTTGCCGCCCACGTTTGGCGCCCACCGTGTCTGGATGGGCTCAGAGGCCGTCGTGTCACGTCTGATTGAAGTTACTAGTCTACCCCTATCGACATCAGTGTAAATCCGGTCGATAAGGATGTCAAGTGTCAGGGGTAGACAATAATTTCCATCTCGCAAACACTTGCTTCGGGCAGCCCAGAAATTATAGTGGGTGTTTACCCGCTTCGTGCAAAACTTGGGAGAACTAGCATTCACGTTTGCCCTGGGCCCTGGCAAACTAAATTCAAATCCAATTTGTATTCAATTACGAATATCCACAGATAATTCTACGTTTTGTTATTTATTTCTTCAAAACCACAACAAAGATTTATTCCACCTTTATATATGATTATGATTTAGAAATGCCGTGATCTTCGAATTCAGTAGGTTGGATACACTCTGAGTCAAATAGTTATTTCATCCAATACAATATGCTCACACGAAAAACAGTTCACCTTATGTCAATCATACAAGTACTGAGGATTACCTCGCCTAAAAAATTCGGATCATTACAACACATGGACAACATAGGGGGTCTTGCAACATAATCCATTCAGAGACATGACACAACATGCAAGTACAATAATCTAATGACAATTTCAACTGGTATCTAAAGAAGAACCGGGATTACCCTGGGCTTCAGATAGCAGAAATAGCAGGACCTCCTCCGTCTTCAAATGCAACATTCTTACTTCCTCCAATTCTTGGGTTGCTTGCATAATGCGTGCCGCTAATTCCATAATTTCTAGCCTTAAGATAAAGATTACCTCATTCATGGCAGCCACACCATCTCTTTCTGCCTCTAGTAGAGCCTCAAGCACTATAATATCTATGCTCAGACTGCTCTCCGGTGGTGTTGCCTCTGAACTGCTACCATCTGGTAACATGGATGGCGTACTGCTTCCACAAATAGATTCTGGGGTTGTACATTGTGTCCTAGTGTGAACGGCATCCTGAAAGGTTTCCGCTGGACATAAGTAAGAGATAGTTATCGTATGATCCAGGCAGTAAGCTTACATGGTAAACGACATACGAATTATTGCCGAGCATGGCAAGCTATATTTAAATGGTTCGAAGCAGCATCAGCCAAAAATAAATTAAAATGGAAAGATGAAACTAGGGATGTAAGTGGCAAATAAACGACATCCGCCAGTCCCATCTAGTTAGTTTTTGCTAGCTCCCTAGTTCATTTTCCTCAAAAAAACAAAAACTCATTTGAACTATCATACCACTAGTGGACTTTAATCGGGATTAAACGGGACCCATTTGACATCCCTAGTTGAAAGGGAGTGTACCACCGCTATATTTAAGTTGCCAAGGCATCTAAGCAGTTGAAATAATCTGAGAAAGCACTTAACAATGTGGCCTCATATAAACTACGAAGACAGTCTTGTGATGAAGTTGAGAGGAAAAGTTAAGGACTCAAATGAACTAGGCATGCATTTCTTTACGATAGTACAGCAGACACTGCTGACATATTGGCCAACTCAGGTATAGCGTAACAACAAACAAGCATTCGAATCAAGCAATACAACAAAGCAGACAACTGAACTATTTGTAATTCGGGAGGATTACAGGTTGAGGGCACACACTACTGGAATCAGGGATTTTGCCGTCTGCCAGTTCTTTGCCGTCTGCTTGCAGACGGCAAAGAAGGTCTTTGCCATCAGCTACCAAACAACAGACGGCAAAGAATTAGCAGACGGCAAAGAAGGTCTTTGTCATCTGTTATTTCTTTGCCGTCTGCTGGCAGATGGCAAAGAATCTTTGCCATCTGCCAGCGGACGGCAAAGAAGTGCCAGCGGATGGTAAAGAAGTGCCAGCGGACGACAAAGAGGGGGGCTATCTTCGGATCTGACCAGTGGATCTCATTTTCCCCCGATGGGCCGAAAGAAGCGCATCCCCCCACCAAACCCTACTCCGCCCCCACATCCGCCCGCCGGCGCCCTCCTCCGCCTCGCCGATGCGCTGGGGTCGCCGCTCCTCCTCCGCGCCCACGGCACCGTCCACTCCCGCGTCGCCGCCGTCCTCACCGACCCCGCCGCCCGCGCACGCCACCACCAGGCCGCCCTCCTCGCCGCGCGCCGCGCCGTCGACCTCGTGCCCTACTCCCTCGAGCTCGCCCACTTCCGCGCCCTCCTCCTCTACGAGGCCGCCAGCGACAACCGCGCCTACGAGGAGGTCATCGCCGAGTGCGAGCGCGGGCTCAGGATCGACGACCCCTCCGACCCGGAGCCCCACTCACTCAGGCTGCCCGCCCCCGACCCCGACCAGCTCCGGGCCGAGCTTCGCAACCGCGCCTCTGCTCTCCTCCGGCCGGCGCGCCACCGCGCCTCGTCTCCTCCAGCCGGAAGGGTACCCAACGCCGCCACCCCCCGCCCTCCACCCATCCACACACCCGGCTCTCCCGGCTCGGCGCGCGCCACCGTGACCTGCGGGAGGCCCGAGCTCGAGCTCGCCGGCGACGACGACGCACCGCACAGGGTCCCTCCCTACTTCTCCCCATCGATTCCTCTCTCCTTCGCTCCTTCCTTCTGTCCCCCATTCCAATAGACTTATTTTTGCTTTGATTTAGATCAGCAGGAGCTCTCCCCCTCTCCAGATCCATGCACGGCGACGACCAGGACCCCACACTCAAGCCCCACGAGCTGGACGAGGTCGACAGCGAGGTCATCTGCCCTGCCCACCATGATTTCCCATAGAACAAGAAGGTCGACCCTCTCGCTCTATTTTCTTTTCTTTCCAAATGATTGCTGCCGTGCTCTTGGATAATTCTCTAGGGGCTCTCAAATTTTCTTGGACTGAACCTGATGCAAAAAACGTGGCCACTTTGTTTCCTGATACTCGCAGGTTACAGCCATCGATAGACTAGCATCACTGGCTATTTTGTTTCTCTTCTCTCACCGTGTGAGCACTAGCAGTGTAGAATTTGTGAGAGCTGCTACTTAGTTAAGCAACTACTAGTTTAATAAGTAAATGTCCATGAGATGCTCCTGTTGGTTCCTTTGATTTTTGTTGTTTATGGATGGAAAGTAATTCATTCATCTCACTAAATCGATTGGGAAAGAGTTGATTGTTTGTTAACTAGGCCTGCTATTACACTGCTTCTCTGTTATATAATATGTGCAAACTTTCTATTTGTTATGTGGTGAAAATAGCCATCATATTTATTTCCACACAATCAAGTTGATGAAAATTATGCCACGTGAATTTTCATGCTATTGTACCAAGATGAGGGTGCTGCTTGTTGCCATGGAATGCTTAGTTTGATCCCACTTGTTATCAGCAAATAAATATACGTGTTTTATTTTTGTACGTTTTGTTATGAAAGACAAGTCCCTTTGGAAGAAAAAGACTACTTGGAAGGAAAATGGAAAGCCGACTATGTATTCTCGGTTATTGGTAAAATCAAAATCTGGTACAACTCATGCTTGATTGTTACTGGGTTAATGCCAAGCTGCTTATACAATCGATGATACTATTTTTTATATGCGTAACTAGAAGTAGCTGACATCCTTGTACTTCATCCGCTTATATAATTGATGCACATACAAGTAGGCTCCTGATCTTTTCTCAATTTAATATATATCACAATTTGATGATGAATTCCTTGTTTCCAGTACATGTCACCAAGTTCAGGATATTACGTAGTAAATGCCTCCGTCTGACAAGATGTAAAAATAAACCTTTTCCCGCCCTTTACTCTGTTTTATTTGTTTATAATGGAAACTAGTGCAGAGTTAGATACGTATAGTGCTTGAAGATTTTCCCTCTTAAGTCCTCTTAAAATAGTTTGGCCATAGTTTGTATCTACACGTGCCTTGAGCATCCATATTTTGCCCAGCTGATATATTTTTGTTATTATTAGATTCAGACTCAGCTATTTTTTTTCTTTTTTGTTCCTACAAGATGTTCAACTTAGCTTTAAATACAGTAAATTTGGATACTGGAAATGTTATATGACTCTGTTCTCCATGTATCCAGCATTATCCATGTTGCTCTTGACATTCATGCTTTATGAACAAGTAGAACACACCTGACAAGACAGCTGTCAATGAATGCTATGAGGTTTAGGAGAGACTTTGTGGATGTTTTTGCCTATTACCACGTGTTGGCCACTAGAACAAGTAGACATTTTAGATGGCCCTTTTTTGTCTGTACGTTGTGTATGTCATCTGTTAGAACTGGGATTGTTTTTGGTTTTGGCCTTGATAATACTAACTCTACCCTTTAGTTCAATCAGTTTCAAGGCCGCCCTTTTGCTCTCCACAATTCAGCCCTCTATTTTCCTGTTTGAAAAAGATGTGCTTATGTCATTGTGTTTGTTGAACTGTACAGCATAACAACAGTGGAGTGACTTGCAGGTGCCTCATGTGGATTTTATGGCTTAAGCCAAGAGGAGAAAGAAAGGGCTCTGCATATGAAAAGATACCAACATTATTGTTTCCATGAAATTGGTAATATATGTGGCATGTGTTTGTTTATCTTTTCTGCAAGAGCAACTTGTGTCCTAAGACCTTCTAGTGGTACTGAGACCCATAAAAAGAAATTGTCTTCTTGCATGATCACTTACTGAAAATAGGGACAATCAGCTTTACTTCTGAGTACTTAGAAGTAGTTAAGTTATCTAAGTTATTATGGGTACTGTTACAATGTGCTTGTATTGAACCATCTATCCAAGTTTATTAGTAACTCTATATGTGCTTCTCTGCACCTATGCTTGCCTGTATATCTATTTGCTTTATGGACATGACTCTTGTGTTTGTTTGCTTGTTGTACTGTGATAATTGCAATGCTTATTTAGCGACAAAATTTTCTCTTAATGTACTGTTGCAGGATCTGGATATCTCTCAAAATTTAGTACTTTCTGGTGTTGACTCTTAGTGTTTTTGTTATGCAGGTTGGAAGAAAAGAAGAAGATCCAGAGAAGATCTTAGTAATAAGATAGTTTTTAGGAAAATAGATATTTAGTTTTAGGTCATTTCTTCTAATTTCAGATATGGAGTGCTTGTCTTTAGTTTTTGTTTAGACTTTGTGAAACTTGCTAACTATGGATGAAACTGTGTAATATTGATGAAACTATGTATATGTATGGATGAAACTTGCTACTATTGGTAACATGTGTTGGATATGCTATATTGGTACTATGTATGGATGAAACTTGCTACTATGTATATATATGTGTGTTTGATTTTCTGTGAAAATGAATGGGTATAAGAAGAAACAGAATTAATGCCTATTTGGTCTCTTTGCCATATGCCAGCAGATGGCAAACAGCCTGCAGTCTTTGCCGTCTGCTGGCAGACGGCAAAGACTGCAGGCTCTTTGCCGTCCGCTGCAGACGGCAAAGGCCCTTTGCCGTCAGCCGCCCGGAAGCAGACGGCAAAGACTGCAGGCTCTTTGCCGTCCGCTGCAGATGGCAAAGGCCCTTTGCCGTCAGCCGCCCGGAAGCAGACGACAAAGTAGCTCTTCGCCGGACCTTACTTTGCCGGAGCCTTTTGCCGTCCGCGGCTGACGGCAAAGGCCTTTGCCGTCCGCCGTTCATGCCTTTGCCGTCCGCCGTGGCAGACGGCAAAATAGCTGATTCCTGTAGTGACAAGCCAAGAAAGCAGCCCACTCGCATTAGATTTCAGATGTACTAAAACACACTGGCTTACCATATGTTGCTGTGAAGCCTCGCTGCTATTGCAATGTTCTTTGAAGATATCGTCAGCATCCCGTGGTTGCAAATCTAGTTGTTGTAGTTTATTCTGCACCCTCTATTTAGGTAAAATTAATTTTAATCGCATGCACTGGTCTGAATTGATCATCAATGGTTCATCTAAACTAATGAAAGAAGGGTGTGTGCATACACGACAATATATCTGCTTCCCTCTATTTTTATGCTTGTTCGAGGTGCCAGCCCCAAAAGAACAAATATTTTGCTTGATGGGGTTGGCAGCTCCATAATTAATAGAAGCATCAAATTAGTCATGCAACTTGGGAAGATCAAGAACACACAAACAAGTAAGGAACAAAGGCTCGGAGCAGTGATGTAATAGCTAGCATCAGAAAATGTAGGGTAAAACGAACAAAACGCAGCGGAACCACATGCTAGTTTGCTGATGTGTAATTAAGCATAGAGAACATTAAGCAGTCTGATGGAACCACTAGGTGGCATCAGAACAACACCATTATCATAAATATAGCATTCAAGAAGTAAAATAGTAGACAGTGATATCTAGGAAGTACAATAATACTTAGGACAAAACTAAAGCATATTAACTATATGTGCACTAGTATGTAATTTAGCACATGTAACATGTTCACTGCCAGAAGTATGGCCCTACAGGTGCAAGCAGAATAACGCGTCTCATGAAAAACTGAATGATGCCCTGAAGAAATTCAAAGGTGCGGTGCTTATGCTAGGAAAGTGAAGGTAGCCGCCGGCCGTTGGATAATAGTACCTGATTCTCGGCGGCGTATGGGTATCGTTGTCATACTTGATAGCTAAGGATCGTCGATGGTGCTCGTGTTGCGGTTGAGTTTGGGCCGGCTGTCACCATCGCTGAAGTGGCTCCGGTGCTACGGTTGCGGCGCCTGTCGACATACAAGAAAGCTCATCTGTGGTAAGTGAACAGTTGCACGATAAAGAGAAAAACCAAAGGAGTACAAATCGAAATAACCTGACGAGGCTACGACGTCGGTAAAGCAGGGCCAGTGAAGTTGAATATGGCGTCCGTGGAGCAGGTCCGGTGCAGTGGACGAAGGCTTCGGCGGGCGCATTGTACAGTGCTTTCGGTGAGGCGGATCTGTTGCGGCGAACGAGGGCTTGTATGAAGGGCCAGCGAAGGGGCAGACGAGGGAGTCAGTGAAGGGCCTACAATGTGGTGGACGAGGGCGCCAGTTAAGCAGATCCGGTGCGGTGCACCATGATGGCGGTCAAGGAGATCTGGAGCGGTGGACAAGCCAGTCGCTTAAGCAGCTCCAGTGAAGTGGTGAGTTGGCAGTTGGGGGTTCCAAGGTGCGGAAGGTAGATCCGACGGGGTGTGAGGTCCACCGCTGCGACGGAGGACTAGATTCGGCGGCTTGCCATGGTTGGGGGGAGGGTCGGGGAGGGGCTCTGGGGAAGAATGTGTTGGGGGCAAAGAGGGGAAAACAATGGAGTTACCAAAGCAGCCCTTTTCCGTTCATGTGGCAGGGGTAAAACAGGAATATCGCACGACTAAACTTTCGGGCGCGAGATATTTCGATGTGAGCGGGAAGTTTGAAAGCTTTTGGCGCTTATTCTGCTCTTGTACGGCCGACTATGATATCATGGCCGAGAATTTGTTTGTTTTGCACGCAAAAAAGTGCAAGTTTTGAAAATCAATGTCTCCAACTCGAAACTTAGATTGTCCATTCAATTCAAATATGGATCATTGAGCTACTACAAGCAAATACCATCATACGGTCCAATTCAAATGAAATTCCAAATGTATTTAAGCTAAATATGATGACAAAAGCAAAAATGTGTATGTGTATGAATAAAGTGGATGATTATAAAGTTTGAACATGCCCGTATGTGTATATCTCTAGGTTTGATATATGAATTTGAAATCACGAAATCCCAGCTTGAAAAATGTACCTCCGTTTAAATGAATTACAAAAGCTAATGATGGAGTCGAATTCCAAAATTCCAATCTTAGGTTTGTAATTCTGGTACATCAAGGTATATCACGCATGTTCAAAAGTATCGTTATCTCATAGTCCAAACTATGAAACAAATTGATCAACCATGAGTGCACACACTATTGACCATGTATATCTCAATTACGCTAAAGTCCCTCAAATACAGACACCTCACTCTTTATCTGAAGCCAACCCCCCCACACATATAGAAGTCATTCTCTCCCCCAAACACCAAAACACGAGCACATTAACACCCCTCTCTCTTCTAAAGTCCGGACCCCAATATAGGTCTCTATCACTTTGTCTCTCGGGCATGCACACATCTCTCCCCCACTCTCTTGGTCTCCCGGCATCTCTCTTTCCCAAGCACACGCACTATGTAGAGTGTATCTTTCCCATACACACAAAACGTCACCCCCAAACGTCTATCTCCCTAGTTATGTGGTTCTCGCGCACTCACCTCACACACCACCCCCACTGCAAACAAGCACAATTTGTCTCCTTGTGCACCACTCTCCTCTTTCTATCTCTCCCACAAGCGGACCCGCCCCAGCTCCTTCCCTGTATACATATATGTCGTGACTCTTTCCATAGCTCCCTAATGTATCATCGTTCTCGATCTCGCACATTGTTCTCTACATCTATTCTAGATCTCTCATGAAGTCCCTATCACACACACGATGACTCGCTTCCCTTGCGTCTCCGTACATAGGCCAATTTCGAACAACATCAACATTGTCTCCCTATCTATACGCCATTCATGGACACAAACGACCCCTCTCGCCCCCCTCTCTCTCTCTCCGTCGCTAGCTCTCTCTCTCTCTCTCTCTCTCTCTCTCTCTCGCTCTCACACCCCTCTCCCACACACACTCGATGTCTCTTCCAAATAGTCTACTCCCCCCACCTGCACCCATGCTATCCTGCTACTACACATGTCACACCATTCCCCCTTCCCTTATACTAGGTTTACATCATTAGTGGTCTCTCTACTCCAGATACACACACTCCCTCTCACACACAAACGCGTGCACAAACACACACAGACACGCACAAACACCCATTTGTCTGGATCCTCATCTCTCCCCATCCGCATGTGTATCTCACACACTCACTCTCTAATTATGTATATGTTTCTCCACATTACACAACACAAAGCCCCATGTACATGTCTCTCTCTATCCTCCACACACATAGATACAAAGAATCTGTTATCATTGCCTCAGTCTCTAGACATATCACACACGCACACTGTCTCTCTCTCTCGCAAACACGCTCAACAAGGGTTTCCCCGTGAATAACTTACCGTCTATTCATCAACAGTCATGGCAGTACGGCGAACACAAGACATGAAAAATAATAAATCTACACATGCTTAGACCACCTAGTATGACTACTAGGACTAGAGCAAGCCAAAAAGCGCGCCGCCGTCACCCCCTCCTTATCGGCGATGGGAAAACCTTTGTTTTACACAGTTGAGAAGTCATCGTGCTAAGGCCCCACATGCTGAGGCGTTGAATAGAATGTAGATGCTAGTTTACGGAAACAAGTATCGACAATACATTTGTATCTCCATACTTATATTTCTTCTCTTATAAAAAACCGAGTTGGTGATGATGGTACACGTGCCATCTTACAATATAGACCGTCCGATCTATATCTGACAGATGGAAATTAAACTAAAAGATACCCGCACCCCTCTCCACATTTGCAGACAAGGCCTTCCCTCCTTCATCCTTATCTCCAACAACCTCATTGTGGAGCAATTAAGAAAGAAAGCCTCTGGAACAAACTAGCCTTGTGGCCGCTGCCGGCGTCGTCAATCCCCATGCCTCCGGTCAGTCCGACCACCAATCACCATCACGCCCCACTCCTCTTCACCTTATCTCATATTTCTCGAGATATCATTAGTTTTTACACATGGGATTACTCCCGCATGGGTCAATCACAACAAGTGTTTTATAAAAGAATGCATCTTGATGTTCCGTGCAATGCACGGATCTTTCTAGTACTCCTACAGAAGACTAAGTTGGTGATGATGGTGTGTCTGCCATCCGTCGTTTCTGACCATTAGATCTATATCTAACGACTGTGAGGTAAGTTGTTGCCTTTTCTCACCAACATCCCACTTGTCTACCAATTTGCAGAAAAACCCATAATTAGTATCTTAAAACCAACCACATCCCTCCCGGACCTCACCAAAACAGCCCAAGGAATATATTCTAATTGAAACATAATATATCTCTAGTGATATATGTATATCAAAATTAGAGTGTTTTGTATCAAGTTTGTGAATAAGTATTATTCTAATTATGATTCATTGCAACGCACATGAACATTGCTAGTATTTCCAACCATGCATTTTTTCCTAGTATTCCATAGTTTCGAGTTTTCCATCAAGATATTAGTCAGTCATGGTTGATATTTACTTTCAATCATGTACACATATGCACTATGTAACTAGCCTTGCTTATTGGCTTCCAAAGCTTAACTTTACAATATGTAGAGTATCTAACAAAAAACTACCACTTTCAACCAGCCCTAGGAAGAATCTATTGTACAAAAAATAGCAAAAACATACCCAAAATTTCTTAATCCACGCCAAAAACTACTACCTAGTACTCCTATCGATTAGGTTCATTTAAACCCATTTATGACAGGGTTGGCCCACACGTCCGTGCTGACGAGGCAGCTTAAACCAACACATTTTGTTTGACCGTAGACACGAGGGACCCACATCTGACCTTCTATTCTGTTATTCCCCCTCAAATCATTATTTTTCCTGAACATTACTTCAAACAGTACTGATGCGTGTTCGTCGGTGGCGCCGGTGATGAGCGAGTTGGCTGCCGCTCTGCTGGACGGGCCGGACGCCCCGCTGGCCTCCGCACGGGTTGGCAGGCAGGCCCGAGCGTGACTCACGAGCAAGAAAGCGGCCGTGCTGGCCTTCGCTCGAGTCAGATGGCTGGCCTTAGCGCGGCGCGCGCGAGCAAGCCACCACGCCGCCGTGCCAATCTAGCTAGCAAACCTTGCAGACAAGCAGCTGGACGGAGCTATCTTGGCTAGCTAGCGGCCGCGAGCGCCGGACGGAGCTAGCATCCGGGCTGCCGCAAGATGGGCTCCGCACCGCCGGTGGTTTTGACCTCGCCTTTTGCCGGCGGCAGTAGCTGCGTCCCATGGCTGAGGATTACTAGGTGGACGGGCCGGAGGTAGGAGGTCACTCGGGGATTTTTGTGCAGACTGACATGTAGGTCCCACAAGTCATAACGCCTGGTCGAATAGAAGGCGTTGACTTAATGGGCGACATGGGCCCTGTCAGAGGTGAGAGTTAAATTCTAACCCTGAACTAACTCTAACCAAAGTGGTGTTTGGATGGCAGGGTTAGATTGACAACAAAT
This sequence comes from Aegilops tauschii subsp. strangulata, assembly GCF_002575655.3. Taxonomy (NCBI): domain Eukaryota; kingdom Viridiplantae; phylum Streptophyta; class Magnoliopsida; order Poales; family Poaceae; genus Aegilops; species Aegilops tauschii. The sequence goes on along the minus strand of NC_053035.3, from coordinate 488,281,870 downwards.
GTATCCAAACAGGGCCATGGGTTGAAACATGCCTATAACGGTACTTTGTAGAGTAGTCGTTTCTTGGTAGGGCTGGTTGGTAAGAGCATGTACAATGGTTGATAAGGTAGTCTTATCTTAAGTCTACCACGTATGCAAGTGGTAGTAGTTTCTTGGCATTATTAGTGGTTTCTTGCATTATTAGGGGTTTCTTGTAAGGAACAATGTACGTACTACTAGCGACAAAAGGCGATTCTAGGTTGCGTTGTACTCCAATGAGTACTACTAGTGGTCGCGGGAGTGTATACCTCATTTTGCGGGTTCGATCCCGGCCGAATGCAGGGCGACCTTTTTTTTAAATAGTAACTTTGCTGCGAGCCAATATTTTACACGGGTAGTTTGAGTTTTGAAGTCAAACGGACGTGCGGCACCACAATCTGGGTGCACTGGATAGCCTAGCCACGTGAATGGGTTTTCCTTCCCAGCATCCTGTGGCTCACGTGCTCGCCCTAGCCGCACCTCGCTTGCAGCTTCCTCATCAGCTAGTAGCATATTCAAACTAGCGCCTCCCAATTAAGCCTGAGGATCCGGAAAAGCCTGGCGGGGCATTGGGAACTGTTCAATATGGCTCTGTACGTAAAGTGCTCTACTACTACTCTGTATCTTGTGGCGTTGCATGCATGGACTTCATTCCATTGTCGGCTCTACTACAAAAGAAATTCCTCTTGACGTGTTTTTTTTGAAACGGAGGCAAAAGCTTTGCTTCATCTCATTCATAAAGAAGGAGCTACTAACAAAGTTCGACGAGATCCATTACACCTCCACAAATGGAAGCGAAAAGCCTAGTCTCGCTGTATCAAATAACTCAAATGTTCTGCCCCCGCAGTAACCGTCGCTGATAAACAGGCTGCTAGTGTGTGCGTGAGAGGAGCAGCTGAGTAGGCCAACTACATGAGAGGAGCGGCTGAATAGAGCACTGAGAGTATCCACTAGGCCACTACGCAGGTGTACTTTCCCTGCATTGATAGTATAAAGATGGTTCTAGAGAACAGTAGTACCCTCCACTTCCAACTGTAGCTCCTTGGCACTGAGATTCGAGAGTTCAAAACTGGTGCACTATACTAGACTAGACTAGAAGTACAGTACATCACACTACTAGTTGAGAAAAAGTAGTACTAGTACTGCTACAGTACGAGTACGTACTCCTCCGTCACATAATGTAAGACGTTTTTTGACACTAGTTGGCGTGTACAAAAAATAGCAAAAACATACCCAAAATGTCTTAATCCACGCCAAAAACTACTACCTAGTGCCAAAAATTTCTTACTAGTGCTATTATTTACAGTATAATGCAATCCCATAACATCCCATAATGCTAGTACTAGTAGTAAATAATAGCCTCACCCCTTCGCGAAGGAACGATCTACAGTTGGAAGGGACGAGGCCCTGCGGTTACTACACTCTTATCTCCTCCTCGCCAGTTCCCCTTCCCCCGAAGAGAAGGCAGTTCGTCGCTACTCCCATGGATTCGCCAGGCGGTTCTCCTCCTCGTCGGGGCTGGGAGACCTTGGACGATGATCCTCTGGGAGAAATCGCACGCCGCTCCGACGTCCTCACCGCCGCAAGACTCGGTGCTTCCTGCACCAACTTTTTCAAGACGGTGCTTAAACAGGCTTGGGAAAAGGCCATGCTTGTTGGTCTTCCATGCGTCCTCGAGGAGAAGGTTCTTCTATGGGACAATCCTTCGAACAGTCCACCGCTCCCTGGCCATGGTTGCACGTTGACTTCGCTAGAGTTGCCGACGTTGAGAGGTAGTCAGATTTTATCCGATGAGCTGGTTAGTAATGGAGTTTGATCATGTAGTACTACTTAGTTATTCCATTTCCATCCCGTAATTTCTCCGCTGCCCACCGTCTTATATATAGGTCTGGGTCGGTGCCAACGAAGATTGACTTGCATACCTCCGGCCGGATACCACCATCATTTTGCACAACATCCACAACAATGCGGCCGTTCCGGTAGACCCCTTCTCCACCATTGGGATCGGCCTTCCGGACTGGCTGGGCTTGAATACGTATGATGATGCCTACGTGATATTGAAGAAGATAGCAATTGCAGACCCGCCGACAAAGCGACGCATCTACGACGATTACTATCTCATCGCGGTGTTCGACATAAGGATTGCCATCAATGCAAGAGGCAATAATGGCAGAGGCTGGTGCATGTTGGTGGCGGCAGATTTGTACCCCTACACGTTCGAAGACGCCGTGCGCCATCTTGGCCGCATCTTCGCGGTGACAAGCTAGGGGACTGGTTTCATCTGGTTTCCATCCTACGGTACGGGAGATTACAAACGGAATGCACAAACCATGCATCATTTGCATCCCTAATGGTACTCCATTATTTTGCAGGGACCAGTCATCCCCCGATCAAAATAAGATCGCCGATCCTGGATGTGCATTTGCATCTGCGATTCGGTCTAACCTGGAACCTTGTAGCTGAATTTGGCATATTGGGATCAACTATCTTAGTAGTCGTTACCCATGGTACCACTGATGTGCAACATGGTCACACAATCTACCACGATCGGACCGTCACCATCTACCCAGGTATTCCATTTTTTAACCCTCCCGCCTTGTCTTTCATTGTTGTGTAGGAGTACTTTTTACCTTGGAGGACGCGTATAGCTAGCTAGGCCCTTGAAGACTTGAATCCACTAGCTGCCACCATTTTTGTTTTTCCATGTCTTACTATCTCATCCATGCGGCCAAGAGTGGCTATAAATAATAAGCCGGTTATTTTACTTCCTCTATACCGGAGTAGTACTATTTGCTGCACAGTATTACTGACCGCCATATTTGAGCACAACATTATTATGCATGGACCTTGACTATGTATGCCACCATGTGTCCAGATCTGAGATGCCGCGTGTACCAGATGAACGGCGCCGAGTTCGACCCCCGTGATGCTACGTGGGTGCCGAGGAACACTCTTGGAGAGTACTCGCTTTTCATTGGGGACAGCTACCCCATTGTGAAGTAGATGCCACCTTCCGTGCACGACACAGAAGGCCTGCCATTCATGAAGCATGGTTGTGTCTTCAGTGCGCACTGCCAGATGAACGACATGCTGGGACACGCTATCCCTGATTTATGCCGCTTCAGCTTGGATGAGTCTCCATCGTGTGGAACCGGACTAGAAAGCTGCGACAATGATTCCCGTTTCCCACCGCTATGGATCATGCCATCCATGAAGAACACCTGGGACTGGAACTTGGAGGAGGACATGTAGCCCATCTATAACGTGTGGAGTACGGTAAATTGTGAACGGTAGCCCTGTGAATATATGTAGACTAGCCGTGCACAAATTTATCACATGAATTGGAGATGAACTTGTGTGGCATACTGGCATTTGTCCTTTAGAATTTATTACTAGTAAATGTGTTATGTGTACGTGCAACTTGTGTGGTTGTTGCACGGGCTCCAACACGCTCTTTGAGAAAAAAGGTGGCACAACTTTGGATATACGTGACGTGGCGGCATCATACAGTAGCATCATTCGCTATAGTTGTAGTACACTCCTACTAGGACGACAACTCCTATAAAACCTTGCGCTTGGCTCTTTGCCTCTCCGGGAGGTTCAACAGTTCGTACTCGTGTGAACCTTGCACTTGGCTCTTCGCCTCTTCGGAAGGTCCAACAATGATGATACTACAGTACAATATGCTTCTGGCAATCTGAAACCGATTGAACTGCTACACGTCCACCGCGAGGGCGAGGGCGAGGGAGAGGGAGAGGGCGCTGTAGTCAAAACCCTCTCCTCGTCCCGCGAACCACCGCAAGGGAGAGGTGTAGTAAGCAAGCTTCTCCTCGTTCGGCGAGTTGACGGGACACATCAAAGCAGTACTAGTACTAGTCCATACTGCATCCTTTCCGGTTGATATGGCTTAATTTGAAACAAGAAAAATACACTGGAGGTCAACGTATGTAACAATACGCTCTTTACGATCACTATATATAGTTTTGCGGTGATTATACGGTCACTAGCTCATCATAGAGCACCGTATTGCACCGTACTGACCGGCCACATAGTCGACATGGCACTTTGTTGACTGGTTAAATTGTCACCTGGTTTCTGGGTCCCACCTGTCAGTTGGCAGAGCAAAGAAATCAGTTAAACAAAACTTCACGCAGGCACGACAGGAGTCCAACCCTTGCGCGCGAACCACCCTGGCTGTGTATGTGAGTGCATGCACGTGTACTCCCTCGGTCTTCCAACAAAGAGTGTACATCGACTAAAAAACAAAGAGTGTAGTACATGATGTACATCTACACTTCCAATGCATTTAGCCTTTAATCTAAATCGATATTGATTGACTAATGCACCAACTTGTTCTCTAGGTATAGGCTACATGTCTATCCTTAATTACAGCATGCAACGACCTTCATTTAATCTTCTTCTCTCAATGGTCGCATGCACACATAAGTCTGCTACTTTTGGGCGTTAATTATGCCCTGGTCAATGTGTAAATCTATAAATGTACAGTCTTTCACGGACGTAGGGAGTAGGTTGAGCACTTGAGCGTGAGCGTGTGTGTTGCGTCGTGTGCTGTGTGCCGCATGGGTGCGTGAGTGTTGCGTGCGTCCATGTGTACGTGTGAGTGTTGCATGTTGCATGCATGCATGCATGCATGGGGCTTACTCCCCCCATCGACATGTTCATATTTCAAGCTTCCTCTGTTCCCTCCATATGGTGATACTCCCTTTGTTCCCAAATATGGAGTAAAAGCCTCCATATGTTCCCAAATACGGAGTATTTGTCTTTCTACAGATTTCAACAAGTGACTAGGTACGGAGCAAAACGAGTGAAGTGAGCGTAGAGGCATAGGGATACTGTAGAAAGGAAGTCTCCGCGATCCATTATTCCCCATCTCGGTCAGAGAGAACTATTCAACTAGTCTTCGCAGTGAAGTGACAATACACGCTGCAGCAGATGGGACACGTAATTAATAAGCTGAACCAGCGTGTTGGTGTTACTAAATCAGCCTTACCCAGTACTGCCATCATGTTTGCCAGTAGAGCACGCTTCCGCAAATACGCCTACGCACCTTTGTCCTCCATTAACTGACATGGGCCCACTTGTGGTAGACCCAAATGTCATCGTTTTAACTATTTACACTCCGAAGGATGGTATATCCTGGTAGTAGTACTAGTAGAATTGAGATTTAATGCACTTTCTTCCCCGTCTTCCACTCTTCTTCCTCCTCTCTTCTTTTTCCTCCTCTCTCCCCCATCGTCGGCCGCACACCATTTACCCCCGCTCACTGCTCGCCCGCCCACGCCATCTTCCTTGGTAGCTCGCGCGTACCATATCCCCCCGCTCACTGCTCGGCCACACGAGGAGAATCTTCTTCACTCGCCCGCCCGAATCCACTTCCCCGCTGGCTCGCAGGCACCGAAAACCCCAATGGTAGAACCAACTGACACGCAGAGCCGCGATTGGAATTCCCTCCCCGATGTTCTCTTGGAGCAGATCTGTAATCGTATGGACCTACTCAGCACCGTCCGTCTGGCCGCATGCTCGGTGTCTTTGTACCGTCTACTCGTCTGCAACCGGCTGGCTCTTTTCAAGACACACTGCTTGCTGATGCCCGATCCTTGCAGGTGGCCCAGACACCGACTTGACGATCCTACGGAGGTAGCCGTGGTGCCCCTCGACATGCTACCACTACCCGTCCACCTGTCCTTCATGCGCGGCCACTACTGGGCGGGCATGAAGGCCAACTGGATCGTCCGCATCCACCAATCTGGTAGTCCATGGCATCTTGTGGATATCTACACCCAGTGAGAGATCACCCTTCCATCGTTGGATACCGCCGCCATCGAGCCTCGTGGCCCGCCGGACACTCCTGCCTACTACGCACAAGACGCGTCAAGCTTTTGGCTCGACCTCTGTTTGCTGAAAGTTGTAATCTGCGAAGTGCCCACACCATCAGAAGACTACATGGATTACAAGCTCATTGCCTTGTTCAACATGGGATTAGTCTATCTGGAATCCGGTCGCCATACATGGTTATGGCTCATCGTCAATCCTGTTGAGGCAACATTTCTGTCTGATGCTATAGTGCACGATGGCATCGTTTACGCGGTCGACGCACAGATTGGCTGCCTATACTGGTGGAATCTATCGTCCTGTAATTGTTCTATCTCATCTCATCTTTACCTTATGAATACGACTGCCTGTTCATTGTTACAAATTTAGAATAGATAGTATGTCTATAACCACATCATTGCTATATGTTCCTCTCATTTCCTAGATTTTTTATGACCACACATGTTATTGTTAGAGTTGATATGAGAACAATTGGCATCTAATGATTGTTATAATAGATATTATGAGCATAACATCATGATTTCTATATGTTACTCTCATTTCCAAGATTTTTATAATAATGCATGTTATTGCTTAGAGTCGATATGAGAACAGTAGTAGTAAGTGCTATGGTAGAATATGAGTAGGCTCTGTCATAGCTGTTTTCCTCTGATTGTTACATGATGTTTGAACCATGACATATTGCTAGAATATGAAAGCCATTGGCTTATTTTTTAACTTGGGGTATGATTATGACCACGACATTGCAATTCTCTATCTATGATATGTGTCACTGTTATAATAATCTAAATTCCACACATACTCTGAACATGATTGTTTATTTTTGTCCTTCTGGTCTCCAATTTGAATTGTTGCAGTAGACGCAAATGCACTGGCCTTCATGATTCCAGGACCTGGAATCATACCAGCCGATGGGTGGTGGTTTATCGCTCGTTCAACTGACGGTGGTCATTTGATGCTCATTCGCACGTACCAAATTGACCAAACCATTACATCAAACCACATGCAGTACAATGCGTGGGGCGTTCGTGACATTGATGGCTATGGCTACTTCATGTTCGAGAAAGATCCCAGCTCCGTTGGGCCAGGCGTATTCAACTGGAGGCGGGTTTACAGCCTCGGCAACCACTCCATGTTCCTCGGGCTCAATTATCCGATCATCCAACCAATCGTCAATCATATCACCGACGATGATTACCGTGCTATGCAACTTCCATTCGCCAGGGGGGACTGTGTTTACACATCATACCATGGGTTTCATGAAGCACCATATCCAGAGATTCGTCGACACAGCTTGTTGCCAGATAATCCTCAGTGTGTGAAAGGCATCAAGCTTCCATGCGATGGATGGCTTTTGCAAACCCGACATGCGGCGATGTGGTTCATGCCAACATCAAGTATGCACAACTTGATTCGTACTGGTATCTAGACTGAGCCATGTATTCTGCTGCTGTAGCACGACCCTCTTTTGTTGGATATTATGTACTGTTGTTAGTTTGAAGCACTCCACTGGTTTGAAGGATAGATACTTTCCTGGGATCAAGTGCATCCTAACTCAACTGCGTAGGACGTATTGATAATGATGATGGAGATACTGTGCAGAAGCCATATATATATATATATATATATATATATATATATATATATATATATATATATATATATATATATATGTCAGGACCCCGACTCAATGCCACAACGATCTAGCATGTAACGCCTCATATCACTTTGCGGCCTCACGCACGGTATCCCCACGGGTGTCGCCTTACCTTGCCCGGGACCATTTGTGCCTTTTGGCACACGTATATGATAATGTCGCTAGCATCCATATGACAAGGAGCCCGGGCTGACATGGCTAGTCGTGAACCCAAAGTGGCACTAACTTACAGGGACAGGCATACGTGACCCAGCAACGAACGTGTCGGTCATCAACGAGTGAATCCGGGCTGTAGCAACTAGGCTAGCAGGACTCCGGTAAACCGGGTTGTAGTAGGCCAACAGGACTCCGATAGTCATCGTGTGACATTTCCTCGTAGGGACAGACACAGGAACGAAGAAGGACACATGCCGGCCAACCTAAGTGTTCCGGAGCAGTAGCAAGCTACCAGGGCTCAGTGGAAGCACTAGGAGACATTTCCCGGTAAGAGAGGCTACCAAGGATAAACAACAAGATAGTCAGATCCCACACATACCAAGCATTTCAATCATACACACAATATGCCCGATATGTGCAAATACAACATGGCATCACAACATGACTCTACAACTCCAGTACTTTATTTAAAGGCTCAGAGAGCCATACATATCATACACACAAGTACGGGTCACATGACCCAGCATTCAAGTCATACAAACATACAAGCCAACAGCAGAAGTAACATGTCTGAGTACAGAAATCGAGAAAATAAAAGGGGCTTGAGGAAGCCTGGCTATCCTACACGGTCCATCATGAGCTCAGGATCACCACCTAGGCTTCAGCCTACTCGTCGACATCGACGTCTATGAATAACCCATCAGAAGGGGTTGCAGCATCCTCTGTAAAACATAAATTAGGCAAACATGAGAACAAAGGTACTCAACAAGACTTACATTAGATCCCACATACATGCACATTATCAAGAAGGGTTGGTGGGGTCATTGCAGCAAGCCAGCTTTGACTCTTGGCTAAGCTATCTTAGAAGACTCCAACTTGTAATTGTTTTGCGCACTCGACTCCACTACACACCACTTCCATACACTACCGAGGATCAACCTCCGTCATCCTACGGAAGAGCCATCCTCGGCACTCATGCTTATCTTGAGGCTTTTAGTAGTATCCATTTACTTGTCTATGAACTGTATGGGCAACCAAGTAGTCCTTTACCGCGGACGCGGCTATTCGAATAGATGAGGTTAACCCTGCAGGGGTGTACTTCTTCATACACATTTCCACCACTTAGCGTCTGCACACGACATGTGCTCGGCAGACTTCAAGCGAAAGCCAACGTGGGTGTAGACCACGACCTACCTAAACACCTAAGTCTCTAGTCCAGGTTTATCGCCTATTCAGGTTCCATCTGCAGGGAGTCCGGCCGAGGTTTCCACATACGGCCCCGAACGATGTGTACAGGGTTCCGAGACACCTAACGGGTGCCCGGCATGCCCAGCCACGTACCTACCGCATCACAGCCCACCCCGAGGGTCAGCACTGCCCACGGCCTCCAGTAAGCTACAAACACCAGAAACTACTTGCAACTCCTGGACAGAGGACTAGGGTGGATAAGAAGTCGAGCGGGGTCATATTTCAGGGCCCAATGCATTGTAGTAGCTGAATCTTAAATCACACATACAGATCTCAGTGCTTAAGGACGGTTCCAATGAAACAACCCACCATGTACTCCTACATGGCCTCTCATCGATACCTTTACCAAATCGTGTTCAACACCATCACTCTCGTTATCGACATGATCATTTCACTCTAGCCCATCACCCAGATGAACCAGACCTGACACGACTCTAAGCATAGCAGGCATAGCAAGGTAGGAAACACATACACATGGCTCAAACAACTCCTACACATGCTAGTGGGTTTCATCTAGTTACTGTGGCAATGAAAGATCATGCAGAGGAGATGGGTTCAACTACCGTAGCACAGAACAGTTTGAATCGCGTTGTCTTAATGCAGTAAAAGAGAGCTGGAGCGAGAACATGGGATTGTATCGATATGATCAAATGGTTGGTTGCTTGCCTTGCGGGTCCGTAGACTGGTATTGCTCCTCGTTTGGATACTCGCGATACTCTTCCAGGGCAGAACCTGCCGCAGAGAGCACCGATATACAATCAACACCAAACAATGTGCAACAATATGATGCATGCATGAGACATGGCAAAATGAGTGTATTGGGCTAATGTAACTATGACCATATGAGTTTGAGCCATTTTGAACCAAAGATTCAAATTGCAAACCCATATATGGCCTTAAATAGTGCTTTATCACGTTTTGCACTAAACAGTAGGTTAGCTTGTTCAAACATGCATGAAACCAGTACAGATGGATAGACTGGATTTTTCTTATCATTTTTCATATATAACACTTTGCATTTGGAGTTACAGATTAATTTCTACGAATTTTTGAAGTTTGCACTAATTTCTGGAATTTCCTGAATAAGAATAAATCCAGAAAAAAGGAGTTACTGCGTCAGCATGGCATCAGCAGGTCAACAGGGGCGCCCAGGTCAAACCTGACCAGTAGGACCCACTGGTCAGTGTCTCAGTTAGTTAATTAGGTTAATTAGGATTAGATTAAAACTAATCCAGGGTTGACCAGACGGCGGGGCCCACATGTCAGTGACTCAGGGGAGTCAAATACGTGGTCAAACCATGCTGACTCGCCGACGTTTAGCCGCCGCCGACGTCCAGACGCAGCGGAGGCTGCGGGATTTGCCCTCCGGTGACCAAATGGGCGGCGGAGACCATCTACGCGTAGCTAGGAGTGAGCCGCGTCGAGTGGTGGTGGTGGTGGAGCTCCAGGTCGCCGGAAACGACACCGGCGACGAGCTGTGCGGCTGCCGGAGTTTGGGTGAGGTGGAACTCATCGTTGTGGTGCCCTTGGAGGCTCAAGGCCAGCTCCTACGTGGTCTACGTGACGAGGTTAACTCGTTGGACATGGTGGCGTGGCTGTTAGATGGCCGGAGAATTGTCGGCGATGAGCTCAGGCGGCGACGCGTGCGGTGCTGCTCGTTCAGTCGAAGCAGGGGCGGCAACAAGAACGAGAGGGAGGGTAAGGGGTAGAAGCTCACGGTGAAGACGATGAGCTAGGCGGCGTGGTCGGGGATGAACTACTGCGACGGTTGTCGGTGTCAAAACCGGCGGATCTCGGGTAGGGGGTCTCGAACTGTGCGTCTAAGGCTAATGGTAACAGGAGGCGGGGGACACAACGTTTACCCAGGTTCGGGCCCTCTCAATGGAGGTAATACCCTACTTCCTGCTTGATTGATTTTGATGATATGAGTATTACAAGAGTTGATCTACCACGAGATGGTAGAGGCTAAACCCTAGAAGCTACCCTATGGTATGATTGTTGATGATGATCTTGGTCCTACGGACTAAACCCTCCGGTTTATATAGACACCGGAGGGGGCTAGGGTTACACAGAGTCGGTTACAGAGAAGGAAATCTACATATCTGAATCGCCAAGCTTGCCTTCCACGCAAAGGAGAGTCCCATCCGGACACGGGACGAAGTCTTCAATCTTGTATCTTCATAGTCCAACAGTCCGCCCAAAGTATATAGTCCGGCTGTCCGGATACCCCCTTATCCAGGACTCCCTCAGTAGCCCCTGAACCAGGCTTCAATGACGATGAGTCCGGCGTGCAGATTGTCTTTGGCATTGCAAGGCGGGTTCCTTCTCCGAATACTCCATAGAAGATTGTGAACACGAGGATCGTGTCCGGCTCTGCAAAAAAAAATTCCACACAACACCGTAGAGAGAATATATTTCACAAATCTAATCTTGTGACAACTTTTCATCGCATGACATCACGCCGCGGCCCGGTCATTATTCGAACCGTTTTTCTCAACCAGCTGCTGCACATATCACGAGGCGGTTTCATTGGCACGTCTTGTCGAAGCAGACATCGTGTCCCCTTATTACGGGCTTCTCATCAATACGGGTGTGGGTAACCCAACCGCGCCATTAACACGACGCTTGGGGAATGAGCGAGTTCTACGGGGCAAGTGGGGAGGCGCAGGACACCTGCTGCCTTTATAAGGAGACAAGGACTCCCCTTTTTCACCCATGCCTTCTTCTTCCTCTGCTCATCCATCTCCCCTCGCTCGAGCTCTAGCGCCCAAGCCTTCTCCTTTTCCGCAAAGCCACTCAAACATGTCCGGAGTGGGAGGCAAGTGGATGGCCTCCACCATTAAGGAGGAGGACATCAAGAAGCTCCGGGAGGCCGGATACTTGGCCGCGGACATCGCGCACCGGCTCCCTACCGAAGGGCAAATCATCCCTACCCCGGAGCCTCAGGAGAGGGTGGTGTTTCTCCCTCACTTCGTCCGCGGACTGGGATTTCCCCTCCACCCATTTGTCCGCGGGCTCATGTTTTACTATGGGCTAGATTTCCACGATCTGGCCCCGAACTTCATCCTCAACATCTCGCCGTTTATCGTCGTGTGCGAGGCCTTCCTCCGCATTGCGCCCCACTTAGGCCTATGGCTGAAGACCTTCAACGTGAAGCTGAAGGTGGTGGGGGGCCAGCAAGCAGAGTGTGGAGGCGCCATGGTGGGCAAGATGCCCAACATCACTTGGCTCGAAGGCTCCTTTGTGGAGACCGTAAAGGGGTGGCAATCGGGGTGGTTCTACATCACCGAGCCGCGCGACACCAACTGGGTAGCGGCCCCTGAATTTCGATCCGGCGTCCCTGTGCGGCTCACCTCCTGGAAGGAGAAGGGCCTATCCTGGGGCTCGTCGATGGAGCTGACCGGACTCCAGACCTGCATCAGAAACATGATGAGCAAGAAAATCAAGCTTGTCAATGTGGTCCAGGTCATGCTCTTCCGCCGGATTCTCCCGTGTCAAAGACGGGCTTTTAATATGTGGGAGTTTGACCCCGCCGGACACCAGATGCTGCAAGAGCTCTTTGACACGACGCACGAAGATGTCTGGAAGATATTGTTAAAGGCTTCCGAAGTACCACCACCCACGACCGAAAATCACTGACTCAGCGCAAGGCGCTCCGCCAATCCGGTAAGTATTTATATTCTGCAAGACGTGCCTTTTACCAGCACATCCGTGGCGGGAATCTAAACTTCCATGCCAATTTATCAGGACTGGGTAGCGGTTGCGGAGCAGATTGATTGTCCAGCTCCCTTACCCGAAGATACAACATCAACTCTTTTGCTAGAGATGCTGTCTCCGGCGCCTTATGAGGTACCGGAGAAGAAGGCCAACAAGAAGGCCGCGGGGACCAGGAAAGGTCTCCGGCGCAAGGTTGTATCGGACTCATCGTCCGAGGACACCGAGGCGCACTCCTCCAACAAAGAGGAGGAAGATGTAGTGGAAATGCCTCCCCTGAAGACCGGGGGAGAGAAGAAAAGGAAGGCCGCCCCGACTGGGGCGGCCGAAGGGTCCAAGAGGGGAAAAACCCTCCCTCCGGGCCATTCCACCACAGCCGCCTACAACGACGAGGAGTGGCCGCCCAGGGACAAGCCCCTGGCGAAGTCGTAAGTATCCGGACACTATAATACTTCCGGTACGTATTTTATTATTGATTCTAATCATGTCAAGTATGATCATGCAGTCCGGCCAGATATCACATCGACGTACCCTCCTCGGACGGGTCTTTGAGTCCGTCGGTGATGAACAGTGATTCACTCCCGACGGCCACTTCCCCCCGGCCCACGGACGACACCGAGGTGCTGTCCCAGAGGATACCAAACCAGGGAGAGATTGTGCTGGAGACGCCCCAACGCGAAATCCCCGACGCCGGGCACATGGGGGGAAAGACCCCCATGGACTCTGATAACGGGGACCGTAGTAAGTCCGGCCCCCAGCCGGACACTGCGCCCGAACCTCCAACGGTTCCGGATTCAGGCAGGCAGCCCCTCGCTAAGGAGGGCGAGCCACCTGTGCTGATGACCTCTGTCCATCCAGAGGCATCGGACAACTTGTTGGAAGCGCTTCGCGGCGCTTCCATTGACGAAGAGCACCGCACCATCATGAGTGCGGTGATTGAGAAGGTCCGGTCCGCCAAGAGCGGATTGACCGAAGCCTGCGTCAGCCTCCTAACAGGCTTTGAGGTAAGTAAACGAAATTATTAGAAAATATCACGGTGTAGACAGTAGCCCCTGATGCTCTGTTTGGTGTTCGGAAAGAAAAACCGAACAGAGGATCAAATAATGTACCCAGGAGTCTAACATAGTATGTCTACGTGAATGAGCAGGCGTCGCTGCTGGCCGCTGCCGCACGTACTGCGGAGGTCTCCGAACTAAAGCGGGACCTAGAGCGGACCGAAGAAGAGCTCGGCCTTGTGAAGAGGCAGCTCGAGGAGAACAAAGGTACATAATACCCCGTCTATATATTAATAAAGAAAGAATGGTTGTAGATCATGAAAATGCTATGAACTTTTAATAGGGGCCACGACCGAAGTGGCGGCCCTTAAAAAGGTGTTAACCGAGGCCGAAGACAAATCGGCCAAGGAGCGCGCTGAGCGCGAGAAGCAAGAGGCCCGCGTCGGCGAGGTCCAGCAAGAGCTCGAGGATTTTGTTAAAAAATATGAATCCTTGGAGCGTGACTCGAAGACGCAAGAGTCCGAGCTTGCAGAGGCCCTCCAGAGCGCACGAGACGCCAAGGCCGAAGCCCAAAAGGCCCTTCAGGAGATTGAGGTGGCCAATAAAATCGCGGCAGGTAAGGCATTCAATATGCAAAGCAAGCATGTGAAGGAGACTTTCCTTTTACTTACCCGAATTTGGAGCTCTCCAGGCGCATTCGCAGGTCTGCCGCGCAGCGTATCTGATGCGCAGAGTTCTACCGGGCTGAAGAGGGGAGCTCGACAGAGAAGTTGTTCTGGTCCCAGTATGTTGGGGCCGAACATCCGATGACCTTGAGCGACCGGCTGAAGCAACTAGTCGAACTTCACAAGGCGGACGAACTCGCCATGAAGGACCTCATAGTCCGGATGTGGCCGGCCGAGCCCCTGCCCAGCAGCTACTTCGGCCTGGTGAAGCGGCTTGTGTCTGCCTGCCCGCGGCTCGAAGCCATAAAGCGGTCTGTCTGCATTGAAGGTGCGCGCACTGCTTTCGCTCGCGCGAAAGAGCACTGGGCGAAGATGGATGCCGAGAAGCTGGTGACGGAGGGGCCACCGAAGGGCAAGGAGCACCGCCGCCCCGAAAATTATTATGATAGTGTCCTGAAGGGCGCCCGCCTTGTGGCGGAGGAATGTACCAAGGATGTAATATTCGAGTGAATGTACTCATTTGATCCCGTAATATGAAAACAAGTTCATTTGTGCCATGTGACGCTTGTTGATTTAAAATATTACCTTCTGTGTGGCTGCTTATAAAATCTGAAAGTTGGCCAGCCGTCGGCTTCTGCCCCCATGTAACTAGTACCGGGGTGTTCGGGATGGAAACACTCTTTATCCAGATTTTTGGTCCTTTGAGGAGGTGTTTAACGCAACGAACCAGGCAATCGGACTATACGGCTTTACCACTCTCACTTAGCCATAGAAGTCTACAATTTTAAATATTGGCGTAGCCCCTGGTATTCGGAAGGCCAAAGTTGGGGTGCTATACACGCCTAAATCGGACAAGGCCGATTCCTCGCCCGAAGCGGAAAAAATCTTTAAGGATTTGAGACCTCTCGAACAGCGACCAGCTCTCGCCGCATCATGACAGTCAGTTTTCGGCTTTCTCTACTGAGGTGCTCGCCTAGATGAACCAGGGCACAATCGCAGTAGTTCTCCCAGTGGCACCTTAGCCGATATAGCAGAACGTAAGGTATCAAAACGCGGGAGCCGGGCAAACGCAACATTTGACCAAAGACATGATTTGGAGCTGATGCATATAATGCTATAAGTTTGGGGTGCCGCACTGTCGAAAGTGTTCGGACTTTTCTTGCCGTGTTATGGGGTACACTGAAGCCCCTGGCAAACTTATCGTACCAAAGTATACGGTTGCAAATATTAACAAATAAACAAACAAATAAAGAAATAAAGAAATGCAATAATAAGCTGACGCTTACATTATTTTCCATTGCTATTTGAATAGTACGTCAGGGCGTATGAATACGAGTAGTGCGATAAGCATAACAGGACTATTTGACATGTCCTAGCCAAGAGTGAGCTGAGTGTGGGCATGTGAAATAGGTATAGTGATCGTTAGCAGAGACCACCTGGTAATTCCCTTATACGTCGAAGCTTCTTGCCTCCTTGTCGTTTCCGTCCTGTGATGGGTCCTACGATCAAGTTATCGGAAGAGCCTTCAAAAAATAGGGACCTGAAAGAAAGAAAAAGGGTAAAGGTTTACGGGTGCTGGGGCGGTTGAGCCGCATTGTGAGCCGTATTGTAGCTACACCTCCGCCTGTGCCCATGGTATTTTAAGTGCGTAGTTATGTTTGCGCGGCACGAATTCCGCTGCTTGACTGGGACTAGGACGGAGGCCGAATTGCTAGGCGAGCCCAGGGCATGCCGGACGATCCTGTTGCAGAGTATTCCGGACTCGCTTAGCGGTGTCCGGGGCTTTATGGCCGAACTGGAGGTCTGCCTAAGAAGGCTGCTCTATGCTTCTGCTACGAGGGCCGCAGTGTGCTCCTCTATACGGAGGGAGCGCTCTGTGTTTCCATTGACTGTTATAACCCCGCGAGGACCTGGCATTTTGAGTTTGAGGTATGCATAATGTGGTACCGCATTGAATCTAGCGAATGTGGTTCGTCCGAGCAGTGCATGGTAGCCACTGCGGAATGGGACGATATCGAAGATTAACTCCTCGCTTCGGAAGTTGTCCGGAGATCCGAAGACTACTTCTAATGTGATCGAGCCTGTGCAGCGAGCCTCTACACCTGGAATGGCACCTTTAAAGGTGGTTTTTGTGGGTTTGATCCTAGAGGGATCGATGCCCATTTTGCGCACTGTATCCTGATTGAGCAGGTTCAAGCTGCTGCCACCATTCATGAGGACTCGTGTTAGGTGGAATCCGTCGATGATAGGGTCAAGGACCAATGCGGCTGAACCGCCATGACGGATACTGGTAGGATGGTCCCTGCGATCAAAAGTGATCGGACAAGAAGACCATGGATTGAACTTTGGGGCGACTGGCTCCATCGCGTAGACGTCCCTTGGTGCACGCTTCCACTCCCGCTTGGGAATATGTGTGGCGTATATCATGTTCACCGTTTTCACATGGGGAGGAAATTTCTTCTGTCCTCGTGTGTTCGGCGGCCGGGGCCCCTCGCCGTCATCACTATGCGGCCCATTTTCCTTGTTTTCGGCATTCAACTTGCCGGCCTGTTTGAACACCCAGCATTCTCTGTTGGTGTGGTTGGCTGGTTTATCAGGGGTGCCATGCATTTGACACGAGCGATCGAGTATGCGGTCCAGACTGGACGGGCCCGGACTGTTTCTTTTGAATGGCTTCTTTCGCTGACCGGACTTAGAGCTGCTGAATTCGGCATTGACGGCCGTGTCTTCGGCATTATCCCCATTTTTGTGACGCTTGTGTTTGTTGCGTCGGGGCTTGCCGCTGCTATCCCTGGCCTCTGATGTGCCAGGATTGCTTGCTGTATTGCTGCTATGAGCCAACCAGCTATCCTCGCCCGCACAAAAGCGGGTCATGAGTGTCGTGAGGGCTGCCATGGACTTCGGCTTCTCTTGGCCGAGGTGTAGGGCAAGCCACTCGTCTCGGATGTTATGCTTAAAGGCCGCTAGGGCTTCGGCATCCGGACAATCGACAATTTGGTTCTTTTTGGTTAGGAACCGAGTCCAGAATTTCCTGGCTGACTCTCCGGGTTGTTGAGTAATGTGACTTAAATCGTTAGCGTCCGGCGGTCGCACATAGGTGCCCTAGAAGTTATCCAGGAACGCGTCTTCCAGGTTCTCCCAACTTCCAATGGAGTTTGCCGGCAAACTGTTCAGCCAATGCCGAGCCGGTCCCTTGAGTTTTAGTGGGAGGTACTTGATGGCGTGTAGGTCATCGCCGCGGGCCTTGTGAATGTGGAGAAGGAAATCTTCGATCCATACCGCGGGATCTGTTGTCCCATCATATGATTCTATGTTTATGGGTTTAAACCCTTCTGGGAACTCATGGTCCATTACTTCGTCAGTGAAGCATAAGGGGTGTGCGGCGCCTCTATGCCGGGCTATATCACGACGCAGTTCCAATGAGTCTGGTCGATTGTGTTCGGCCCGGCCGAATTTATATTTGGTGTATCCGGCGTGGTGATCCGAAGATCGATCTTGACTGCCCTTCTTTGTTTTCCAACACATCTCGCAGGTCCTGCATGTAGCCCGGGGCCTTCGTATTTTCATTTGACTGGCGACGGGGTGCGGGCTGGTATTTGGGCTCATATGCCTTGTCCCGGCCATGTGGTGGCCGGTCAGCCGCATCTTGCTCTAGTGTCTCCTCTTCAAATTGAGGTAACAACTTGCACTTTGGGTAACTTTTTGTTGGGCGCTTGAGTCCATATTCCTCGGCTGCCAGGACCTCAGTCCATCTATCAGTTAGCAGATCTTGATCAGCTTGAAGCTTCTGCTGCTTTTTCTTCAGGCTTTTTGCAGTGGCTATAAGCAGGCGCTTGAAGCGCTCCTGCTCGACGGGATCCTCAGGCACGATGAATTCGTCATTGCCGAGGCTCACCTCGTCTTCGGAGAGGGGCATGTAATTATCGTCCTCCAAGTCTCCATCGATTGCCTGTTCATCAGGGCTATCTTGCCCATCTTCCCGCTCGGCCTGCTCGAAGTCTGGCCCGGTGGGGTTGTTTTCGTCTTCGGCACCATCCGGAGCGTTATTGTCTCCTGTGCTGGTATCATTATTTTTGCCATGGCGAGGCTTAGAGCGGCGCCTATGACGCCGGTGCTTAGATTGCTTCTCAAGGGGATTATCCTTCGTTGCCTCATTGCCATTGCCTTCTTTGGGTGTGTCCACCATGTATATGTCATATGATGAGGTGGCTGTCCAGCGCCCTGTGAGCGGTGGTTCCTGTTCTTCTCCGGCATCGTCGTCTATACCGTCGATGTCTTCGGAGTCGAAGTCAAGCATGTCGGTTACGTCATCGACAGTGGCTATTAAGTGGGTGGTGGGTGGGAGACGAATTTCTTCATCGTCCGCTCCCCACTCGAGCCGGACATAGTTCGGCCGCGAGTCTCCTGACAGAGAGAGAGATTTCAATGAATTTAGCACGTCGCCCAAGGGAGAGTGCTGAAAGATATACGCGGAGGTAAACTCCATGACCGGTGCCCAATCAGATTCTATAGGCACGGATGCACGCAGTTCGGAGCCTACGGCCGGAAATGAGTCCGAGGATCCGATGACACAAGCCTCATGGGAGGCGAAGCCTGTGTTCGGCTCTATCGCCGCTGAGTGTGCGGCCTCCGTGGCGGGGTCCATCCACCCGTCCTCGGATGGCACGATCTGCTCCAGATTTAGAGCCAGGGCAGCCGCAGGCGCGATCTCACGAACACCGTCCGATGGCGGATCTAAGTCATGCTCATCGTGACTGTTCGGCGCACCTGCCATGGGCTCGAATCCGTCGAAGATCAAGTCTCCGCGGATGTCGGCCGTGTAGTTCAAGCTTCTAAACCTGATCTGATGACCAGGGGCGTAGCTATCGATTTGCTCCAGATGGCCAAGCGAGTTGGCCCGTAGTGCGAAGCCGCCGAATACGAAGATCTGTCCGGGGAGGAAAACCTCACCCTGGATTGCATCGTCGAAGATGATTGAAGGGGCCATCACGCCTTATCGCGACGACACAGTGGAACTCTCAATGAAAGCACCAATGTCGGTGTCAAAACCGGCGGATCTCGGGTAGGGGGTCCCGAACTATGCGTCTAAGGCTAATGGTAACAGGAGGCGGGGGACACAATGTTTACCCAGGTTCGGGCCCTCTCGATGGAGGTAATACCCTACTTCCTGCTTGATTGATCTTGATGATATGAGTATTACAAGAGTTGATCTACCACGAGATCGTAGAGGCTAAACCCTAGAAGCTAGCCTATGGTATGATTGTTGATGATGATCTTGGTCCTACGGACTAAACTCTCCGGTTTATATAGATACCGGAGGGGGCTAGGGTTACACAGAGTCGGTTACAGAGAAGGAAATCTACATATCCGAATCGCCAAGCATGCCTTCCACACAAAGGAGAGTCCCATCCGGACACGGGACGAAGTCTTCAATCTTGTATCTTCATAGTCCAATAGTCCGGCCAAAGTATATAGTCCGGCCATCCGGATACCCCCTTATCCAGGACTCCCTCAACGGTGATGGCGAAGGGGATCTCCGGTGGTGGCCGAGTCGGGCGAGGTTGATGCAGTGGCTTTGGGGCACGCGAGCGCTCGAGGCTCGGCCTGCTCGATGGAGAAGACGACGGCGGAGCTGCTGGACACGGTGAGGCGGCGCAGAGACGGCGGTGGCTACGTCTACGACGACGAGGTGGTAGTGGCTGCGTCGGCCATGGCGGAGGGGAGCGAGGGAGAGGCGACAGGTGCAAATGGATGTGTCTAGGGGGTCGAGGGGGCGACGTGGAGGTCGTCCAGGTCGTCCACGGGCGAAGCGGCAAGCAGGTGGCGCCGTGGCGAGCTCGCGCTCGTCGGCGTCACCTCCCTGCCTGCCTGGCGGGGACGAAGCAGCTGGCTGGCGCGGGCCAGCACGGTGCTGGGCCGCCAGGTGGGCTGGGTGGTGGGTTGCGGCCATGTAAGCCCATTTTCATTTATTTCTGTTTTATTTTATTTCTGCAAGTTTGTTACATTTCTAATAAATACTTAGACATCTTCAAAGATCACCAAACTGCACATGGCCACTGTTTGGAATATATCCAACATGGAACATTTTAGTTTGGGATTATTTGAGCATTTTAAATATTTTATAGTATTTAAATGCCCAAATTCAAATAACTAATGATTTAATCCAGTGACCTTAGGATGACCTAGAAATCTGTGAACCCTTTTTGGCAGAGGTTTAAGACCTAGGCAAAGATGATGAACATTTTAGAAGGGCATTTCAGGTTCATTGAAAATATTTTTAGTAAACCCTAGTTGGTTTCAGGGGGTGCTGGGGGTTCTGTCATCCCCATTTCATGTTTCTGATGAAAGATAAACATGTTGCAAGCACTCTAATGCATGAACTAGCTAGGGTGTGACAACTCACCCCCACTCAGAGAAATCTCGTCCCGAGATTTAGGATCCTCCAGAAAGAAGGCGGGATACTCGAGTAGAAGACGATCCTCCCTTTCCCAAGTTGCTTCTTCCTCAGAATGGTGCGACCATTGAACCTTGATAAACTTGATATTATGACGTCGAGTGGTACGCTCGGCTTGATCGAGGATACGAACAGGGTATTCTCGATATGTGAGATTATCTTGAAGATCAAGCGTTTCGTGGTCCACTCCACGGAGAGGATCCGAGAAGCAACGCCTGAGTTGAGAAACGTGGAAGACATCATGGACTCTGGAGAGGTGCGGAGGTAGTTCCAATTGGTAGGCAACTTCTCCTCATTTGGCAAGAATACGAAAAGGTCCAATTTAGCGAGGAGCCAATTTGCCTTTGATACCGAAGCGATGGGTTCCCTTCAGAGGAGTAACCCGAAGGTAAGCCTTCTCGTCAACCTCAAAAGTCACAGCCTTATGTTTACGATAATATTGGCTCTTTTGACGAGATTGGGCTGTTTTCAACTTTTCACGAACGATGCGAACTTGCTCTTCTGCTTCCTGGATCATATCCGGGCCAAAGAATTGTCTTTCCCCGGTTTCTGACCAGTTAAGAGGCGTTCGAGACCTTCGTCCATAGAGAACGCCAAAAGGAGCTTTTCCCAAGCTAGATTGATAGCGGTTGTTATAAGCAAATTCGGCAAATGGAACGTCAAAAGGAGATAACAGAAGCTCGAGCATGTCTTCTAGAATCTGATTGACACGCTCTACTTGACCACTTGATTGAGGGTGAAAGGCGGTGCTAAAGGAAAGATGGGTTCCCATAGCATTTTGGAAACTTTCCCAAAATCGAGAGGTGAAGAGACTTCCTCGATCTGAGTTGATTTCCAATGGAACACCATGGAGAGACACTATCCGGGAGATATACAAGTCTGCTAGCTGACTAGCGGTCATACTCTCGCGAACGGGCAAGAAATGGGCCACTTTAGAAAGACGATCGATAACGACGAAGATAGCATTATTCCCTCTCTTGGTCCTGGGAAAACCGGTGATGAAATCCATACCAATTTTATCCCATTTCCATTCAGGAATAGCTAAAGGTTGAAGGGTGCCAGCAGGCCGTTGATGCTCTGCCTTAACACGACGACAGACGTCGCAATTAGCAACAAATTGAGCAATGTCTCTCTTCATCCTAGTCCACCAGAACCTCTGGCGTAGGTCCTGATACATCTTAGTACTACCGGGATGAATGGTGAGAGGAGATTCATGAGTTCCTTAAGGATCAACAGTCGTAGATGCTGGTTCTTACGAACCACTAGACGGTTCTCAAAGTACACAACACCGTGATCATTTGTAGAGAAACATTTAGCATCTCCGCTAGCAATGTTCTCCTTGATCTGGGATATCCCTTTATGTCGCTTTTGGGCAGGGATGATTTGATCTGTAAGAGTAGGTTTCGCCACCAAGGTGGAAAGGAATCCTTGAGGAACAATGTGAAGATTGAGCTTCCGAAATTCCTCATGGAGAAGTGTTTGACTTTGTTGTAACATCAGGTTGTTACAATAAGATTTACGACTTAGAGCATCAGCCATGACATTGGCTTTCCCTGGGGTGTAAGTTATTCCTAAGTCGAAATCTGTGATCAACTCAACCCAATGTCTTTGCCTGAGATTCAAATCCGGTTGGGTGAATATGTACTTCAGACTTTGGTGATGGGTGAAGATTTCGCAACGATTACCGAGAAGGTAATGTAGCCATGTTTTGAGTGCATGGACTACAACTGCAAGCTCTAGATCATGTGTAGGAATTTTCCTCATGTGGGTGCAATTGCCGTGAAGCGTAGGCAATTACGTGACGATCTTGCATGAGAATGCTACCTAGTCCTTGTCGCGAGGCGTCGCAATAGAAAACAAAGTCCTTGGAGAAATCTGGTGGTACCAGTACAGGAGCAGATGTCAGGCGTCTTTTCAGTTCCTGAAAACTATGCTCGCACTGTGGGGTCCATTCGAACTTTTTATCTTTCTTGAGGAGTTCAGTTAGAGGTTTAGCAACTTTGGAGAAGTTCTCGACAAAGTGGCGACAATAGCTCGCTAAGCCAAGGAAACTTCGAACTTTCTTGACCGATTTAGGTGGAGTCCAATTAAGAACGGCTTGAACTCGCTCGGGATTGACAGCAATACCCTTATCAGAGATTACATGGCCTAGGTAGGTCACTTCTGGCAACCAAAATTCACATTTAGAGAATTTGGCATAAAGGCGATGCTCTCGAAGTTTCATCAACACTAGCCTTAGATGCTCGGCATGTTCTTCCTCATTCTTGGAGTAGATGAGTATATCGTCGAGGTAAACCACGACGAATTTATCCAAATACTCCATGAAGATCGAGTTCATTAACCGAGAGAAGGTGGCTGGGGCGTTGGTTAAACCGAAGGACATGACGGTGTACTCGTATTGGCCATAACGAGTAACGAAGGCCGTTTTGGGAATGTCCCCGTTCTTGATTTTGGTTTGATGGTAGCCCAACCTCAAATCCATCTTAGAAAAGACTGAGGATCCAGTGAGCTGATCATACAGATCGTTGATCCTGGGGAGCGGATACTTGTTCTTTATGGTGACCAAGTTGACGGGTCGATAATCTACAACCATCCGATCCGTACCATCCTTCTTCTTGACGAAGAGGACGGGACAAGCCCATGGAGACGAACTAGGACGGATGAAACCCTTTTTCAAAGACTCATTGAGTTGTTACTTAAGCTCGGCTAGTTCTAGTGGTGCCATCTTATAGGGTCTCCTAGAGATTGGAACAGTTCCTGGAATAAGATCTATCACAAACTCGACATCTCTGTTAGGTGGGACACCTGGCAATTCTTCTGGAAAGACATCCGGAAAGTCACGGACTACCGGAACGTCTTCAAGGTCTGGCAAAGGACTGGCATTAAGTGAATATAGTTGTCGCTTCACTACTCGGGTCAAGACATTGACTAGTTTGCCCGATGGATGGGTAAGTTGAACAGTCCTAGTGAAGCAATCAATCTTGGCAGGATGGGCTGACATCCAGTCCATACCCAAGATGATATTAATGTCTGAAGATTTGAGAGCTATCAAAGATGCAAGGAAAACAAGTCTATCGACCTGAATTTCATTCCCATGGCTTACTTTAGAAGTTTGCCATCTAGAACTAGGAGTAGAAATTTCCATGGTAGAGGGCATGTCACAAAATGCGGTGTTATGCAAACGAGCATAGCTTTCGGATATGAATGAATGATATGCTCCAGCATCGAAAAGAACAGATGCCGGATGGCAATTAACAAGGAGCGTACCGAGAACGACGTTAGGATCCTCCTGAGCCTCTTCAGCTGAGACACAGTTCACATGGCCACGTGCAGCGGTGGGTGGCTTGGTGTAGTACACCTTCCCTGTTGGCTTGCCACGGCCAACAGCCTTTCCAGACTGGTTGGGGTTGGGGTTGGTCTGGGGACACTCTCGCATGTAGTGACCCGGTTCTCCACACTTGAAACACATCACAATGCTGGTGCGTGGAGGAGCATTGTTGGTTGATCCACCATAGGACTTGGCTGGTGCAAACTGCTGGGTTGGGCGAGGCGCCTGATAGGATGGCCTCGGTGTGAACCTAGGTGGCAGGGCGGTGTTAGGCACCCACACCCGGCGCTTCTGAGAGCCAGAACCGGATGAGGAACCAATGTCATGGTGTGCTTGCGTGAAGCATCGAAATCAGTCTGACCTGTCTCAGCACTGATGGCCCTGTTCACAAGCTTCTAGAAGGAAGTGCACTTGTGCAGACGGAGATCACGGCGAAGCTCGGGGCTAAGTCCCTTGCGGAACCTTGCCTACTTCTTGGCATCGGTGGAAACTTCCTCAGTTGCATAACATGCTAGGTTTCCGAACTCCCTGTTGTATGCATCCACAGTGAGTCTACCTTGGGTGAAACTGTAGAACTCCTCACACTTGCGATCCATGAGACCTTCCGAAATGTGATGTTCACGGAAAGCCTTACTGAACTCTGCCCAAATAGTGACCTGGCCAGCTGGGCGCATGGCCTCATAGTTCTCCCACCAGGGACTGGCGGGGCCTTCAAGATGATAGGCAGCATAAGTGACCTTGTCAGCTTCGGCTACGTGTGTAGAATGTAGCTTGTGGGTGATGCTACAAAGCCAATCATCGGCGTCGATGGGCTCGACGGAGTGATGGAAGGTGGGCGGGTGTAACTTGATGAAGTCACTGAGAGTCACCAAGTCATTCCTCTAGCGCAGTGCGGTGTTCTGTTCGATGCGTTCCAACAAACGATTGGTCTCCTGTTTGTTTCTCTCGGCCTCCAGCATGACCTCAGCCAGAGAGGGAGGATGGGGCAGGTTCGCATCTCTAGCCCCACTACCTGCAGCCTGCTCCGGGGGAGCAGGGTTGTTGCGGGTGTTGACCATCCTAGGAAAACAAGACAATGGTTTAGACCAGGATGATAAAATTTTGACATAGAAGTGCAGAATGTAAGGGATAACTCGGGATGCAAGATGTTCATCCGTATGACATGGTAAATACAAAGGCCGCTACATTTATTCCATCGTCATACACACCATACATGGTTTAGTACAAGACCAAACTGAGTACAACTGCGGTGAAAGGAAGATTACATCTTATCGAAGGCATCCCAAGCTCCTATACATTATTTTTCTACACCTCCGGAACCTAGTACGAACTACGTCTTATTCCACAAGACATGCAGGAATGTGGAAATACGACTACTACAAACTACTAGTGTCGCGATCCGGCTCAGTCATCTCCAGCTCCGTAGTAGTCCTCATAGAGATCCCCCGCATAGCCTGGAAGCGGCACGTGTGGATCCGGGAACTCACGATCACGTCGAGACTATGGACCATACGGGCTCGGATGAGGCCTCGGCCCCACGAAGGGTGGAAGACGGCGCCCGTGCGGAGGCATGATACCTCCAACATCTGCATAATCCATGCGAGCTAGAAGACGTGTGCGAACAGGGTACAAGTCACACATATCCAGGTAGCCTGTCTGAACGGCTGGTGCAAGCCGCGTCAGTGTAGCCCAGTGGTCCTGGCGGGTGTTGTACAACTCCATGCGTAAAGCACGGTTCTCACGATCTCTCTCCTCTAGCATCTTGGTAGTAGTGCGCAGAAGTGGCTCCTCGTGAGCAGCATCGACATAGAACCCAGTATAGTAGCCCTCTGAACCAGTGCGTGCCGCCGGCAGATAGCGGTACTCAGTATCATTCAGCGAAGCATACCCAGCTCGGACGATAGAGATCATCAAGTAGGCATCGTCCTGCACAGACATCTCTATGGTGATACCGAGTCCATAGGACCAGTGCAGAGGCTCAGTGGAACCAGGATAGGATGGGAAAAATCCTCATAGTATAGATGAACTGACTCTGGTTGAAGTCGCGGAATTACTCCTCGACGGTATATTCTGGATACCATCGGTAACCGACCTCAGTCATCACCCGTACTAACATGGCTGTATGCCCGGGCACGTCAATGCCGCGGGTCAGTCGAACCACCTGGTGAACTATGCGAGACGACATCTGAAACACCAACAATTCAAAGACATTAGAATTTCTAGCAGAAATTGGACAACATAACGGCTGTAAATGCCCAAAAAGGATTTTGAGACACTTTGCAAAAGATTGCATAGACACTCAACAACATCATATCAAGGTTCTGGGTCCAACTTATCAACATAATGGAGTAGTAGAACTGAACTAGGCTTGTATCCATCAATCCTATAAGGTACTACGGATTAGTAACACGTGAACCTGATAGAGAGGAGAGATCCTAGTCCTTAACCCCCGGTGGAAAGAATGGACTGACTCAGATCAGAATGCCATGAGGTAAAGGAGTAAAAAGAACCTTACGTTCCATCCCACAATCAATTCCCCTACATATAACTAAAGCATTTCTAGACTCAACATCGACCAGTTTGGCTTGAAGAACCTACAGGCAGTCCGGCTCTGATGCCAACGCTGTCAGGACCCCGACTCAATGCCACACCGATCTAGCATGTAACACCTCATATCACTTTGCGGCCTCACGCACGGTATCCCCACGGGTGTCGCCTTACCTTGCCCGGGACCGTTTGCGCCTTTTGGCACACGTATATGATAGTGTCGCTAGCATCCATTTTACAAGGAGCCCGGGCTGACATGGCTAGTCGTGAACCCAAAGTGGCACTAACTTACAGGGAAAGGCATACGTGACCCAGCAACGAAGTGTCGGTCATGAGCGAGTGAATCCGGGCTGTAGCAACTGGGCTAGCAGGACTCCGGTAAACTGGGTGTAGCAGGCCAACAGGACTCCGATAGTCATCGCGTGACATTTCCCCATAGGGACAGACACATGAACGAAGAAGGACACATGCCGGCCAACCTAAGTGTTCTGGAGCATTAGCAAGCTACCAGGGCTCAGTGGAAGCACTAGTAGACATTTCCCAGTAAGAGAGGATACCAAGGATAAAAAACTAAATAGTCAGATCCCACACATACCAAGCATTTCAATCATACCCACAATATGCCCGATATGTGCAAATACAACATGGCATCACAACATGACTCTACAACTCAAGTACTTTATTTAAAGGCTCAGAGAGCCATACATATCATACACACAAGTACGGGTCACACGACCCAACATTCAAGTCATACAAACATACAAGCCAACCGTGGAAGTAACATGTCTGAGTACAGACAACTAGAAAATAAAAGAGGCTTGAGGAAGCCTGGCTATCCTACACGGTCCATCATGAGCTCAGGATCACCACCTGGGCTTCAGCCTACTCGTCGACATTGACGTCTATGAAGAATCCATCAGAAGGGGTTGCAACATCCTCTGTAAAATGTAAATTAGGCAAACATGAGTACAAAGGTGCTCAGCAAGACTTACATCAGATCCTACATACATGCACATTATCAAGAAGGGTTGGTGGGGTTATTGCAGCAAGCCAGCTTTGACTCTTGGCTAAGCTATCTTACGAGACTCCAACTTGTAATTGTTTTGTGCACTCGAGTCCACTACACACCACTTCAATACACTACCGAGGATCCACCTCCGTCATCCTACGGAAGAGCCATCCTCGGCACTCACGCTTATCTTGAGGCTTTTAGTAGTATCCATTTACTTGTCTATGAACTGTATAGGCAACCAAGTAGTCCTTTATCGCGGACGCGGCTATTCGAATAGATGAGGTTAACCCTGCAGGGGTGTACTTCTTCATACATGTTTCCACCACTTAGCATCTGCACATGACATGTGCTCGGCAGACTTCAAGCGAAAGCCGACGTGGGTGTAGACCATGACCTACCTAAACACCTAAGTCTCTAGTCCAGGTTTATCGCCTATTCAGGTTCCATCCGCAGGGAGTCCGGCCGAGGTTTCCACATACGGCCCCGAACGATGTGTATAGGGTTCCGAGACACCTAACGCGTGCCCGGCATGCCCGACCATGTACCTACCACATCACAGCCCACCCCGAGGGTCAGCGCTGCCCACGGCCTCAAGTAAGCTACAAACACCAGAAACTACTTGCAACTCCTGGACAGAGGACTAGGGTGGATAAGAAGTCGAGCGGGGTCATATTTCAGGGCCCAATGCATGGTAGTAGCTGAATCTTAAATCACACATACAGATCTCAGTGCTTAAGGAGGGTTCCAATGAAACAACCCACCATGTACTCCTACATGGCCTCTCATCGATACCTTTACCAAATCATGTTCAACACCATCACTCGCATTATCGACATGATCATTTCACTCTAGCCCATCACCCAGATGAACCAGACCTGACACGACTCTAAGCATAGCAGGCATAGCAAGGTAGGAAACACATACACATGGCTCAAACAAATCCTACACATGCTAGTGGGTTTCATCTAGTTACTGTGGCAATGACAGGTCATGTAGAGGAGATGGGTTCAACTACCGTAGCACACAGCAGTTTGAATCGCGTTGTCTTAATGCAGTAAAAGAGAGCAGGAGCGAGAACATTGGATTATATCGATATGATCAAATGGTTGGTTGCTTGCCTTGCGGGTCCGTAGACTGGTATTTCTCCTCGTTTGGATACTCGCGATACTCTTCCGGGGCAGAACCTGCCGCAGAGAGCACCGCTATACAATCAACACCAAACAATGTGCAACAATATGATGCATGCATGAGACATGGCAAAATGAGTGTATTGGGCTAATGTAACTATGACCAGATGAGTTTGAGCCATTTTGAACCAAAGATTCAAATTGCAAACCCATATATGGCCTTAAATAGTGCTTTATCATGTTTTGCACTAAACAGTAGGTTATCTTGTTCAAACATGCATGAAACCAGTACAGATGGATAGATTGGATTTTTCTGATCATTTTTCAGATATAACACTTTGCATTTGGAGTTACAGATTAATTTCTATGAATTTTTGAAGTTTGCACTAATTTCTGGAATTTCCTGAATAAGAATAAATCCAGAAAAAAGGAGTGACTGCGTCAGCATTGCATCAGCAAGTCTACAGGGGCGCCCAGGTCAAACCTGACTAGTGGGGCCCACTAGTCAGTGTCTCAGTTAGTTAATTAGGTTAATTAGGATTAGATTAAACTAATCCAGGTTTGACCAGACGGCGGGGCCCACATGTCAGTGACTCAGGGGAGTCAAACACGTGGTCAAACCACGCTGACTCGCCGGCGTTTAGCCGCCAGCGACGCCCAGACGCGGCGGAGGCTGCGGGATTTGCCCTCCGGGGACCAAATGGGCGGCAGAGACCATCTACGCGTAGCTGGGAGTGAGCCGCATCGAGTGGTGGTGGTGGTGGAGCTCCAGGTCGCCGGAAACGACGCCGGCGACGAGCTGTGCAGTTGCCGGAGTTCGGGTGAAGTTGAACCCATCATTGTGGTGCTCTTGGAGGCTCAAGGCCAGCTCCTACGTGGTCTATGTGATGAGGTGAACTCGTTGGACATGGTGGCGTGGCTGTTAGATGGCCGGAGCATCATCGGCAACGAGCTCAGGCGGAGGCGCGTGCGGTGCTGCTCGTTGCAGTCGAAGCAGGGGGCTGCAACAAGAACGAGAGGGAGGGGAAGGGGCATAAGCTCACGGCAAAGACGATAAGCTAGGCGACGCGGTCGGGGATGAACTGCTGCGACGGTGACCGCGAAGGGGATCTCCGGCAGTGGCGGAGTCGGGCGAGGTTGATGCAGTGGCTTCGAGGCAAGTGAGCGCTCGGGGCTCGGCCTGCTCGATGGAGAAGACGACGGCGGAACTGCTGGACACGGTGAGGCAGCGCAGAGACGGCGGTGGCTACGTCTACAATGGCGAGGTGGCAGCAGCTGCGTCTGCCACCGCGGAGGGGAGGGAGGGAGAGGCGATGGGGGTGAATGGATGTGTCCAGGGGGTCGAGGGGGCGATGTGGAGGTCGTCCAGCTCATCCACGGGAGAAGCGGCAAGCAAGTGGCGCCATGGCGAGGCTCGCACTCGTCGGTGTCACCTCCCTGCCTGCCTGGCGGGGACGAAGCAGCTGGCTGGCGCGGGCCAACACAGTGCTGGGCCACCAGGTGGGCTGGGTGGTGGGTGAGGGAGTCCTGGATTAGGGGGTCCTCGGACAGCCGGACTATTTACTTTGGCCGGACTATTGGACTATGAAGATACAAGATTGAAGACTTCGTCCCGTGTCCGGATGGGACTCTCCTTTGCGTGGAAGGCAAGCTTGGCAATTCGGATATGTAGATCTCCTTCTCTGTAACCGACTATGTATAACCTAGCCCCCTCCGGTGTCTATATAAACCGTAGGGTTTAGTCCGTAGGACCAAGATCAACAATCATAATCATAGGCTAGCTTCTAGGGTTTAGCCTCTACGATTTCGTGGTAGATCAACTCTGGTAATACTCATATCATCAAGATCAATCAAGCAGGAAGTAGGGTATTACCTCCTTCGAGAGGGCCCGAACCCGGGTAAACATTGTGTCCCCCGCCTCCTGTTACCATTAGCCTTAGACGCACAATTCGGGACCCCCTATACGAGATCCGCCGGTTTTGACACCGACATTGGTGCTTTCATTGAGAGTTCCACTGTGTCGTCACGGTAAGGTTTGATGGCTCGCCTTGTTATCAAGGACAACATCACCTCGGGGGGAGCTCTGGCTTCAGGCCAAACTCTCCGACTAGGCGGCTACGTCATGACCGCCCGTTCGGCCGCCGCGCCGATGATGACTTCTCGGGTCATCGAAAACAACCTCCACGTCAGCTCGGAATACACCGAGCGGATGGATCCAATGGAGCTTTCATCCTTGAACGAGCTCTTGGATTGCATCGCCGCCCTGGGAGTCGCTACAGACTATGATCGGATCGGGCTTAAACCCGACCAAAGAGAGATTAATTCTCCGCCGGTCACTCATCAGATAGCGGTGGTGGAGGAGCAATGCACCGATTCTTCCTCTATTTTGAGGATGAACTATGTCCGGATTCCCGAGCTCTCTGAGCCGGATACCCGTCTACGGGAGGACATGGCCCAAGTTTCGAACTTAGAATCGGACAGCGGGCCAGAAAAATTGGGCAATATCCTAGATCCCGAACTGTCAAGTTCGGAAGCTCTTCGGAGTCTTAGATCTGGTCAGGGTTTGGACCTAAATCTACCCACCCGCCCAGACGCAAGTGATCTTTCCCACATTAGACAAGAGGCCCAAGAGACAGTGCATCACTTTTGGGCCAGATTCCTCCTTGTAATGAACAAGGTCAAGGACTGTTAGGAGGAAGATGCAATTTCGTTATGTTGCAATGATTGCACGGACAAGGGAATCCTCAACGCCATACGTCGCCGTGACATTGTACGCTTTGCTGACTTGGCCTAAAACTACGACACTACTTTCAAGAGTGTTCAATCACGGTGGCCTCTGAAGTACCACTCAACGATATAATAAATAACCGTGATGCCACGGGCCGGATTACTAAGTGGGCTATAGAGCTCCTCCCGTTCGACATCATATACAAACCACGGTGAGCCATTAAGTCGCAAGTACTGGCTGACTTCGTCGCCGAATGGACAGAAGCCGAACTACCTAAAGAGTACGGCGCGTACTCCAATTGGATCATGCACTTTGACGGCTCTAAGATGCTGGCGGGTCTGGGAGCAGGCGTTGTCCTGACATCCCCCACCGGAGATACAGTCCAATACGTACTACAAATATTATACACAGACTCCAACAATGCAGCCGAATACGAGGCTCTATTGCATGGTCTTCGGATGGCAGTCTCCTTGGGCATTCAACGCCTAGAAGTGCGTGGGGATTCGAACCTCGCAATATCTCAAATAAATGGAGACTTTGACGCCAAGGACCCAAAAATGGCGGCTTACCGAAATGCCGTCCTCAAAATGTCAGCTCGGTTCGAGGGGCTCGAATTCCACCATGTGGTTCAAGAAAACAATCAAGCGGCGGATATTCTCGCCCGCATCGGTGCTAAGCGCGACCCCGTCCCACCTAATATCTTTTTGGAAAGGCTGTTCAAGCCATCCGTGGTGTGGGAAGGAGAGACCGGTAATACCAGTCCGGATCCGAACACAACCGCTGATCCCAAACACTCTGACGTAATCGGAGGCTCCGCCACCGAAATAACACCTTAGGCCCACGAGATCATGGCTGTCATCGCCCCGTGGACAGAACCCTTCTTAGCCTACCTAAATAGGCAAGAACTCCCCGAGGACCAAAATGAGGCACGCTGCATTGTGCGGCACTCCAAAGCCTACAAGGTTCATGAGGGAGAGCTTTATAAGAAAAGCGAGACCGGAGTGCTCCAAAGGTGCATCTCCGAAGAGGAAGGGCGGAAACTCTTGGCCGAAATTCACACTGGACTCGGCGGCCATCATGCCGCAGCTCGGGCCCTTGTAAGCAAGGCCTTCCGTACAGGTTTCTACTGGCCGACAGCCCGAGCAGACGCACAGGACCTCGTCCAACGTTGCGTCGGTTGCCAGCTTTTTGCAAATCAAAGCCACATGCCACCTACCGCTCTCCAAACAATCCCCATAACTTGGCCCTTTGCGGTCTGGGGGCTTGATATGGTCGGACCCCTTAAAGGAGGAAGCCATAAGAAAAAATATTTGTTGGTCATGGTGGATAAATTCACCAAATGGATAGAAGCCAAACCAGTTAAAACGGCCGAATCCGGACCGGTGATAGACTTCATATCCGGGGTCGTACACCGTTACGGTGTCCCCCACAGCATCATCACCGATAACGGCTCCAACTTCATAGCCGATGAGGTGAAAACTTGGTGCGGTAGTATGGGCATTAAGCTCGATTATGCCTCCGTCTTTCACCCCCAAACAAACGGTCAAGTCGAACGAGCAAATGGTCTTATTATGAGCGGCATCAAACCCAGACTAGTGCGATCCTTGAAGGAATCAGATACGCACTGGGTCGAGGAGCTCGACTCCATACTATGGGGGCTGCGGACCACGCCGAACTACACTACCGGATACACACCATTTTTTATGGTGTACGGCGCAGAGGCGGTATTGCCCTGCGACATCATTCATGACTCGCCTCGTGTGCGCATGTACGAAGAAAGAGAAGCCGAGCTGGATTGGCAGGACGGTTTAGATGCCCTGGAGGAGGAGCGCGACGTCGCAAAAGCCCGTTCCGCATTTTATCAGCAACAGGCTCGAAGATATCAAAGCAGGGAAGTACGGGCCAAAACTTATAACGTTGGTGAACTCGTTCTATGCCTACCGGAGAAGAAAAAGGACAAGCTCAAGCCCAAGTGGGAGGGTCCCTTCATCATTGATAAAGTTCTCACCGGAGGAGCGTACCGTCTGCGCGATGCATCAGATCATCGACTCGAGCCGAACCCATGGAACGCGGCCAGACTCCGAAGATTCTACGCCTAGTGCGGAACTCCGTATTCGTCTCCTTACCTCCGCCTTTTTTTAAGTTATACACTCTTTCTTTCATTCTTCTTTCTTTTTTAAGGCCTTACAGGCTTTAAGTGTGCCTCGACCGCACACTCTTGCCGCGCTATGCGCGCTCAATATACCTAGGGGCTTCTTATACAGAAGCTTAATATAATTATCTTCCGGGCTTCATGCCCACTAGATATGTGTCACTTTTCCATATGTACCTTTTCTTTGCCATTATATGCATCGATATGACTTAAGTTTTGGCCAAGCTGGGTTGCCTGGCTCTTGTGTTTATGCCCTACGTTCCCATTAATTCGGCTAGGGCATAAGGGGAGCACCTCTGTGATTGTTACTGCGGGGTCAGCCGGATGTGTACCTCAGACTGGGTGAAGACGAAAGCTAGCGTTCTTAAGGGAATATTCGGTCGGTGAACAAAAGATGCTTTCTTACCTATTACAACATAAGCCCCCAGATGTTTTTATGTCCTGCGTCTCTGTTCGCAGTTCGGACATGCATATTTACGCATGCATACCCAGGGAAAGGAACCCTTAACGGAACTATTCTCCCTGGAAGATGTTTCTTACTATCCATGTAATATAACGTAACTAGTTGGGTACTTGTCTGTTCAAGCACTTATGACCCCTACGCCTGGTTTCCACGCATACCCCGGTTTCCATAACCGAGCGGGTATTCGGATACACTTCGGACTGTCGGGTCCGGAGGCTGAAGCAAAAAGGTCCGCCATGACAAATGATTTACAATCCGGCTAGGGACAAAATATGTCCATTGAAGTACACAGTCATTTCGACTGGCTAAATTCTTCTTCTATACCATCCAACAGGCTGTCTAGCCTACAATCCTATTGGGAATACTTTGCGGCTAATCCTACCTGGTCATATACTAGACTTACGGGAATCTCTTTCCATCTGACCCTATAGGTCCGACCTGTGCCATGTGATTCGGATCAGCCTTGGTGTATCGTGTCTTCACCATAGCCCAGGCTTCCCTCGCACCTTGTCGGCAGGCCGATATCTTCCATAACCGGAAGCGCCGCCGCGCTCCCTTGAGCATCTCTACGAGCTCTCCCATGCCTCCTGGCAGGGAGGCGGATGGCCACAAGGCTTGGGCAATACCCTGCATCACTCGCCGAGCTTGTTCATGCAATTGTGAGAGCTCTTGTAGCAAATCGCCTGCGGATCCGGGCATCTCCTCTTCAGGGCGACCTATTAGCATACCTACAGACATAACTCTATTAGCCCGCTTCTTCGCCGAACTGTATAAAGGTTCGTTCGAGCACTTACTAAAAATGCCGCGTCGAAGCCTCTTATTCTCCTTCACGGAGTCAGCAAGCTGGGCCCGAACATCTTTTTGTTCAACGCCCAGCCGGGTATGGGCATCCTGGAGATCATTTTTCTCTCGAATAACCCATGTAAGCACGCGCTCGCCAGCCTCTAGCTGTCGTCGAACATGTTGCTCATCCCCTGGTACTATCTCCGGATTCACTCCAGGATTGCCTACAGAATCTATTGTTAGATTTGCAAGCATGCCAAACACTTACTGGTATACGTTATTACATTCTTGTTGATCAAGACAAGTATTACCAGAAGAGGCCTTCTTGGATTCCTCCATTTCGGCAACTGCGGCCCTTAGCTGGGCTCTGCACTCCTCCAGCTCTTGAGACAAATGGGTATTCTTCTCTGTAAGAACCCGGGCATAAAATGATCCTTAAATCAGTTGTGCCAACTGTTTCAAGTCTCAGGGGATACTGGTATACATAATTATCAGATTTTTCTTACCTGTATATCCTTTAAATACTGGTCTGTGGCTCTAGCAAGCCCACCTCGAGCAGCCTGGATGTACGCTTCTCCTGAGTTGAAGGCATTAAACGCCTCTTCGGAGAAATTAGGGTCGCGGAGTACGGCCCGACGACGCCTGTGATTCATGGCGCTCTCGACTTCGGAATTTGTAGCGGATATTCTATCCGCATCCTCTGTAGGAGGACTGTCCGGCGTTATCCCCATGTTGGCCTCCGCCCTCGAGTCCGGTTCTTGAGTCCGGCTGGTGGAGGCGAGGCTGGTAGGATCCCCGGTCATAGTCCGGCGAGTACTCTTTCTGCCAAGGGACAAGGGACATTGTTATATCTTAAAGACGACAATTACGGAGCAAGTTTTAAATCATACCTTTGCAACGGCATCTCGGTCCTGGCTGCCTTCCTTTTAAGCCTACCCGGCTTCGGTGCCCCTTGTGGGCGAGTCACCGCGGGTTCGGCACTGCGCCCCGATGGCCTTCCCTGTGAAACGCAATACATGTGCGGTGGGTAAAGTGCACAGCAGGGATCCTTCTTGGAAGTTAGGACTCCGGTTTTACTTACATGCGATGTGGGGAGTAGGCCGGGATAATCAGCTATGATGGCCACCAAAGCACTGTCATGGCTTAACTGATAAAACATCCTGTCGACGAGCTCCACAAATATGTCCGGATCTTCTTTGAGTCCGGGGTCGAGGGCCCGGTCAGGGTCCTCTGGCTGTGGAGGCGGGCTGTGGACCTCCCTCCCAGCTCTTCGCAGTTCCTGCTAGGAATTAGCGAGATAAATATTTGTGATGAAGAATGCGGGAATGAATGGAGCTGAGTAAAAGATAGCGGCTCGCCCAGCTTGGTGGGTTGTACATGGAAAATCCATCCCGTGGCTTAATATGGGTAAACTCCTCTTCTCCCCCTTTGTACAAATCGGACAGTATTTTCGCCAGAGCGATGGCGGAGTCCGGACCTTTACGACTGCAGCGGGTGGCATCGTCTTCTCCATTGAAGTGCCACATGGGTTTCCCCCGATACTGTAGTGGCTGCACTCCCCGCATTATACATATTGACATAACCTCGATTATTGTCAGTCCTGATTGGGCCAACATTCTTATCCTGCCCATCAGGTAAAGGACTTCTCTGTTATCTTCCGCCTGGGGGCTCCGAGGGCGCCAACTGTGGCGTTTCTTCAATGGGGCATTAGCAAACTCAGGAAGGCCCATCCGAATAGGGTCCGAAAGGGGAACGCCCTCCATATAAAACCAATCCAGAGGCCAGTCTTCGGATGTCTTCTTCAGAGTACCGGACAGGTATCCGGTTCCGGCGATGCGCCATATTTCGGCCCCGCCCACTTGATATATCGACCCCTCCTGAGTGCGGGGGACGAGGCAGAATAGCCTCTTCGACAGCTTGAAATGAGCTTCGTAGCCCGGAAAAAGCTCGCAAAGGGCGACGTAACCCGCGATGTGTAATAGGGAGGCGGGAGTGAAGTTATGCAGCTGGAGGCCGTAGAACTCTAGGAGCCCGCGGAGGAACGGATGGATTGGAAATCCGAGGCCCCTCAGCAAGTAAGGGACAAGGCATACTCGCTCCCCCCTGGATGGGTTGGGAAAACTCTCCGCTTGCTCCCCACCATTGTAGGTGGCTAGTCCGGCTCGGACGGGGACCATATATGCGGGCGGGAGAAACCCCTGGGTCTACAACTCCACCAATCGGCCATGATGGAATGGTTTTTCGGGCACGCTCTGGCGATTTCTCGCTTGGGGAAGATGGTGTGATTTGGATTTGAGGATCCCCGTCTCTTTAATAGACGATTTACTAACATGGTCAGGGTGGCAGATGTAAAAATGCCCCGACTTCTCACATTCGCTCGACACATGGAGATTGCCATTATTAAGGTATGGAAGCCGAGGAGTGCAACATTGATGGGAAGCCGGACACTACTCGTTACAATAGGTACTCTGGATTTGGAGAAGAACCCGCCTTGCAATGCCGAAGACAATTTGCGCGCCGGACTCATCGTCATTGAAGCCTGGTTCGGGGGCTACTGAGGGAGTCCTGGATTAGGGGGTCCTCGGACAGCCGGACTATATACTATGGCCGGACTGTTGGACTATGAAGATACAAGATTGAAGACTTCGTCCCGTGTCCGGATGGGACTCTCCTTTGCATGGAAGGCAAGCTTGGCAATTCGGATATGTAGATCTCCTTCTCTGTAACCGACTATGTATAACCCTAGCCCCCTCTGGTGTCTATATAAACCGGAGGGTTTAGTCCGTAGGACCAAGATCAACAATCATAATCATAGGCTAGCTTCTAGGGTTTAGCCTCTACGATCTCGTGGTAGATCAACTCCTGTAATACTCATATCATCAAGATCAATCAAGCAGGAAGTAGGGTATTACCTCCTTCGAGAGGGCCCGAACCTGGGTAAACATTGTGTCCCCCGCCTCCTGTTACCATTAGCCTTAGACGCACAGTTCAGGACCCCCTACCCGAGATCCGCCGGTTTTGACACCGACAGTGGGTTGCGGCCAGGTAAGCCCTTTTCCATTTATTTCTGTTTTATTTTATTTCTGCAAGTTTGTTACATTTCTAAAAAATACTTAGACATCTTCAAAGATCACCAAACTGCACATGGCCACTTTTTGGAATATATCCAACATGGAACATTTTAGTTTGGGATTATTTGAGCATTTTAAATATTTTATAGTATTTAAATGCCCAAATTCAAATAACTAATGATTTTATCCAGTGACCTTAGGATGACCTAGAAATCTATGCACCATTTTTGGCAGAGGTTTAAGACCTAGGCAAAGATGATGAACATTTTAGAAGGGCATTTCAGGTTCATTGAAAATATTTTTAGTAAACCCTAGTTGGTTTCAGGGGGTGCTGGGGGTTCTGTCATCCCCATTTCAAGTTTATGATGAAAGATAAACATGATGCAAGCACTCTAATGCATGAAGTAGCTAGGGTGTGACAATATATATATATATATCAATTAGGCTTCAAGTGCGTACTTGTTAGTTAAACCTATGGTTAAAACGTGACACTAAATACGACTAGTAAGTAGTACAGTAGTAGTACTAGTATACGTCGGTCAAATTATTCATCATGTCCACACATTGAATTGACGTGACAACACGCTGCGCGTGAGGTGACACAAGAATCCCGGCGGCGTGTTCGGGTATTCTGGACTTCAGATTTGGAGTACCACTTATCTGTCGAAATCTTTCATCACTCACTTAAAATAGTTGATTGATCATACATTGAGTACTATATAACTGGAATTAACCGATGCAAGTCGAAGAAGGATTGGTCGGTGCTGCCGGTTGGCGTCAAGTTTGATCCCATGGATCAGAAGCTGATCGAGCACCTTGAGGCCAAAGTGAGTGCTGACAGCGCGAGATCTCACCCTCTCATCGATTTGTTCATACCAACCATCGACAGCGAGCACGGCATATGCTACACCCATCCTGAGAAACTTCCAGGTAAGACACCGATCGGCCGTCTACTTGCACAAACATATTCCTTTGTTTATAGCTCTATTTTTCTTTTTAGATGCAGACCTGGTGAAGCAATTACAATTTGACAGTTAATAAAAAGTGAAACAAGTGACTGCAACATGCCAAAGATGTTATGAAAATGCCAACTACGTACACTAAAACCTGTATTCGACAATACTGCAGGTATCACACTTAGTGGCCTAAGCAAGCATTTCTTCCAGCGCAATTCCAGGGCGTTCAAAAGGGGCACGTGGACGCGTCGCAAGATACAGTCGGAGTGCGGCATGCACGCGATGTGGCACAAGACCGGCAATACCTTGCCGGTGATGGTCAACGGCCGGCAGACGGGCAACAATAAGGTTCCGGTGCTGCACACCAACAAGAACTTCGACCAGCAGAGGACCAACTGGGTGATGCACCAGTACCACCTCGGGGACCTAGAGCAAGAGAAGGAGCGGGAGCTGGTCCTCTGCAAGATTTTCTACCAGACGAACACTAGGGCCAATAGTAAAAAGATTATAAGTTAGTTTGGTATTGGTACTTATACTATCTTGTCGTCCGCAAGTTGGTATTGTTGTTAACGATCTTTTGGTATGAATTTGCATTTTCTTCCAACCATCATGCCGAGGGTCGACGTGGATATAAAGCTGAATCATTTGTTTCAAAACGAATTTTTAGGCACCTAATTTTTATTTGATGGGTAGCATAAGCACCTGCCGTTTGAATTCCCAGTTCTCCAAATTTTCGAAACAAGTGCATGCACTTATTATCATGATGAAAAAACAATATCCCTGCTGCATCCCAGTTATCAGTCTGTACTTGCAGAATTCTCTCGTTTATTGAGCACGTATATTGTTTTTTCAGGTCGAGCAAGTTTCAACTAGGCTGTAGACTGCCCAGGCTTGGTTTTGTTTTTTAACAAGCCCAGCCCATGACGACAACGGGGCTCCAGGTAAGATCCAGCAGGTATCTACTGGCCTCTGGCCCACCATCGTTAGTTATATTTTGACTTACAACATCCGCAGGCAGTTTTTTTACTAAATCAAACACACAGCCCAGTTCTATTTTCCTCTTGAAACGCATGTCCTACATCCGTTTTTTAATCTCTACCTATAGTTTTACTAGTTCATATACACGTATCATTATATTGAAAATACATAAAATTCCCTTTTCATATTTACATCCTAATTTTTGTTGTTGTTTTCCCTCCCAGCGCTGATTTTTTACCACTAGTTTTCCCTTAAACCAACTCAATTGTCCCACGTCTTATTTGCTTACAAAAACAAAATGATTTTTTTGGCAAATCAATAAGTTCTTAAAAAAATGTTTATCATTTCAGGATTACAACAGTTCGGACTCCACCGAAATATGCAAAATAAGGTTGAACTTTTTGACCGTGGTCCTGGGCAGAAAATGGGCTGTAATAAATTACTTAAGAATTAGCAAATGGGCTGCAAATTATTAATTTTTTTAGCAAATGGGCTCTATGTTGTCTGCCACAGATTTGGAGGCTGACTTGTGGGCCTACTAAGTTCATGCGTACACAAGGTTTCTCAAATAATAAACTTAGTCAACAATCGACTCTACCAGCGTCAGACCGTTAGATGTCAATCTAACGTCAATCGTGCTTCTTCAGTCTCTGATCTTCCTGCCCAGCCACCCAAACTAGCGCCGTCGGAACCGCCTGCTCCCGCCTCCTGTGGCCGGCTGTGCTGTCGGGCAGGCCTCACGGCCCCATCATACTCGCATCCCTGGCCTGTCTATCCCTCTACTCACCCACGCCTCCTGTTATTTTCCGGCGACGGCAGCCGAACCAGTCAACCCTCGTACTCTCCACTGCGTGGGCAGCCACTGCCGTGTCTTCCCCGGCTCCGTGTCGTTTGTCGGTGTCAAAACCGGCGGATCTCGGGTAGGGGGTCCCGAACTGTGCGTCTAAGGCTAATGGTAGCCGGAGGCGGGGGACACAATGTTTACCCAGGTTCGGGCCCTCTTGATGGAGGTAATACCCTACTTCCTGCTTGATTGATCTTGATGATATGAGTATTACAAGAGTTGATCTACCACAAGATCGTAGAGGCTAAACCCTAGAAGCTAGCCTATGATTACGATCGTTCTTGTCCTACGGACTAAACCCTCCGGTTTATATAGACACCGGAGGGGGCTAGGGTTACACAGAGTCGGTTACCGAGAAAGGAATCTTCACATCCTAACCGCCAAGCTTGCCTTCCATGCAAAGGAGAGTCCCATCCGGACACGGGACGAAGTCTTCTATCTTGTATCTTCATAGCCCAACAGTCCGGCATATGCATATAGTCCGGCTGTCCGAGGACCCCTTAATCCGGGACTCCCTCAGTAGCCCCTGAACCAGGCTTCAATGACGATGAGTCCGGCGCACAGATTGTCTTCGGCATTGCAAGGCGGGTTCCTTCTCCGAATACTCCAAAGTAGATCTTGAACATAAGAATCGTGTCCGGCTCTGCAAAAGACCCCCATATACCACCATGGAGAACATAATGTTTTCAGGAGTCCAATCCGCTGACAGCTTTTGCAACACGACATTACATCATCGTTCGGTCATTATTTCGAACCATTTTTCCAACCTGTTGCTCCACGCTTCGCGAGGCGGTTTTTTGGCATGTCTTGTCGAAGCGGAGATCCTGTCCCCTTATTGCGGGATTCTCATCAACACGGGCGTGGGTAACCCAACGGTCCCGCTGGTATGATTCCTTGGGAATAGGCATATTTTAAGGCCATGTAGGGGACGTTTGATATTCGTCATCTTTATAAGGAGGCCGAGAGCCGCCTTTCCCCTCTACGCTACTCCCCTCCTCCTCCCACCTCGAGTTCCAACATCCAAGGTCTAACCAGTCGCTTTGAACCTCAGGCCATGTCCGGATCCAGCTTTCAAGGCCGGTGGACGGCTTCTTCTGTCAACGAGGAGGATATCACGAAGCTCAGGGAGGCGAGGTATTTGATCGCGGAGATCCTTAAGAGGCTTCCTGCCCAAGGGCAGGTTATCCCTACTCCTAGAGCTCATGAGAGGGTCGTATTCATCCCCCACTTCCTCCGGGGGCTAGGTTTCTCTGTTCATCCCTTCGTTCGAGGGCTCATGTTTTACTACGGACTAGATTTCCATGATCTAGCTCCGGACTCTTCCACTACATCTCATCATTCATTATCATATGTGAGGCCTTCCTTCGTATCTCTCCACACTTCGCTTATGGCTGAAGACCTTCAATGTAAAGCCTAAGATAATAGACGGGAGACACACGGAGTGCGGAGGTGCTTTAATAAGCAAATTGGCCGATATCGTCTGGCCAAAGGGTTCCTTCACTGCAGCTTCCGACCTATGGCAACGGGAGTGGTTTTATATCACGGAGCCTCGTGGTACAAAGTGGGTGGCTCCACCCGCCTTACGATCCGGCCCTCCGCCATAGCTTGCATCGTGGATCAATAAGGGGCTAGATTGGGGATCGCTAGATGAAGTTCAAATACTGCAAAGCCGCATTCGAGACCTTATTAAGAAGGACATCGATCTCATCAAGGTAATCCAAGTTATGCTAGTCTGCCGGGTCTTGCCATGCCAGCGCCGACCTCTCCGTATGTGGGAGTTCAATCCGGAAGGACCGTGAACCATTCAGCGCTTCTTCGACACAATGCTCGAAGGGATGTATGAATTATTCTTTGGGTCACGAAAAAGGTGTCCGGACACCACAGAGGACGCAGGCCTCGACTGCAACCATCCGGATTCCCCGGTAAGTACTCAATTTCCGAACAAGTTTTTAGTTTAAGTTTCCCATAACAAAACTGAGAAAACCATACTCGGCCAGGGCTGGGTAAAGAAGGCGGAGATGATCAGGTGTTCGGCCCCTCTTCCCAAAAACTCAGCGGATCCAGTGTTAACCAGGATGCTGGCTCCGGCACCCTATCATGTGCCGTTGAGGGAAGAAAAGGAGAGGAATGTAGAGGCCCAAAGTGGCCTTCATATCGGAGGCACGTCACCCACCGTATCCGGGGAAATCTGAACTCCCGTGTCGGAGGATGAACGGGGAGGAGAATCTGACATCCCCCCCCCCCACAGGAAGAAGAGAGCCACCCCTGAAGACCTAAAGGCAGAGTCCTCCAAGCGAGGGAAGAAATCCCTATCAGGGGGCCCGGATTCGGGAGGCGATATTGCCGCACAGTGCCCACAAGGGGGCCAGCCTTTAGCCGAACCGTAAGTGAACAAAGGTGCTTTAATAAGTATACCCCGTTGTCGGAGTAACTGGCCACGGGTAGCCTAACCGACTACCCCTGGTTCTTCAGAAAAGTTATCAGGCCTTTGGGCCTTCAAGCACTCCAAGCGTTTGGGCCGCCTTCCCTGGCCGGCTGCCGCTAAAGCCGACTCCGGGAAGACGACCCAACCACACCGACTCCTCCCCAGGACGACTACGGGGTGGCCGACTCTAAGGAGACGGCCAAGAAGGACACCGACTCCTAGGAGCCGGCCAAGACCACAACCACTTCTACATAAACGGCGACGCG
Organism: Aegilops tauschii subsp. strangulata; assembly: GCF_002575655.3. Lineage (NCBI taxonomy): Eukaryota > Viridiplantae > Streptophyta > Magnoliopsida > Poales > Poaceae > Aegilops > Aegilops tauschii. Next base: position 488,238,430 of record NC_053035.3, on the reverse strand, counting down.
ACGGGGTGAGGTCACAGTGCGGCCCACGATCCCCGAGGCCCGAGGCAGGCATGGCTACAGGAGGCCGTACGGGGTGGACGTCTCCCGTGCGGCTCGGCACTGTAGCCACGCTAGCCTCGACGTCATCCGCGACCCACTCTTGTACGGCCCAAGGACTGCGGGCCCCTTCAGCCAGAGAGAGGCGAGAAGGCGGCCCGGCTTTTCCTAGTCGGCCAAGAGTATAGCCGACCTCCAGAAGCCGGCAACTCCCTTCCTCGAAGCAGGAGCCCCGTTAAGGAGACAAGACGAGGTGAGGCTACAGTGATAGCCCCCGAGGCGGCCCACTGTAGCCATGCTCACCTCGACAAAGCCCTCATCATCAGAGGCGCGGCTACAGTAAGCAGCCACCGACAAGACCCTGGGCGGTGGGGCCGGCCTGTCGACCAAGTAGCCGGCAGCCGGCGGGACCCACCAGCCGACGGGACCCAGCAGCCGGCGGAGAAGCCGGCGAGCGTAGACACTGACGGCTGGGACCAGAACCCAGCTGGATTACCCTTGTACCCCCGGGGGGTAGGCCTATATAAACCCCCCGGAGCACCCATGCAAAGGGTTTGCTTCCAGGTTCGGACCAAGCATAGTTGGCCTCTGAGCATAGAGTTGCCTTCTCAGCATAGTACACACACCATAGATAGAGAGAAGCAAGAGCTAGCCTTGTTCTTCTTCCCTCTTGATCTCAACAGCTCTAGGAGCGATTGTAGCTACCTTTCATCGATCTAGTGATCATGCGGAGACCCCGCAGAGCAGGACTAGGGGTGTTATCTCCCCGGAGAGCCCCGAACCTGGGTAAGATCCGCCGGCGTGCATGTCTTCGCCTCATCCCGTTTCCAGGCACCGGCGACGTTTTATTGGCTCCCACAATGATAAGCCATCCTTTGGCATATGTCGCACCAACCACCCGACATTTGGCGCCCACCGTGGGGCCAGGTGCACCATCGTCCGGAGACTTGTTCTGGACGGAAACCCTCTTCCTCCCCCGCGAGCGCAGCCAGCCTGTTGCGCCCGATGGCGCTTGCCTTGACGCGCTGCAAGGCGTCGACGACACCTGCGCAGCGAGCTGCCTCACCGATCTGCTCGGCGAGACTCGCCTCTCCGACGAGCCTGTGTCCGACGCAGGCACCGACTACCCCGAAAGCCGCCTCGTCAGCCTCCTCGACCAACTTCACGTCTCTGGCGGGCCTGCTGCAGACATGGAGTCGGTCGGCTCCACCGACCCGATGCTCATCGACTCCGACACCGCGTCGCTCGACGCTTACCCCTCCGACGTGGTGGTCTTCGACGACCCCCTCCCTCGAGCTGACAGCGGCAGCAGCGCTGTCACCGAAGTGCTGGTCATCAGCCACGTCTCCAACTCGGGCGAGAATGCCCGCGACGCTCAGCAAGCGGCGATGCACGACCTCTCCGTCCCCATCCCGGCCGACGCCGACGCCGAGACCCTGGAGGCACGTCGCCTTGCCCTCATCACGGAGGGCCAGAAGATAGCCTCGATGAGACGCCTCACCGAGGCCCACCAGCGTGAAGTCGACCGCGCCGCCTTCGGCACGCCGCCGCCTAGCGGCCCGAGCCGAGCCGGCTTCGTCCAGAAGCGCGGCGCAGCCGTTGCTAGCATGCTGGGCGCAGATCGCCCCGTCTACGCCACCCCGCTCGAGAATCTGCGAGCCGCTCAAGCGGCTGTAGAGGAGCTCAATGGGCTGGGAGCCGACGAGCTCCCCTACATGACGAGACGGATCCAGCATCTGATCGATGCGGCTGCAGAACGGCACGAAGCCGGCGCCCGAGCTGATAGCCTTCCCCCACGCCGGGAGCACGCCGCGACGTCCCGCTCGCCGACTGCGAGCGGCGCGCGCCAGAAGAAAGACAAGGAGCCGGCTGCCAGCCGGAGCCGGACCCACATCACCATCGAGCGCGACGCGGAGGGCCGCCCTCGAGCTGTAGAGCACCAGGAAAACCTGCCCCTTCCCCCGCCTCGAAGAGAAAGACGCCTCACTCCGCCGCCTATCACGCATCCGACTCTTGGTGACCGCCTCGGCCGCCGAGAAGGAGTCGGCGAAAGTGACGCCCGCCACAGGATCGACCGCCTTGCTCGATCCTTGGCGTTAGAAGAAGAAGACGATGTTGGCCCGCCATGCTTTGGCCCCCGCATCCGCGACGAGCCCTTCCCCAAAGGGTTCTCGCTCCCCAGAGACACGCCCAAGTACAACGGCTCGGTGAAGCCGGAAGATTGGCTCATCGACTACTCCACAGCCGTCAGCATCGCCAACGGCAACCGGCGCGTCGCCGTGAAGTACGTCCCCTTGATGCTGCAAGGCACAGCGCGCACATGGCTCAACAGCCTCAAGCCCTACAGCATCAACAGTTGGCTGGACTTCACCGAAGTTTTCGTCCGCAACTTCACCAGCACCTACAAGCGGCCTCCCAAGCCTCGCCAGCTCTCCCTCTGCGTCCAGGGGCCCAACGAGTTGACCCGCGACTACCTCAAGCGATGGGCCGAGCTCCGCAACTCCTGTGAGGGAGTCCACGAGGTCCAGGCCATCGAATACTTCACCACCGGGTGCCGAGAGGGCACCCTCCTCAAGCACCGACTCCTTTGCGACGAGCCGGCTACCCTCGACGAGTTACTAGTCATTGCCGACAAGTACGCCACCGCCGACTCCTCAATGAAGACCGACCTCCGAGTGGACGCCTCGGGGAAAGTAATTGCTCCGGCTCCCAAGACGCTGGCTGGCGACCCTAACCGGCGCCCCTACCAGAACGACCACAAGCGCAAGGGCCCCATGCCGACTTCCTCCAGTCGGCAGGTGGCCACAGTTGAAGACGAGCAGCCCGAAGAGCGGCCCGCTCCCAAGAAGAAGGGTGGCCGGCCGCCCTGGCAGCCGTCTTTCTCCTACGAACAAGCACTCGACGCTCCCTGCAAGTTCCACAGCGGCGCGAAGCCATCCAACCATACAACGCGAAAATGCCACTGGCTCACCCGCATCACCAAAGGCGAAGGGATGGTGCCGCCTCCGCCTCCCGGCCCGCCGCCTCCAGCTCCCCAGCAGCCGGCAGCACGACCGACAGTCGGCGCCATCCAAGACGAGTTCCCCGAAGCGCACGACGCCTACGTCGTCTTCACCAGTCAAGTCGACGACAAGCGCAGCCGACGCCGGCAGCACCAAGAAGTAAACGCAGTCGCCTCTAGCACCGCCGAGTTCATGCATTGGTCGGAAAAGCCCATCAGCTGGAGCGAGGCCGACCACCCAGAGGTGATGCCTTCGCCTAGCTCCTATGCTATGGTCTTGGACGTCACCCTTGCGACGGAGAGGCGAGCTGCCAGATTTTCCCGCGTCCTGATAGACGGCGGAAGCAGTATCAACATACTGTACCGCGATACCATGGACAAGCTGAACATCAAAGCAAAGCAGCTCATGCCGAGCCGCACCGTCTTCCATGGTATCGTACCTGGCCTGTCTTGCTCTCCAATCGGCAAGATCAAAATGGATGTTCTCTTCGGAGACAAAGATCATTTTCGCCGGGAAGCGATATGGTTCGAGGTGGTGGATTTGGAGAGCCCCTATCATGCACTGCTTGGCCGACCAGCGTTGGCCAAGTTCATGGCTGTGCCCCACTACGCCTACCTGAAGATGAAGATGCCGAGCTCGAAGGGGATCATCACGGTAGCCGGCGACTACAAGAAGTCCATCGAGTGCGCCATGGCTAGTAGCCGGCTGGCCGAGTGCCTCGTGGTGGCAGAAGAGAAGAAGATGTTGGAATGGGTTGTGGAGCGCAGGGCTCCTTCCAGCCTGCAAAAGAGACGAAGAAGATACCTCTGGACCCGGAGAACCCGGAGAGGTTCGCTGTGATTGGGGCGAACCTGGACAGTAAATAGGGAGGCGAGCTCGTCGACTTCCTCCGTGAGAATCGAGACATCTTTGCATGGTCCCCAAAGGACATGCCGGGTGTCCCGAAGGATTTCGCCGAGCACAAGTTACATGTCCGAGCTGATGCGAAGCCGGTCAAGCAACCCCTTCGCCGACTATCAGAAGAGAAGCGAAGAATCGTGGGAGAAGAGATAGCCCGGCTCCTTGCAGCCGGCTTCATCATGGAGGTGTTCTTTCCAGAATGGCTTGCCAACCCAGTTCTGGTTCTGAAGAAGAATAACAAGTGGCGCATGTGTATAGACTACACAAGTTTGAACAAGGCCTGCCCAAAGGATCCGTTTGCTTTGCCACGGATTGACCAAGTGATAGACTCCACAGCCGGATGCGAGCTGTTAAGTTTTTTGGATGCATACTCAGGGTATCATCAGATCAGGTTGGACCCGGCTGACCGCCTGAAGACTGCCTTCATCACACCCTTTGGAGCTTTCTGCTACCTGACAATGACATTCGGCTTGAGAAATGCCGGTGCCACTTTTCAGCGTTGCATGCAGAAATGTCTCTTGAAACAACTTGGCAGAAATGCCCACGTCTACGTAGACGACATTGTGGTGAAGACAGAGAAGCGCGGTACCTTGCTGGAAGACCTGAAGGAAACATTTGCCAACTTGCGCCGATTCTAGATCAAGCTCAACCCCGAGAAGTGCGTGTTCGGAGTGCCAGCCGGCCAGCTGCTAGGCTTCCTGGTCTCCGAGCGCGGCATTGAGTGCAACCCTGTCAAGATCAAGGCCATCGAGAGGATGGAGATTCCCACCAAGCTGCAAGATGTGCAGAAGTTCACTGGCTGCTTAGCCTCCCTGAACCGTTTTATCAGCCGACTAGGAGAGAAGGCCCTCCCTCTGTACCGACTCATGAAGAAGTCCACTCACTTTGAGTGGAATGATCAAGCCGACCAAGCCTTCCATGAGTTGAAGAAAATGTTGACCACTCCGCCTGTCCTGGCTGCGCCGACTGAGAAGGAGCCCATGCTCCTCTACATCGCCGCGACAAGCCGAGTCGTCAGCACTGTTGTTGTGGTCCAGCGCCCGGAGGAAGGCCGAGCCCAGCTGGTCCAGAGGCCGGTCTACTATCTCAGTGAAGTACTGTCTAGCTCAAAGCAAAACTACCCGCACTACCAGAAGATGTGCTATGGGGTGTACTTCGCTGCCAAGAAATTGAAGCCCTACTTCCAAGAGCACCCCATCACGGTCGTGTGCACTGCCCCGCTCGCCGAGATCATAGGCAGCCGGGATGCATCCGGCCGGGTGGCCAAATGGGCCATTGCCTTGGCGCCCTACACGATCTTCTATCAACCCCGCACCGCCATCAAGTCGCAAGCATTGGCCGACTTCCTCGTCGACTGGGCCGAGACCCAGTACTTACCGCCGGCTCCCGACTCTACCCATTGGCGGATGCACTTTGACGGGTCCAAGATGCGCATCGGCTTGGGAGCCGGCATCGTCCTCACCTCTCCCAAAGGCGACAAGCTCAAGTACACGCTGCAGATCCACTTCGCCGCCTCCAACAATGTGGCCGAGTACGAGGCGCTCGTACATGGGCTCCGGCTAGCCAAAGAGCTTGGCATACGCCGGATCCTGTGCTACGGCGACTCAGACTTAGTGGTCCAGCAATCATCCGGCGACTGGGACGCCAAGGACGCGAACATGGCGAGCTACCGTTTCCTCGTCCAGCAGATGAGCGGATAATTCGAAGGGTGCGAGTTCCTTCACGTACCAAGGGCCGACAACGACCAAGCAGATGCCCTGGCACGGATCGGCTCCACCCGACAAGCCATACCGACCGGCGTCTCCCTCCAGCGCCTCCTCAAGCCGTCCATCAAGCCGTCTCCAGAATCGGATTCCATCTTCGTACCGCCTGCACCAGAAACAGCTGGATCCGGCTCAAGAAATCCCGCAGGCGGCGCGGGGACTTCGACGACTACCCCGGGGACCGACGTAGTCGCACCCGGCCCAGGGACTTCAGAACCCGGCCCGGGGACTGCAGCAGTCGGCCCAGGGACTGCAACGACACAAGAAGCGGTGGTCGACTCCAATACAACACCCAACCCACCCACCCGAGTCATGGTGGCCACATTAACAGTAGAAGAAGTCACAGCTCCCTCATGGGCCCAGCCCATCCTCAAGTTCCTAGTCAGCAGAGAGTTGCCGGCTGATGAGATCGCAGCAAGACTAGTGCAACGACGAGCCGCAGCATATACAATAATCAACAGGGAGCTTGTGAAGCGCAGCGTCACTGGAGTCTTCCAGCGCTGCGTCGAGCCAGAAAAAGGAGTGGCAATCCTCAAAGACATCCACCAAGGCGAATGCGGCCATCACGCCGCCTAGAGATCCCTCGTGGCCAAAGCCTTCCGCCATGGTTTCTTCTGGCCGACTGCCTTGGAGGATGCCAAAGAAATAGTCAAGAGCTGCAGAGGATGTCAAGTCTTCAGTTCCAAACAACACCTGCCGGCTTCTGCCCTCAAGACCATTCCCCTCACTTGGCCTTTTGCCGTCTAGGGACTGGACATGGTGGTCCCTTTCAAGACAGCCCGCGGTGGCATGACACATCTACTTGTTGCTGTGGACAAGTTCACAAAGTGGATTGAAGCAAAGCCAATCAAGAAGCTCAATGGGCCGACTGCCGTAACATTCATCACCGACATCACTACTCGGTACGGCGTGCCGCACAGCATCATCACCGACAACGGCACGAACTTCGCCAAAGGGGCACTGGCACATTTCTGCGCGACGCAGGGCATCCGACTGGACTTAGCGTCCGTTGCCCACCCGCAGTCAAACGGCCAGGTCGAGCGAGCAAATGGACTCATCCTCTCCGGCATCAAGCCCCGACTGGTCATACCACTCGAGCGATCGGCCGGCTGCTGGCTCGAAGAGCTGTCGGCTGTCCTCTGGAGTCTGCGCACTACACCCAACAAGTCAACCGGCTTCACTCCATTCTTCCTTGTGTACGGTGCCGAGGCTATCATCCCAACAGACATCGAGTTCGACTCGCCTCGGATCACCATGTACACGGAGGAGGAAGCCAAAGAAGCAAGAGAAGACGGCGTCGACCTGCTGGAAGAAGGCCGGCTGTTAGCCCTCAGCCGGTCCGCCATCTACCAGCAAGGCCTGCGCCGCTACTACAACCGCAAGGTCAAGCAAAGATCCTTCCAAGAGGGCAACCTTGTGCTCCGGCTGATCCAGCGAACAGCCGGCCAGCACAAGCTCTCGGCCCCTTGTGAAGGCCCCTTCGTCGTCAGCAAGGTACTCGGCAACGACTCCTACTACTTGATCGACACGCAAAAGCCAAGAGCACGCAAGAGAGACGACTCCGGCAAGGAGTCGGAGCGACCATGGAACGCCAGCCTCCTAAGACGATTTTACAGCTGAAAAGCAGTATGTATCACGCTACCCCTTTTGTATTAAGTACAAACCAACAGGCCCCCCGAACAGTACTCGGGGGACTGCCTTTTATTCATCTATGAATGACGAGTATCATATCCATGAATGTATTATTACATTTTTGAATTCTTGTCCGGCACCGGGTCAGACTAGTCGGCCCGGGGACTGGCCGCCTTGAGCTATATCCAAAGTTCTTCCCGAAGTCAGCAAAGTAGTGTGCCGGCTCCCAAGTCCTCTCTTGTTGAAAGTCGCAGCTCAAAGAACTGACTGTCCGACTAACAAGAGAGAAGACAGAAAGGACGCCCACACGAAAAACGGCTAAGGAACAACTAACCTATATAGCAAAGAGACGGCCTCCAAATATGCCTGCCGACTGTCAAAGCAGCCGGCTGGCCGGCTTCCTAAAAAACTTAGCTTAAGTCCGGCAGAGCTAAAAGTACTTCCCCCTCCCCAATCGGCCAGGCACTCCCCGGCTACAGATTGCAGAGCAACTGTTTTGACTGGGGAGGCGGCAACCAAGGGAGGGCGGCAAAGGAAAAAAGCAGAAGGACAAAAAGCGAGAGTACAAGGAAAGACCGATTGCATAACTTATATACATAAAGCCGCCCACAGGCCGGCAACAGACTTGAGTTTGAATACACCCAGTGGGTGGAATTGTGCAGACTTAACCAAACATTGTTCAAAAGTAACAAGACAGGAAAACAAAAGAAAGAAGACTAAGGCGCGACTTGGAGGCCGAGCTGGTCGGTGAAGGCAGCTCGCCGGCTGAAGGAGTGGCCGCCTAGCTGGTTCCGGCTTGACCACCTCCCGCGGCAGGAGACGCACTCGCACGCGACGTAGTGCTGGAGGCGCGGTCAGGCTGGCCGGCTACTCCGCCAGCCGGCTCGGCGTCTTCACCTTCCTCCTCCTCCTCCTCGCCCTCGTCGCTGGAGTCGATCTCCTCCGCCGAGTCCTCGCCGTACGCCGGGTCCAGCCCGAACCAATCTTCCGGCTGGGCGACTCCATTGTCGTCCACCTCGGGGGCGAAGACGTTGGTGTCGGTGTAGTCGGCGATCGCCGAAGCCCGCCGAATGATGGCCGGTCGCGCCGGCTCCAGCTCCGTGTCGGCTTGCTGTCGCCAGGTAGCCAGCTGGTCCAGGTTCAGGCCGGGATACCAGGCCTTGACGAACTCCAGCGCCCGCCTGGCACCGGAGCGAGCAGCCGACGCCTTCCAAGCCTCGAAGCGGCCCACTGCTACCTCCAGCCAGTCGGCGGTCCGGCTGGGGGTGCGAGGGACCACTTGGCCGGGCCAGAGGGCGGCCAAGACCGCCGACCCGGCACGCTGAAGCCGGCGGAGCAGCCTGTGAGCCGGCTGGATGCGAGCCTGGATCGCCAGGAGCTGCTCCTCCAGCGAGCGGCCGGCGGTTGGCGAGATCTCGAAGCCGGCTTGCCTCTTCGCTTAGCGACGGGCTTCGATGGCCTGGTTGGCGACAGTTGAATAGCCAGGGAAGTACTCTGCGCGAAGAAGAAAAGGAAAGAAAAACACCAAAATCAGAAAAACAAGCCGAAGTGGCAGATGGCAAGAAAGGATGAAGGGGTAGACGACTCACCGTCAACCAGGTCCTCAATCTGGCCATAGCCGGAGACCAGAGTCTGCCTGGCCTCTGCCCAGCCGGCCGCCTCCGTCTCGAACTCGGCCTGGAGGGTGGCTTCGCGATCCTGCGCGGCCTTCAGCGCAGCCTTGTGGCCTTCCTCCTGGTCGGCCAGCTTCTTGACCAGGCGGTCGCGCTCCTGCACCAAGGCGGCGAGCTCCGCGTCCTTGGCACGAAGAGCAGTCTGGGACTCCCCCAGCTGCGCCCTCAGACTGGCGTTGGCCGCTGCAGAGATAGAAGAAGAAGAAGAACAATGAGAAATCATCAAGGAAGATCCTAGCCGACTGCTCAGCAGTCGGCCCGAATCTCGGGGACTACACCCAGTGGGTGCGCTGACGCGCCCCCACATGAGATAAAGATCAAGTCACATACCTCGGCTTTCAGTAAGTTCGGCGGTCTTCTGAGTCAGCTCCCGAGCCTGGGAGTTGAAGGCGGCCGCTCGGAGGTTGTGGTAGTCCTGCAAGACAGACAGAAGACCGACGTGAGAACAAAAGCAGCAAAAACAAAATCTCCAAGAAGTTCCAAGCCGCCTGCTCAGCAGCCGACTCGGAACTCGGGGACTACACCAAGTGGGTGCGCTGACGCGCCCCCACGAGAGAAATCAAGATCAAGAAAGGACAAGATGAGAATACTAACCCGGATGGCTGCCCGCGTGGCGAGGAATTCGTCGGTGAGCTGCCTCAGCGCCGCGGCTTGGCCTTGCAGCCGGGTCCGGACGTCTTGCGCAGCGACGTTCACCACGGCTGTCCCTCCGCCCGGCGTCCACCCCGAGGTAGCGCTGGCCGCCTCCGCGTCTCGGGCTGACGAGCTGGAGCCCACAGCCGGCTGTGGCTCCGACGCAGCCTTCTGCGGTTCAGACGCGGCCTTCCCTGCACGCCGGCTTGGCGGAACCCGGACCGCCACCTCAGCCCCCGCGGCCGGCTCGCCCTCCGCCGACTGTGCGGGCGCAGGCTCAGGCTGGCGGCCTTGGGTCGCCCTAGTCAGAGGAGTCGGCCCCAGCGCCTCCCCCAAGATGACGACGTCGTCGCCGCTTCCTCCCAGCCCCGGCTGGGAACCGCTGGCTCGCCCTGGCGAGGGATCCACGTCCCCGGGCGCCATGGTGCGCAGGGGGGTGACCATCAAAGCCTCCCCTGCCGCCGCTTCGGCCTCGGCCTCTGCCTGGGCCTTGGCCGCGGCCTCGGCGAGCGCCTTCGCCGCCTCCTCCTCCCGAGCTGCCTGGGCGGCGGTTGCCCTCCGCGCCTCCGCCTCCCACGCTTCCTGCTCCTCCCGCGCCTCCCGCGCGTTCCTTTCCGTCGCCTCCAGGAGGGCGGCGCGGGGATCTACGCGACGGGTGGTGCTCCCAGAGCCCCCTGGCAACTTGACGATGGAGCCCGCGTCCGCCCGCTCAAGTGAGAGCGGAGCCCTGACCATCGAAAAAGAAGATGAAGATTCAAGAACCACCAAAGGAAAGAAAGAAGGACAGTACGTAGAAAGAGAGAACTTACGCCGACACAGTCTGCGGCTGCTTCACCACTTTGCGGAAGCGAGCCACCTTCGCGGCCGCCTCTTCCCGCCTGGTGGCCGCCGCCCCACCCCTGGGCTTCTTCGTTCGGCTGCCGAACATGCCCTGGGTGGCGCGACGTTTCTGGCCTCTATCCCGAGTAGGCTGCGCGCCGGAGGAACCTGCGCCGCGTCCGGAGGCCGGCTGGTGGGCCGGGACGGCTTCGGCTTCGTCCTCGTCCGGCCAGTCGTCGAAGGTTGCGATGAACCCGGAGCCGCCTGCTTCGCCGCCGGCTTGGCTGCCGGCCGGCTCGGCGGCATCCTCCATATGGAACGCCCCCAGGTCGAGGTCCTCCTGGTCGTGTTCGGTCCGGTCGGGGACGAAGCGGCGCTCCACGTCTGCCCCGCCGGCCGGCCGAAGCAGAGGGCTCTGTCAAAAATGCAAGCCGACTGAGTTAGAATCGGCCCAGAGGAACTCGGCGACAAAGCTGAGAGAGAAAGAGAAAAAGAGACGAGGGGAGCGTACCGTAGGTGGAGGATTGGCGCGGCTGTATGGCTCCTTGCCGAATTACCAGTCTTTAGAAAGCTGGCAGTTGGCGAGGTAGTTCACCATGTCGGCGGCGTCGGGCTGCGGCATCTCCTTGGTGCACATCCGGCTCGGATCGAGCTGGCCGCTCATCTGACAGATCAGATGAGGCCGGCTCTGGAGCAGAAGAACCCGGCGCGTGACGAACGCGGCCAGGAGGTCGGGCCCCGTCAGGCCCTCCGACTGGACCATCACCCGCAGCCGGGCGATGGCAGCGTTTCCCGCCTGCGACAATGTCACGGCCCGGAAGGACCACTGGGGCAGCCTGCCCACCGGTGGGCCGGCTACGTAGGCCGGCAAGTTGAGGTAGTCGCCCCGGGGAGCGATGCTCCGCACGTAGAAGTATGACTTCTGCCACTTCTTCACCGATTGGATTAGCGTGATGACGGGGAAGGGGTTGTCGGCGCTCGCTCTCCGCGACGCGATGAAGGCGCCAGTATGAGCCGGCACGCCCTTGCTGCGCGTGCCCAGCTTCGACTGGAAAAGCTCCCCCCAGAGCTCGAGGGTGGGGAGGACGCCAAGATAGCCCTCGCACAGGGTGACGAAGGCCGACAGCAGCACCACCGCGTTGGGGGTGAGGTGGTGCGGCTGGAGCTGGTAGAATTCCAGCCAGGAGCGGAAGAAGGCGCTCACTGGCAGGCCGAAGCCGCGCAGGAAGTGCGAGCGGTAGACCACCCGCTCGCCCTCCCGCGGCGCCGGCCTAACCTCCTTCTCCGGCGCGAGGCGGGCCTTTACTTTGTCCGCGCTGGGCAGACGCCGGGTGTCGCGGAGGAAGTCGATGTGGTCGTTATGGACGATGGAGCCATCCCAATCCCCGCCGAGCTGCTCTACGTGGGGAGGCATAGCGGAAGCTAGCACGGCGGCTGAGGAGCATGCGGAGGAAGAGCGCGGCGGCGAGGCGCTGTCGCAAGAACCGACGAGAGGAAGAAGACGGTGGAAGTAGGAGCGTGCGAGGGCCTGCCGCCCTCCACCTCCCCCTACTTATAGCCTCACGAGGCCGAAGAGGCCGGACGTGGGGGGGAGGACGTGGGATTAACTGCGCCCGCTCCCCCCACCTCTCGCGATTATTGCGCATAAGTGCGAGCCGAAACTGCCGCACGGAACGTGCGGGCGGTTTCGGGATACAAAGGATCCGCGCCTGGGCCGAGGCGCGGACGTGGCGGGCCCCCGCCCTGCGGTGACGTCCCATCACGCGCGTGGGCTGGCAGGCTTTCCGGCCACGTGGCTCGCCGACGGCCCGTGGCCGGCCCGCGGCCCGGTGCACATGCCCGCCGGATCTCGCCCTCCGACTCCGGAAGATTTCGACTCAGGCGGCGCGCCCAACCAAGGCCGGCTCCCAGCTGCCGGCTTGTCACAATAGGAAGTTGATCGAGCTTCTCAGAATCCGAACTCCACCTCGAAGCCCAATCAGCTTCGGGGACTACTGTCGGAGTAACTGGCCACGGGTAGCCTAACCGACTACCCCTGGTTCTTCAGAAAAGTTATCAGGCCTTTGGTCCTTCAAGCACTCCAAGCGTTTGGGCCGCCTTCCCTGGCCGGCTGCCGCTAAAGCCGATTCCGGGGAGACGACCCAACCACACCGACTCCTCCCCAGGACGACTACGGGGTGGCCGACTCTAAGGAGACGGCCAAGAAGGACACCGACTCCTAGGAGCCGGCCAAGACCACAACCACTTCTACATAAACGGCGACGCGACGGGGTGAGGTCACAGTGCGGCCCACGATTCCCGAAGCCCGAGGCAGGCATGGCTACAGGAGGCCGTACGGAGTGGACGTCTCCCGTGCGGCTCGGCACTGTAGCCACGCTAGCCTCTACGTCATCCGCGACCCACTCTTGTATGGCCCAAGGACTGCGGGCCCCTTCAGCCAGAGAGAGGCGAGAAGGCGGCCCGGCTTTTCCTAGTCGGCCAAGAGTATAGCCGACCTCCAGAAGCCGGCAACTCCCTTCCTCGAAGCAGGAGCCCCGTTAAGGAGACAAGACGAGGTGAGGATACAGTGATAGCCCCCGAGGCGGCCCACTGTAGCCATGCTCACCTCGACAAAGCCCTCATCATCAGAGGCGCGGCTACAGTAAGCAGCCGCCGACAAGACCCTGGGCGGTGGGGCCGGCCTGTCGACCAAGTAGCCGGCAGCCGGCGGGACCCAGCAGCCGGCGGGACCCAGCAGCCGGCGGAGAAGCCGGCGAGCGTAGACACTGACGGCTGGGACCAGAACCCAGCTGGATTACCCTTGTACCCCCGGGGGGTAGGCCTATATAAACCCCCCGGAGCACCCATGCAAAGGGTTCGCTTCCAGGTTCGGACCAAGCATAGTTGGCCTCTGAGCATAGAGTTGCCTTCTCAGCATAGTACACACACCATAGATAGAGAGAAGCAAGAGCTAGCCTTGTTCTTCTTCCCTCTTGATCTCAATAGCTCTAGGAGCGATTGTAGCTACCTTTCATCGATCTAGTGATCATGCGGAGACCCCGCAGAGCAGGACTAGGGGTGTTATCTCCCTGGAGAGCCCCGAACCTGGGTAAGATCCGCCGGCGTGCATGTCTTCGCCTCATCCCGTTTCCAGCCACCGGCGACGTTTTATTGGCTCCCACAATGATAAGACATCCTTTGGCATATGTCGCACCAACCACCCGACACCCGTTCTTTTCTTGTTTGTGAGGGTATTATCTGAAATGTATGTTTTGCAGTTCGGCCTATAACCTCCCTCAACAATCTTCGTCCTCGGGGGATCTTCTTCCGGAGATGATGGAGAGCGAAACGCCGCCTCATACTTCCCCACCCCATAAGGCGGACGACCCCGAGGTGTCGTCCCGGAGGATCTCTCTCGATCCACGAAGGAGGACAAGGCCAAAAGATGACCCTTCGGCCGCCCGAGGTCCGAGGTGTTCGGCTCCTAGAGAGACCAACAACAAAAGCCCCGGACTATCCGATATACAGCCGGACATATGGACGGGTCTTCTGCGGCAAGCGCCCATCTCGGAGGAACATCGTACCTTAATCGGTACGGTGATTGAGAGAATTTCGTCCACAAAAAGCGGATTGAATGAAGCCTTTATGAGCCTGCTAAGAGGCTTTGAGGTACACAATGTATAGTGTGTACAGATAGTAGCCCCTGAGACTCTGGTTGCCCTCCAAACGGGGCGATCAAAGGAACAAAAGATAAATAAGCTCAGGTAATAATTTTGCTAATTTGTACACAGGCGGCTGCAGCCCCGGCCACTGCTCGGGCTGCCGAATTTGCCGAACTGAAGCGGCAAGTCGATGTAGCGGATGATGACATCACGCTTGTGAACAAGCGGCTTGACGAGGCGCAAGGTATGTCTTTTGGGCGGTCAGTGAGTATAAATAGGAGCATGATGCTGGAATTTATAATATGCTTGACTGCAGATGGTGTTGCCGCTGTGGAAACCCTTCGGGCTGAGCTTGCCCGGGTCAAGGAGCAAGCCAGGATAAGCAATGCGGCTGCCGAGAAGGCAGTTGGTGAATTAAAAGCCGAACAAGCTGCTCATCGCCTGAGTGAGGAGAGAATATCCAACATGGCGCGTGAGCTAAGGGATGCCGCTAGCCAATATGCACTTCTCGAGAAAGAGACCAAAGAAAAAATGGCTGACCTTGAGAAGGCCTTACAAGCGGCAAAGGAAACCCGGTCAGAGGCCAGAGCGGCATGGGAGGAGATCCGGCAAGCCAAGGAGATCACGGCTGGGAAGCCCTTTTTATTACGAACTAAGTTCAGCGATCCGAAGTATGCCCCGCTTGATCAAATGTGGAGTTCTCCGGACACATATTTGGACTTGTCGAAGAGTGCTTCTGATGCGACGCAGTTTTTCCGGGCTCAAGAAGGCCATCAAGCGGAACGTCTTTTCTGGTCGCAGTTTAGCATGCCAAGGCATCCGCTGCTGTTGAATGAGCAGATGGCCGAATGGGCCGAGCTCCACAGGATATCTGGACTTGCCATGAAGGCTGTCGTGGACCGGCTGTGGCATGAGGGACCAACTGTGAATAGTTATTTTGGTTTAGTGCAACAACTTGTTCGTGCGGTGTCGCATATCGACGCTGTCAAGCGGTCAACGTGCATAGAAGGTGCACGGATGGCCCTTGCCCGTGTGAAGACGTATTGGGTGAAGATGAAGGCCACCGATATTGTAACAGGGGGTCCACCCGAGGGTCAGGACACACCAGATCGCTATTTTGAAGAAGTCTTAGAGGGTGCCCGCTTGATAGAGGGTCAGTCCTCGAAAAATATTATGTTCGACTAACATGTATCCGAATTGTAAAAACAATGCTTATGATAATGAAGGCTGTGTTTATACTTTTGCCCGTAAGGTATTTTAGTGCCTCCTGTGCGGCCGTTTATGTATATATGTATATAATCTGAAAGTTTGCAGTCATCGGCTTCAGCCCCCTCGCGTATAACGCGGGGGTGTTCGGAAAGGCACTTGATCACACTTGACCCAACGTCTTGGTCCGTTAAGGAGGTGTTAGTGCGGCGAACTAGGCAATCAGACTATAGTGCTTTAACACTTTCACTTAGCCATAGGAGTTTGACGGTGGGGATACTATATAGCCCTTGGTATGTCCGCGTTTATCCAAATACGGTGCGTTTACATACGTGACCGGGAAACCGGTCCTTTGTTAATGCGGAGGAATCGCGAAGATTCCGCTGAGTCGTCGAGTGGTTGACCAGCTCTCGCCTTATCATGACAGTCAATTTTCAGCTTGATCTACTGAGGTGCTCGTCCGGATGAACCAGGACACAATCGCAGTAGTTCTCCCTTTACCACCTTAGCCGATATAGCGGAACGTAAGGTAGCAAGCACAGGAGCCGGGCAAACCCAACTATTGACCAAAGACATGATTCAGAGCTGATGCATATAAGGCCGAAACTCGCGACGCCGAACACTCCCGAAGGTATTCGGACTTTTCAATATATGTCGGGCTGGATACAGCCCCCGGTAATGAACCTTGAATTCAAGGCACGTGCTACGACCCGGCGTGAGGAAAGAGCGCCTGTGGTGAAGCATAGTTTTCAAAGCACACTGCTGGCTGCTTCTAGAATATCCAGTTTAGTACGGCGAATAGTAAGTTCGCAAATACTGCCAATATCCTGGGCGTTTTATATGCCAGGAGGGTATGAAACAACAAGAGATAATAATAAAAAAAGGTTTACACAGGGTCTTAATCTAAACAGAAACCTTGAAACGGGGCCCTGCTGCACGTCTGCGCCTTTGTCTCCGTTGTGCAATGTCCTTGAAGGGTATATCATGATGGCCTATCTGTAAAAAAGAAAGAACCAGGTGAAAGAATCTGGTATGGCCGTGGGTATAGTTTGTTGGTTTTGATGAACCGTGAACTGTAGCTTCTTGAGTCCGAATAGGGTCAAGCCAGACTATAGACTTCTAACGTGCAGGGTGCCCCCAGCGCCACCCAAGGAATTTTGAGTGTATATTTATGTATACGGGAAAACATGTACAATCTTCTTATGGGGCTATCTATGGGGGCTGGGCTGCTAAACAAGCTCAGGTTTATCTGAGCTGTTACACGTAGGTGTGTGCTGAACATGTTTGGCTGTGTCCGCGGTCTTGAGGACCGATGAGTTGCTCGGCTTGAAAAGGCCGCTTCGTGCTTCGGCTACTAGAGCCGCCGTGTATTCTTCTGTACGAAGAGAACGTTCTGTATTTCCACTCACCGTGATAACGCCACGTGGTCCAGGCATCTTGAGTTTAAGATAAGCGTAATGCAGGACTGCATTGAAACGGGCGAAGGCCGTTTGTCCGAGTAGTGCATGATAGCCACTTCGGAACGGAGCAATGCCGAAGATTAGCTCCTCGCTTCGAAAGTTATCGGGAGAGACGAAGACGACGTCCAATGTTAGAGTGCCTGTGCAGCGGGCCTCTACGCCTGGTATTACTCCTTTAAAGGTAGTGCTGCTTTGCTTGATTCTTGGCGGGTCTATACCCATCTTACGGACAGTGTCCTGATATATCAGATTGAGACTACTGCCGCCGTCCATGAGGACTCGGGTGAGGTGGTATCCGTCAATGATAGGGTCAAGCACCAGTGCGGCTGAACCGCCGTGACGGATACTAGTCGAATGGTCCCTTCAATCGAAAGTGATCGGGCAGGAGGACCACGGGTTGTATTTTGGGGCGACTGGCTCCATCGCGTAGACGTCCCTTAGTGCGCGCTTCCGCTCCCTTTTGGGGATATGGGTAGCATATATCATATTCACCGGTTTAACTTGGGGGGGGGGGAATTTCTTCTGTCCCCCTGTGTTCGGTGGCCGGGGCTCCTCGTCGGCATTGCTTTGCGATCCCTTTTCGTTGTTTTCGGCGTTTAACTTGCCGGCCTGTTTAAAGACCCAACATTCTCTGTTGGTATGGTTGGCTGGTTTATCGGGGGTGCCATGGATTTGACATGGACGATCGAGTATGTGGTCCAGACTGGACGGGCCCGGATTGTTTCTCTTAAATGGCTTTTTCCGCTGACCGGACTTGGAGCCACTGAATCTGGCGTTGACGGCCGTGTCTTCGGCGTTATCGCCATTATTTCGACGCTTGTGTCTGTTGCGTTGGGTCTTGCCGTTGCTATCTCTGGCTTCAGAAGTGCCAGGTTTACTTGAGGTGCTGTTGCTATGAGATAGCCAGCTATCCTCGCCCGAACAAAAGCGGGTCATGAGCGTCATAAGGGCTGCCATGGACTTCGGCTTCTCTTGTCTGAGGTGTCGGGCGATCCACTCGTCACGGATGTTATGCTTAAAGGCCGCTAGGGCTTCGGCATCCGGACATTCGACGATTTGGTTCTTTTTAGTTAAGAACCGAGTCCAAAATTTCCTGGCTGACTCTCTGGGCTGTTGGATTATATGACTTAAGTCATCGGCATCTAGAGGTCGGACATAAGTGCCATGGAAGTTGTCAAGGAATGCATCTTCCAGGTTCTCCCAACTGCCAATGGAGTTTTCGGGCAGACTGTTCAACCAGTGCCGAGCTGGTCCCTTGAGTTTTAGCGGGAGATACTTGATGGCATGGAGATCGTCGCCGCGGGCCATATGTATATGGAGAAGGAAGTCCTCGATCCATACCGCGGGATCTGTTGTTCCATCATATGATTCAATGTTTACGGGTTTAAACCCTTCTGGGAATTCATGCTCCATTACTTCATCAGTGAAGCATAGGGGGTGTGCGAGGCCTCTGTGTCGGGCCACGTCGAGACACAGCTTGGATGGAGCCGGTCTGCGGTATTCAGCCCGGACAGGTTTATATTTGTTATATCCGGCTTGGTGGCTGTCGTTGCAGTTGGGGTGCACCCCCACGATCCGCAGATCGATTTGGTTTGTCCTGCTCTGTTTTCCAAGTCGTTCCGCAGGTCATGTGTGTATCCCCGAGCTGTTGTTTTTCTATTTGTTCGGCGAGGCAGTGCCGGCTGGTGTTCGGGCTGAATTGCCGTTTTATCTCGGCCACGCGGTGGTCGGTCAGCCGCATTATGCACTGGTAGTGCTGGCTCCAGCGCCTCGTCATCGAATTGAGGTACCAATTTGCGCTTTGGGTAACTTTTGGTTGGGCATTCGAGTCCGTATTCCTCGGCTGCCAGGACCTCAGACCATCTATCAGTGAGCAGATGTTGATCAGCTTGAAGCTGCTGCTGCTTCTTCTTCAGGCTCTTTGCCGTGGCTATAAGCCGGCGCTTAAAATGCTCCTGCTCGACGGGGTCCTCTGGCACGATAAAGTCTTCGTCGCCGAGGCTCACCTCATCCTCAGAGAGAAGCATGTAATTGCTGTCCTCCGAGTCATCGTTCATGCCCTGTTCATCGGGGCTGGCTCACCCGTCTTCCCGTTCAGCCTGTTCGAAACTTGGCTTGGCGGGGTCTTCGTTGTCTTCGACATCGTCCGGAGTGCTATTTTGTCTTGTGCCGGTATCGCTATTTTTACCATGGTGTGATTTAGAGCGGTGCCGCTGACGTTGGCGCTTTGGCTGCTTCTCAGGAAGTTTATCCTCAATTGGATCCTTTTTGTCATCGCCATTGCCTTTTTTGGGTGTATCCACCATGTATATGTCATACGAAGAGGTGTCTGTCCAGCGTCCTGTGGGCGGTGGTTCCTGTTCTTCTCCGGCATCGTCGTCCATACCGTCGATGTCTTTGAGTCGAAATCGAGCATGTCGGTCAAATTGTCAACAATGGCTATCAAGTGGGTGGTGGGTGGGTAACGAAGTCCTTCGACGTCCGCTTCCCACTCAAGCTGGACATAGTTCGGCCAAGAATCTCCTGACAATGAGAGAGAATTTCATGAGTTTAACACATCGCCTAGGGGTGAGTGTTTGAAGATGTCCGCGGAGCTGAACTCTAAGACCGGCGCCCGGTCAGATTCGATGGGTGCGGATACACGCGGTTCGGAGCCTATGGCCGGAGACGAGTCCGAGGTTTCGATGACACAGGCCTCGTTGGAGGTCTGTGTTGGAGATATGCCCTAGAGGCAATCATGTATGATGATATTTCCTATGTGTTTATGAATAAAGATAGTCCTTGGACATTATCAATCATGTGTATCAGCAAGTACGTGACTTGTTTGTGGGACTATGCATTGTATGATGACTGTCCTAAAAGGTCCCTAGTCGAAAGGGCTGTGTGGACACGCAGCCGACTAGACTAGCATATGACACGGTCGATGGCTCGGTCTCACTAGCCATGGAGCATTGGATGCTAACTGGATAATATGGACTTGGAAAGGTCTGGTCGGATACGACGTAGTCGGATCCGAGTCGAGATAAGGTCCGAGTCGGACAGACCCAACTATGAGACACAGCGATATGTCATGTGTGAGTCTCTAGTACAACATACGTTCTATGTCCTAAGACCTGAGATGACGCATGTACTCGGGATGGTGACAGACTTGCTTTGGGCCGACCAAACGCTACTCTGTGACTGGGTAGTTACAAAGGCAGGTTTCGGGTTTGTCCAGTCCCATGCCGCGAGACATGGTCGAGCAAGATGGGATTTGCCCTTCCGATCAGGAGAGATATACTCTGGGCCCCTCGTGTGATCCAACCAGGATAAGCATGGCCATGCGACAGGGATTATGAGATAATCCGGTTTGTGGTCGGTATCACTGGAACGAGAAAGAGGTCAGGCTAGCACAAGGATGACAGTCTCGCCTTGAGCCCGACAACATATATCGTGCGGCAAAGGGAACAGAAGTGTAACATGTTGTACAGGTTCGCCTAACCAGCTTCATAGTCTTCTTGGTGGTCGGCACGCCTTGCTAGAGGCCGCTACCAACCGTGCAGGTCGGAGGTGATTCGAACTATGACCAAGCCGAGTTGAACCTAAGGGGTCGCGTGCTTAAGGGAAGGAACCTATGAGGTCGGACCCGAGGACACTGGTCAGATGTGGTCCGACCTGTATTCGGATTGTGGCCGAGTAGACTTGTGGTCTTTGGGGTACGTGCGAGGTTCAAGTGTTGAGCCCGCGATGGACGCCTATATAAAGTGGAGGTGCGGCACACTCATGCGGTTGATCGCTTCGGCGCTGCGACTAGGATTTGCATGTGTTGTGAATAGTCACCTCCCCTCGCCGCCGCTTGTGTGATCGGACATAGCAGTCCGTCGCACGACGTTCCTCCTGCATGTGCGGATACCGTTAGAGGCGGAGCACTTGCGCCGCTCCGGCGAACCTGTACGAGGGATCTTACGACCGGCTGTTCTAGGGCGATCGGACGAGGAGGAGATGAACCATGTGGACGCGCTGCCCCAACTCTTCTTCCGCTGCACGGCACGACGCGTCTAGTGGTAACGATCTGTGATCCATCTACCGTAACATGTTCCTGGTTGTTCCGCGCGTAGGAAATTTTTAATTTGCAGTCGACGCACCCTACCATAGAATGCCACAGTGGTATCAGAGCCTCTCCTATAGGATTTGGATTCAGATCGTATGCATATTAAATATGTGGAGGCAGCAGATGAGATCTGTTGTCCTTGATGAGATCGGCTATGTGCACGGTTGATGAGATCAATTGCACATGGGGATTGAAGAGGTTATGTTTTCTGATGATCGGAGTCAATGAGGTCATGACACAACCTACCCCTACCGGTCGGTATCCGCCATCGGGGTTAACAGTGAAACATAAACCCGAATCAGACTCGCGATGATTGATGGGACCGCCGTGTGCGTAGCGCCGTGTATTTCGTACCCGACACACAAACCGTTAGAATGCGATTCTATGCATAACTTTGTTTTGTAGGTTTGATGTTAATAGTATGGCTCATGTGTATGTGATGCATGTGTGTAATTTATACGTGGCCTGCGTGTCATATTTGTCAGCTGGCAGGAGCCAAAGTGCTGTCATTATAATGTATAACGACCTGCGTGTCGACTTGTGACTCTATGTAAAATTCATTACTATTTGTAGTAGTTGGATAATAGAGATCAGGTTGGTGGCTTTGCGTCCCGGCGTGACAAACAAGATGGAGTTCCTAGATGGTCATCGGAGTCAGAGCCGACCTGGAAGAACATCCATGAAGGAGCCATACTATTTCACAATATGTGTTTATTTGTGATTGTTATGCTTCTTTGTTTCTATGCATGTTAAAATGGTAGAATGATCCCTCATGAATATCAAGCGAATTGCCATCCCCGATGTTGCACCTTCGCACGTCAAGTATGTCTAGTAGTGGGCTCATAAAATTGGGGTGCTGCTGGATGTCCTTGAACTGAAGGGTTCGTGTCCGACACGGACATGCACTGCATCAGGTTAACTTGACAAGGCTATCAAAACGGTTTTGGGCCTTGTGGCAAAGAAGGTTGGGAGCCGGGGTATGAGATACCTTCCCGACATACATGAGTCGTATAGAGATGCGATTAGCAAGGAGATGCTTACCGGATAGGTATGTTGGCTAGCAGTGATGCTAAAGCTCACTAGTCGCATGCGCTAGTTGGATCCTGAATCACTGAGAGTTTGCGGAGGGATGCTGACTTCAGTGGGAGTATTTCTATTTAGCTTGGATTACTCTACATAAACACATTGCTTAGTGATTGCATATTTTCTGTTGTAGATCAATGGCACCACCTGCTCAACCCAACTTTGCATTGAAATCAATTCTGGAAAAGGATAAACTGAATGGAACAAACTTTACCACGTGGTATAGAAATCTGAGAATTGTTCTCAAGCATGTTCTAGAGGATCCACTTCCAGAGGAACCTGCTGATAATGCTGTAGCGACCAGACCTCAAACAGTCCGATCTCTGTGCATTAGTGTCATCCCTGGATCGGTAATGCTGATACAATGGATGAAAGGTTGTACTGAACATGTTCTCTCAGTCTGTCCATCTGTCTGTGGATGAAAGGTTGTACTAAACTCCAGCCTGGTACCCAAAGTTTCGTGCAACTGATTCCAGAACTTTGAGGTAAACTGGGTTCCTCTATCTGATACAATGGTCCTCGGAAATCCATGCAGACATACGATCCTGGTCATGTATATCTTTGCCAACTTAGCACTGGTATAAGTGGTCTTCACTGGGATGAAATGAGCTACCTTCGTCAAACGATCGACTACAACCCATATCGAGTCATAGCCCGAACGAGTCCTGGGCAATCCCGTGATAAAATCCATGCCTAGCTTATCCCACTTCCATTCGGGTATCGACAATGGCTGTAGCAATCCAGCTGGCTTCTGATGCTCTGCCTTCACTCTTTGACATACATCACAAAATGCTACATACTCCGCAATATCCTTCTTCATTCTGGTCCACCAGAAATTGTCCTTCAAATCTAGATACATCTTGGTATTTCCTGGGTGAATCGAATACGGTGAATCATGGGCCTCTTGCAGAATCAACTTTCTGATCTCCTGATCATTGGGCACATATACGCGGTCCTCAAACCATAAGGTATCGTGCTCATCCTCACGAAATCCCTTGGCTTTTCCTTTGCTCATCCTTTCCTTTATCCGGCAATCTCCTTGTCTACCTTCTAAGCTTCTCTGATCTTATCCATCAAGGTAGACTGAATCTCCAATGCTGCTACATAGCCTCTCGGAACTATCTCCAAGCATAGCTCACGAAGATCCTTGGCTAACCCCTTGGGTAACTCTCCAGTCATGAGTGTGTTGACATGGCTCTTGCGGCTCAACGCATCGGCTACTACGTTAGCCTTTCCTAGTGATAATGCAACCTCATATCATAATCCTTAATGAGCTCCAACCATCTCCTTTGTCTAAGATTCAACTCCTTCTGCGTGAAGATATACTTCAAACTCTTGTGATCCGTGTACACCTCACAATGGCTTCCGATGAGAAAATGTCTCCATGTCTTCAACGCATGCACTACGGCTGCTAACTCCAAATCGTGTGTAGCATAATTCAACTCATGGGGCTTAAGCTGTCGTGAGGCATAAGAAACAACTCTTCCCTCCTGCATAAGCACTGCTCCAAGTCCTCGATGGGAAGCGTCGCAATACACCTCATAATCCTTGTGTTGACCGGGCAAAATCAACACTGGTGCTGTAACCAAGCGTTTCAACTCCTGGAAACTAGCCTCACATTCTCCAGTCCAATTGAACTTGGTGTCCTTCTTCAACAACTCCGTCATGGGTTTTGCAATCTTCGAGAAATTCTCAATGAATCTCCGGTAGTATCCTGCGAGTCCAAGAAAAACTCCAGATCTCTCCAACTGACGTGGGTGCTTCCCAATTTGTCACAGTGATAACCTTGGTGGGATCTACTGCTATTCCTTCTCCGGATATAACATGTCCGAGGAATCCAACTTCCTTCAACCAAAAATCGCACTTGCTAAACTTGGCATATAACTGATGTTCTCTGAGCTTTCCAAGTACCAAACGCAAATGCTCCTTATGCTCTTCTTCATTCCTCGAGTAGACCAGAATATCATCAATGAACACCACGACGAACTTATCCAAAAGCTCCATAAACACCTTGTTCATCACGTTCATGAAATAAGCAGGTGCATTAGTCAGACCAAATGACATAATGGTATACTCATATAGCCCATACCTTGTGGTAAAAGCTGTCTTAGGTATATCCTACTCTCGAATCTTCAGCTGGTGGTATCCTGATCGCAAATTGATCTTGGAAAATACTTTAGCTCCTTGTAGTTGGTCGAACAAATCATTGATCATCGGCAGTGGGTACTTGTTCTTGATTGTCACTTCAGTCAATCCTCGATAATCAACAACCATCCTCAATGATCCATCCTTCTTCTCCATGAGAAGCACGGGTGATCCCCAAAAGGTGACGAGCTTGGGCGAATATAACCTTTATCCAGTAACTCCTTAATCTGCTTCTTAATTTCTTCCAAATCCTTTGCAGGCATCCTGTATGGTCTCTTAGATATTGGCCCTGTGCCTGGCAAAAGCTCAATTAGAAACTCAATGTCTCTATCCGGTGGCATGCCTGGCAACTCCTCTGGAAATACATCAGGGAAATCCTTCACCACTGGTACTTCCTCCTGTACAACTCCTGATAAGGAATTCACTTGAGTCCTCTTCGGTACATGCCAGGATACATATACTTAATCCTTCTTCCTTCTGGGGTGGTAAGAAAAATCGTCTTACTGGCGCAATCGATGTTTTCTCCATACATCGATAGCCAATCCATACCCAAAATCACATCCAAACCCTACGACTCCAAAATTATCAAGTCTGAGGGGAAAACATGCCTACCTATGGCCAATGGCATCTGAAAACATCCTTGGCTTGCCATATACTCTCCTCCTGGCGAGCTTACTAACATAGGTGTTCTAAGAACTTTGGTGGGCCGTTTATACTTATCCACAAATCCCCTTGATATGTATGAATGCGATGCACCAGTATCAAAAAGAACGATTGCAGTAAATGACTTAACCAAAAACTTACCTATTACTGCATCAGGCTGGGCTTCTACCTCCTCCACGTTAACGTGGTTCACTTGTCCCCTGTTAAAAGGGTTGGGCTTCTTCCCAGAGCTTCCATTGCCATTTCCATTCTTTGCTTCCGGACATTCAGTGGCATAATGTCCAGAATTCTGGCACTTAAAACAGGTAATGTGGCTCAGATCCCTCTTGGCTAGGGTTGATGGGTTGGAACGGTTCTGACTGTTGCTTCCTCCATTCCCATTGCCATTCTTGGGGCCACTATGGTTGTGGGAACTTCCTCCATTGTGGTTGTGACCTCCATGGTTATGTCGAGGGTATCCCCCTGAGTTAGGGGTAAAACAGGGCCTCTGCTGAGCTCCAGAATTGTACTTCCCTTCTCCATACTTCCTCCTACGACTATCAATCTGCTGTTGCTTCCCTTCAATCATGAGAGCTCTATCTACCAACTCCTGGTAGTTGTTGAAGGTTGCCACCATCAACTGCATTCTCAGCTCATCATTCAGTCCTTCCAGAAACTTCTCCTACTTGGCTGCATCGGTAGCAACGTCATCTGGGGCATAACGTGCTAACTTACTAAAATCTTCCACATACTGGCCAACGGTACGTCCTCCTTGGCGCAAGTTACGGAACTCGAGCTTCTTCATGGCCATAGCTCTTGCTAAAACATGGGCAGTACGGAGAGCTTGCTGAAACTGGTCCCATGTGATAGTGTCAATGGGGTGAGTGGCTGTGTAATTCTCCCACCATGATGCTGCGGGTCCATCAAGCTAATGTGCGGCAAAATGCACTCTCTCCGCATCTGTGCATCCTACAGTGGTCAGCTCCCTTCCAACCTTGCGGAGCTAATCGTCTGCAAAAATCGGCTCGGTGCTACTGGAGAACACCGGCGGATTAAGCCTCAAGAAACGGGCTAAGTGATCAACAGGTGGTGGTGGTGGGTTGTTGTTGTTGTTCCCCTGATTCTGATTCTGGACTAGTAACTGCATCAATGCATTCTGCTACTGGATCAACTGAGTGAGCTCCGGTGGGAAAGCAAAACCATTGTCGCGTCTCGGAGGCATCTTAGGGGGTTTTAGAAAAGATGAGAGATTAGAATAGAATGAGGTCTAGAGGGAAAACACTACCCATATGCACATGAGTCAAACACAATCATATCACTTCAATCAATTCAAACAAAGTCATACAATCGATCTAACTATCGTTACAAAAGTGCTTGGACTATGCTATATACATGGGGGAAATACTACTACTGGTATGGTGGTCTACTAGAAACTTTGGTCAGTGGAAGACTCCATGATATCTGCTCCAGCTTCATCATCCAAATCATCATCACTGGGGTCCGAGTCGGTGTCGTCGATGATGATGTAGTTCTCCGGACAGGTAGAATCGTCGTCTTCACCTCTAGGCGCGGGGTCTCCCATGAATACTCCGATCTTCTTTATCAGGTCGTCAATCTTCTCCAATAATATTGCGATTTCCTCCTCATATCCATCGCATGTAGACTTGAGTTCTTATTCTAGATCCGTGATCCTGGTCATTGCCTTCTTTAGATCTATCATGCTTGCGCACATCTGGTTCTCCTAACGATGAATGTGCTGGTTTAACTCCTGGATGAAAGCTGCAATAGATCTATCCTTCCTGGTGCTGATCATCTCCCATTGCTCATCTCGGCGCCCACAAGTCTGGTAGATAGTATCCTTGAGATCCTTGTGGTACACTTCTCCAATGCGTCCCATGGTGATGTGGGCAGCCATGCTCTTTCCTAGACTCCAGGTTGGTGTATCAAAGGAAAACTCTATGGGCTCAGTGACTGGCATGAACGTCCTTCCTGGAACTTGAACTCGTATCATCCAACGCTCCTCTTCTGGTAAAGTGGCGGTGTAGGTCCCGGTGAAGCTCGATATTCCAATGTTCAGGTATCTAGTAACCTCCTTCAAGTGGCGTCCAAAAGGCATATCTTCATCCGGTTGCGCGAACTTGTTCCTTGCATTCACCATCCTAAAATAGTAGAAAAGGGAGAGGAGTCATAATTGAAAAGAGAGTAGTGATCTAGGGCTTTAGCTTAGTGGCCGTGTCCTACAGTCAACCTGGCTCTGATACCATCTTGTAGCGACCAGACCTCAAACAGTCTGATCTCTGTGCATCAGTGTCATCCCTGGATCGGTAATGCTGACACGCACAGTATTTGAAGAATTTATAACAGAGTAGCAATCGCACACTCATTACATCGAATAGTCTCAAAAGAGAACTTATTACAATAAATATGTCTTAAGGCCATCTAAATACGATAACAGCGGAAGGCTTGGAAGATAAAGTGAGTCCATCAACTCCAACGGCATCACTGAGTATAAGACCACGACCTATGGCACCTTACTCGTCGTCTGAAAAGTCTGCAACATGAACGTTGCAGCCCGAAAATGGGTCAGCACATGGAATATGCTGGCAATGTAACACATAGAGAGTAATGAACAGAATAAGGCTATCACTACATGCATATATGGCTGGTGGAAAGCTCTATGGTTACAGTTTTGCGTAAAGCCAAATTTTCCCTACAAAAAAGGAATAAATTTTATTTAACTATCATGGTGGTTGTTAAACATTGAGAAGGTTCCTCCAACTCAATCCCAATTAAGTATCATCATTAACCCAATCAAATTATATTAAGTAACATGATGAGATACACATGATAATCCAAGAACTAGATACTCACAACGTCCATAATCGGGGACAGGGCTAACCATGATTAGTTTGTACACTCTGCAGAGGTTTGCGCACTTTTCCCCACAAGACTCGATCGCCTCCGTTTGATTTCTCGCACTACGAGGTGTTTGAGAAACGGATGACCGAGACACAGTCTTTCAGAAACAATAACTCTTTACTCTAGGTGGACAGTTACACCTACTTTCCCCTACATCTGCTGCCCACCACTGAAAGAGGTCTTGCATCTTACTCAGCTATGCTAGAGCCCATAATAGCTTGTGGCTGCACACGGAAGTTTCTAGCATGAATAATCTTATGATCCCTTTGAGCCTGGGTGGCGGTCCATAGGAGAATCACACGGTACCCCGGGATTTCCAAAAAAACCGACGGTTTTCTCTCAAAAACCGCCGCGACGGGGGGGGGCTACCTCCGGCTGGTCCGGCGGGGTCCGACGAGGGGCTCTGGCGAGGTGCTGGCGGCGGACGGCGGCGCCGGGCGGCGGGGCGAGGCAACGGCGGCGTCGGGCGGCGGGGCGACGGCGGCGTCGGCGGCGGCGGGCGCGGCTTAGGGTTAGTGTTTGGGGCGCCAGGGCTGGCGGGGTCGCGGCTTAAAAAGGCCGGCCCGAGGTGTCCTAGCCGGGTACGGCCCGAAGTCGGTTTCCTTTTTTCTTAACATTCCGACGTGCAGAAAAAGAAAGAAAAGAAATACTAAACGGACTCCAAAAATCCCGGAATAAATTTTCCCGTCCTCTAAAAATACGCCGGACAAGGTGAACGTTTATTTAGGACTCTAATGCAATATCGAAAAACGCATATTTTTCCTATGCAAATAAAATAGCAATAAAATCCGAATAAAATCAAATATTTGTTTTTAATATTTTCCTCCAATATTTCATTTATTTGGAGAAGTCATATTATCTCCTCTCATATGTTTTGATATGAAATATTTTTTGGAGAGAAAAATAATAAAACAACTGATCCTCGTTTCGATATTTGATAAAAATTTCAAATATGAAAATCGTGAAATCCCCAATTCTCTCCGTGGGTCCTTGAGTTGCTTAGAATTTCGAGGATCTCAAATCGAAATGCAATAAAACATGATATGCATGATGATCTAATGTATAACAGTCCAAATTGAAAATTTGGGATGTTACAAATGCTAATGCCACAACTAAGAATGCCTACCAGAAACTCGTTGATGAATCAACGGAGATCAGCTGTCTGATGCTGGCTTGTATGGAGCCCGATTTGCAACAGCATTTCGAAAATGTTGAGGCTGACGATATGATCGAGAGTTTCAAGAGCATGTTTCAGACACAGGCTAGGACCGAAAGGTTCAACGTCTGGCGATCCTTGATGGATTGCAAGCTGAAGGAAGGTGATCCACTGAGCCCACAAGTGGTCAAGATGATCGGATGTGTGCAAGCTTTGGATCGGTTGGGCTTTCCGCTCTTGGATGAGCTGGCTACTGATGCTGTTCTGGGTTCTCTTCCGCCCAGCTATGGGACGTTCATCTCAAACTATCATATGCATGGCATGGATAAGAAGCTCACTGAATTGCATGGGATGCTCAAAGTGGCAGAGCAGGATATTAAGAAAGGCACGCATCAAGTGTTGATGGTGCAGAAATCGGCTAAGTTCAAGAAGAGTTGGTCCAAGAAAAAGGCTAAGGCAAAGGGCACGGAGACGGTAACCTCCGCCGCTGCGCCAAAGTCTGGACCAGACTCGAAGACCATTTGCTATCATTGCAAGGAAACTGGTCACTAGAAGAGGAACTATAGCAAGTGGCTTGCAGAGAATGGCAAGAAGGCCGGAAATGGTTCTTCAGGCAAAGGTACACTTGTTGCCTATGTTATAGACATTTACCTTGCTGACATACCTAGTAGCTCTTGGGTATTTGATACCAGATCGGTTGTTCATATTTGCAACTCGATGCAGGGGCTGGTAAGAACTAGGCGTGTGGCACAAGGGGAGATTGACATCAGGGTCGGCAACAAAGCAAGAGTTGCTGCGTTGGAGGTCGGCACGATGCAGCTCCAGCTTCCCTCCAGATTCATTATGGAATTGAATAATTGTTATTACATTCCTGCACTTAGTCGAAACATTATTTTTGCCTCATGTTTGATGAGTCAAGGTTATGAATTCAATTTAAAGGACAATGGTTGTTCGATATTTTTTAATGGTATGTTCCACGGCTATGCACCCATTGTTGCTGGGCTATTTATATTTAATCTAGAACAGGAACCGGTCTATAACGTGAATATCAAGAGGCATAAGCCTAATGAGATAAATCCGACATACTTCTGGCATTGCCGGCTTGGACACATTAGTCTGAAACGCATGAAGAAGCTCCATGATGATGGGCTCCTAACTTCGTCCGACTTTGAGTCATTTGAGACATGCGAATCATGCTTGCTCGGCAAGATGACTAAGTCTCCTTTTGCAAAGAGTTGCGAGAGGCCGTCCGAGCTATTGGAACTTATACATAGTGATGTGTGTGGTCCAATGAGCACAACCGCCAGAGGTGGCTATCAGTACTTCGTGACTTTTACCGACGACTTGAGTAGATATGGATATATCTATTTGATGAGGCACAAGTCAAAGACTTTTGAAAAGTTCAAAGAGTTTCAGAACGAGGTTGAGAACCAGCTCGGCAAGACAATAAAGCTTCTACGATCAGATCGTGGAGGTGAGTACATGAGCCAGGAGTTTGATGATCATCTGAAAAGCTGAGGTATAGTACCTCAGCTCACACCTCCGGGTACGCCACAGAGAAACGACGTGTCGGAACGGAGGAATAGGACCTCGTTGGACATGGTCCAGTCAATGATAAGCAAATCGGATTTACCCTTGTCATTCTGGGGATACGCTCTAGAAACTGCAGCTTTCACACTTAACAGGGTACCATCAAAATCCGTAGACAAGACACCACATGAGATGTGGACCGGGAAGAGTCCCAGTTTGTCTTTTCTAAAGATTTGGGGTTGTGAAGCATTTGTCAAGCGACTTATGTCAGACAAGCTTACACCCAAGTCGGATAAATGAAATTCATGGGATATCCGAGGGAAACCTTGGGATATAGCTTCTACAACCGGGAGGAGAACAAAGTGTTTGTTGCTCGAAACGGGGTTTTCCTTGAGAAAGAGTTTCTCAGTCGGGAGGCAAATGGGAGGACGGTTCGACTCGAATAAATTCGAGGACCACTCGGGGACGGCTCGGCTGGTGATGAAATCATACCGGAGTGAGTCAGGGAACCCGTAGTGGAAGCGGCACCGGAACCACGGAGGTCGGAAAGATTGCGCAGAGTGCGCGATGTATTGTTGCTAGAAAGCGACGAGCCGACCACATATGCGGAACTGATGGTGAGCCCAGATTTCGAGGCATGGCTGGAGGCCATGAGATCCGAGTTAAAGTCCATGGATGAGAATCAAGTCTGGGACTTTGTTGATCCGCCACCTGGCGTAACTGCCATTGGTTGCAAATGGGTCTTTAAGAAGAAAACCGATGTGGATGGAAATATTCAGATCCACAAAGCTCGGCTTGTCGCTAAAGGTTATGAACAAGTTCAAGGAATTGACTACGACGAGACTTACTCGCCGGTAGCGATGCTGAAATCGGCGAGGATCGTACTAGCTATAGCTGCATATTTCGATTACGAGATATGGCAGATGGATGTCAAAACGACTTTCCTTCACGGAAATTTAACCAAGGACGTGTATATGATACAGCCCGAGGATTTTGTCGATCCGACTAGCACTAGTAAGGTATGCAAGCTCAAGAGATGCATTTATGGGTTGAAGCAAGCATCTCGGAGTTGGAACATTCGTTTTGATGAGGTTGTCACTGGTCTCGGTTTCATCGAAAGCAAAGAGGACTCTTGTTTATGCAAGAAGTTAAGTCGGAGCTCGATAGTGTTTTTGATCTTGAATGTGGACGACATACTACTGATCGGAAATGATGTTTCGATACTAAACTCGGTCAAGGAGTCATTGAATGGCAAGTTTTCGATGAAAGACCTTGGTGAGGCAGTGTATATTTTAGGCATTAAGATCTATAGATATAGATCGAGGAGGCTGCTCGGCTTAAGCCAGAGCACGTACATAGATAAAGTGTTGAAGCGGTTCAACATGAGTGAGGCGAAGAAAGGGTTCTTGCACTCTCACATGGTATAAGGCTAAGCGAGACTCAGAGTCCTTCGACATCTGATGAGCGAAGCAGATGAGTAGGATTCCGTATGCCTCGTCAATCGGATCCATCATGTATGCCATGACATGTACAAGGCCTGATGTTGCTTTTCCAATAAGCCTAACAAGCAGATACCAGGGCAACCCAGGTGAGAGTCACTGGTTAGCGGTAAAGACTATTTCGAAGTACCTGAAAAGGACTAAAGAGATGTTCCTAGTTTATGGAGGTGAGGAAGAGCTCGTCGTAAGGGGTTACGCCGATGCTAGTTTCCAAACCGACAGAGATGATTGTCGATCACAGTCCGGATTTGTGTACGTCCTGAACGGAGGGGCAGTGCACTGGATGAGTTCCAAGCAGGATACGGTGGTCGATTCTACCACAGAAGCCAAATACATTGCGGCTTGTGAAGCTGCAAAGGAAGGTGTTTGGATCCGGCATTTTCTGGATGATCTTGGTATTTTTCCCAGCCTCGGTGAAACCGTTGGACCTTTATTGTGAGAATTCTGGTGCCATCGCACAAGCCAAGGAGCCGAGGAATCACCACAAGGTCAGACACATAGATATGAAATATCACTTGATACGAAAGATCGTAAAGAATGGTGATGTAGAGTTATGCAAGATTCACACGGATGCAAATGCTGCAGATCCGTTGACTAAGCCGCTTCCACAACCCAAGCGTGAGGGGCACGTTAGAGCTATGGGCATTCGATGTCTATTTGATTGACTCTAGTGCAAGTGGGAGACTGTTGGAGATATGCCCTAGAGGCAATCATGTATGATGATATTTCCTATGTGTTTATGAATAAACATAGTCCTTGGACATTATCAATCATGTGTATCAGCAAGTACGTGACTTGTTTGTGGGACTATGCATTGTATGATGACTGTCCTAAAAGGTCCCTAGTCGAAAGGGCTGTGTGGACGCGCAGCCGACAAGACTAGCATATGACACGGTCGATGGCTCGGTCTCACTAGCCATGGAGCATTGGATGTTAATCGGATAATATGGACTTGGAAAGGTCTGGTCGGATACGATGTAGTCGGATCCGAGTCGAGATATGATCGGAGTCGGACAGACCCAACTATGAGACACAGCGATATGTCATGTGTGAGTCTCTAGTACAACATACGTTCTATGTCCTAAGACCTGAGCTGACGCATGTACTCGGGATGGTGACAGACTTGCTTTGGGCCGACCAAACGCTACTCCATGACTGGGTAGTTACAAAGGTAGGTTTCGGGTTTGTCCAATCCCATGCTGCGAGACATGGTCGAGCAAGATGGGATTTGCCCCTCCGATCAGGAGAGATATACTCTGGGCCCCTCATGTGATCCGACCAGGATAAGCATGGCCATGCGACAGGGATTATGAGATAATCCGGTTTGTGGTCGGTATCACTGGAACGAGAAAGAGGTCGGGCTAGCACAAGGATGACAGTCTCGCCTTGAGCCCGACAACATATATCATGCCGCAAAGGGAACAGAAGTGTAACATGTTGTACAGGTTCGCTTAACCAGCTTCATAGTCTGCTTGGTGGTCGGCACGCCTTGCTATAGGCCGCTACCAACCGTGCAGGTCGGAGGTGATCCGAACTGTGACCAAGCTGACTTGAACCTAAGGGGTCGCGCGCTTAAGGGAAGGAACCTACAAGGTCGGATCCGAGGACACTGGTCGGATGTGGTCCGAGCTGTATTTGGATTGTGGCCGAGTAGACTTGTGGGCTTTAGGGTACGTGCGAGGCCCAAGTGTTGAGCCCGCGACGGACGCCTATATAAAGTGGAGGTGCGGCACACTCATGCGGTTGATCGCTTCGGCACTGCGACTAGGGTTTGCATGTGTTGTGAATAGCCACCTCCACTCGCCGTCGGTTGTGTGATCGGACCTAGCAGTCCGCCGCACGATGTTCCTCCTGCACGCGCGGATACTGTTAGAGGCGGAGCACTTGCATCGCTGCAGCGAACCTGTACGAGGGATCCGACGATCGGCTATTCGAGGGAGATTAGACGAGGAGGAGACAAACCACGCGCACGTGCTGCCCCAACTCTTCTTCCACTGCACGGCACTATGCGTCTAGTGGTAACGATCTGTGATCCATCTACCGTAACATGTTCCTGGTTGTTCTGCCCATAGGATAATTTTAATTTGCAGTCGACGCACCCTACCGTAGAATGCCACAGTCAGATCTGTGTTCGGCTCTAACGCCGCTGAGTATGCGGCCTCCGTGGCGAGGTTGAGCCTCCGGTCCTTGGGTTGGAGCGCTCTGCTCTGGATCTAGGGCCAGAGCGATTATAGGCGCTATCTCCTGCACACAGTTTGATGATAGATTTAGGTCGTACTCATCGTGGCGGCAGGGCGCGACTGTCATGGGCTCGAATCCGTCGAAGATCAAGTATCCGCAGATGTCGGCGGTGTAGATCAAGCTTCCAAACCTGACCTGATGGCCAGGGCGTATCTGTCGATCTGCTCGAGATGGCCAAGCGAGTCTGCCCGCAGTGCAAAGCCGCCGAATACAAAGATCTGTCCGGGGAGAAAAAGTTTGCCCTGGACTGCGTTGTTCTAGATGATTGAAGGAGCCATCAACCCTCTCTTCGATGTCACAGTGGAACTCTCAATGAAAGCACCAATGTGGGTGGCGAAACCGGCGGATCTCGGGTAGGGGGTCCTGAACTGTGCGTCTAAGGCTAATGGTAACAGGAGGCGGGGGACACAATGTTTACCCAGGTTCGGGCCCTCTCGATGGAGGTAATACCCTACTTCCTGATTGATTGATCTTGATGATATGAGTATTACAAGAGTTGATCTACCGCGAGATTGTAAAGGCTAAACCCTAGAAGCTAGCCTCTGATTATGATCATTCTTGTCCTACAGACTAAACCCTCCGGTTTATATAGACATCGGATGGGGCTGGGGTCACACAGAGTCGGTTATAGAGAAAGGAATCTTCACATCGTAACCGCCAAGCTTGCCTTCCACGCAAAGGAGAGTCCCATCTGAATACGAGACGAAGTCTTCTATCTTATATCTTCATAGCCCAACAGTCCGGCATGTGCATATAGTCCGGCTGTCCGAGGACCCCTTCATCCGGGACTCCCTCATCGTTCCCTTCCTAGGCCTCGCCGTCGTCCACCGCCCTGGTGCTCTCGGCACGACGTGGTTAACGTGGTCAACGAACGACATCCATCGGAGCTGTACTGTATGTGGAGAGGCTGACAGCTGGGTCCACGGCCGCACATAAGGAAATGCCTCCTTATTACGCGCAAAATAATGATTCCTCCACCTGACATCTGGGACCCTCCGGAAGGGCCTCTGTATTTCACGAAAAAAAGTTCCCTCCACTGACAGGTCGGACACACTAACTATATCTTCGCACACAAGGAAGTGCCTTCTTATTGCGCACAAAAAAATGAATACCCCCCTGCCAGCTGGGACCCACCATAGTGGGAGGCTGACTTGTGGGCCTACTAAGTTGACGGGAATGGAGGGCTTTGTCAACTTAGTCAATATATGAACGATTCTAGCTCCAGTGACCGTACGATGTCCATCCAACCGCCGTAGTGCTTCTTCAACCTCTGGTCTTCTTGCTCCAGCCGCCCAAAGCAGCACCGGTCGTGCCGCCTGCTCCTGCCCCCCGTGGCCAGCTGTGCTACCGCGGAGGTCTCACCGCCCCCTACTACTCCCACCACTGGCCAGGCCATCCCTCCACTCACCCACACCCCCTGTTATTCTGCGGCGATGGCAGCCTCACACCGCTACCGAACCAGTGAACCCTCGTACTCCTCTCCGCGTGGGCATCCACTGCCGCGTCATCCCCGGCTCCGCGTCGTCCCCTTCCTAGGCCTCGCCGTCGTCCACCGCCGTGGTGCTCTCGGCACGGCGTGGTCAATGTGGTCAACGACCAACTTCCATCGGAAGAGAACTGTACGTGGAGAGGCTGACAGCTGGGTCCACGGCAGCCACAAGGAAGTGCCTCCTTATTACGCGCAAAATAATTATTCCTCCACCTGACAATAGGGACCCACCGGATGGGCCACCGTATTTCACGAAAAAATCGTTTCCCCATGACTGCTGGGACCCACCGGATGGGCCACCGTATTTCGCGAAAAAAATGTTCCCCCCGCTGTCAGCTCGGACCCACCGGAAGTGCATCCTTATTACGCACAAAAAAATGAATACTCCCCTTGCTAGCTGGGACCTACCTTGGTGGGAGGCTGACTTGTGGGCCTACTAAGTTGACGGGGATGGAGGGCTTTGTCAACTTAGTCAATATGAACGATTCTAGCTCCAGTGACCGTACAATGTCCATCCAATGGCCATAGTGCTTCTTCAACCTCTGGTCTTCTTGCTCCAGCCGCCCAAACCAGCGCTGGTCGTGCCGCATGCTCCTGCCTCCCGTGGTCGGTTGTGCTGCCACGGAGGCCTCATCGCCCCCTACTATTCCCACCGCTGGCAGGCCCTACGGCGACCGCAGCCTCACACTGCTGCAGAACCAGTGAACCCTCATACTCCTCTCCGCGCGGGCTTCCACTGCCGCGTCTTCCTCGGCTCCGCGTCGTCCCCTTCCTAGGCCTCGCCGTCGTCCACCGCCCTGGTGCTCTCGGCGCGGCTTGGTCAACGTGGTCAGGGAACGACTTCCATCGGACGTGGAATGCACGTGGAGAGGCTGACAGCTGGGTCCACGGCCGCAGCAAGGAAGTGCCTCCTAATTACGCGAAAAATAATGATTCCTCCACGTGACAGCAGGGACCCACCGGATGGGCCACCGTATTTGACGAAAGAAACGTTTCCTCCCTGACTGCTGGGACCCACCAGCTACATCTTCGCACGCAAGGAAGTGCGTCCGGGCAAAAAAATGATTCGCCCCCCTCACTGCTGGGACCCACCAGCTACATCTTCGCACGCAAGGAAGTGCCTGACAGTCGGGACCCACCTGGTCGAAGCGTGCGTAGCGTTGTCATTCTGGTCGCGAACGTGTACGTACATACTGGTCGATGTAGAGGCGCGCACGTGTTGTAGTAGAGGCGCGCACGTGGCATGTACACATACGTACAGCGGCCAGTGTGCAAGAAAGAAAATACGGCCACGTACGAACGTACGGGCGGGGTCTCGAACGCCTACTCGCGCATACGTATGGCCAGGGCTCGTGTACATGGCTGGGTCGGAACGGAGAAACAACATCGTCGTCGTGTTCATGGGGAGCCAACCGGCTGGGTCGGAACGGAATGCGTCGTCGTGTTCATCGAGAGGGCTTGGACGAAACAGGCGATGGAAACGAGGCCTGGCGTACCGCAGAACGGAGGAAACGGCCTTGTGTTCGACTGACCACGTTCGAAACGGGATCCTGTTCATCGGGAGGGGTCTGGCTTACCGCAAAATGGAGGAAACGGACTTGTGTTGGACCTCCTATGGTCGAAACAGGGTCCTGTTGATCGGGAGGGGTGTGGCGTACCACAAAACGGAGGAAACGGACTTGTGTTGGAGCTCTACGGTCGTAACGGTGGTCCTGTTCATCGGGAGGGGTGTGGCGTACCGCAAAACGGGACTCCACAGGATATTGTTCATCTCCACCGTCGACCTCCTCCAGCCTCCATGGGTTACTGTTCATCCACCGTCGACATCCTCCAGCCTCCACCTATGACTGTTCATCCACGGGCTCCTATTCATCCAGCCTCAACCACACGCTACTCCACCGGCTACTGTTCAACCACCCCTCTCCACGGGCTCCTGTTCAACCACCCCTCCATGGGCTACTGTTCATCCACCCCTCCACCTTCTACTGTTCATCCAGCCCTCCACGGGGTCCTGTTCATCCAGCCCCAACCGACTCGATCGATCAGGGTCCTGTTCATCCAGAGGCAACACCACGGGGTCCTGTTCATCCACCCCTACCACTCACTGTTCATCCACCCCCCCCGCAACGCTCACTGTTCATCCAGGGGCAGCATCGATCGACCTTAGTTAGCAGCAGTAGCGAAGGAATCGCTCGATCGGGTTCAGTTAACAACCATCAATCGATCGCTCGGGTTCAGTAACGCGTAGCCCAGGACGAAAAGCCCATTTTCTGTCATGATTTTTTGTCATAGAAGTAGGAGCCCACCACATCTATGATGATACCGGGTTTTGTCTCAATTATCTTCATAGAAGTGTCATAAGTATGACATAATTTTTTTTCGTTCGCCCCAAAATGTCACGGATGTGTCTTTTTTGTAGTACTTTTCAGTTCCTGAAAATTGTGCTCGCACTGTGGGGTCCACTTGAACTTTTTATCTTTCTTGAGGAGTTCAGTTAGAGGTTTAGCAACTTTGGAGAAGTTCTCGACAAATCGGCGACAATAGCTCGCTAAGCCAAGGAAACTCCGTACTTGCTTGACCTATTCAGGTGGAGTCCAATTAAGAACAGCTTGAACTCGCTCGGAATTGACAACAATACCCTTACCAGAGATTACATGGCCTAGGTAGGTTACTTCTGGGAACCAAAATTCACATTTGGAGAATTTGGCATAAAGGAGATGCTCTCGAAGTTTCATCAACACTAGCCTTAGATGCTCGACATGTTCCTCCTCATTCTTAGAGTAGATGAGTATATCATCGAGGTATACCACGACGAATTTATCCAAATACTCCATGAAGATCGAGTTCATTAACCGAGAGAAGGTGGCTGGGGCATTGTTTAAACCGAAGGACATGACGGTGTACTCGTATTGGCCATAACGAGTAACAAAGGCCGTTTTGGGAATGTCCCTGTTCATGATATTTATTTGATGGTAGCCCAACCTCAATTCCATCTTAGAAAAGACTGAGGATCCAGCGAGCTGATCATACAGATCATTGATCCTGGGGAGCAGATACTTGTTCTTTATTGTGACCAAGTTGACGGGTCGATAATCTACAACCATCCGATCCGTACCATCCTTCTTCTTGACAAAGAGGACGGGACAAGCCCATGGAGAAGAACTAGGATGGATGAAACCCTTTTTCAAGGACTCATCGAGTTGTTTCTTAAGCTCGGCTAGTTATAGTGGTTCCATCTTATAAGGTCTCCTAGATATTGGACAGTTCCTGGGATAAGATCTATCACGAACTCGACATCCTTGTCAGGTGGAACACCTGGCAGTTCTTCTGGAAAGACATCCGGAAAGTCATGGACTATCGGAATGTCTTCGAGGTCTGGCAAAGGACTGGCATTAAGGGAATAGAGCTGTCTCTTAGCTACTCGGGTCAAGACATTGACTACCTTGCCCGATGGATGTGTAAGTTGAACAGTCCTAGAGAAACAATCAATCTTAGCATGATGGGCTGACATCCAGTCCATACCCAAGATGATATTAATGTCTGAGGATTTGAGAGCTATCAAGGACGCAAGGAAAACAAGTCCATCGACATGAATTTCATTCCCATGGCTTACTTTAGAAGTTTGCCATCTAGAACCAGGAGTAGAAATTTCCATGGTAGAGGGCATGTCACAAAATGCGGTGTTATACAAACGAGCATAGCTCTCGGATATAAATGAATGAGATGCTCCAGTATAAAAAAGAACAGATGCCGGATGGCAGTTAACAAGGAGCGTACCAAGAACGACGTTGGGATCATGCTGTGCCTCTTCAGCTGAGACACAGTTCACATGCCACGTGCTGCGGTGGCCGGCTTGGCGTAGTACACCTTCCCTGTTGGCTTGCCACGACCAATAGCCTTTCCGTACTGGTTGGGGTTGGGGTTGTTCTGGGGACACTCTCGCATGTAGTGACCCGGTTCTCCACACTTGAAACATGTCACGGAGCTGGTGCGTGGGGGAGCATTGTTGGTTGAACCACCATAAGACTTGGCCAGTGTATACTGCTGGGTTGGACGAGGCGCCTGATAGGATGGCCTCGGTGTGAACCTGGGTGGCAGAGCGGTGTTAGGCACCCACACCCGGCACTTCTGAGAGCAAGAACCGGATGAGGAACCAATTTCAAGGCCGTGCTTGCGTGTTGCTTCGAAGTTAGTCTGACCTGTCTCAGCACTGATAGTCTTGTTCACTAGCTTCTGGAAGGATGTGCACTCGTGCAGTCGGAGGTCACGAGAAGCTCGGGGCTAAGTACCTTGCGGAACCTTGCCTGCTTCTTGGCATCGGTGGATACTTCCTCAATTGCATAACGTGCTAGGTTTCCAAACTCTCTGCTGTATGCATCCACAGTGAGTCTTCCCTGGGTGAAGCTGCAGAACTCCTCCCGCTTGCGATCCATAAGACCTTCCGGGATGTGATGCTCACGGAAAGCCTCACTAAACTCTGCCCAAATGGTGACCTGGCCAGCTGGTCGCATGGCCTCATAGTTCTCCCACCAGAGACTGGCGGGGCCTTCAAGATGATAGGCAGCATATGTGACCTTGTCAGCTTCGGCTACGTGTGCAAAGCGTAGCTTGTGGGTAATGCTGCGCAGCCAATCATCAGCGTCGAGGGGCTCGACGGAATGATGGAAGGTCGGTGGGTGCAACTTGATGAAGTCACTGAGAGACACCAAGTCGTTCCTCTAGTACTGTGCTGTGTTCTGCTCAAGGCATTCCACCAAACGGTTGGTCTCACGTTTGTTCCTCTCGGCCTCCAGCATGACCTCAGCCAAGGAAGGAGGTTGAGGTAGATCCGCATTCCTAGCCCCACTGCCTTCAGCCTGCTCCGGGGCAGCAGGGTTGTTGCGAGTGTTGACCATCCTAGGAAAACAAGACAATGGTTTAGACAAGGATAACAAAATTCTGACATAGAAGTGCAGAATGTAGTGGATGACTTGGAATGCAAGATGATCATCCGTACAACATGGTAATACAGAAACTGCCATATTTATACCATCGGTCATACACGCCATACATGGTTTAGTACAAGACCAAACTGAGGTACAACTGCGGTGAAAGGAAGATTACATCTCATCGGAGGCATCCCAAGCTCCTATACATTATTTTTCTACACCTCCGGAATCTAGTACACACTACGTCATATTCCACAAGACGCGCAGGACGGTGGAAATACAACTACTACAGACTACTAGTGTCGAGATCCAGCTGAGTCATCTCCGGCTCCATAGTAGTCCTCATAGAGATCCCCAGCATAGCCTAGAAGCGGGACGTGTGGATCCGGAAACTCACGATCACATCGGGACTGTGGACCATACGGACTCGGATGAGGCCTCGGCCCCACGAAGGGTGGAAGATGGCACCCACGCGAAGGCATGATACCTCCAACATCTGCATAATCCATGCGAGCTCGAAGACGTGTGCGGACAGGGTACAAGTCCCGCATATCCAGGTAACCAGTCTGCACGGCTGGTGCGAGCTGTGTTAGGGTAGCCCAGTGGTCCTGGCGGGTGTTGTATAACTCCATGCGTAAGGCATGGTTCTCTCGGTCTCTCTCCTCCAACATCTTAGTAGTAGTGCGAAGAAGTGGCTCCTCATGAGAAGCATCGGCATATAGCCCAGTGTAATAGCCCTCTTGGCCAGTGTGTGCCATCGGCAGATAGCGGAACTCAATATCATTCAGCGATGCATACCCAGCTCGGATGATGGAGATCATAGAGTAGGCAGCATCCTGCACGGACATCTCCACGGTGATACCAAGCCCATAGGACTAGTGCAGAGGCTCGGTAGATCCGGTATAAGATGGGAAGATCCTCACAGTGCAGATAAACTAACTCTGATTGAAGTCGCGAAACTGCTCCTCGATGGTATATTCAGGATACCATCTGTAGCCGGTCTCAGTCATCACTCGTACTAACATGGCCGTATGCCCGGGTACGTCAATGCCCTGGGCCAGTTGTACCACCTGGTGAATAGTGCGAGAAGACATCAGAAACACCAAATAATGCAAAGGCATTAGAATTCCTAACAGAAATTGGACAGCATAACGGCTGTAAATGCTCAAAAAAGATTTTGAGACACTTTGCAAAAGATTGCATAGACACTCAACAACATCATATCAAGGTTCTGGGTCCAACTTAACAACATACCGAAGTAGTAGAAATGAACCGGGGCTTGTAACCATCAATCCTATAAGTTACTACGGATTAGTAACACGTGAACCTGATAGAGAGAAGAGATCCTAGTCCCTAACCCCTGTGGAAAGAATGGACTGACTCAGACCAGAATGGCATGAGGTAAAGGAGTAAAAAGAGCCTTACGTTCCATCCCACAATCAATTCCCCTACATATAACTAAAGCATTTCTAGACTCGACATCGACCAGTTTGGCTTCACGAACCTACAGGCAGTCCGGCTCTGATGCCAACGCTGTCAGGACCCCGATTCCATGCCACACCAATCTAGCATGTAACACCTCATATCACTTTGCGGCCTCACGCACGGTATTCCCACGGGTGCGCCTTACCATGCCCGGGACCGTTTGCGCCTTTTGGCACACGTATATGATAGTGTCGCTAGCATCCATAAGACAAAGAACCCGGGCTGACATGGCTAGTCATGAACCCAAAGTGGCACTAACTTACAGGGACAGGCATACATGACCCAGCAACGAACGTGTCGATCAACAGCGAGTGAATCCCAAGTCGTACCAAGCTACAAGGACTTAAAGGATCACTGCATGACATTTCCCCGAAGGGACAGACACAGGAACGAAGAAGGACACATGCCGGCCAGCCTAACTGTTCCGGAGCAGTAGCAAGCTACCATGGCTCAGTGGAAGCACTAGGAGACATTTCCCGGTAAGAGAGGCTACCAAGGATAAACAACTAGATAGTGAGATCCTACACATACCAAGCATTTCAATCATACACACAATATGCTCGATATGTGCAAATACAACATGGCATCACAACAAAACTCTACAACTCAAGTACTTTATTTAAAGGCTCCAGAGAGCCATACATATCATTGATACGTCTCCAACGTATCTATAATTTTTTATTATTCCATGGTTTTATATTACCCGTTTTGGATGTTTATGAGCTTTACTCTACACTTTTATATCATTTTTGGGACTAACCTACTAACCAGAGGCCCAGCCCGAATTGCTATTTTTTTTGCCTATTTCAGTGTTTCGAAGGAAAGGAATATCAAACGGAGTCCAAACGGAATGAAACCTTCGGGAGCGATCTTTTTGGAACAAATGCAATCCAGGGGACTTGGAGTGGACGTTAAGCAACCCACAAGGCGACCACGAGGGTGCCCGGCATGCCCCCTGGGGGTGGGCGCGCCCCCACCCTCGTGGGCCCCTCGAGCGTCAACCAACCTACTTCTTCCTCGTATATATACTCCCGTACCCTGAAACCATCGGGGAGCACCACAAAAAACTATTTCCACCGCCGCAACCTTTTGTATCCGCAAGATCCCATCTTGGAGCCTTCGTCGGTGCTCCGCCGGAGGGGGAATCGCCACGGAGGGCCTCTACATCATCTCCGAGGCATCTCCTATGAGTTGTGAGTAGTTTACCACAGACCTTCGGGTCCATAGTTATTATCTAGATGGCTTCTCCTCTCTCTTTGAATCTCAATACAATGTTCTCCTCGATCTTCTTGGAGATCTATTCGATGTAACTCTTTTTGCGGTGTGTTTGTCGAGATCCGATGAATTGTGGGTTTATGATCAAGTTT
Source organism: Aegilops tauschii subsp. strangulata (assembly GCF_002575655.3). Taxonomy (NCBI): domain Eukaryota; kingdom Viridiplantae; phylum Streptophyta; class Magnoliopsida; order Poales; family Poaceae; genus Aegilops; species Aegilops tauschii. Next base: position 488,195,091 of record NC_053035.3, on the reverse strand, counting down.
ATCTATGAGGAATATTTGAATCTCCTCTGAATTCTTTTATGTGTGATTAAGTTATTTTTGCAAGTCTCTTCGAATTATCAGTTTGGTTTGGCCTACTAGATTGATCTTTCTTGCAACGGGAGAAGTGCTTAGCTTTGGGTTCAATCTTGCGGTGTCCTTTCCCAGTGACAGCAGGGGCAGCAAGGCACGTATTGTATTGTTGCCATCGAGGATAAAAAGATGGGGTTTATATCATATTGCATGAGTTTATCCCTCTACATCATGTCATCTTTCTTAATGCGTTACTCTGTTCTTATGAACTTAATACTCTAGATGCAGACAGGAGTCGGTCGATGTGTGGAGTAATAGTAGTAGATGCAGAATCGTTTTGATCTACTTGTCACGGACGTGATGCCTATATACAAGACCATGCCTAGATAATCTCATAACTATGCGCTTTTCTATCAATTGCTCGACAGTAATTTGTTCACCCACCATAATACTTATGCTATCTTGAGAGAAGCCACTAGTGAAACCTATGGCCCCTGGGTCTATCTTTTATCATATAAGTTTTCCATCTACTTTTATTTGCATCTTTTACTTTCCAATCTATATCATAAAAATACCAAAAATATTTATCTTATCATATTATATCTATTAGATCTCACTTTCGCAAGTGGCCATGAAGGATTGACAACCCCTTTATTGCGTTGGTTGCGAGGTTCTTGTTTGTTTGTGTAGGTGCGTGGGACTTCTGAGGAGTCTCCTACTGGATTGATACCTTGCTTCTCAAAAACTAAGGGAAATACTGACGCTACTTTGCTGCATCACCCTTTCCTCTTCAAGGAAAACCAACGTTGTGCTCAAGAGGTAGCAAGAGGGATTTCTGGCGCCGTTGCCGGGGAGGTCTTCGCTCAAGTCAAGACATACCAAGTACCCATCACAAACTCATCTCCCTCGCATTACATTATTTGCCATTTGCCTCTCATTTTCCTCTCCCCCACTTCATCCTTTCCATTTTATTTGCCCTCTCTTTCCCGTCGCCTTCCTCTTTCTCTTGCTCCTCGCATTTTCTGCCGTTATGTCTGAAATTGGGGAAATTATCGTTGATATGGAGCATAATAATAACATGGAAAGCTCCGATATAGATTTAAGTAACTTGGCAGAAAAAAATGCGGAAAAACGGTTTTGGATGGAAGAGGTAGATGAGAAAGACTTTCCACTTAGAGTCAGAAGTCCACGCTAGATGACCGATCTTTATGACCTTGAGGTTCCGATGCTCCTGCTGAAGAACCCACTATCTTACATACAAATTTTTTTCGAATCGGTAGTGGTAATATTATTGGAAAAGGGGTTATTCAAGATTTCTTTACTTGTGCCGGTGCTTTGCCCCTTATGGGTGGTTCTATTCTTCATAGAACTAGTAGTCTTGCGGATGCTATCGCCATGCTTATTGTTGAACTTGAAAGACAGTTTATGCACATGCACCCTTGCATACAAAGGATTTTCCTAGAATTTTCTAATATTGAGCATTCTTCTGTTAAGCGTGCCGCTACTATCTTTTTGGCACATGAGTTCAGATTCATAATTAAAGAGGCCAAAGAAATCTTTGCGCACTATAGGGTGGACGCTGGCCGCCCTCCCATAGAGACAATCCTCTTTGATCAAGAGGAAATAATGCGTTTTCAATCTTTAGACTATGTTGGTTTTAATGAAAACCTTACAAAAAAAGGTTCCTACCAATGTTCTACTTGATAGAATTTCCGAACTTAATAATATTTTTGCTCTTCGAAACAATGAGCTAGGATATTCTCTTGAGTATAGGCTCACGAAGTTCTGCCAAAAGAATGCTTATAACGATGAACTAGTTGTGCAATATGAAGGGCCAAGGGAGGAACCTATACCTCCCGAGATTGATCTTGGGCACTTCTGTCCTATTAAATTTAGCCATTTTGATTACTTTTTCTTGCCTCAAAGGAAACTTGCTGCTGAACGTAGAGAATACGAAATGAGTTTTCGTGATCTATCTTATTATTATGGCACTACTTAGATTTATCCTCGCTTTTATGCCTAGCTAGGGGCATTATACGATAGCGCTTGTTGGGAGGCAACCCAATTTTATTTTTGTTTCTTGCTTTTTGCTTCTGTTTAGTAATAAATATTTCATCTAGCTTCTGTTTAGATGTATTTTCATGTTTAATTAGTGTTTGTGCCAAGTAGAACCTATAGGATAACCTACGGTGATAGTTAATTTGATTCTGCTGAAAAACAGAAACTTTGCGCGCACGAAAATAATTTTAGTAATTCACAGAAACGTGCTTTTGCGTTGATTCTTCTTGCTGTAGATCAATAGACAGATTGCCCAGGACTTACTATTTTGGTAGGATTTTTAGAGTTCCAGAAGTATTCGAAAGTTACAGATTGCTACAGACTATTCTGTTTTTGACAGATTCTGTTTTTCGTGTGTTGTTTGCTTATTTTGATGCATCTATGGCTAGTATCAGGGGGGGGGGTATGAACCATAGAGAAGTTGGAATACAGTAGGTTTAACACCAATATAAATAAAGAATGAGTTCATTACAGTACCTTATGTGGTGGTTTTTCTTTCTTGCACTAACGGAGCTTATGAGATTTCCTGTTGAGTTTTGTGTTGTGAAGTTTTCAAGTTTTGGGTAAAGATTTGATGGACTATGGAATAAAGAGTGGCAAAAGCCTAAGCTTGGGGATGCCCCGGAAGGCATCCCCTCTTTCGTCTTTGTCTATCGGTAACTTTACTTGGAGCTATATTTTTATTCGCCACATGATATGTGTTTTGCTTGGAGCGTCTTGTATGATATTAGTCTTTGCTTTTTAGATTTCCACAATCATCCTTGCTGTACACACCTTTTGGGAGAAACCCAGAAGATTTGGAATTTATCAGAATACTCTATGTGCTTCACTTATATCTTTTGAGCTAGCTAGTTTTGCTCTAGTACTTCACTTATATCTTTTAGAGCATGGCGGTGGCTTTTATTTTGTAGAAATTGTTGATCTCTCATGCTTCACTTATATTATTTTGAGAGTCTTTTAGAACAGCATGGTATTTTCTATGGTTATAAAATTGGTCCTAGAATGATGAGCATCCAAGTTGGGTATAATAAAAACTATCATAGAAAGTGAATTGGATGCTATGATAAATTTGATGCTTTATAATTGTTTTGAGATATGAGGATGGTGATATTAGAGTCATGCTAGTGGGGTGATTATGAATTTAAAGAATACTTGTGTTGAATTTTGTGATTCCCGTAGCATGCACGTATGGTGAACCGCTTTGTGATGAAGTTGGAGCATAATTTATTTATTGATTGTCTTCCTTATGAGTGGCGGTCGGGGACGAGCGATGGTCTTTTCCTACCAATCTATCCCCCTAGGATCATGCGCGTAGTACTTTGTTTTCAATGGCTTGTAGATTTTTGCAAAAAGTATATGAGTTCTTTATGACTAATGTTGAGTCCATGGAATATACACACTCTCACCCTTCCACCATTGCTAGCCTCTCTTGTGCCGCACAACTTTCATCGGTACCATACACCCACCATATACCTTCCTCAAAACAGCCAACATACCTACCTATTATGGCATTTCCATAGCCATTCCGAGATATATTGCCATGCAAATTTCCACCGTTCCGTTTATTATGACACGCTCCATCATTGTCATATTGCTCTTTGCATGAATATGTAGTTGACATCGTATTTGTGGCAAAGCCACCTTCATAATTTCCATACATGTCACTCTTGATTCATTGCATATCCCGGCACACCGCCGGAGGCATTCATATAGAGTCATATCTTGTTCTAAGTATTGAGTTGTAATCTTGAGATGTAAGTAAATAAAAGTGTGATGATCTTCATTATGAGAGCATTGTCCCAAGTGAGGAAAGGATGATGGAGACTATGATTCCCCCACAAGTCGGGATGAGACTTCGGACTTTATAAAAATAAAAGAGGCCAAAGAAGCCCAAATAAAAAAAGAGAAAGGCCAAATAAAAAAAGAGAGAAAAAGAGAGAAGGGAAAATGCTACTATCTTTTACCACACTTGTGCTTCAAAGTAGCACCATGATCTTCATGATAGAGAGTCTCCTATGTTGTCATTTTCATATACTAGTGGGAATTTTTTTATTATAGAACTTGCCTTGTATATTCCAATGATTGGCTTCCTCAAAACGCCCTAGGTCTTCGTGAGCAAGCAAGTTGGATGCACACCCACTTAGTTTCTTTTGTTGAGCCTTCATACATTTATAGCTCTAGTGCATCGGTTGCATGGCAATCCCTACTCACTCACATTGATATCTTTTAATGGGCATCTCCATAGCCCGTTGATACGCCTAGTTAATGTGAGACTATCTTCTCCCTTTTTGTCTTCTCCACAACCACCATTCTATTCCACATATAGTGATATGTCCATGGCTCACGCTCATGTATTGCGTGAAAGTTGAAAAAGTTTGAGATTACTAAAGTATGAAACAATTTCTTGGCTTGTCATCGGGGTTGTGCATGATTAAATACTTTGTGTGATGAAGATAGAGCATAGCCAGACTATATGATTTTGTAGGGATAACTTTCTTTAGCCATGTTATTTTGAGAAGACATCATTGCTTTGTTAGTATGCTTGAAGTATTATTGTTTTTATGTCAATATGAACTTTTATTTTGAATCATTTGGATCTGAACATTCATGCCACAATAAAGAAAATTACATTGAGAATTATGCTAGGTAGCATTCCACATCAAAAATTCTGTTTTCATCATTTACCTACTTGAGGACGAGCAAGAACTAAGCTTGGGGATGCTTGATACGTCTCCAATGTATCTATAATTTTTTATTGTTCCATGCTATTATATTACCCATTTTGGATGTTTATGGGCTTTACTCTACACTTTTATATCATTTTTGGGACTAACCTACTAACCGGAGGCCCAACCCGAATTGTTGTTTTTTTGCCTATTTCAGTGTTTTGAAGGAAAGGAATATCAAACGGAGTCCAAACAGAATGAAACCTTCGGGAGCAATCTTTTTCGAACAAACGCAATCCAGGGGACTTGGAGTGGACATCAAGCAACAAACGAGGTGACCACGAGGGTGCCCAGCGCGCCCCCTGGGGGTGGGCACGGCCCCCACCCTCATGGGCCCCTCGAGCGTCAACCGACCTACTTCTTCCGCCTATATATACTCCCGTACCCTGAAACCATCGGGGAGCACCACGAAAAACTATTTCCACCGCCGCAACCTTCTGTATCCGCGAGGTCCCATCTTGGAGCCTTCGTTGGTGCTCCGCCGGAGGGGGAATCGACCACGGAGGGCCTCTACATCATATCCAAGGCCTCTCCTATGAGTTGTGAGTAGTTTACCACAGTCCTTCGGGTCCATAGTTATTAGCTAGATGGCTTCTTCTCTCTCTTTAAATCTCAATACAATGTTCTCCTCGATCTTCCTGGAGATCTATTCGATGTAACTCTTTTTGCGGTGTGTTTGTCGAGATCTGATGAATTGTGGGTTTATGATCAAGTTTATCTATGAGAATTATTTGAATCTCCTCTGAATTCTTTTATGTGTGATTAAGTTATCTTTGCAAGTCTCTTCGAATTATCAGTTTGGTTTGGCCTACTAGATTGATCTTTCTTGCAACGGGAGAAGTGCTTAGCTTTGGGTTCAATCTTGCGGTGTCCTTTCCCAGTGACAGCAGGGCAGCAAGGCACATATTGTATTGTTGCCATCGAGGATAAAAAAGATAGGGTTTATATCATATTGCATGAGTTTATCCCTCAACATCATGTCATCTTTCTCAATGCGTTACTCTGTTCTTATGAACTTAGTACTCTAGATGCAGGCAGGAGTCGGTCAATGTGTGGATTAATAGTAGTAGATGCAGAATCGTTTCGATCTACTTGTGACAGACGTGATGCCTATCACTACTGGAATCAGCTAATTTGCCATCTGCCAGCTCTTTGCCGTCTGCTAGCTGACGGCAAAGAAGCTCTTTGCCATCAGCTACCCAAAAGCAGACGGCAAAGAAATGGCAGACGGCAAAGAAGCTCTTTGCCGTCCGCGCGCTCTTTGGGTGCCCCGACCCCGTCGCCCCCGCCGCCCCGGCCCCCCGCCGCCCCACCGCCCCACCGCCCCGTCGCCCCCCGCCCCGGCCCCCCGCCGCCCCGGCGCCCCGGCCCCCCCGCGCCTCGGCCCCCCGCCGCCCCGCGCCCCACCTCCCCGCGCCCGCCCTCCCCCCCCCCCCGCCGCCCCAGGCCGCCCCCGCGCCCCGGCCCCCCCGCGCCTCGGCCCCCCGCCGCCCCGCGCCCCACCTCCCCGCGCCCGCCCTCCCCCCCCCCCCGCCGCCCCAGGCCGCCCCCGCGCCCCGGCCACCTCCTCCACCGGCCACCTCCTCCACCGCCTCGCCCCCCTCCTCCACCGGCCACCTCCTCCACCGGCCCTGCCCCAGGTGAGCCCCCCTCCATTTTTTTTCTGTTTTTTCTGTTTTTTTTCTTTTTAGTTTTAGTTTTAGATCTAGTTTTAGTTTTAGGTTTAGTTTTAGTTTAGTTTTAGGTTTAGATTTAGTTTTTTCCTTTTTTTTCTGTTTTATTAGTTTTAGGTTTATGTTTAGTTTAGATTTAGTTTTAGTTTTAGTTTTAGTTTTAGATTTAGGTTTAGTTTTAGGTTTAGTTTTAGGTTTAGTTTAGTTTGAGGAAAGAAGAAGAAGAAGAAGAGAAAAAGAGGAGAGGAGGAGAAGAAGAAGAGGAAAAAGGAAAGGAAGAAGAAGAAGAGGAGGAGGAGAAGAAAAAAGAAGAAGAAGAAGAAGAAGAAAAAAGAGGAGAGGAGAAGAAGAAGAGGAAAAAGGAAAGGAGGAAGAGGAAGAAGAAGAAGAAGAAGAAGAAGGAAAAAGGGAAGAAAAGGAAGCATAGGAAGAAGAAGAAGAAGAAGAAGAAGAAGAAGAAGAAGAAGAAGAAAAGGAAAAAAGAGGAAAAAAACCCCGACCCGACACGGCACCCCGACCCCGACCCGGCACCCCGACACGACACCCCGACCCCTAGACCCCGACCCCGACACCCCGACCCCGACCCCGACCCCGACACCCCGACCCCGAGCCTGACCCGACACCCCGACCCCGACACCGACACGGCACCCCGACCCCGACCCGGCACCCCGACCCGACACCCCGACCCCGAGACACCGACCCCGACACCGACACGACACCCCGACACCGACACCCTGACACCACACCCACCCTTACCCCGACACTGACACGGCACCCCGACCCCGACCTGGCACCCCGACCCGACACCCCGACCCCGAGACCCCGAGCCTGACCCGACACCCCGACCCCGACACCGACACGGCACCCCAACCCCGACCCGGCACCCCGACCCGACACCCCGACCCCGAGACCCCGACCCCGACCCCGACCCCGACACCCCGACCCCGAGCCTGACCCGACACCCCGACCCCGACACCGACACGGCACCCCGACCCCGACCCGGCACCCCGACCCGACACCCCGACCCCGACACGGCACCCCGACACCGACACAACACCCCGACCCCCGATACCTCCCGAAAAGGTGTTCTTTGGCCTTCCAGAAGCCGACGGGGTCATATATTTGTGAATTATTAGTTAGGTCATATATTTTTCGATTTTGTTATGAAAAACATCATATATAATTGTGTTGATCGGGTAGTTTTAAATGTGCAGTTGTTTCATCGCTGCGAGGTTTGGTGTTCGACGACCTCGCCGTGTGTTTGACGAGCTCTGCCCCTTCGTTCGTGGGTGAGCACAAATGACATGTCCTCCTCCCCCATTAATTATTTGATCTATTCCGATGAAACTTGATAGCTAGCTATATATGTGTCTTGAATCATCAGTATGCGTAACCAATATGTGTCTCCCGTTCGAAAGCGTCATAGTTATAAATATGCATGCATTTGCATATTTATAACCTTGATTCTTTCGAATTGTCCAACGCTATCCATGGACAGCCCGAGTATGTTTAGATTGGGTTCGTTTTCCCATATGCTTTCCTCCGGATCCAACGCATAAATTTCGTCAGTGCCTCCCCTGTTGTTCTCCGGATACACATCCTCTCTGTTTATTGCAGAGACGTGTATCAGGAGAACAGCGGGGAGGTGCTGCCGAAATTTTGCGTAGGATCTGGAGCATAGCATGGGAAAATGAACCCAATCTAAACATACTCGGGTGGGATTAGGACCTATCATTACCTATTAGAGTGTAGGTTGCATGGACGTAATAAAATTGACAAAGTAGATCAACTGATGAATATATACATGGTGAATTATATATATATATATATTGGTTGTGTGTCTAGTAGCTCTGAAAGTCAAGATGAGTGATCGTGCGTGGATGTACACCGGTCACACTGGTCAGAACAAATGGAGCACTGAATGGTTCACAAAAACCAAGGGGTTTGTGCGAGCCGCATTTGCAAATGGCCAGAGGAAAACCTGGTGCCCCTGTTTACGGTGCGGCAATTGGGAAAAGAGGACAGAGGCTGAAATGGGCAAACACCTGCAGAAGAGTGGTTTTACGCCCGATTATACGGTGTGGACATTTCATGGTGAGTCTGCCCAACGTGACCGAGCTGAGGTGGATCGTCGTCGCACCGACGAGCATGGTACCGGGATGGAAAACATGGTGCAAGAGTTTAATGATGCTGGGGATTCGGACGAGGAGATGGAGGAATCTGCAAAGGCCTTCAATGAAATGTTGGAGTCTTCAAAACATCCGCTCCATGAGCACACTGAGCTTTGTCAGTTGGATGCCATCTCACAAGTAATGGCTCTGAAGGCTCAGTTCAACTTGGGCAGAGAATGCTACGATGCAATGATGACAGTATTTGGACGCTTTCTACCCAAAGGCCATGTAATGCCTGCAAACCTGTACCAGTCGGACAAAATCCTCCGTGCACTGAAGATGCCCTATGATAAGATACATGCCTGTGAGAAAGGATGTGTCTTGTTTAGGCTTGACTATGCGGACTTGAACTATTGTCCCATTTGCAAGTCTTCCAGGTATGTTGTGGTAGACAACGGTATGGGTGAGAAGACACAGACTAAAATCCCCATTAGTGTTCTTCAGTATATGCCAATCGTACCAAGACTTCAACGTCTTTTCATGGTCGAAGAGACGGCCAGACAGATGACATGGCACAAAACGGGCAAAAGAACCGAACTAGATGCAGATGGGAATCTGATGATTGTACACACATCGGATGGTGTTGCGTGGAAAAAGTTTGATGAATTACATGGTGACAAAGCGGCAGATCCGAGGCATCCTTGAATCGGCATCAGCACGGATGGGTTCAGTGTGTTTGGTATGACGGCAGCCCAATACAGTTGTTGGCCCGTATTTGTCTTTCCACTCAATCTCCCCCCCGGACAGATTATGCAAAGAAAGAACATTTTCCTGACGTTGATAATTCCAGGGCCCAACTATCCGGGGAAAAATATGAATGTGTACATGCAACCGCTTAAGGACGAATTGCAAGAAGCCTGGGATAATGGGTTCAAGACATACGATGCCTATAGCAAACGGAACTTCATAATGCGTGTCTGGTACATGTACTCGACGCATGACTTGCCGGCGTATGCGCTATTCGTTGGCTGGTGTGTGCATGGAAGGTTCCCGTGCCCCACATGCAAGGGAGCTCTTGAGTTTCGTTGGCTTCAGGCCGGTCGCAAGTTTTCTTGCTTCGACATGCATAGACAGTTCCTGAATCCTCGCCATAAGTTCAGGAAAGACAAGAAGAACTTCATCAGAGGTAGAGTTGTCAAAAACTCTGCACCACCTTCATCAGAGTTAGAGCTGACCCATTTGGTTAGTTTGCCTACAGTGGCAGACGGCAAAGAGTAAACGAGTTTGCCGTCAGCGGCGGACGGCAAAGGCCTGCCATGTAGTGACGTGTAGATGACATCATACGGCGGACGGCAAAGGCCTGCCGTTAGCCACTTAACAGACTGAGAGCACAATTATTGCCGTCCGCCCTCTTTGCCGTCTGCGGCAGACGGCAAAGGGCCTTTGCCGTCAGCCGTCAGGAAGTAGACGGCAAAGTAGCTGTTTACCGTAGCCTACTTTGCGGGAGCCTTTTGCCATCCGCGGCTGACGGCAAAGGCCTTTGCCGTCCGCCGTTCATGCCTTTGCTGTCCGCCATGGCAGACGGCAAAATAGTTGTTTCCTGTAGTGTATATACATGATCATGGCTAGATAATCTCATAACTATGCGCTTTTCTATCAATTGCTTGATAGTAATTTGTTCACCCACCGTAATACTTATGCTATCTTGAGAGAAGCCACTAGTGAAACCTATGGCCCCCGGGTCTATCTTTTATCATATAAGTTTTCCATATACTTTTATTTGCATCTTTTACTTTCTAATCTATATCATAAAAATACCAAAAATATTTATCTTATCATATTATCTCTATCAGATCTCACTTTCACAAGTGGCCGTGAAGGGATTGACAACCCCTTTTTTGCGTTGGTTGCGAGGTTCTTGTTTGTTTGTGTAGGTGCGTGGGACTTCTGAGGAGCCTCCAACTGGATTGATACCTTGGTTCTCAAAAACTGAGGGAAATACTTACGCTACTTTGCTGCATCACCCTTTCCTCCTCAAGGAAAACCAACGCAGTGCTCAAGAGGTAACAATCATTCACACAGATAGGGGTCACACAACCCAGCATTCAAGTCATACAAACATACAAGCCATAAGCGGAAGCAACATGTCTGGGTACAGACATCTAGAAAGTAAAAGGGCTTGTGGAAGCCTAACTATCCTACAAGGGTCCACCATGTGCTCAGGATCACCACCTGGGCGTCATGCTACTCGTCGACATCAAGGTCTACGTAGAACCCATCGGAAGGGGTTGCAGCATCTTCTGTAAAACGTAAATTAAGCAAACATGAGTACAAAGGTACTCAGCAAGTCTTACATCATAACCTACATACATGCACATTATCAAAGAAGGGATGGTGGGCTTATTGCAGCAAGCCAGCTTTGACTCTTGGCTAAACTATCTTACGAGACTCCAACTTGTAATTGTTTTGCGCATTCGAGTCCACTACACACCATATCAATACACTACCAGGGATCCACCTTTGTCATCCTACGGAAGAGCCATCCATGGCACTCACGCTTATCTTGAGGTTTTTAGTAGTTTCCATTTACTTGTCCATGAACTGTACAGGAAACCAAGTAGTCCTTTACCACGGTCGCGGCTATTCGAATAGATGATGTTAACCCTACAGGGGTGTACTTCTTCATACATGTTTCCACCACTTAGCGTCTGCACACGACATGTGCTCGGCAGACTTCAATCGAAAGCCGACGTGGGTGTAGACCACGACCTACCTAAACACCTAAGTCTCTAGTCCAGGTTTATCGCCTATTCAGGTTCCAACCGCAAGGAGTCCGGCCGAGGTTTCCACATACGGCCCCAAACGATGTGTACAGGGTTCCGAGACACCTAACTGGTGCCCGGCATGCCCGGCTACATACCTACCGCATCACAACCCACCCCGAGGGTCAGCGCTGCCCACAGCCTCCAGTATGCTACAAACACCAGAAACTACTTGCCACTCCTGGATAGAGGACTAGGGTGGTTAAGAAGTCGAGCGGGGTCATATTTCAGGGCCCAATGCATGGTAGTAGCTGAATCTTAAATCACGCATACAGATCTCAGTGCTTAAGGACGGTTCCAATGAAACAACCCACCATGTACTCCTACATGGCCTCTCATCGATACCTTTACCAAATCATGTTCAACACATCAATCTCATTACGGACATGATCATTTCACTCTAGCCCATCACCCAGATGAACCAGACCTGACGCAACTCTAAGCATAGCAGGCATAGCAAGGTAGGAAACACATACACATGGCTCAATCAACTCCTACACATGCTAGTGGTTTTCATCTAGTTACTGTGGCAATGACAAGTCATGCAGAGGAAATGGGTTCAACTACCATAGCACACAGCAGTTTGAATCGTGTTGTCTTAATGCAATAAATGAGAGCAGGAGCGAGAACATGGGATTGTATCGATATGATCAATTGGTTGTTTGCTTGCCTGGCAGGTCCGTAGTCTGATACTGGTCTTTGTTCGGGTACTCGCGGTAATCTTCTGGGGTAGAACCTACCGCAGAGAGCACCGATATACAATCAATACCAAACAATGTGCAACAATATGACGCATGCATGAGACATGGCAAAATGAGTGTATTGGGCTAATGCAACTATGACCAGATGAGTTTGAGCCATTTTGAACCAAAGATTCAAATTCCAAACTCATATGTGATCTTAAATAGTGCTTTATCATGTTTTGCACTAAACATCAAGTTAACTTCTTTAAACATGCATTAAACCAGTACAAGTGGATAGATTGAATTTTTCTGATCATTTTTCATATATAACACTTTGCATTTGGAGTTACAGATTATTTTCTATGAATTTTTGAAGTTAGCACTATTTTCTAAAATTTCCTGATTAAGAATAAATCCAGAAAAGTGCATTACTCCGTCAACATTGCATCAGCAGGTCAACTGGGCCGGTCTAGGTCAAACCTGACCAGTGGGACCCACTGGTCAGTGTCTCTGTTAATTAACTAAGTTAATTAGGATTAGCTTAATACTAAACTAGGTTTGACCAAATGGCAGGGCCCACATGTCAGTGACCCAGGGGAGTTTAGCCGCCAGCGCCGTCCAGACTCGACAGAGGTGCGGGTTTCGCCCTCCGGCGACCAAATGGACGGCGGAGGCCATCTGCGGGTAGCTGGGAGTGAGCCGCGTCGAGGGGTGGTGGTGGTGGTTGAGCTCAAGGTCACCGGAAACGACGCCGATGACGAGCTGTGCGGCTGCCGGAGTTCGGGCGAGGACGAACTCGTCGCTGTGGTGGTCTTGGAGGCTCGAGGCCAGCTCCTACGTGGCCTAGGAGGTGCTGTGAAGTTAGTGGTCATGGTGGTGTGGCCGTTGGGTGGCCGGAGCTACGTCGGCGAAGAGCTCAGGCGGCAGCGCGTGCGGTGAAGCTCTTTGTAGTCGATGCAGTGGATGGCAGAGAGAACGAATAGGATGGGGAGAGGCAGAAGCTCACGGTGGTCACGATGAGCTAGACGGCATGGTCGGGGACGAGCTGGAGCGGCGGTGACGGCGAAGGGGATCTCCGGCCATGGCGGAGTCGGGCGAGGTCGGTGTAGTGGCTCCGGGGCGAACGAGCGCTCGGGGCTCTGTCTGCTCGATGGAGAGGAGGGTGGCGGAGCTACTGGACATGGCGAGACGGTGCAGAGACGACGGTGGCCGTGTCTACGACGGCGAGGCGGTTGTGGCTGCATCGGCCATGGCGCAGGGGAGCGAGGGAGATGCGTTGGGGCGAATGGAGGTGTCCAGGGGGTCGAGGGGGCGACGTGGAGGTCGACTAGGCGTCCAGGGGGCCGAGAGGCAAGCAGGTGGCGTCGTGGCGAGCTCACGCTCGTCGGCGTCACCTCCCTGCCTGCCTAGCGAGGACGAAGCAGCTGGCTGGCATGGGCCAGCTCAGTGCTGGGCCACCAGGTGGGCCGGGTGGAGGCTTTGCCAGGTAAGTTAGCTTTTTCCTTTTATTTCTATTTTTCTTTTCTTCTGTAAGTTTGTGGCATTTCTAAAAATACCTAAACACTTTCAAAAATCACCAAACTGCACATGCCCACTGTTTAGAATATATCCAACATGGAACATTTTAGTTTGGGATTATTTGGACATTTAAAATATTTACTAGCATTTAAATGCCCAAATGCAATTAACATATGATTTAATCCAGTGACCTTAGGATGACCTAGAAAAGTGTGCACCATTTTTGTCAAAGGTTTAAGACCAAGGCAAAGATGATGAACATTTTAAAAGGTCATTTCAGGTTCATTGAAAATAATTTTAGTAAACCCTAGTTGGTTTCAGGGGGTGCTGGGGGTTCTGTCATCCCCATTTCCAAGTTTCTTATCAAAGTAAACATGATGCAAACACTCTAATGCATGAACTAGCTAGGGTGTGACAATGAGTGAATACATAGACAAAACATAGTGTCCCTAGTATGCCTCTACTTGACTAGCTCATTAATCAAAGATGGTTAAGTTTCCTAACCATAGACATGTGTTGTCATTTGATGAACGGGATCACATCATTAGGAGAATGATGTGATGGACATGACCCATCCATTAGCTTAGCATTATGATCGTTATAGTTTCATTGCTACTGCTTTCTTCATAACTTATACAAGTTCCTCAGACTATGAGATTATGCAACTCCTGAATATCGGAGGAACACTTTGTGCGCTATCAAACGTCAGAACGTAAATGGGTGATTATAAAGATGCTCTACAGGTGTCTCCGAAGGTGTTTATTGGGTTGGCATAGATCGAGATTAGGATTTGTCACTCCGTGTTTCGAAGAGGTATCTCTGGGCCCTCTCGGTATTGCTCATCACTATAAACCTTGCACGCATTGTGACTAATGAGTTAGTTGCGGAATGAAGTATTACAGAATGAGTAAAGAGACTTGCCGGTAACGAGATTCAACTAGGTATGATGATACCAACGATAGAATCTCGGGCAAGTAACATACCGATGACAAATGGAACAACGTATGTTGTTATGCGGTTTGACCGATAAAGATCTTCGTAGAATATGTAGGAGCCAATATGAGCATCTAGGTTCCGCTATTGGTTATTGACCAGAGATATGTCTCGGTCATATCTACATAGTTCTCGAACCCGTAGGGTCCACACGCTTAATGTTCGATGACAATTTGTATTATGAGTTATGTGTTTTGATGACCGAAGTTTGTTTGGAGTCCCGGATGAGATCACAGACATGACGAGTAGTCTCGAAATGGTCGAGACATAAAGATTGATATATTGGACGGCTATATTCGAACACCGGAAGTGTTTCGTAGAAGTTTCGGATAAAACCGGAGTGCCGGAGGGTTACCAGAACCCCCCAGGGGAACTATTGGGCCACATGGGCCTTGGTGGAGAGAGAGAGGGGCGGCCAGGGCAGGCCGTGCGCCCCCTCCCCCTTGGGTCCGAATTGGACTAGGGAAGGGGGCCGGCGCCCCCCTTTCCTTCATTCCCCCTCTCTCCCTCTTGGTGGGATCCTACTAGGACTAGTAGTCCTAGTAGGACTCCCCTTGTGGGGCGCGCCCTAGGAGGGCCGGCCGGCCTCCCCCTTGCTCCTTTATATACAGGGGAGGGGGGCACCCTAGAACACACAAGTTGATCTTTTAGCCATGTGCGGTGCCCCCCTCCACAGTTACACACCTCGGTCATATCGTCGTAGTGCTTAGGCGAAGCCCTGCGCCAGTAACTTCATCATCACCGTCGCCATGCCGTCGTGCTGACGTAACTCTCCCTCGGCCTCAACTGGATCAACATTACGAGGGACGTCATCAAGCTGAACGTGTGCTGAGCACGGAGGTGCCGTACGTTCGGTACTTGGATCGGTTGGATCACGAAAACGTTCGACTACATCAACCGTGTTAACTAAACGCTTCCGCTTTCGGTCTACGAGGGTATGTGGACACACTCTCCCCTCTCGTTGCTATGCATCACCTAGATAGATCTTGCGTGATTGTAGATTTTTTTTGAAATTACTGCGTTCCCCAACAGTGGCATCCAAGCCAGGTCTAAGCGTAGATGTTATATGCACGAGTAGAACACAAAGAGTTGTGGGGGATAATAGTCATACTGCTTACCACCTACGTCTTACTTTGAATCGGCGATATTGTTGGATGAAGCGGCCCGGACCGACATTACATGACCGCGTTCATGAGACTGGTTCTACCGATGTGCTTTTGCACATAGGTGGCTGGCGGGTGTCTGTTTCTCCAACTTTAGTTGAATCGAGTTTGACTACGGCCGGTCCTTGTTGAAGGTGAAAACAGCACACTTGACGAAAAATCATTGTGGTTTTGATGCGTAGGTAAGAACGGTTCTTGCTAGAAGCCCATAGCAGCCACGTAAAACTTGCAACAACAAAGTAGAGGACGTCTAACTTGTTTTTGCAGGGCTTGCTGTGATGTGATAAGGTCAAGGCATGATGTGATATAAATTGTTGTATGAGATGATCATGTTTTGTAACAAAGTTATCGGCAACTGGCAGGAGCCATATGGTTGTCGCTTTATTGTATGCAATGCAATCGCCATGTAATTGTTTTACTTTATCACTAAGCGGTAGCGATAGTCATAGTAACAATAGTTGGCGAGACCACAACGATGCTACGATGGAGATCAAGGTGTCGCGCCAGTGACGATCGAGATCATGACGATGCTTCGGTGATGGAGATCATGAGCACAAGATGATGATGGCCATATCATGTCACATATTTTGATTGCATGTGATGTTTATCTTTTATGCATCTTATTTTGCTTTGTACGGCGGTAGCATTCTAAAATGACCCCTTACTAAATTTCAAGGTATAAGTGTTCTCCCTGAGTATGCACCATTGCTGCAGTTCGTTGTGCCGAGACACCATGTGATGATCGGGGTGTGATAAGCTTTACGTTCACATACAATGGGTGCAAGCCAGTTTTGCACACGCAGAATACTCGGGTTAAACTTGACGAGCCTAGCATATGTAGATATGGCCTCGGAACATTGAAGACCAAAAGGTCGAGCGTGACTCATATAGTAGATATGATCAACATAGTGATGTTCAGCATTGAAAACTACTACATCTCACATGATGATTGGACATGCACTACAGGAATCAGCTATTTTGCCGTCTGCCACGGCGGACGGCAAAGGCATCAACGACGGACAGCAAAGGCCTTTGCCGTCAGCCGCGGATGGCAAAAGGCTCCGGCAAAGTAAGGTCCGGCAAAGAGCTACCTTGTCGTCTGCTTCCGGGCGGCTGACGGCAAAGGGCCTTTGCCGTCTGCAGCGGACGGCAAAGAGCCTGCAGTCTTTGCCGTCTGCCAGCAGACGGCAAAGACTGCAGGCTGTTTGCCATCTGCTGGCATATGGCAAAGAGACCAAATAGGCATTAATTCTGTTTCTTCTTATACCCATTCATTTTCACAGAAAATCAAACACACATATATATACATAGTAGCAAGTTTCATCCATACATAGTACCAATATAGCATATCCAACACATGTTACCAATAGTAGCAAGTTTCATCCATACATATACATAGTTTCATCAATATTACACAGTTTCATCCATAGTTAGCAAGTTTCACAAAGTCTAAACAAAAACTAAAGACAAGCACTCCATATCTGAAATTAGAAGAAATGACCTAAAACTAAATATCTATTTTCCTAAAAACTATCTTATTACTAAGATCTTCTCTGGATCTTCTTCTTTTCTTCCAACCTGCATAACAAAAATACTAAGAGTCAACACCAGAAAGTACTAAATTTTGAGAGATATCCAGATCCTGCAACAGTACATTAAGAGCAAATTTTGTCGCTAAATAAGCATTGCAATTATCACAGTACAACAAGCAAACAAACACAAGAGTCATGTCCATAAAGCAAATAGATATACAGGCAAGCATAGGTGCAGAGAAGCACATATAGAGTTAGTAATAAACTTGGATAGATGGTTCAATACAAGCACATTGTAACAGTACCCATAGTAACTTAGATAACTTAACTACTTCTAAGTACTCAGAAGTAAAGCTGATTGTCCCTATTTTCAGTAAGTGATCATGCAAGAAGACAATTTCTTTTTATGGGTCTCAGTACCACTAGAAGGTCTCAGGACACAAGTTGCTCTTGCAGAAAAGATAAACAAACACATGCCACATATATTACCAATTTCATGGAAACAATAATGTTGGTATCTTTTCATATGCAGAGCCCTTTCTTTCTCCTCTTGGCTTAAGCCATAAAATCCACATGAGGCACCTGCAAGTCACTCCACTGTTGTTATGTTGTACAGTTCAACAAACACAATGACATAAGCACATCTTTTTAAAACAGGAAAATAGAGGGCTGAATTGTGGAGAGCAAAAGGGCGGCCTTGAAACTGATTGAACTAAAGGGTAGAGTTAGTATTATCAAGGCCAAAACCAAAAACAATCCCAGTTCTAACAGATGACATACACAACGTACAGACAAAAAAGGGCCATCTAAAATGTCTACTTGTTCTAGTGGCCAACACGTGGTAACAGGCAAAAACATCCACAAAGTCTCTCCTAAACCTCATAGCATTCATTGACAGCTGTCTTGTCAGGTGTGTTCTACTTGTTCATAAAGCATGAATGTCAAGAGCAACATGGATAATGCTGGATACATGGAGAACAGAGTCATATAACATTTCCAGTATCCAAATTTACTGTATTTAAAGCTAAGCTGAACATCTTGTAGGAACAAAAAGAAAAAAAATAGCTGAGTCTGAATCTGATAATAACAAAAATATATCAGCTGGGCAAAATATGGATGCTCAAGGCACGTGTAGATAGAAACTATGGCCAAACTATTTTAAGAGGACTTAAGAGGGCAAATCTTCAAGCACTATACGTATCTAACTCTGCACTAGTTTCCATTATAAACAAATAAAACAGAGTAAAGGGCGGGAAAAGGTTTATTTTTACATCTTGTCAGATGGAGGCATTTACTACGTAATATCCTGAACTTGGTGACATGTACTGGAAACAAGGAATTCATCATCAAATTGTGATATATATTAAATTGAGAAAAGATCAGGAGCCTACTTGTATGTGCATCAATTATATAAGCGGATGAAGTACAAGGATGTCAGCTACTTCTAGTTACGCATATAAAAAATAGTATCATCGATTGCATAAGCAGCTTGGCATTAACCCAGTAACAATCAAGCATGAGTTGTACCAGATTTTGATTTTACCAATAACCGAGAATACATAGTCGGCTTCCCATTTTCCTTCCAAGTAGTCTTTTTCTTCCAAAGGGACTTGTCTTTCATAAAAAAACGTACAAAAATAAAACACGTATATTTATCTGCTGATAACAAGTGGGATCAAACTAAGCATTCCATGGCAACAAGCAGCACCCTCATCTTGTTACAATAGCATGAAAATTCACATGGCATAATTTTCATCAACTTGATTGTGTGGAAATAAATATGATGGCTATTTTCACCACATAACAAATAGAAAGTTTGCACATATTATATAACAGAGAAGCAGTGTAATAGCAGGCCTAGTTAACAAACAATCAACTCTTGCCCAATAGATTTAGTGAGATGAATGAATTACTTTCCATCCATAAACAACAAAAATCAAAGGAACCAACAGGAGCATCTCATGGACATTTACTTATTAAACTAGTAGTTGCTTAACTAAGTAGCAGCTCTCACAAATTCTACACTGCTAGTGCTCACACGGTGAGAGAAGAGAAACAAAATAGCCAGTGATGCTAGTCTATCGATGGCTGTAACCTGCGAGTATCAGGAAACAAAGTGGCCACGTTTTTTGCATCAGGTTCAGTCCAAGAAAATTTGAGAGCCCCTAGAGAATTATCCAAGAGCACGGCAGCAATCATTTGGAAATAAAAGAAAATAGAGCGAGAGGGTCGACCTTCTTGTTCTATGGGAAATCATGGTGGGCAGGGCAAATGACCTCGCTGTCGACCTCGTCCAGCTCGTGGGGCTTGAGCATGGGGTCCTGGTCGTCGCCGTGCATGGATCTGGAGAGGGGGAGAGCTCCTGCTGATCTAAATCAAAGCAAAAATAAGTCTATTGGAATGGGGGACAGAAGGAAGGAGCGAAGGAGAGAGGAATCGATGGGGAGAAGTAGGGAGGGATCCTGTGCGGTGCGTCGTTGTCGCCGGCGAGCTCGAGCTCGGGCCTCCCGCAGGTCACGGTGGCGCGCGCCGAGCCGGGAGAGCCGGGTGTGTGGATGGGTGAAAGGCGGGGGGGTGGCGGCGTTGGGTACCCTTCCGGCTGGAGGAGACGAGGCGCGGTGGCGCGCCGGCCGGAGGAGAGCAGAGGCGCGGTTGCGAAGCTCGGCCCGGAGCTGGTCGGGGTCAGTGAGGACGGCGGCGGCGCGGGAGTGGACGGTGCCGTGGGGGCGGAGGAGGAGCGGCGACCCCAGCGCATCGGCGAGGCGGAGGAGGGCGCCGGCGGGCGGATGTGGGGGCGGAGTAGGGTTTGGTGGGGGGATGCGCTTCTTTCGGCCCATCGGGGGAAAATGAGATCCACTGGTCAGATCCGAAGATAGCCCCCCTCTTTGCCGTCCGCTGGCACTTCTTTGCCGTCCGCTGGCACTTCTTTGCCGTCCGCTGGCAGATGGCAAAGATTCTTTGCCATCTGCCAGCAGACGGCAAAGAAATAACAGATGACAAAGACCTTCTTTGCCGTCTGCTAACTCTTTGCCGTCTGTTGTTTGGTAGCTAATGGCAAAGACCTTCTTTGCCGTCTGCAAGCAGACGGCAAAGAACTGGCAGACGGCAAAATCCCTGATTCCAGTAGTGATGGTTTAGTTGATTTGGATCACGTGATCATTTAGATGACTAGAGGGATTTCTATCTAAGTGGGAGTTCTTAAGTAATATGATTAAGTGAACTTTAATTTATCATGAACTTAGTCTTGATAGTATTTTGCAAATTATGTTGTAGATCAATAGCTCGCGTTATAGCTTCCCTATGTTTTTATATGTGTTCCTAGAGAAAACTAAGTTGAAAGATGATAGTAACAATGATGCGGACTAGGTCCATGATCTGAGCTTTATCCTCATTGCTGCACAGAAGAATTATGTCCTTGATGCACCACGAGGTGACAGA
The DNA here is from genome assembly GCF_002575655.3 of Aegilops tauschii subsp. strangulata. Taxonomy (NCBI): domain Eukaryota; kingdom Viridiplantae; phylum Streptophyta; class Magnoliopsida; order Poales; family Poaceae; genus Aegilops; species Aegilops tauschii. The sequence continues at coordinate 488,174,344 of NC_053035.3, read as the reverse complement.
CCTATTGCAGGAGCAGACGCAGACGTTATGAACGTTTGGCTAGCTCAATATGATGACTACATGATAGTTTAGTGCACCATGCTTTACGGCTTAGAACCGGGACTTCAAAAACGTTTTGAATGCCACAAAGCATATGAGATGTTCCAAGAGATGAAATTGGTATTTCAGACTCATGCCCGTGTCGAGAGATGAGACCTCCAACAAGTACTTCGCCCAAAAGATGGCGGAGAATTGCACAGCTAGTGAGAATGTACTCAGAATGTCTGGGTACTACAATCGCTTGAATCAAGTGGGAGTTAATCTTCCAGATAAGATAGTGATTGACAGAGTTCTCTAGTCACCATCACCAAGTTACTGTAACTTCGTGATGAACTATAGTATGCAAGGGATGACGAAAACGATTCCCGAGCTCTTCGTGATGCTGAAATCGACGAAGGTAGAATCAAGGGATGACGAAAACAAGTGTTGATGATTGACAAGACCACTAGTTTCAAGAAAAGGGCAAAGGGAAAGAAAGGGAACTTCAAGTAGAATGGCAAGCAAGTTGTCACTCCCGTGAAGAAGCCCAAAGCCTAAAACTGAGTGCTTCTACTTCAAAGGGAATGGTCACTGGAAGCGTAAATGCCCTGAATATTTGGTGGATAAGAAGGATGGAAAAGTGAACAAAGGTATATTTGATATACAGGTTATTGATGTGTACCTTACTAGTGTTCATAGTAGCCCCTCGGTATTTGATACTTGTTCGGTTGCTAAGATTAGTAACTCGAAACATGAGTTACAGAATAAACAGAGACTAGTTGAGGGTGAAGTGACGATGTGTGTTGGAAGTGGTTCCATGATTGATATGAGCATAAATATGATTAGATCACGTTTATTGCGATACGACTATTCATCTAAGACTGAGAATAATTCTCATTCTGTTTACATGAATAAAACCTTCTATGGTCATACACCCAATGTTGATGGTTTATTGAATCTTGATCGTAGTGATACACATATTCATAATATTGATGCCAAAAGATGCAAAGTTGATAATGATAGTGCAACATATTTGTGGCACTGCCGTTTAGGTCATATTGGTGTAAAGCGCATGAGGAAACTCCACGATGATGGGCTTTTGGAATCATTTGATTATGAATCATTTGATACTTGCGAACCGTGCCTTATGGGCAAGATGACTAAAACTCCGTTCTACGGAACAATGGAACAAATGACTTATTGGAAATAATACATACCGATGTATACGGTCCGATGAGTGTTTAGGCTCGTGGCAGGTATCGTTATTTTCTGACCTTCACAGTTGATTTGAGCAGATATTGGTATATCTACTTAATAAAACACAAGTCTAAAACATTTGAAAAGTTCAAAGAATTTCATAGTGAAGTAGAGAATCATTGTAACAAGAAAATAAAGTTTCTACGATCTGATCGTGTAGGTGAATATTTGAGTTACGAGTTTGGCCTTCATTTAAAACAATGTGGAATAGTTTCACAGCTCACGCCACCTGGAACACCACAGCGTAATGGTGTTGTCAGGACCCCAATTCTATGCCACACCGATCTAGCATGTAACACCTCATATCACTTTGCGGCCTCACGCACGGTATTCCCACGGGTGTCGCCTTACCAGGCCAGTGACCGTTTGCGCCTTTTGGCACACGTATATGATAGTGTCACTAGCATCCATATGACAAAGAACCCGGGCTGACATGGCTAGTCGTGAACCCAAAGTGGCGCTAACTTACAGAGACAGGCATACATGACCCAGCAACGAATGTGTTGATCAACAGCGAGTGAATCCCAAGTCGTAGCAAGCTACAAGGACTTAAAGGATCACCGCGTGACATTTTCCCGAAGGGAGAGACACAGGAACGAAGAAGGACACATGCCGGCCAACCTAAGTGTTCCGGAGCAGTAGCAAGCTACCTTGGTGATACGTCTCCAACGTATCTATAATTTTTTATTGTTCCATGCTATTATGTTACCCGTTTTGGATGTTTATGGGCTTTACTGTACACTTTTATATCATTTTTGGGACTAACCTACTAACCGGAGGCCCAGCCTGAATTGCTGTTTTTGTGCCCATTTCAGTGTTCCGAAGAAAAGGAATATCAAACGGAGTCCAAACGGGATGAAACCTTCGGGAGCGATCTTTTTGGAACAAATGTAAACCAGGAGACTTGGAGTGGACGTCAAGAAGTAAACGAGGCAGCCAAGAGGGTACCCGACGCGCCCCCACCCTCATGGGCCCCTCGTGGCTCCACCGACCTACTTCTTTCTCCTATATATATCCACGTACCCCGAGAACAACCAGGGGCACCACGAAAACCTAATTCCACCGCTGCAAACTTCTGTATCCGCAAGATCCAATCTTGGAGCCTTCGTCAGCGCTTCGCCAGAGGGGGAATCGACCACGGAGGGCCTCTACATCATCTCCAAGGCCTCTCCGATGAGTTGTGAGTAGTTTACCACAGACCTTCGGGTCCATAGTTATTAGCTAGATGGCTTCTTCTCTCTCTTTGAATCTCAATACCAAGTTCTCCTCGATCTTCTTGGAGATCTATTCGATGTAACTCTTTTTGCGGTGTGTTTGTCGAGATCCGATGAATTGTGGGTTTATGATCAAGTTTATCTATGAGAAATAATTGAATCTTCTCTGAATTCTTTTATGTGTGATTGGTTATCTTTGCAAGTCTCTTCGAATTATCAGTTTAGTGTGGCCTACTAGATTGATCTTTCTTGCAATGGGAGAAGTGCTTAGCTTTGGGTTCAATCTTGCGGTGTCCTTTCCCAGTGACAGCAGGGGCAGCAAGGCACGTATTGTATTGTTGCGATCGAGGATAAAAAGATGGGGTTTATATCATATTGCTTGATTTTATCCCTCTACATCATGTCATCTTTCTTATGCGTTACTCTGTTCTTATGAACTTAATACTCTAGATGCAGGCAGGAGTAGGTCGCTGTGTGGAGTAATAGTAGTAGATGCAGAATCGTTTCGATCTACTTGTTGCGGACGTGATGCCTATATACATGATCATGCCTAGATAATCTCATAACTATGCACTTTTCTATCAATTGCTCGACATTAATTTGTTCACCCACCGTAATACTTAAGCTATCTTGAGAGAAGCCACTAGTGAAACCTATGGCCTCCGGGTCTATCTTTTATCATATAAGTTTCCAATCTATCTTTTATTTGCAATCTTTAGTTTCCAATCTATATCATAAAAATAGCAAAAAATATTTATCCTATCATATTATCTCTATCAGATCTCACTTTCGCAAGTTTCCGTGAAGGGATTGACAACCCCTTTATCGCGTTGGTTGTGAGGTTCTTGTTTGTTTGTGTAGGTGCATGGGACTTTTGAGGAGCCTCCTACTGGATTGATACCTTGGTTCTCAAAAACTGAGGGAAATACTTACGCTACTTTGCGGCATCACCCTTTCCTCTTCGAGGGAAAACCAACGCAATGCTCAAGAGGTAGCACATGGCTCAGTGGAAGCACTAGGAGACATTTCCCGGTAAGAGAGGCTACCAAGGATAAACAACTAGATAGTCAGATCCCACACATATCAAGCATTTCAAACATACACACAATATGCTCGATATGTGCAAATACAACATGTCATCACAACAAAACTCTATAACTCAAGTACTTTATTTAAAGGCTCCAGGGAGCCATACATATCATTCATACAGATAGGGGTCACACGACCCAGCATTCAAGTCATACAAGCATACAAGCCAGAAGCGGAAGCAACATGTCTGGGTACAGACATCTAGAAATTAAAAAGGCTTGAGGAAGCCTATCTATCCTACAAGGGTCCACCATGTGCTCAGGATCACCAGCTGGGCCTCAGGCTACTCGTCGACATCAAGGTCTATGTAAAACCCATCAAAAGGATTTGCAACATCTTCTGCAATTGTAATTACGCAAACTTGAGTACAAAGGTACTCAGCAAGACTTACATCCGATCCTACATACATGCACATTATCAATAAAGGGATGGTGGGGTTATTGCAGCAAGCCAGCTTTGACTCTTGGCTAAACTATCTTACGAGACTCCAACTTCTAATTGTTTTGCGCACTCGAGTCCACTACACACCACAACAATACACTACCGAGGATCCACTTCCGTCATCCTACGGAAGGGCCATTCACGGCACTCACACTTATCTTGAGGCTTTTAGTAGTTTCCATTTACTTGTCTATGAACTATATAGGCAACCAAGTAGTCCTTTACCGCGAACGCGGCTATTCGAATAGATGATGTTAACCTTGCAGGGGTGTACCTCTTCACACACGCTTCCACCACTTATCGCCGTTTACACGACATGTACTTGGCAACCTTCAAGCGGAAGCCCAACGAGGGTGTCGGCCACGGCCTGCCTAAACACTCACATCTCTAGTCCAGGTTTATCGCCTATCCAGGTTCCATCCGCAGGGAGTCCGGCCGAGGTTTCCACATACGGCCCCAAACGATGTGTACCCGGCCACGTACCTACCGCATCACAGCCCACCCTGAGGGTCAGCGCTGCCCACAGCCTCCAGTATACTACAAACACTAGAAACTACTTGCAACTCCTGGACAGAGGACTAGGGCAGTTAAGAAGCCGAGAGGGTCCATTGGTTTCGGGCCCAATGCATGGTAGTAGCTGAATCTTAAATCACATATACAGATCTCAGTTCTTAGGGACGGTTCCAATGAAACAACCCACCATGTACTCCTACATGGCCTCTCATCGATACCTTTACCAAATCATGTTCAACACATCACTCTCACTCTAGCCCATCACCCAGAAGAACCAGACCTGACACGACTCTAAGCATAGCAGGCATAGCAAGGTAGGAAACACATACATGGCTCAATCAACTCACACACACTAGTGGGTTTCATCTAGTTACTGTGGCAATGACAGGTCATGCAGAGGAAATGGGTTCAACTACCTTAGCGCAGAGCAGTTTGAAACGCGGTTGTCTTAAATGCAGTAAATGAGAGCAGGAGCAAGAACATGGGATTTTACCGAAATGACCAATTGGGTGGTTGCTTGCCTGGCAGGTCTGCAGTCTGATACTGTCCTTCGATCGGGTACTTACGATATTCCTCCGGGGTAGAACCTACCGCAGAGAGCACGGATAATACAATCAATACCAAAAAATATGCAACAATATGATGTATGCATGTGACATGGTAAAATGAGTGTGTTGGGATAATGCAACTGTAACCAGATGGGTTTGAGCTATTTTGAACCAAAGATTCAAAGTCCAAACTCATTTAAGATCTTAAATAGTGCTTTATCATGTTTTGCACTAAACAGCAAGTTAACTTTTTTAAACATGCATGAAACCAGTACAAATGGATAGACTAGATTTTTCTGATCATTTTTCATATATAACACTTTGCATTTGGAGTTACAGATTAATTTCTATGAATTTTTGAAGTTAGCACTATTTTCTGAAATTTCCTGAATAAGAATAAAAACAGAAAATGTATTACTACGTCAGCATTGCGTCAGCAAGTCAAGTGGGCGGTCCAGGTCAAACCTAACCAGTGGGGCCCACTGGTCAATGTCACTGTTAGTTAACTACCTTAGTTAGGATTAGTTTAACCCTAATCTAGGTTTGACTAAAGGGCAGGGCCCACATGTCAGTGACCAAGGGGGGTCAAATCCCTAGTCAAACTGGGCTGACTCGTCGGCGTTTAGCCGCTGGCGATGTCCAGACGCGGCGGAGGGTGCGGGTTTCGCCCTCCGGCGACCAAATGGACGGCGGAGGCCACCTATGTGCAGCTGGGAGCAAGCCGCGTCGAGGGGTGGTGGTGGTTGAGCTCAAGGTCGCCGGAAACGACACCGGCGATGAGCTTTGCGACTGCCGGAGTTCGGGCGAGGCCGAACTCGTTGTTGCTGTGGTCCTGGAGGCACGAGGCCAGCTCCTACGTGGCCTACAGGGTGCGGTGAGCTTGTTGGGCACGGTGGTGTGGCCGTTGGGTGGCCGGAGCTAAGTCGGCGACGAGCTCAGGCGGCGGCGCATGCGGTGGTGCTTGTTGCAGCCGCTGCAGAGGACGACAGCAAGAACGGAGAGGATGGGGAGAGGCAGGAGCTCACGGTGATCTCAGCGAGCTAGGTGGCGAGGTCGGGGACGAGCTGGAGCAAGCGTGACGGCGAAGGGGATCTCCGGCGACGGCGAGGTCGGGCGAGGCTGTTGTTGTGGCTCCGGGGCAAACGAGCACTCGGGGCTCGGTCTGCTCGATGAAGAGGAGGGCGGCGAAGCTCCTGGACACGGCGAGGCGGCGTGGAGACGACGGTGGTGCGGCTGCGGCTGTGTCGGCCATGGTGGGAGAGGGCGAGGGAGAGGCGCTGGGGGGAGAATGAGGTGTCCAGGGGGTCGGGGCGACGAAGTGGAGGTCATCCAGGCGTCCAGCAGCACGGGCGGCAAGCAGCTGGCGCCGTGGCGAGCTCGCGCGTGCCGACGTCACCACCCTGCCTGCCTGGTAGGGAAGAAGCAGCTGGCTGGCGCGGGCCAGCATAGTGTTGGGCCGCCAGGTGGGCCGGCTGGTGGGTTTGGCCAGGTAAGTTTGTTTCCCTTTTTATTTTGTTTTTCTTTTCTTTCTGTAGGTTTTTGGCTTTTCTAAAAATGCCTAAGCACTTTCAAAAATCATTAGACTACTCATGCCCACTATATAGGACATGTCCAATAGTAAACATTTTGGTTTATGATTATTTGGACATTTAAAATATTTTATAGCATTAAAATGTCCAAATGCAAATAGCATATGATTTAATCCAGTGACCTTATGATGTCCTAGAAAATTATGCACCATTTTTGTCAGAGGTTTTAGACCAAGGCAAAGATGATGAACATTTTAGAAGGGTATTTCAGGTTCATTGAAAAAGATTTTAGTAAACCCTAGTTGGATTAAGGGGGTGTTGGGGGTTCTGTCATCCCCATTTCCAAGTTTCTGATAAAAGTAAACATGATGCAATCACTCTAATGCATGAACTAGCTAGGGTGTGACAACTCACCCCCACTCAGAAAAATCTCGTCCCGAGATTTAGGATCCTTCGGGAAGAAGGTGGGGTACTCAAGTCGAAGACAATCCTCCCTTTCCCAAGTGGCTTCTTTCTCGGAATGGTGTGACCATTGAACCTTGAGAAACTTGATGTTATGGCGTCGAGTGGTACGCTCGGCTTGATCAAGGATGCGAACGGGATATTCCTTATATGTGAGATTATCTTGGAGATCAAGCGTTTCATGGTCCACTCCACGGATAGAATCCGAGAAGCAACGCCTGAGTTGAGAAACATGGAAGACATCGTGGACTCTGGAGAGGTGCGTAGGTAGTTCCAATTGGTAGGCAATTTCTCCTCATTTGGCAAGAATGCGAAAGGGTCCAATGTAGCGAGGAGCCAATTTGCCTTGGATACCAAAGCGATGGGTTCCCTTCAGAGGAGTAACCCGAAGGTAGGCCTTCTCGTCAACTTCGAAAGTCATAGCCTTATGTTTACGATCATATTGGCTCTTTTGACGAGATTGGGCTGTTTTCAACTTCTCACGAACAATGCGAACTTGATCTTCTGCTTCTTGGATCATACCCGGGCCAAAGAATTGTCTTTCCCCGATTTCTGACCAGTTAAGAGGCGTTCGACACCTTCGTCCATAGAGAACTTCAAAAGGAGCTTTGCCCAAGCTAGATTGATAGCTATTGTTATAAGCAAATTCGGCAAATGGAAGGCATTTCTCCCAATCCATTCCGAATGAGATAACAGAAGCTCGGAGCATATCTTCCAGAATTTGATTGACGCGTTCTACTTGACCACTTGATTGAGGGTGGAAGGCGGTGCTAAAGGAGAGACGAGTTCCCATAGAATTTTGGAAACTTTCCCAAAATCGAGAGGTGAAGAGACTTCCACGATCCGAGTTAATTTCCAATGGAACACCATGGAGAGACACTATTCGGGAGATATACAAGTCTGCTAGATGACTAGCGGTTATACTCTCACGAACAGGCAGGAAATGGGATACTTTGGAAACACGATCGATGACAACGAAGATAGCATTATTCCCTCTCTTGGTCCTGGGAAAACCGGTGATGAAATCCATACCAATTTTATCCCATTTCCATTCAGGAATAGCTAAAGGTTGAAGGGTGCCAGCAGGCCGTTGATGATCTGCTTTAACATGACGACAAACGTCACAATTAGCAATATACTGAGCAATTTCTCTCTTCATCCTAGTCCACCAAAACCTCTGGCGCATGTCCTGATACATCTTAGTACTACCGAGATGAATGGTGAGACGAGATTCCTGAGCTTCCTTAAGGATCAATCGCCTCAGGTTTTCGTACCTTGGGAACGACTAAGCGGTTTCCGAAGTATACGACTCCTTGATCATCAATGGAGAAACAATCCGCGACTCCTTTTTTAATGTTTCTCTTGATACGGGAGATTCCCGTATCTACCTTCTGAGCTTTGATGATATGATCAGTAAGGGTAGGTTTTGATACGTCTCCGTCGTATCTATAATTTTTCATTGTTCCATGCCAATATTCTACAACTTTCATATACTTTTGGCAACTTTTTATATTATTTTTGGGACTAACATATTGATCGAGTGCCCAGTGCCAGTTCCTGTTTGTTGCATGTTTTATGTTTCGCAGAAACCCCATATCAAACGGAGTCCAAACGGGATAAAAACGGACGGAGATCATTTTTGGAATATTTATGATTTTTGGGAAGAAGAATCAACGCGAGACGGTGCCCGAGGGGGCCACGAGGCAGGGGGCGCGCCCCAGGGGGGCAGGCGCGCCTCTAACCCTCGTGGGCACCCCGTAAGGCGGTTGACGCTCTTCTTTTTCCGCAAGAAAGCTAATTTTCAGTCCAATCGGAGTTACAGACCTCCGGATATAAAAGAAACGGTGAAGGGGCAGAATCAGGGAACGCAGAAACAGAGAGAGAGACAGAGAGACATATCCAATCTCGGAGGGGCTTTCGCCCCTCCCAAGCCATGGAGGCCATGGACCAGAGGGGAAACCCTTCTCCCATCTAGGGAGAAGGTCAAGGAAGAAGAAGAAGAAGGGGGCTCTCTCCCCTTGCTTCCGGTGGCGCCGGAACGCCGCCGGGGGCCATCATCATCACCGCGATCTACACCAACACCTCCGCCATCTTCACCAACATCTCCATCACCTTCCCCCATCTATATTCAGCGGTCCACTCTCCCGCAACCTGCTGTACCCTCTACTTGAACATGGTGCTTTATGCTTCATATTATTACCCAATGATGTGTTGCCATCCTATGATGTCTGAGTAGATTTTCGTTGTCCTATCGGTGATTGGTGAATTGCTATGAATTGTTCTTTTATGACATGCCGATGCATAGGAAGAGAGTTAGACTTCGTTTTTGCTTGATATATGTTACTTTGTGATCACTACTAAATTACAAATCATTGTTAATTAAAATTGGCTTTGATATACCTTGGGATCCGGGTGGATCCATTACTTGAGCACTATATGCCTAGCTTAATTGGTTTAAAGAAAGCGCTGCCAGGGAGACAACCCAGAAGTTTTAGAGAGTCATTTATTTCTGTTGAGTGCTTTTATATAGTCTAAAAACAAAAAAATAAAGAGGGGAACCGAAAACTTTTCAAAAAGGAAAGTGAAAGTGAGAAAGACAAGCATTGTTGAAGTGGGGGAGCTCCTTGAACTTTGTTCATGCTCACGGAAACTTTGTGAATCTTAATTACAGAAACTTTTCAACAAAAATAATTATCCCCTTTGTACAATTCCATTGTACTACAAAAATAATGTGCTAAGGTTTGCCTTTAGGATGTTTACAATGCTTGTTGGTTTGTGCGGTGCAGGACAGAAACTTTGGCTGTAGAGCGTGATTTTACAAATTTTTTACTAGAACGCCAAACGGTTCTGAAACTTTTTGCACTGTCTTGCTGTACAAATTGTTTATTTTTCCTAATTTTGGTAGAACTTTTGGGGTACCAGAAGTATGGTGAATGTTCAGATTGCTACAGACTGTTCTGTTTTTGACAGATTCTGTTTTTGATGCATAGTTTGGTTGTTTTGATGAAACTATCAATTTCTATCAGTTGATTAAGCCATGGAAAAGTTATATTACAGTAGACACAATACAAAAACAAAATATGAATTGGTTTGCAACAGTACTTAGAGTAGTGATTTGCTTTATTATACTAACGGATCTTGCCAAGTTTTCTATTGAAGTTTTGTGTGGATGAAGTGTTTGATCAAGGAGGTCTCGATATGAGGAAAAGGAGGAGAGGCAAGAGCTCAATCTTGGGGATGCCCAAGGCACCCCAAGTAAATATTCAAGGATACTCAGGCGTCTAAGCTTGGGGATGCCCCGGAAGGCATCCCCTCTTTCTTCAACAAGTATCGATATGTTTTCGGATTCGTTTCGTTCATGCGATATGTGCAAGTCTTGGAGAGTCTTTTGCATTTAGCTTTAACTTTTCTTTTATGCACCATGCTGGTATGATATAGTCCTTGGTTGATTTATAGAATGCTCATTGCACCTCACTTAAATCTTTTGATTATGGCTTTATAGAATGCTTCATGTGCTTCACTTATATCATTTGAAGTTTGGATTGCCTATTTCTCTTCACATAGAAAACCACCATTTGTAGAATGCTCTTTTGCTTCACTTATATTTGTTAGAGCATGGGCATATCTTTTGTAGAAAGAATTAAACTCTCTTGCTTCACTTACATCTATTTAGAGAGAGGACAGGAATTGGTCATTCACATGGTTAGTCATAAAATCCTACATAAAACTTGTAGATCACTGAATATGATATGTTTGATTCCTTGCAATAGTTTTGCGATATAAAGATGGTGATATTAGAGTCATGCTAGTGGGTAGTTGTGGATTGTAGAAATACTTGTGTCGAAGTTTGTGATTCTCGTAGCATGCACGTATGGTGAACCGTTGTGTAACAAAGTTGGAGCATGATGTATTTATTAATTGTCTTCCTTATGAGTGGCGGTCGAGGACGAGCGATGGTATTTTCCTACCAATCTATCCCCCTAGGAGCATGCGCGTAGTACTTTGTTTCGATGACTAATATATTTTTGCAATAAGTATGTGAGTTCTTTATGACTAATGTTGAGTCCATGGATTATACGCACTCTCACTCTTCCATCATTGCTAGCCTCTTCGGTACCGTGCATTGCCCTTTCTCACCTCGAGAGTTGGTGCAAACTTTGCCGGTGCATCCAAACCCCGTGATATGATACGCTCTATCACACATAAGCCTCCTTATATCTTCCTCAAAACAGCCACCATACCTACCTATAATGGCATTTCCATAGCCATTCCGAGATATATTGCCATGCAACTTCCATCATCATCATATACATGACTTGAGCATTCATTGTCATATTGCCTTGCATGATCATAAGATAGCTAGCATGATGTTTTCATGGCTTGTCCGTGTTCTGATATCTTTTCTATGCTAGATCATTGCACATCCCGGTACACCGCCGGAAGCATTCATATAGAGTCATATCTTTGTTCTAGATATCGAGTTGTAATATTAAGTTGTAAGTAAATAAAGTGTGATGATTATCATTATAGAGCATTGCCCCTAAAAAAGAAAGGCCAAAGAAGTCTAAATAAAAAAGGGGGCCAAAGAAGCCCGCCCAAAAAAAGAAAAAAAGAAAGAAAAAAAGAAAAAAAAGGAAAAAAAAGGGGGCAATGTTACTATCCTTTTACCACACTTGTGCTTCAGAGTAGCACCATGTTCTTCATATAGAGAGTCTCCTATGTTATCACTTTCATATACTAGTTGGAATTTTCATTATAGAACTTGGCTTGTATATTCCAACGATGGGCTTCCTCAAATTCCCTAGGTCTTCATGAGCAAGCAAGTTGGATGCACACCCACTTAGTTTCAGTTTGAACTTTCATACACTTATAGCTCTTAGTGCATCCGTTGCATGGCAATCCCTACTCCTCGCATTGACATCAATTGATGGGCATCTCCATAGCCCGTTGATTAGCCGTGTTGATGTGTGACTTTCTCCCTTTTTGTCTTCTCCACACAACCTCCACCATCATACTCTATTCCACCTATAGCGCTATATCCATGGCTCACGCTCATGTATTGCGTGAAAGTTGAAAAGGTTTGAGAATGTCAAAAGTATGAAACAATTGCTTGGCTTGTCATCGGGGTTGTGCATGATTTGAATATTTTGTGCGATGAAGATGGAGCATAGCCAGACTATATGATTTTGTAGGGATAACTTTGTTTGGCCATGTTGTTTTGAAAAGACATGATTGCTTTATTAGTACGCTCGAAGTATTATTGTTTTTATGTCAAATGATAGACTATTCCTTTGAATCACTCGTGTCTTAATATTCATGCCATGATTAGATATATGATCAAGATTATTCTAGGTAGCATTCCACATCAAAAATTATCTTTTTTATCATTTACCTACTCGAGGATGAGCAGGAATTAAGCTTGGGGATGCTGATACGTCTCCGTCCTATCTATAATTTTTGATTGTTCCATGCCAATATTCTACAACTTTCATATACTTTTGGCAACTTTTTATATTATTTTTGGGACTAACATATTGATCCAGTGCCCAGTGCCAGTTCCTGTTTGTTGCATATTTTATGTTTCGCAGAAACCCCATATCAAACAGAGTCCAAACGGGATAAAAACGGACGGAGATCATTTTTGGAATATTTAGGATTTTTGGGAAGAAGAATCAATGCGAGACGGTGCCCGAGGGGGCCACGAGGCAGGGGGGCACGCCCCAGGGGGCAGGCGCGCCCCTGACCCTCGTGGGCACCCCGTAAGGCGGTTGACGCTCTTCTTTTGCCGCAAGAAAGCTAATTTTCGGAGAACAATCTGGGCAAAATTTTCAATCCAATCGGAGTTACGGATCTCCGGATATAAAAGAAACGGTGAAAGGGCGGAATCAGGGAATGCAGAAACAGAGAGAGACAGAGAGACATATCCAATCTCGGAGGGGCTTTCGCCCCTCCCAAGCCATGGAGGCCATGGACCAGAGGGGAAAGCCTTCTCCCATATAGGGAGAAGGTCAAGGAAGAAGAAGAAGAAGAAGGGGGCTCTCTCCCCCTTGCTTCCGGTGGCTCCGGAACACTGCCGGGGGCCATCATCATCACCGCGATCTACACCAACACCTCCGCCATCTTCACCAACATCTCCATCACCTTCCCCCATCTATATTTAGCGGTCCACTCTCCCGCAACCCGTTGTACCCTCTACTTGAACATGGTGCTTTATGCTTCATATTATTACCCAATGATGTGTTGCCATCCTATGATGTTTGAGTAGATTTTCGTTGTCCTATCGGTGATTGGTGAATTGCTATGATTGGTTTAATTTGCTTGTGGTTATGTTGTTGTCCTATTGTGCCTTCCGTGTCGCGCAAGCGTGAAGGATTCCCGTTGTAGGGTGTTGCAATACGTTCATGATTCGCTTATAGTGGGTTGCTTGAGTGACAGAAGCATAAACCCGAGTAAGGGGGTTGTGGCGTATGGGATAAAGGGGACTTGATATGTTAATGCTATGGTTGGGTTTTACCTTAATGATCTTTAGTAGTTGCGGATGCTTGCTAGAGTTCCAATCATAAGTGCATATGATCCAAGAAGAGAAAGTATGTTAGCTTATGCCTCTCCCACATAAAACTTGCTATCGGTCTAGTAAAGTAGTCAATTTCTTAGGGACAATTTTGACAACTCCTACCACCACTTTTCCACACTCTCTATATTTAATTTATTGCTTCTTTATCTAAACAGCCCCTAGTTTATATTTACATGCTCTTTATTATCTTGCAAACCTATCCAACAACACCTACAAAGTACTTCTAGTTTCATACTTGTTTTAGGTAAAGCGAACGTTAAGCGTGCATAGAGTTGTATCGGTGGTCGATAGAACTTTAGGGAACATTACCATCTCAGCACTCTTACTTATCGAAAGAGGCTACAATTGATCCCCTACACTTGTGGGTTATCAGGTTTCGCCACCAAGGTGGAAAGAAATCCTTGAGGAACAATGTGAAGGTTAAGCTTCCGAAATTCCTCATGGAGAAGTGGTTGACTTTGTTGTAACATCAGATTGTTACAATAAGATTTACGGCTTAGTGCATCAGCCATGACATTGGCTTTTCCCAGGGTGTAAGTTATCCCTAAGTCGATATCTGTGATCAACTCGACCCAACGTCTTTGCCTGAGATTCAAATCCGGTTGGGTGAATATATATTTCATATTTTGGTGATCGGTGAAGATTTCGCAATGATTACTGAGAAGGTAATGTCGCCAGGTTTTGAGTGCATGGACTACAGCTGCAAGCTCTAGATCATGTGTAGGATAATTTTCCTCATGTGGATGCAACTGCCGCGAAGCATAGGCAATTACATGACGATCTTGCATGAGTATGCAACCTAGTCCTTGTCGCGAGGCGTCGCAATAGATAACAAAGTACTTGGAGAAATCTGGTGGTACCAGTACGGGAGCAGATGTCAGGCATCTTTTCAGTTCCTGAAAACTGTGCTCGCACTGTGGGGTCCACTCAAACTTTTTATCTTTCTTGAGGAGTTCAGTTAGAGGTTTAGCAACTTTGGAGAAGTTCTTGACAAAGCGGCGGCAATAGCTCGCTAAGCCAAGGAAACACCAAACTTGCTTGACCGATTCAGGTGGAGTCCAATTAAGAATGGCTTGAACTCGCTCGGGATTGATAGCAATACCCTTACCAGAGATTACATGACCTAGGTAGGTCACTTCTGGCAACCAAAATTCACATTTAGAGAATTTGGCATAAAGGCGATGCTCTCGAAGTTTCATCAACACTAGCCTTAGATGCTCGGCATGTTCTTCTTCATTCTTGGAGTAGATGAGTATATCATCGAGGTAAACCACGACGAACTTATCCAAATACTCCATGAAGATCAAGTTCATTAACCGGGAGAAGGTGGCTGGGGCATTGGTTAAACAGAAGGACATGACGGTGTACTCGTATTGGCCGTAACGAGTAACAAAGGCCGTTTTGGGAATGTCCCCGTTCTTGATTTTGATTTGATGGTATCCCAACCTCAAATCCATCTTAGCAAAGACTGAGGATCCAGCGAGCTGATCATACAGGTCGTTGATCCTGGGGAGCGGATACTTGTTCTTTATTGTGACCAAGTTGACGGGTCGATAATCTACAACCATCCGATCCGTACCATCCTTCTTGACGAAGAGGACGGGAAAATCCCATGGAGAAGAACTAGAACAGATGAAACCCTTTTTCAAGGACTCATCGAGTTGTTTCTTGAGCTCAGCTAGTTCTAGTGGTGCCATCTTATAGGCTCTCCTAGAGATTGGAACAGTTCCTGGAACAAGATCTATCACGAACTCAACATCCCTTTCAGGTGGAACACCTGGCAGTTCTTCAGGAAAGACATCCGGAAAGTCACGGACTACCGGAACGTCTTCGAGGTCTGGCAAAGGACTGGCATTAAGGGAGTAGAGCTGTCGCTTAGCTCTCGGGTCAACATAGTGACTACCTTTCCCGATGGATGTGTAAGTTGAACAGTCCTAGAGAAGCAATCAATCTTAGCATGATGGGCTGACATCCAGTCCACACCCAAGATGATATTAATGTCCGAAGATTTGAGAGCTATCAAAGATGCAAGGAAAACAAGTCTATCAACATGAATTTCTTTCCCATGGCTTACTTTAGAAGTTTGCCATCTAGAACCAGGAGTAGAAATTTCCATGGTAGAGGGCATGTCACAAAATGTGGTGTTATGCAAACGCGCATAGCTCTCGGATATAAATGAATGGGATGCTCCAGTATCGAAAAGAATAGATGCCGGATGGCAATTAACAAGGAGCGTACCAAGAACGACGTTGGGCTCATCCTGAGCCTCTTCAGCTGAGACACAGTTCACATGGCCACGTGCAGCGGTGGCCGGCTCGGCGTAGTACACCTTCCCTGCTGGCTTGCCACGGCTGAGGGAGTCCTGGATAAGGGGGTATCCGGACTGCCGGACTATATACTTTGGCCGGACTGTTGGACTATGAAGATACAAGATTGAAGACTTCGTCCCATGTCCGGATGGGACTCTCCTTTGCACGGAAGGCGAGCTTGGCGATTTGGATATGTAGATCTCCTTCTCTGTAACCGACTCTGTGTAACCCTAGCCCCCTCCGGTGTCTATACAAACCGGAGGGTTTAGTCCGTAGGACCAAGAAACAATCATAATCATAGGCTAGCTTCTAGGGTTTAGCCTCTACGATCTCGTGGTAGATCACCTCTTGTAATACTCATATCATTAAGATCAATCAAGCAGGAAGTAGGGTATTACCTCCATAGAGAGGGCCCGAACCTGGGTAAACATTGTGTCCCCCGCCTCCTGTTACCATTAGCCTTAGACGTACAGTTCGGGACCCCCTACCCGAGATCCGCCAGTTTTGACACCGACATTGGTGCTTTCATTGAGAGTTCCACTGTGTCGTCGCGATAAGGCTTGATGGCTCCCTCGATCATCTATAATGATGCGATCTAGGGCGAGGTTTTCCTCCCCGGACAGATCTTCGTATTCGGCGGCTTCGCACTGCGGGCCAACTCGCTTGGCCATCTGCAGCAGATCGATAGCTACGCCCCTGGCCATCAGGTCAGGTTTGGAAGCTTGAACTATACGGCCGACATCCGCGGAGACTTGATCTTCGACGGATTCGAGCCCAGGACAGGTGCACCGAACGGTCACGAGGAGCATGACCTAGATCTGCCATCGGACGGTGTTCGGGAGATCGCGCCTGTGGCCGCCCCAGCTCTTAATCTGGAGCAGATCGTGCCATCCGAGGACGGGTGGATGGACCCCGCCACGGAGGCCGCACACTCAGCGACGATAGAGCCGAACACAGGCTTCGCCTCCAATGAGGTGTGTGTCATCGGACCCTCGGACTCGTCTCCGGCCATAGGCTCCGAACCGCGTGCATCCGTGCCTGACGAATCTGATTGGGCACCGACCATGGAGGTCGCCTCCGCGGATATCTTTCAGCACTCGCCCTTGGGCGACGTGCTAAATTCATTGAGATCTCTCTCCCTGTCAGGAGACTCGCGGCCGAACTATGTCCGGCTCGAGTGGGAAGCGAACGACGAAGAAATTCGTTCCCCACCCACCACCCACTTAATAGCCACTGTCGATGACGTAACCGACATGCTTGACTTCGACTCCGAAGACATCGACGGTATGGACAACGATGGCGGAGAAGAACAGGAACCACCGCCCACAGGGCGCTGGACAGCCACCTCATCATACGACATATATATGGTGGACACACCCAAAGAAGGCAACGGCGATGAGGCAACGGAGGATAATCCCCTTGAGAAGCAATCTAAGCACCGGCGTCATAGGCGCCGCTCTAAGCCTCGCCATGGCAAAAATAGTGATACCGGCACAGGAGACAATAACGCTCCGGATGGTGCCGAAGATGAAAACAACCCCGCCGGGCCAGACTTCGAGCAGGTCGAACGGGAAGATGGGCAAGATAGCCCCGACGAACAGGCAGCGGATGGAGATTTGGAGGACGATAATTACATGCCCCTCTCCGAAGACGAGGTGAGCCTCGGCAACGACGAATTCATCGTGCCTGAGGATCCCGTCGAGCAGGAGCGCTTCAAGCGCCGGCTTATAGCCACTGCAAGGAGCCTGAAGAAAAAGCAGTAGCAGCTTCAAGCTGATCAGGATCTGCTAACTGATAGATGGACTGAGGTCCTGGCAGCCGAGGAATATGGACTCGAGCGCCCAACAAAAAGTTACCCAAAGTGCAAGTTGTTACCTCAATTTGAAGAGGAGACACTAGAGCAGGATGCGGCTGACCGGCCACCACGTGGCCGGGACAAGGTATATCAGCCCAAACACCAGCCCGCACCCCGTCGCCAGTCAAATAACAACACGAAGGCCCGGGGCTACACGCAGGACCTGCAAGATGTGTTGGAAAACAAAGCAGGGCAGTCAAGATCGACCTCCGGATCACGGGGGCGCGCCCCAACCCTTGTTGACGATCACCACGCTGGATACACCAAATATAAATCCGGCCGGGCCGAACACAATCGACCAGACTCACTTGAACTGCGTCTTGATATAGCCCGGCATAGAGGGGCCGCACACCCCTTATGCTTCACTGACGAAGTAATGGACCATGAGTTCCCAGAAGGGTTTAAACCCGTAAACATAGATCATATGATGGGACAACAGATCCCGTTGTATGGTCGAAGATTTCCTTCTCCACATTCACATGGCCTGCGGCGATGATCTACACGCCATCAAATACCTCCCACTAAAACTCAAGGGACTTGCTCGGCATTGGCTGAACAGTTTGCCGGCAAACTCCATTGGAAGTTGGGAGAACCTGGAAGACGCGTTCCTGGATAACTTCCAGGGCACTTATGTGCGACCTCCGGACGCTGACGATTTTTAAGTCACATTACTCAACAACCTGGAGAGTCAGCCAGGAAATTCTGGACTCGGTTCTTAACCAAAAAGAACCAAATTGTCAATTGTCCGGATGCTGAAGCCCTAGCGGCCTTTAAGCATAACATCCGCGACGAGTGGCTTGCCCGACACCTCGGCCAAGAAAACCCGAAGTCCATGGCAGCCCTCACGACACTCATGACCCGCTTTTGCGCGGGCGAGGATAGCTGGTTGGCTCGTAGCAGCAATACAGCAACAATCCTGGCACATCAGAGGCCAGAGATAGCAGCGGCAGGCCCCGACGCAACAAAGACAAGCGTCACAAAAATGGGGATAACGCCGCAGACACGGCCGTCAATGCCGGATTCAGTGGCTCTATGTCCGGTCAGCGGAAGAAGCCATTCAAAAGAAACAGTCCGGGCCCATCCAGTCTAGACCGCATACTCGATCGCTCGTGTCAAATTCACGGCACCCTCGATAAACCAGCCAATCACACCAACAGAGAATGTTGGGTGTTCAAACAGGCCGGCAAGTTGAATGCCGAAAACAAGGAAAAGGGGCCGCATAGTGATGACGACGAAGGGCCCCGGCTGCCGAACACAGGAGGACAGAAGAAATTTCCTCCCCATGTGAAAATGGTGTTATTCCCAAGCGGGAGCGGAAGCGTGCACTAAGGGACGTCTACACGATGGAGCCAGTCGCCCCAAAGTTTAATCCATGGTCTTCTTATCCGATCACTTTTGATCGCAGGGACCATCCTACCAGTATCCGTCATGGCGGTTCGGCCGCATTGGTCCTTGACCCTATCATCGACGGATTCCACCTAACACGAGTCCTCATGGACGGTGGTAGCAGCCTGAACCTGCTCTATCAGGATACAGTGCGCAAAATGGGCATCGATCCCTCGAGGATCAAACCCACCAAAGCCACCTTTAAAGGTGTCATACCAGGTGTAGAAGCTCGCTGCACGGGCTCGATCACATTAGAAGTAGTCTTCGGATCTCCGGACAACTTCCGAAGCGAGGAGTTAATCTTCGATATCGTTCCATTCCGCAGCGGCTACCACGCACTGCTCGGACGAACCGCATTTGCCAGATTCAACGCGGTACCGCATTATGCATACCTCAAACTCAAGATGCCAGGTCCTCGTGGGGTTATAACAGTCAATGGAAACACCGAGCGCTCCCTCCGTACAGAGGAGCACACTGCGGCCCTCGCAGAGAAGCACAAAGCAGCCTTCTTAGGCAAACCTCAAGTTTGGCCATAAAGCCCCCGGACACCGCTAAACGAGTCCGGAGTACTCTGCAACAGGATCGACCGGCATGTCCTAGGCTCGCCTAGCAATTCTGCCTCCGTCCTAGTCCTAGTCAAGCAGCGGGATTCATGCCGCGCGTGCATAATTACGCACTTAAAATACCATGGGTACAGGCGGAGGCGCAGCTACAATACGACCCACAATGCGGCTCAACCGCCCCAGGACCCGTATATTTTCACCCTTTTCTTTCTTTCAGGTCCCTACTTTCTGAAGGATCTGTTGATAACATGATTATTGGACAAATCACGAGAAGGAAATGCCAAGGAGGCAGGAAGCTTTGACGTACAAGGGAATTACCAGGTGGTCTCTGCTAACGATCGCTATGCCTGTTTTACATACCCACTCGCTGCTCGCCCTTGGCTAGGACATGTCAAATGGTCCTACCTTTTTTTACCGCACTACTCATATGCGTACGCCTTGACGTACTATTAAAATAACAATGGAAAATATTGTACGGCGTCAGCTTATTATTACATTTCTTTATTTCCTTCCTTGTTTGTTTATTTATTAAAATGTGCATCCGTACACTTTGGTATGATCAGTTCGCCAGGGCCTTCAGTATACCCCATAACACGGCAAGAAAAGTCTGAACACTTTCGACAGTGCGGCACCCCGAACTTATAGCATTATATGCATCAGCTCCGAATCATGTCTTTGGTCAAATGTTGGGTTTGCCCGGCTCCCGTATTTTGATACCTTACGTTCCGCTCTATCGACTAAGGTGCCACCGGGAGAACTACTGCGATTGTGCCCCGGTTCATCTGGGCGAGCACCTCAGTAGATAAAGCCGAAAACTGATTGTCATGATGCGGCGAGAGCTGGTCGCTGTTCGAGAGGTCTCAAATCCTTAAAGATTTTTTCCGCTTTGGGCGAGGAATCGGCCTTGTCCGATTTAGGCGTGTATAGCGCCCCAAGTTCGACCTTCCGAATACCAGAGGCTACGCCAAAATTTAAAATTGTAGACTTCTATGGCTAAGTGAGAGTGGTAAAGCCATATAGTCCGATGGCCTAGTTCGTTGCGTTAAACACCTCCTCAAAGGACCAAAAATCTGGATAAAGAGTGTTTTCATCCCGAACACCCCGGGACTAGTTACATGGGGGCAGAAGCCGACGACTGGCCAACTTTCAGATTTTATAAACGGCTGCATAGAAGGTAATATTTTAAATCAACAAGCGTTACATGGCGCAAATGAACTTGTTTTCATATTACAGGATCAAATGAGTCCATTCACTCGAATATTATATCCTTAGTACATTCCTCCGCCACAAGGCGGGCGCCCTTCAGGACACTATCATAATAATTCTCGGGGCAGCGGTGCTCCTTGCCCTTTGGTAGCCCCTCCGTTACCAGCTTCTCGGCATCCATCTTCGCCCAGTGCACTTTTGCGCGGGCGAAGGCACTGCGCGCGCCTTCAATGTAGACCGACTGCTTTATGACTTCGAGCCGCGGACAGGCAGACACAAGCCGCTTAACCAGGCCGAAGTAGCTGCTGGGCAGGGGCTCGGCCGGCCACATCCGGACTATAAGGTCCTTCATGGCCAGTTCGGCCGCCTTGTGAAGTTCGACCAGTTGCTTCAGCCGGTCGCTCAAGGTCATTGGATGTTCGGCCCCAACATACTGGGACTAGAACAACTTCTCCGTCGAGCTCCCTTCTTCAGCCCGGTAGAACTCTGCGGCATCAGATACGCTGCGCGGCAGATCTGCGAATGCCCCTGGAGAGATCCAAATTCGGGTAAGTAAAAGGAAAGTCTCCTTCACATGCTTGCTTTGCATATTGAATGCCTTACCCGCCGCAATTTTATTGGCCGCCTCAATCTCTTGAAGGGCCTTTTGGGCTTCGGCCTTGGCGTCTCGTGCACCTTGGAGGGCCTTCGCAAGCTCGGACTCTTGTGTCTTAGAGTCACGCTCCAAGGATTCATATGTTTTGACAAAATCCTCGAGCTCTTGCTGGACCTCGCCGACGCGGGCCTCTTGCTTCTCGTGCTTGGTGCGCTCCTTGGCCGCTTTGTTTTCGGCCTCGGTTAGCGCCTTTTAAGGGCTGCCACTTCGGTCGTGGCCCCTATTAAAGTTCATAACATTTTCATGAGCTACAACCATTCCTTCTTTATTAATATATAGACGGGGTATTATGTACCTTTGTTTTCCTCGAGCTGCCTCTTCACGAGGCCGACCTCTTCTTCGGTCCGCTCCAGGTCCCGCTTTTGTCCGGAGACCTCCGCAGTACGTGCGGCAGCGGCCAGCAGCGACGCCTGCTTATTCACATAGACATACTCTGTTATACTCCTGGGAATATTATTTGATCCTCTGTTCGGTTTTTCTTTCCGAACACCGAACAGAGCATCAGGGGCTACTGTCTACACCGTGATATTTTCTTATAATTCTATTTACTTACCTCGAAGCCTGTTAGGAGGCTGGCGCAAGCTTCGGTCAATCCGCTTTGGCGGACCGGACCTTCTCAATCACCGCACTCATGATGGTGCGGTGCTCTTCGTCAATGGAAGCGCCGCGAAGCGCCTCCACCAAGTTGTCCGGTGCCTCTGGATGGACAGACATCAGCACAGGTGGCTCGCCCTCCTTAATGAGGGGCTGCCTGCCTGAATCCCGAACCGTTGAGGGTTCGGGCTCAGTATCCGGCTGGGGGCCCGACTTACTGCGGCCCCCGCGATCAGAATCCATGGGGGTCTCCCCCCCATGTGCCCGGCGTCTGGGACTTCGCCCTGGGGCGTCTCCAGAACAGTCTCCCCTAGTCCGGTATCCTCCGGGACAGCACCTCGGTGTCGTCCGCGGGCCGGGGGGAAGTGGCCGTCGGGAGTGAATCGCTGTTCATCCCGACTGACTCAAGGACCCGTCCGAGGAGGACACGTCGATGTGGGACTTGGCCGGGCTGCACGATCATACTTGACATGATTAGAATCAATAAAACAATACGTATTATAGTATCCGGATACTTACGACTTCGCCAGGGGCTTGACCCTGGGGAACCACTCCTCGTCGCTGTAGGCGGCTGTGGTGGATCGGCCCGGAGGGAGGGTCTTTCCCCTCTTGGACCCTTCGGCCTCCCCAGACGGGGCGACCTTCCTTTTCTTCTCCCCCCGGTCTTCGGGGGAGGCATTTTTGCTACCTCTTCCTCCTCCTTGTTGGAAGAATGCACCTCGGTGTCCTCGGACGATGAGTCCGATACAACCCCGCGCCGGAGACCTTTCCTGGTCCCCGCGGCCTTCTTATTGGCCTTCTTCTCTGGCACCTGATAAGGCGCCGGAGACAGCATCTCTAGCAAAAGAGCCGATGATGTATCTTCGGGTAATGGAGCCGGACAGTCGATCCGCTCCGCTAACACAACCAGTCCTGATAAATTGATATGGAAGTTTAGATTCCTACTGCGGATGCACTGATAAAAGGCACGCCTTGCAGAATATAAAAACTTACCGGATTGGCGGAGCGCCTTGCGTTGAGTCCGCGATCTTCGGTCATGGGTGGTGGTACTTCGGAAGCCTTGAACAGTACCTTCCAGGCATCTTCGTGCGTCGTGTCGAAGAGTTCTTGCAGTGTCTGGTGTTCGACTGGGTTGAACTCCCACATATTGAAAGCCCGTCTTTGACACGGAAGGATCCGGCGGGAGAGCATGACCTGGACCATGTTGACAAGCTTGATTTTCTTGCCTATCATACTCTTGATACAGGTCTGGAGTTCGGTCATCTCCGCCGATGAACCCCAGGCTAGGCCCTTCTCTTTCTAGGAGGTGAGCCGCATGGGTATGCCGGATCGAAATTCGGGGGCCGCCACCCAGTTGGTGTCGCGCGGCTCGGTGATGTAGAACCACCCCGATTGCCACCCCTTTACGGTCTCCACAAAGGATCCTTCGGGCCAAGTGACGTTGAGCATTTTGCCCACCATGGCGCCTCCGCACTCCGCTTGCTGGCCCATCACCACCTTCGGCTTCACGTTGAAGGTCTTCAGCCATAGGCCGAAGTGGGGCACAATGCGGAGGAAGGCCTTGCACACGACGATAAACGCCGAGATGTTGAGTATGAAATTGGGGGCCAGATCATGGAAGTC
This sequence comes from Aegilops tauschii subsp. strangulata, assembly GCF_002575655.3. Taxonomy (NCBI): domain Eukaryota; kingdom Viridiplantae; phylum Streptophyta; class Magnoliopsida; order Poales; family Poaceae; genus Aegilops; species Aegilops tauschii. The sequence goes on along the minus strand of NC_053035.3, from coordinate 488,150,508 downwards.
CAGCCCATAGTAAAACATGAGCCCGCGGAAAAATGGGTGGAGGGGGAATCCCAGTCCGCGGACGAAGTGAGGGAGAAACACAACCCTCTCCTGAGGCTCTGGGGTAGGGGTGACCTGCCCTTCGGTAGGGAGCCGGTGCGCGATGTCTGCGGCCAAGTATCCGGCCTCCCGGAGCTTCTTGATGTCCTCCTCCTTAAAGGTGGAAGCCATCCACTTGCCTCCCGCTCAGGACATGTTTGAGTGACTTTGCGGAAAAGGAGAAGGCTTGGGCGCTAGAGCTCGAGCGAGGGGAAATGGATGAGCAGAGGAAGGAGAAGGCGTGGGTGGAAGAAGGGTGAATCCTTATCTCTTTATAGAGGCGGTAGAAACCATGCGCCTCCCCACTTGCCCCGTAAAACTCACTCGTTTCCCAAGCGTCGTATTAACGGCGTGGTTGGGTTACCCACGCACGTATTGTTGAGAATCCCGTGATAAGGGGACACGATCTCTGCTTCGACAAGACGTGCCAAGGAAACCGCCTCGCAATATGTGCAGCAGCTGGTTGAGAAAAACGGTTCGAATAATGACCGGGTCGCGGTGTGATGTCACGCTATGAAAAGTTGTCGGCAGATTAGATTTGTGAAATATATTCTCTATACGGTGTTATGTGGAATTTGTTTTGTAGAGCCGGGCACGATCCTCGTGTTAAAAATCTTCTATGGAGTATTCGGAGAAGGAACCCGCCTTGCAATGCCGAAGACAATCTGGGCACCGGACTCATCGTCATTGAAGCCTGGTTCAGGGGCTACTGAGGGAGTCCTGGATAAGGGGGTATCCGGACTGCCGGACTATATACTTTGGCCGGACTGTTGGACTATGAAGATACAAGATTGAAGACTTCGTCCCGTGTCTGGATGGGACTCTCCTTTGCGTGGAAGGCAAGCTTGGCGATTCGGATATGTAGATCTCCTTCTCTGTAACCGACTCTGTGTAACCCTAGCCCCCTCCGGTGTCTATATAAACCGGAGGGTTTAGTCCGTAGGACCAAGAAACAATCATAATCATAGGCTAGCTTCTAGGGTTTAGCCTCTACGATCTCGTGGTAGATCAACTCTTGTAATACTCATATCATCAAGATCAATCAAGCAGGAAGTAGGGTATTACCTCCATAGAGAGGGCCCGAATGTAACGCCCACGATGCGGCTATATCTCCCACGTGTCGAGGCACGACTTAGAGGCATAACCACATAGTGGTTTTGTCACAAGAAGGGTCATCTTCACACAAACCACTATGCGGTTATGCCTCTAAGTCGTGCCTCGACACGTGGGAGATATAGCCGCATCGTGGGGGTTACACCGAACCTGGGTAAACATTGTGTCCCCCGCCTCCTGTTACCATTAGCCTTAGACGCACAGTTCGGGACCCCCTACCCGAGATCCGCCGGTTTTGACACCGACAACGGCCAACAGCCTTTCCGGACTGGTTTGGGTTGGGGTTGTTCTGGGGACACTCTTGCATGTAGTGACCCGGTTCTCCACACTTGAAGCATGTCACAGTGCTGGTGCGTGGGGGAGCATTGGTGGTTGATCCACCATAAGACTTGGGCGGTGCATACTGCTGGGTTGGACGAGGCGCCTGATAGGATGGCCTCGGTGTGAACCTGGGTGGCAGAGCTGTGTTGGGCACCCACACCCGGCGCTTCTGAGAGCCAGAACTGGATGACGAACCAATGTCACGGGCGTGCCTGCGTGTAGCTTCGAAGTCAGTCTGACCTGTCTCAGCACTGACAGCCTTGTTCACCAGCTTCTAGAAGGAAGTGCACTCGTGCAGTCAGAGATCAAGGCGAAGCTCGGGGCTAAGTCCCTTGCGGAACCTCGCCTGCTTCATGGCATTGGTGGCTACTTCCTCAGTTCCATAACGTGCCGGGTTTCCAAACTCTCTGCTGTATGCATCCACAGTGAGTCTACCCTGGGTGAAGTTGCAGAACTCCTCCTGCTTGCAATCCATATGACCTTCCGGGATGTGATGCTCATGGAAAGCCTCGCTGAACTCTGCCCAAGTGGTGACCTGGCCAGCTGGGTGCATGGCCTCATAGTTCTCCCACCAAAGACTGCCGGGGCCCTCAAGATGATAAGCAGCGTAAGTGACCTTGTCAGCTTCGGCTACGTGTGCAGAGCGTAGCTTGTGGGTGATGCTGCGGTGCCAATCATCCGCATCGAGGGGCTCGACGGAATGATGGAAGGTGGGTGGGTGCAACTTGATGAAGTCACTGAGAGACACCAAGTCATTCCTTTGGTGTTGTGCTGTGTTCTTCTCAATGCGTTCCGGCAAATGGTTGGTCTCACGTTTGTTCCTTTCGGCCTCCAGCATGACCTCATCTAAGGAAGGGGGATGAGGCAGATTCGCATCTCTAGCCCCACTGCCTTCAGCCTGCTCCGGGGCAGCAGGGTTGTTTCGGGTGTGACGATCCTAGGAAAAACAAAACAACGGTTTAGACAAGGATGACAAATTCTGACATAGGAGTGCAGAATGTAATGGATGACTCGGAATGTAAGATGTTCATCCGTACGACATGGTAATACAGGAACTGCCATATTTATACCATCGGTCATACACACCATACATGGTTTAGTACAAGACCAAACTGAAGTACAACTGCGGTGAAAGGAAATTACATCTCATCGGAGGCATTCCAAGCTCCTATACATTATTTTTCTACACCTCCGGAATCTAGTACACACTAAGTCATATTCCACAAGACGCGTAGGACTCTGGAGATACAACTACTACATACAACTAGTGTCGTGATCCAGCTCAATCGTCTCCGTTTCCGTAGTAGTCCTCATAGAGATTACCCGCATAGCCTGGAAGCGGAACGTGCGGATCCGGAAACTCACGGTCACGCCGGGCCTGTGGACCATATGGACTCGGATGAGGCCTTGGCCCCACAAACAGCGGCGAACGGCGCCCATGTGGAGGCGTGATACCTCCAAACATCTGGATAATCCATGCGAGCTGGCAGACATGTGCGGACGGGGTACAAATCCCGCATATCCAGGTAACCGGTCTGCACGGCAGGTGCGAGCCGTGTCAAGGTAGCCCAGTTGTCCGCGCGGGTGTTGTACAGCTCCATGCGTAAGGCACAGTTCTCTCGGTCTCTCTCCTCCAACATCTCCGTGGTGGTGCGGAGTCGTGGCTCCTCATGAGAAGCATCGGCATAAAAGCCTAGTGTAATAGCCCTCCTGGCCAGTGTGTGACGCCGGCAGATAGCGGTACTCAGTATCCTGAAGTGATGCATACCCGGCTCGAATGATAGAGATCATAGAATAGGCAGCATCCTGCACGGACATCTCCACGGTAATACCAAGACCATAGGACCAGTGCAGAGGCTCGGTAGCTCCGGGATAAGAAGGGAAGATCCTCACGGTGCAGATATATTGACTCTGATTAAACTCGCGAAACTGCTCTTCGACGGTATATTCAGGATACTATCTGTAGCCTGTATCAGTCATCACTCGGACTAACATGGCCGTGTGCCCGGGCACGTCAATGCACCGGGTCAGTCGTACCACCTGGTGAGTAGTGCGAGAAGACATCTGAAACACCAAATAATGCAAGGCATTAGAATTTCTAGCACAAATTGGACAGCATAACTGTTGTAAATGCTCAAAAAGGATTTTGAGAGACTTTGCAAAAGATTCCATAGACACTCAACAACATCATATCAAGATTCTGGGTCCAACTAACAACATACTGAAGTAGTAGAACTGAACTGGGGCTTGTAACCAACAATCCTATAAGTTACTACGGATTAGTAACATGTGAACCTGATAGAGAGAAGAGATCCCACTACAAAAAAAAGATACATCCGTGACATTTTGGGTCGAGCGAATTTTTTTCTGTCATACTTATGACACTTCTATGACGATAATTGTGACAGAATCCGGTATCATCATAGATGTGTCTTTTTTTCGTCTTGGGCGGGCCGGAGACGCAGCTGCATGACATTCTTTGGGCCGTGCATGACGGAAAAAACCGTGGTAGAAGCGAGGGCGAGGAAAATTTCAGCCAGTTCCCGGTTACGGTGGGTGGTCGGGGCCCGAGCGATGCGCGTTTCTCTCATACACATACGCGCGTGTGTGCGAGGCGTTGGCTCTAACTGAACCCGAGCGATTGCACTGCAGGCTACGCATTACTGAACCCAAGCGATCGATCGATGGCTGTTAACTGAACCCGATTGAGCGATTCCTTCGCTACTGCTGCTAACTGAAGCCGATTGATGCTGCCTCTGGACGAACAGTGAGCGTTGCGGGGGGGGGGGGGGGGTTGGATGAACAGTGAGCGGTGGGGGTGGATGAACAGGACCCCGTGGTGTTGCCTGTGGATGAACAGGACCCCGATCAATCGAGCCGGTTGGGTCTGGATGAACAGGACCCCGTGGAGGGCTGGATGAACAGGGCGACCCCGTGGAGAGCTGGATGAACAGTAGACGGTGGAGGGTGGATGAATAGCAGCCCGTGGAGGGATGGTTGAATAGGAGCCCGTGGAGTGGGGTGGTTGAACAGTAGCCGGTGGAGTAGCGCACGGTGGAGGCTGGATGAACAGGAGCCTGTGGATGAACAGTCGCAGGTGGAGGCTGGAGGAGGTCGACGGTGGATGAACAGTAGCCCGTGGAGGCTGGAGGAGGTCGACGGTGGAGATGAACAGTATCCCGTGGAGTCCCGTTTTGCGGTCCGCCACACACCTCCCGATGAACATGACCCCCGTTTCGACCATAGCGCTCCAACACAAGTCCGTTTCCTCCGTTTTGCAGTACGCCACACCCCTCCCGATCAACAGGACCCCGTTTCAACCGTAGGAGGTCCAACACAAGTCCGTTTCCTCCGTTTTGCGGTACGCCAGACCCCTCCCGATGAACAGGATCCCGTTTCGAACGTGGCCGGTCAAACACAAGGCCATTTCCTCCGTTCTGCGGTACGCCAGGCCTCGTTTCCATCGCCTGTTCCGTCCAAGCCGGTTGGCTCCCACGCGTTCCGTTGCCTCCCGATGAACACGATGCATTCCGTTGCCTCCCGATGAACACGACGCATTTCGTTGCCTCCCCATGAACACAACGACGACGCAGTTTCTTCGTTCCAACCCAGCCATGTACACGAGCCCTGGCCGTACGTATGCGGGAGTAGGCGTTCGAGACCCCGCCCATATGTACGTACGTGATAGTATTTTTTTTCTTGCACACTGACCGCTGTACGTACGTGTACATGCTACGTGCGCGCCTCTACTACGACACGTGCGCGCCTCTACATCCACCAGTATGTACGTACATGTTCGCGACCAGAATGACAACACTACGTACGCTTCGACCAGGTGGGTCCCGACTGTCAGGCACTTCCTTGTGTGCGAAGATGTAGCTGGTGGGTCCCAGCAGTCAGGGGGGTGAATCGTTTTTTACCCGAATGCACTTCCTTGCGTGCGAAGATGTAGCTGGTGGGTCCCAGCAGTAAGGGGGGAAACGTTTTTTTCGTCAAATACGGTGGTATGTCTAGTGGGTCCCTGCTGTCAGGTGGAGGAATAATTATTTTGTGCGTATTAAGGAGGCACTTCCTTGCGGCCACCGTGGATCCAGCTGGCAGCCTCTCCACGTACAGTACTCTTCCGATGGAAGTCGTTCCTTGACCACGTTGACCACGCCGCGCGGAGAGCACCAGGGCGGTGGACGACGGCGAGGCCTAGGAAGGGGACGACGCGGAGCTGGGGAAGACGCGGCAGTGGAAGCCCGTGCGGAGAGGAGTACGAGGATTCACTGGTTCGGCTGCGGTGTGAGGCTGCCGTCGCCGCAGGGCCTGGCCAGCGGTGGGAATAGTAGGGGGCGGTGAGGCCTCCGCGGCAGCACAGCCGGCCATGGGAGGCAGGAGCATGCGGCACGACCGGCGCTGCTTTGGGCGGCTGGAGCAAGAAGACCAGAGGTTGAAGAAGCACTACGGCCATTGGATGGACATCGTACGATCACTGGAGCTAGAATCGTTCATATTGACTAAGTTGACAAAGCCCTCCGTCCCCGTCAACTTAGTAGGCCCACAAGTCAGCCTCCCACCAAGGTGGCTCCCAGCTAGCAGGGGGAGTATTCATTTTTTTGTGCGTAATAAGGAGGCACTTCCGGTGGGTCCGAGCTGACAGCGGGGGGAACATTTTTTTCGCCAAATACGGTGGCCCGTCCGGTGGGTCCCAGTAGTCAGGGGAAACTTTTTTTTCACGAAATACTGGTGGCCCGCCCGATGGGTCCCTGCTGTCAGGTGGAGGAATAATTATTTTCCGCGTAATAAGGAGGCACTTCCTTGCGGCTGTCGTGGACCCAGCTGTCAGCCTCTCTACGTTAGAGTGGGACTAATGCCCTTAAGACATCAAGAGTATATCCAATAGCAGCACGGTGCTTCTTCAGAGTTTTCAATAATCTTTACTCTTCCTGCTCTGAAAGGTTAGCACTAATAATAACAGGATATATCTTCTTTTCATCAAGATAAGCATATTTAAGAGTATGAGGTAATGGTTTAAGCTCAAACACGGGATCACCCTTGGGTGGTGGAGGATCCCCTAGAATTTCAACAGGCAAGTTGTGTTTCAAAATAGGTCCCTATTTAAAGAATACTTCATCTATCTCCCTTCTTTCATTCATGAACATATCATTTTCATGGTCTAGCAAATATTGTTCTAAAGGATCAGTAGGAGGCACGGAAATAGAAGCAAGACCAATAATTTCATCCTTACTAGGCAATTCTTTATCATGGGGTTGTCTACGAAATTTAGCAAAATTAAACTCATGAGACATATCTCCTAAGCCAATCGTAACAACATCCTTTTCACAATCAATCTTAGAATTAACAGTATTCAAGAAGGGTCTACCAAATATGATGGGACAAAAGTCATCTTGTGGGGAACCAAGAACAAGAAAATCAGCAGGATATTTAACTTTCCCACACAAGACTTCAACATCTCTAACAATCCCAATTGGTGAAATAGTATCTCTATTGGCAAGCTTAATTGTAACATCAATTTCTTTTACCTCAGCAGGTGCAATATCATGCATAATTTCTTCATATAAGGAATAAGGTATTGCACTAGCACTAGCACCCATATCACATAAGCCATGATAACAATGATCTCCTATTTTAACAGAAATAACAGGCATGCCTACAACAGGTCTATGTTTCTTAGCATCGGGTCTAGCGATTCTTGCAGCTTGTTCACAGAAATAAATAACATGCCCATCAATATTATCAGCCAAGAGATATTTAACCATAGCAATACTAGGTTCAACTTTAATTTTCTCAGGGGGTGTATATGTTCTAGTATTACTCTTACGAACCACAGTTGAAGCTTTAGCATGATCCTTTATCCTAACAGGGAAAGGTGGTTTCTCAATATAAGTATAGGAACAATAGGATCAGTATAAGTGATAGTCTTTTCTTCAACTGTAATAGGTGCAACTACTTTTACTTCAGTGGGAGAATTATATTTAAACCACTTCTCCTTAGGGAGATCAACATGAGTAGCAAATGATTCACAGAAAGAAGCTACTATCTCAGAGTCAAGTCCATATTTAGTGCTAAATCCATGAAAAGCATCGGTATCCATAAAAGATTTAATTCTTTAACTGTGGGATACCCGACTCCTTACCATTGTTGGAATCCCAATAAATCCCATTTGAATTCAGTAGTCTTCATCATAAAAGACCCTGCACAAGAAGTATCAAGCATGGAGCGATTGTTGAGAGGAAGTCGAGCATAAAAGTTTTGAATAATCATTTCTCTTGAGAGCTCGTGATTGGGGCATGAATATAACATTGACTTAAGCCTCCCCCAAGCTTGAGCGATACTTTCTCCTTCGCGAGGCCAAAAATTATATATATAATTACGATCACGATGAACAAGATGCATAGGATAAAACTTCTGGTGAAATTCCAATTTCAATCTTTTATAGTCCCAGGATCCCATATCATCACATAGCCTATACCATGTCAATGCGTCTCCACAAACTTCATCCACATAGATAAGGTGTAAACCGGGATGCAATGTTCCATCTCCTGCAAATGGATTAGCTAGCAGTTTCTCTACCATACCCGAAAGAATTTCAAAGTAAACATATTCAGTAGGTTCAGTAGGTTGAGGAGCAACTCTTTGCTCTACTTGTCGGGGTGAAGATACCCCGAACAAGCCCCTCAAATGATTAGTTTCCATAGTAACAAGTGACAGTAAATTTCAGGACACTATATAAATGTTTCCTTACCAAGTTCCACTTACCAAAGGCGCTTCACTCCCCGGCAACGGCGCCAGAAAATAGTCTTGATGAGCCACAAGTGTAGGGGATCTATCATAGTCCTTTCAATAAGTAAGAGTGTCGAACCCAACGAGGAGCAGAAGGAAATGACAAGCGGTTTTCAATAAGGTATTCTCTGCAAGCACTGAAATTGTAGGTAACAGATAGTTTTGTGATAAGATAATCTGTAACGGGTAACAAGAAATGAAAGTAAATAAGGTGCAGCAAGGTGGCCCAATCCTTTTTGTAGCAAAGGACAAGCCTGGACAAGTTCTTATAATGAGAAAATCGCTCCCGAGGACACATGGGAATTATCGTCAAGCTAGTTTTCATCACGTTCATATGATTTGTGTTCGTTACTTTGATAATTTCATATGTGGGTGGACTGGTGCTTGGGTACTGCCCTTTCTTGGACAAGCATCCCACTTATGATTAACCCCTATTGCAAGCATCCGAAACTACAAAAGAAGTATTAAGGTAAACCTAACCATAGCACGAAACAAGTTGATCCAAATCATCCCCTTATGAAGCAATGCATAAACTAGGGTTTAAGCTTCTGTCACTCTAGCAACCCATCATCTACTTATTACTTCCCAATGCCTTCCTCTAGGCCCAAATAATGGTGAAGTGTCATGTAGTCGACGTTCACATAAAACCACTAGAGGAGAGACAACATACATCTCATAAAAATATCGAACGAATACCAAATTCACATGACTACTAATAGCAAGACTTCACCCATGTCCTCAGGAACAAACATAACTACTCACAAAGGATATTCATGTTCATAATCATAGGGGTATTAATATGCATGAAGGATCTGAACAAATGATATTCCACCGAATAAACCAGCTAGCATCAACTACAAGGAGTAATCAACACTACTAGCAACCCACAGGTACCAATCTGAGGTCATGGTACAAAGATTGGATACAAGAGATGAACTAGGGTTTGAGAGGAGATGGTGCTGGTGAAGATGTTAATGGAGATTGACCCCCTCCCGATGGGAGGATCGTTGGTGATGACGATGGTGATGATTTCCCCCTCCCGGAGTGAAGTTTCCCCGGCAGAACAGCTCCGCCGGAGCCCTAGATTGGTTCCGCCAAGGTTCCGCCTCGTGGCGGCGGAGTTTCGTCCCAAAAGCTTGCTTATGATTTTTTCCAGGGTAAAAGACTTCATATAGCAGAAGATGGGCACCGGAGGGCTGCCAGGTGGCCCACGAGGCAGGGGGCGCGCCCAAGGGGGTAGGGCGTGCCCCCACCCTGGTGGGTGGTGGGTGGCCCCCTCAGGTATTTCTTCCGCTGAATATTTTTGATTAATTCCCACAATGACTTTCGTGGAGTTTCAGGACTTTTGGAGCTGTGCAGAATAGGTCTCCAATAGTTGCTCCTTTTCCAGCCCAGAATCTCAGCTGCCAGCATTCTCCCTCTTCATGTAAACCTTGTAAAATATAAGAGAATAGCCACAAGTATTGTGACATAACGTGTAATAACAACCCATAATGCAATAAATATGGATATAAAAGCATGATGAAAAATGGACGTATCAACCGGCAACAGAGAAGGAAACACGATCAATGCAATGCACAATATGATGCATGATCATGACATGGAAATGTGCTGTGGTCGGGCTAATGCAACTAAACCCAGATGGGTTTGAGTCATTTTGAACCAAAGGTTCAACCCCAAACTCATTTTGTGATCTTAAATAGTGCCTTATCATGTTTTGCACTAAACAACAAGGTTAACTTGTTGACCATGCATGAAACCAGTACAGATGGATAGCTTGGATTTTTCTGATCATGTTTCATATATAACACTTTGCATTTGGAGTTACAGATTAATTTCTATGATTTTTAGAAGTTTAGAGCATTTTCTGAGATTTATAAATCATTTTTGATTTATTTTAATTCCAGAAAATGTTTACTGCGTCAGCATTAAGTCATGCTGACCTCAGTAGGTCAACAGGCGCCGTCTAGGTCAAACCTGACCAGTGGGGCCCACTGGTCAGTGACACAACTAACTAACATAGTTAGTTAGTGTTAGGTTAAGCACTAACCTAGGTTAATTAGGGCCTGGGCCCACATGTCCTTGGCTCATCTAACTTAACTAAGTTAATTAGCTCTAATTAAGCTAGCACTAATTTAACAGGGGCCTGGCCCACAAGTCAGTGACCCTGGAAGGTCAGACAGGGGTCAAACCCGGGTCAACTCGCAGGAGTTGACTCGCGGCTCGTCGGCGGCGAGGCCAGAGACGACGGAGGGCGTCGGGTTTCGCCCTTCGGCGACCAAAAGAGCGGCGGAGAGGCTCTGCGTGGAGCTGGTGAACGTGCGCATCCAACGGGGTAAGTGGGGGCTGCTGGGGTGGCCGGAGCTCGTTGGAAACAAGCTCGCGGTGACGGCCGGAGTTCGCCCAATAGCGGTTTACGCGATGCAGGGCATGTCAGGAGCCGTGGATGGTCGTGATCGACTCGCGGGAGTGCAGTGAGTGCGGCAGTGAGCTCGGACGCGTGCTTGCACGGCCGTAGCTGCGGTGGCGACATGACCGGCGGCGAGAAGCTGTCGGCTCTGATGGCCATGGTGGTTAGAAGACACGGACGAGCACGGGGAGAGAGGGGAAAGGGGCACGGGCTCATGGCAAAACCAGCAGAGGCAACGGCGAGGCCGGGAAGGGTCTAGAGCTCACGAATCCCCGGTGAGGTCGCCGGCGGCCAGAGGTTGAAGATGAGGTCAGGGACGACGCTGCAGGGCTTCCAGCGGGGCGTGGCTCGGTGAGGAGGAAGAGGTGGTCGAGGCGGAGCTTCTGAGCGCATCGGCGAGGCGAGGCAGTGGTTGTGGTCACGGCGCCAGTGAGCGACGGCGATGGTGGCGCTCGGGTGATGCAAGGGAGAAAGCGAAGGAGGGGGAGGAGCATGGGAGAGAGGTCGAGGGGGTTCAGGGGGCTACATGGCGCCGCGAGAGACAACCAGGAGGAAGAGGGGACAGCCAGGCAGGGTGGACGTGGCCGGCGTGTGCCGAGCACACGCCCTCTGCCTACTGGCGAAGGGGGAAGACGACAGGGGCGCCAGGTAGGCTGGGCCAACAGTGTAGGGCCGGCGGGTAAGTTAGCCAGGTAAGTTTCCTTTTCTTTTATTTTCTGTTTTATATTTCTTCTGTAACTTTAGGTCTTTATTAAAAATACCAGAACAAACCCAAAAATCATGAAACTGCTCATGGCTACTGTTTAGAATATTATCAACAGCAAACATTTTAGTTCATGATTATTTGGACATTTAAAATATTATATAGCATTTAAATGCCCAAATGCAAATAACATATGATTTAATTCAGTGACCCAATGATGTCCTAGAAAAGTGTGCACCATTTTTGTCAGAGGTTCTAGACCAAGGCAAAATGATGAACATTTTAGAAGGGCATTTCAGGTTCATTGAAAAAGATTTTAGTAAACCCTAGTTGGATTAAGTGGTGCTCGGTGTTTCTGCCATCCCCATTTAAATTTTCTGTGAAAAGTAAACATGATGCAAACACTCTAATGCATGCACTGACTAGGGTTGTGACAACTCATCCCCACTAAACAAGAATCTCGTCTCGAGATTCAAGCGTAGGGTAATATGAAGGGGGAACGCAAACTAACACAATCTTCACGATCCACGTTGCACTTCATAAGAACGTTGATTTGATCACCATATTTGTCTCAATGTCCTGCTCTGAGAACTCCAACTAGCATTACAACGAGAGGAAAGGGAAACTCTAGAAGGATCGATCTTCTCAAAGATCGAACAACTCAGGATCAACTCACATAGTGAGACATTGAAACATCTCTTGAGCTGAGACACGAAGCATACATCTAGAGTGATGGAGTGAAGCAGATGGCAAAGGTTCACTAGGTAGGCAACAATTCCACACTTAAGAAGGTGGTGAACGGTTGCCAACGGAGCGAGGAGCTGAGTTGCCATCATACCATAACGAGACATCTTTGGAGGAGGGGGACTCGTAGAATTATTACCGTAAGTAGCAAAAGGAATTACTTTTGATACATAGATCATTTAAACTCTTTATACCAGCCTAAGGCAAATCACAATCGATCGTTTGAAGGAGTTCGAAAGAATGGCATACCCAGACTAGAATGGATGATGTGGATTACCTTGTTGAGGAAAACACAAGGGGTGATTTTGCTTGTCACCGGAAATGGATGGGACCCATGGTAGGACCACTTTGAAGATGGTCCTGATCAGTAATTACTGAGAAGGGTAGCCCATGGTAAGATGGCACAACGACTGGTGCAAGCTGGGATCAAATGCAAATACTGGGAATGATTCTAGTAACTGGGGAGAAGCTCAACAGTAGAGAGTGATTCCACTATTTGAATGGTTTAAGCATAATCGAAGAAACTGGGAGCAAATCCCAATTGATGCCAACGATAAAACCTAGTGCTTGCGCGTTCTCTCAAGAACTTGAGCATTTCCATATTCATAATGGTTTTACCAATATCCGTGTCAAGGATCCTGGCAACACAACATACTACCATGAAGAATAGTGATGGACGATGCAGATGCAAAGGAAGATAACACCTTCTCAGATTTCACCTTAGTGAGGCCAAGGGAACAACATCTGGATGATCGACCGAGAGACATTTAGCACTCCGCTTCTAATGTTCTCCTTGATGTGCTAGCGTAACCCATTCTTAGATATGGTTTGATATCTAGAACATCAAGTAAAATGCCGGACTTCGGGAGGACGAGAATCCATAAGGAACAACCACGGAAGTAAATCCTACGAAATCCTTATGGGGAGGTGGCCAACTTCCTCAACCAAAATACTACAATAACAGGTCTTCCGGCTGGGTGTGTTGGCCACGACATCCACTTTACCGGTTACAGAGAGACCAATATTATAGTTCTTGGGAAACGTTCCAACCATCATATCTGCCTGAGATTCAGATCTAGTTGGTTTCAGAATATTCCAGACTCATCGAGTCGAGAAAGAAAAATGAAAGTTTGCAACATAAATCGACGAGATGACGTTGCGAGATTCTCGGACTGCGATAGCAAGCTCCAAAACATGAGCTGGTTCTGCTGCATACATGTGAACACGCTATCCCAGACAAGCATGACCACGTAGTAGTCTTATAATGAAACACTACCGAGTTCAGGTGGGGAACCATCATTGCGGATAATGAAGTCCTTAATTAAGCCTGGGTTAGCTCTTAAAAAGGAACTTCTTCTCCTTGAACAAATCAATCAGTGGCTTGGTGTGCTAGGTACACATATAGAATGAAGGTTGCAAGTCTCCAAACCACATAATACTCCGCGTGTATGCATGACCGATTTGGGATGATTTCCGAGGAAGCAACATTGACTTTCTCGAATCCATGGCGGCAACTTGCATCAAATGCACATGAATTATAGGAAGTCACTTCTTTCATCCGGACATATGCTTCATGCACGGGACATGAAGGCATTGTTCACAAAGTTTCCAACACCAGCTTTAATGTTCAACACAAATCATGGAGAAGATAAAATGATGTTGATGGGCTCAACAACAACTCATCCAAGTTTCCATATAAATAGGATTCCATAATTATGTGAACAAGGTGATCGCATTGGTCAGACCCAAAAGATATAATGGTGTATGCTCGAGGAATCAACCACGAGTAAGACAACATTAAGAACATCGTTGGTTCTGATTTGATTTGACGATAGCCCATACTCAAATCAAAGGTTGGATAGGACAATAGAATCAACAACTGATCATGAGGACCAATCAATGAGGATATCATCTTTCTTCAACACACACACACAAAAGATATCCCTTAGGAATGAACTAAGTCGGGTAAGCTTTTATCTTCCAATTCTCAAAGTTGTTGTTTGGCTTAACCAACTAGCTCAGGGGTATCCAACACAGATTCTTGGAGAAGGGGTGGTTACAAGGAACCAACTTGATCACGAGTTCAACATAGCGGTCAGGTGACAACCTGGTAATACCTCCGAGAAGATATTCGGAAAATCACGAACCACCGATATGTTATTAAGCTCGGGAACAATCTTGCTTCCAAGGCAAGATGATGTGATCAAATAAGCAAGGGGTTGACACAATCCTAACTCATTGATCGAAGGGTACACCAGGAAAAATGGACTAGGTGGCACGATCAACCTTAGGGTGATGATTCGATAACCATCACGCTAAGAATGAAGTTATTGACCCTAAACTACCAAGCAACAGAGTTGCTAAGAGTATTGATTTCACACATCATGATTCACTTGTTAGCATTCCGGTTACAATAACACGAGAACCAAGGAATGAATAATGATGGCGAGAAGTATCACTGCGTCAAGAATTCATAAGAACTGGTGCAATTCCCATGAAAATCCTGACATAAAAGGGGTAATACTCCAGGGTAGAATAGAATCAAAAGCTGGATTGGCATTTTGATTTGCGGATTACAACTACTTTGACCCAATCCTGGATATGGATGAGGTTCTGGAGTTTGTTTCTCCTAGTCATTCCGGAATAGAATGGCTTGGCGGACCACAAGAGTAATAGGCATCGATGAACACGAGTGCACGACTACTCCTGACTATCAATTGATAGACGGGGGTCAGAATACAACTAAAGAGGGACAACTCAAAAGAACATATGATTTTCTGAGTTGTGGATGCATGGACTAGCATGTCGAACGAGTTCAACATATTTCTTCCGGACAACCCATGCAAAAAGGTAGAACTGGCAGAGTCACAATATAGAATGGATAACTCATCGAGAGCACTCTTGTTGTGATCTTTTGGTTCAAAGAACTTCTGCCATAAGCGGTTTGCAGTATTTGGAAGAAGGAAATACCACAGACCTCGAGGACTAATACAAAGGTTACTAATATCCTAAAGGAACTAGCAAACACTATCAACATGAGGTAAGTAGGGTGAATCTCGGGTTCAAAAACCCAGGAATAGATTACCCTACTAACTAAGTGGCATCACGGGATGCTTTCGAGTATGATGGCCAGAATCATCACACTGGGAACACAAAACAAGACTAGATTACTAGGTGATCCCCTAAGACACCTAGGGTCATAATAATAACTCCAACATATATATTGAGGCAGTACCTCAACACACTAGTTAGTGTGGTTGATCTGGCACAAAGGATCTTCGAAACGGTAAGAAGGGATTTGCAAATGCATCAGACTATTTTAGAAACCTGGGATGACTCGGACAGCATACCGACTGTAAATGCTCGAAAAGTTTTGAGACATCTTGCAAAATGGTGGCGTAACCACTCAACATCACAATATCAAGGTTCCGAGACCAACTGTCAACATACGGAAGTAGTAGGAAATGAACTGAGGTTTGAAACCATCAATCCTATAAGTCTATGAATTAGTAACATGTGATCCTGATAGAAAGAAAAGAAAGCCTAGTTCCTTAACCCCGTAGGAAAGATAGGATGACTCGGATCAGACGGGCATAAGGTAAAGGAGTAAAAAGAGCCTTACGTTCCCATCCCAATCAATTCCCTTATATATAACTAAAGCATTTCTAGACTCAACATCGAATAGTTTGGCTTGAAGAACCTACAGGCAGTCAGGCTCTGATACCAAAGCTGTCAGGACCCTGATCCTAAGTCACACCGATCTAGCATGTAACACATCATATCACTTTGTGGCCTCACACACGGTATTCCCACAGGTGCCACCTTACCTGGCCCGGGACTGTTTGCGCCTTTTGGCTCATGTATATGATAATGTCGCTAGCATCCATATGACAGAGAACCCGGGCCGACATGACTAGTCGAAAACCCAAGGTGGCGCGAACTTACAGGGACAAGCATACATTACCCAACAACGAACGTGTCGATCAACAATGTATGAAGCCAAGTCGTAGCAAGCTACAAGGACTTAAAGGAACAATGTCTAACATTTCCCCGAAGGGACAGACATAGGACCGAAGAAGGACACATGCCAGCCAGCCTAAGTGTTCCGAAGTAGTAGCAAGCTACCATGGCTTAGTGGAAGCACTAGGAGACATTTCCCGGTAAGAAAGGCTACCAAAAATAAACAACTAGGTTGTCGGATCCCACACATACCAAGCATTTCAAAACATACACACAATATGCTCGATATGCACAAATACAACATGGCATCACAACAATACTCTACAACTCAGAGTATTTATTCATTAGGCTCCGAGGAGCCAAGTATTACAACCATAGGTCTCATGACCCAACATTCAGAGCATACAAATAACGGAAGCACAACATGTCTGAGAACAGAATACTACAAATAAAAAGGGCTGAGAAGCCTGACTATCCACAAGATACCGCCGAGGGCACAAGATCATAGCTGAGGTAACAAGCTAAACGTCGAAGTCCACGCGGAACTACTAGTGAGAGTGGAGTCTCTCTGCAAAAACATAAATTAAGCAAACGTGAGTACAAATGTTGAAGGAAATATGCCCTAGAGGCAATAATAAAGTTATTATTTATTTCCTTATTTCATGATAAATGTTTATTATTCATGCTATAATTGTATTAATCGGAAACTTGGTACATGTGTGAATACATAGACAAACATAGTGTCACTAGTATGCCTCTACTTGACTTGCTCGTTGAATCAAAGATGGTTAAGTTTCCTAGCCATTGACATGAGTTGTCATTTGATTAACGGGATCACATCATTAGGAGAATGATGTGATTGACTTGACCCATTCCGCTAGCTTAGCACTTGATCGTTTAGTATGTTGCTATTGCTTTCTTCATGACTTATACATGTTCCTATGACTATGAGATTATGCAACTCCCGTTTACCGGAGGAACACTTTGTGTGCTACCAAACGTCACAACGTAACTGGGTGATTATGAAGGTGCTCTACAGGTGTCTCTGAAGGTACTTGTTCAGTTGGCGTATTTCGAGATTAGGATTTGTCACTCCGATTGTCGGAGAGGTATCTCTGGGCCCTCTCGGTAATGCACATCACTATAAGCCTTGCAAGCAATGTGACTAATGAGTTAGTTGTGGGATGATGCATTACATAACGAGTAAAGAGACTTGCCGATAACGAGATTGAACTAGGTATTGAGATACCAACAATCGAATCTCGGGCAAGTAACATACCGATGACAAAGGGTACAACGTATGTTGTTATGCGGTTGGACCGATAAAGATCTTCATAGAATATGTGGGAGCCAATATGATCATCCAGGTTTCGCTATTGGTTATCGACCGGAGATGTGTCTCGATCATGTCTACATAGTTCTCGAACCCGTAGGGTCCGCACACTTAAAGTACGATGACGGTAATATTATGAGTTTATGTGTTTTGATATACCGAAGGTAGTTCGGAGTCCCGGATGTGATCACGGACATGACGAGGAGTCTCGAAATTGTCGAGACATAAAGATCGATATATTGGACGACTATATTTGGACACCGGAATGGTTCCGGGTGAGATCGGGATAATACCGGAGCACCGGGAGGTTATCGGAACCCCCCGGGAGGTATATGGGCCTTAATGGGCTTTAGTGGAAAGGACGGGAAAGGAGCAAGGGAGGGGGCGCGCCTCCCCAAGCCCAATCCGAATTGGGAGGGGGCCGCCCCCCTTTCCTTCCTCCCTCCTTCCTCTTCCTTCCCTCTCCCTCTCCAAATAGGAAAAGGAGGAGTCCTACTCCCGGTGGGAGTGGGACTCCCCCCTTGGGCGCGCCTCCTCCTCCTGGCCGGCCCTCTCCTCCCCTCCTTTATATACGGACGAGGGGGCACCCCATAGACAACAATTGATCCCTTGGATCTGTTAGCCGTGTGCGGTGCCCCCTCCACCATAATCCACCTCGATAATATCATAGCGGTGCTTAGGCGAAGCCCTACGTCGATAGAACATCATCATCGTCACCACGCTGTCGTGCTGACGGAACTCTCCCTCAAAGCTTGGCTGGATTGGAGTTCGAGGGACGTCATCGAGCTGAACGTGTGCAGAACTCGGAGGTGTCGTATGTTCGGTACTTGATCGGTCGGATCGTGAAGACGTACGACTACATCAACCGCGTTGTGCTAACGCTTCCACTTACGGTCTACGAGGGTACGTGGACAACACTCTCCCCTCTCGTTGGTATGCATCACCATGATCTTGCGTGTGTGTAGGAATTTTTTTGAAATTACTATGTTCCCCAACAGTGGCATCCGAGCCAGGTTTTATGCGTAGATGTTATATGCACGAGTATAACACAAGTGAGTTGTGGGCGATACAAGTCATACTGCTTACAGCATGTCATACTTTGGTTCGGCGGTATTGTTGGATGAAGCAGCCCGGACCGACATTACGCGTACGCTTACGCGAGACTGGTTTTACCGCCATCCTTTGCACACAGGTGACTAGCGGGTGTCAGTTTCTCCAACTTTAGTTGAACCGAGTGTGGCTACGCCCGGTCCTTGAGAAGGTTAAAACAGCACTAACTTGACAAACTATCGTTGTGGTTTTGATGCATAGGTAAGAACGGTTCTTGCTCAGCCCGTAGCAGCCAAGTAAAACTTGCAACAACAAAGTAGAGGACGTCTAACTTTTTTTTGTAGGGCATGTTGTGATGTGATATGGTCAAGGCATGATGCTATATTTTATTGTATGAGACGATCATGTTTTGTAACTGAGTTATCGGCAACTGGCAGGAGCCATATGGTTGTCGCTTTATTGTATGCAATGCAATCGCCCTGTAATTGCTTTACTTTATCACTAAGCGGTAGCGATAGTCATAGAAGCAATAGTTGGCGAGACGACAACGATGCTACGATGGAGATCAAGGTGTCGTGCCGGTGACGATGGTGATCATGACGGTGCTTCGGAGATGGAGATCACAAGCACAAGATGATGATGGCCATATCATATCACTTATATTGATTGCATGTGATGTTTATCCTGTATGCATCTTATTTTGCTTTGATTGACGGTAGCATTATAAGATGATCTCTCACTAAATTTCAAGGTAAAAGTGTTCTCCCTGAGTATGCACCGTTGCCAAAGATCGTCGTGCCCAGACACCACGTGATGATCGGGTGTGATAAGCTCTACATCCATCTACAACGTGTGCAAGCCAGTTTTGCACACGCAGAATACTCAGGTTAAACTTGACGAGCCTAGCATATGCAGATATGGCCTCGGAACACTGAGACCGAAAGGTCGAGCGTGAATCATATAGTAGATATGATCAACATAGTGATGTTCACCATTGAAAACTACTCCATTTCACGTGATGATCGATTATAGTTTAGTTGATTTGGATCACGTGATCACTTAGATGATTAGAGGGATGTCTATCTAAGTGGGAGTTCTTAAGTAATATGATTAACTGAACTTAAATTTATCATGAACTTAGTCCTGATAGTATTTTGCAAATTATGTTGTAGATCAATAGCTCCCGTTGTTGCTTCCCTATGTTTTATATGTGTTCCTAGAGAAAACTAAGTTGAAAGATGATAGTAGCAATGATGCAGACTGGGTCCGTGATCTGAGGTTTATCCTCATTGCTGCACAGAAGAATTATGTCCTTGATGCACCGCTAGGTGACAGGCCTATTGCAGGAGCAGATGCAGACGTTATGAACGTTTGGCTAGCTCAATATGATGACTACTTGATAGTTTAGTGCACCATGCTTAAAAGCTTAGAATCGGGACTTCAAAGACGTTTTGAACATCATGGACCATACCAGATGTTCCTGGAGTTGAAGTTAATATTTCAAGCAAATACCCGAGTTGAAAGATATGAAGTCTCCAACAAGTTCTATAGCTAAAAGATGGAGGAGAATTTCTCAACTAGTGAGCATGTGCTCAGATTGTCTAGGTACTACAATCGCTTGAATCAAGTGGGAGTTAATCTTCTAGATAATATAGTGATTGACGGAGTTCTCTAGTCACCATCGCCAAGTTACTGGAACTTCATGATGAACTATAGTATGCAAGGGATGACGAAAATGTTTCCCGAGCTTTTCATGATGATGAAATCGATGAAGGTAGAAATCAAGAAAGAGCATCAAGTGTTGATGATTAACAAGACCACTAGTTTCAAGAAAAGGGCAAAGGGAAAGAAAGGGAACTTCATGTAGAATGGCAAGCAAGTTGTCACTCCCGTGAAGAAGCCCAAAGCTGGACCAAAGCCTGAAACTAAGTGCTTCTACTACAAAGGAAATGGTCACTGGAAGCGGAAATACCCTGAATATTTGGTGGATAAGTAGGATGGCAAAGTGAACAAAGGTATATTTGATATACAGGTTATTGATGTGTACCTTACTAGTGTTTATAGTAGCCCCTGGGTATTTGATACTTGTTCGGTTGCTAAAAATTAGTAACTCGAAACAGGAGTTATAGAATAAACAGAGACTAGTTGAGTGTGAAGTGACGATGTGTGTTGGAAGTGGTTCCAAGATTGATATGATCATCATCGCACACGCCCTATACTCTCGGGATTAGTGTTAAACCTAAATAAATGTTATTTGGTGTTTGCGTTGAGCATGAATATGATTTGATCATGTTTATTGCAATACGTTTATTCATTTAAAGTCAGAGAATAATTGTTGTTCTGTTTACAGAATAAAACCTTCGATGGTCATACACCCAATGAAAATAGTTTGTTGGATCTCGATCGTAGTGATACACATATTCATAATATTGATGCCAAAAGATGCAAAGTTGATAATGATAGTGCAACTTATTTGTGGCACTGCCGTTTGGGTCATATCGGTGTAAAGCGCATGAAGAAACTCCATTAAGATGGACTTTTGGAATCACTTGGTTATGAATCATTTGATGCTTCTGAACCGTGCCTTTTGGGCAAGATGACTAAAACTCCGTTCTCCAGAACAATGGAACGAGCTACTGACTTAATGGAAATAATACATACCGATGTATGCGGTCCAATGAGTGTTGATGCTCGTGGCGGGTATCATTATTTTCTGACCTTCACAGATGATTTGAGCAGATATGAGTATATCTACTTGATGAAACATAAGTCTGAAACGTTTGAAAAGTTCAAAGAATTTCAGAGTGAAGTGGAAAATCATTGTAACAAGAAAATAAATTTTCTACGATCTGATCGTGGAGGAGAATATTTGAGTTACGAGCTTGGCCTTCATATAAAACAATTTGGAATAGTTTAATAGCTCACGCCCCCTGGAACACCACAGCGTTATGGTGTGTCCGAACGTCGTAACCGCACTTTATTGGATATGGTGCGATCTATGATGTATCTTACCGATTTACCACTATCGTTTTGGGGTTATGCATTAGAGACAGCTGCATTCACTTTGAACAGGGCACCATCAAAATCCGTTGAGACGAAGCCTTATGAACTGTGGTTTGGCAAGGAACCAAAGTTGTCGTTTCTTAAAGTTTGGGCTGCGATGCTTATGTGAAATAGCTTCAACCTGATAAGCTCGAACCCAAATCGGAGAAGTGCGTCTTCATAGAATACCCAAAGGAAACTATTGGGTACACCTTCTATCACAGATCCAAAGGCAAGATATTTGTTGCTAAAATGGATCCTTTCTAGAGAAGGAGTTTCTCTCAAAAGAAGTGAGTGGGAGGAAAGTAGAGCTTGATAAGGTAATTGTACCTTCTCCCGAATTGGAAAGTAGTTCATCACAGAAATCAGTTCCAGTGATTCCTACACCAATTAGTGAGGAAGCTAATGATGATGATCATGAAACTTCAGATTAAGTTACTACAGAACCTCGTAGGTCTTCCAAAGTACAATCCGCACCAGAGTAGTACGGTAATCCTGTTCTGGAAGTCATGTTACTAGACCATGATGAATCTACAAACTATGAGGAAACGATGATGAGCCCAGATTCCGCGGAATGGCTTGAGGCCATGAAATCTGAGATGGGATCCATGGATGAGAACAAAGTGTGGACTTTGGTGGAGTTGCCCGATGATCGGCATGCCATATTGTATAAATGTATCTTCAAGAGGAATACAAACGCTGATAGTAGTGTTACTATCTACAAAGCTCAACTTGTCACAAAAGGTTTTTTGACAAGTTCAAGGTGTTGAATACGATGAGATTTTCTCACTCGTATCGATGCTTAAGTCTGTCCGAATCATGTTAGCAATTGCCACATTTTATGAAATCTGGCAAATGGATGTCAAAATTACATTCCTTAATGGATTTATTAAAGAAGAGTTGTATATGATGCAACCAGAAGATTTTGTCAATCTTAAAGGTGCTAACAAAGTGTGCAAGCTCCAGTGATCCATTTATGGACTGGTGCAGGCATCTCGGAGTTGGAATATACGCTTTGATGAGTTGATCAAAGCATATAGTTTTATACAGACTTATGGTGAAGCCTATATTTACAAGAAAGTGAGTGGGAGCACTACACCATTTTTGATAAGTATATGTGAATGACATATTGTTGATCGAAAATAATGTAGAATTTTTCTGGAAAGCATAAAAGAGTATTTGAAAAGAGTTTTCTAAAGAAAGACCTCGGTGAAGCTGCTTTCACATTGAGCATCAACATCTATAGAGATAGATCCAGACGCTTGTTAAGATTTTTCAATGAGTACATACCTTGATAAGATTTTGAAGTAGTTCAAAATGGAACAGTCAAAGAAGGAGTTCTTGCCTGTGTTGCAAGGTGTGAAGTTGAGTAAGACTCAAAGCCCGACCACGGCAGAAAATAGAAAGAGAATGAAAGTCATTCCCTATGCCATTGTCATAGGTTCTATAAAGTATGCTATGCTATGTACCAGACCTATTGTATACCTTGCTCTGAATTTTGCAAGGAGTACAATTTTGATCTAGGAGTAGATCACTGGACAACGGTCAAGAATATCCTTAGAAAGCAATTAGAAAATGTTTCTCGATAATGGAGGTGATAAAAGAGTTCATCGTAAAGAGTTACATCGGTGCAAGATTTTACACCAATCCAGATGACTCTAAGTCTCAATCTGGATACATATTGAAAGTGGGAGCAATTAGCTAGAGTAGCTTCGTGCAGAGCATTGTAGACATAGAATATTTTCAAAATACATACGGCTCTGAATGTGACAGACCCGTTGACTAAACTTCTCTCACGAGCAAAACATGATCATACCTTACTACTCTTTGGGTGTTAATCACATAGCGATGTGAATTGGATTATTGACTCTAGTAAACCCTTTGGGTGTTGATCACATGACGATGTGAACTACGGTTATTAATCACATATAGATGTGAATATTGGTGTCAAATCACATGGTGATGTGAACTAGATTATTGACTCTAGTGCAAGTGGGAGACTGAAGGAAATATGCCCTAGAGGCAATAATAACGTTATTATTTATTTCCTTATTTCATGATAAATGTTTATTATTCATGCTATAATTGTATTAACTAGAAACTTAGTACATGTGTGAATACATAGACAAACATAGTGTGACTAGTATGCCTCTACTTGACTAGCTCGTTGAATCAAAGATGGTTAAGTTTCCTAGCCATTGACATGAGTTGTCATTTGATTAACGGGATCACATCATTAGGAGAATGATGTGATTGACTTGACCCATTCCGTTAGCTTAGCACTTGATCGTTTAGTATGTTGCTATTGCTTTCTTCATGACTTATACATGTTCCTATGACTATGAGATTATGCAACTCCCATTTACCGGAGGAACACTTTGTGTGCTACCAAATGTCACAACGTAACTGGGTGATTATAAAGGTGCTCTACAGGTGTCTCCGAAGGTACTTGTTGAGTTGGCGTATTTCGAGATTAGGATTTGTCACTCCGATTGTCGGAGAGGTATCTCTGGGCCCTCTCGGTAATGCACATCACTATAAGCCTTGCAAGCAATATGACTAATGAGTTAGTTGCGGGATGATGCATTACATAACGAGTAAAGAGACTTGCCGGTAACGAGATTGAACTAGGTATTGACACACCGACTATCGAATCTCGGGCAAGTAACATACCGATGACAAAGGGAACAACGTATGTTGTTATGCGGTTGGGACGATAAAGATCTTCGTAGAATATGTGGGAGCCAATATGAGCATCCAGGTTCCACTATTGGTTATTGACCGGAGATGTGTCTCGGTCATGTCTACATAGTTCTCGAACCCGTAGGGTCCGCACGCTTAAAGTTCAATGACGGTTATATTATGAATTTATGTGTTTTGATGTATCGAAGGTAGTTCGGAGTCCCGGATGTGATCACGGGCATGACGAGGAGTCTCGAAATGGTCGAGACATAAAGATCGATATAATGGACGACTATATTTGGACACCGGAATGGTTCCGAGTGAGATCGGGATAATACCGAAGCACTGGGAGGTTATCGGAACCCCCCGGGAGGTATATGGGCCTTAATGGGCTTTAGTGGAAAGGAGGGGAAAGGAGAAAGGGAGGGGGCGCGCCCCCCCCAAGCCCAATCTGAATTGGGAGGGGGTCCGGCCCCCCTTTCCTTCATCCCTCCTTCCTCTTCCTTCCCTCTCCCTCTCCAAATAGGAAAAGGAGGAGTCCTACTCCCGGTGGGAGTAGGACTCCCCCCTGGGCGCGCCTCCTCCTCCTGGCCGGTCCTGTCCTCCCCTCCTTTATATATGGAGGGGGCACCCCATAGACAACAATTGATCCCTTGGATCTCTTAGTCGTGTGCGGTGCCCCCCTCCACCATAATCCACCTCGATAATATCGTAGCGGTGCTTAGGCGAAGCCCTGCATCGATAGAACATCATCATCATCACCACGCCGTCGTGCTGACGGAACTCTCCCTCAAAGCTTGGTTGGGTCAGAGTTCGAGGGATGTCATCGAGCTCAACGTCTGCAGAACTCAGAGGTGTCGTACATTCGGTACTTGATTGGTCGGATTGTGAAGACGTACGACTACATCAACCGTGTTGTGCTAACGCTTCCACTTACGGTCTACGAGGGTACGTGGACAACACTCTCCCCTCTCGTTGCTGTGCATCGCCATGATCTTGCGCGTGCGTAGGAATTTTTTTGAAATTACTATGTTCCCCAACAAATGTACCCAGCAAGACTTACATCAGAACTATCTACACATGCATCAGTATCAACAAAAAGGGTGGTGGGGTTTAACTGCAGCAAGCCAGCTTTGACTCGGTGGCTATCCTGAACTACGACTGCAAGTAACTCTTTTGAGGTGGCGCACACGAGTCCACATATTCACCATATCAATACACCATTATGGATCCGCTCCCGTCTCCTTACGAGAACGCCATCCATAGCACTCACGCTTATCTTGCACATTTTAGAGTATCCACTTTCACTTGTCTATGAACTGTATAGGCAACCTAGAGGTCCTTTACCGCGGAAGCAGCTATTCGAATAGATGATGTTAACCCTGCAAGGGTGTACTTCTTTACACACGCTCTCGCCACTTACCGCCATGTACACGTCATGTATCTCGGCAACCTTCAAGCGGAAGCCTCGCGAGGGTGTCGGCCACGACCTGACTAACCACACAAGTCCCTAGTCCAGGTTTATCGCCTATTTAGGTTCCATCCACAGGGAGTCCGGCCGAGGTTTACACATACGGCCCAAACGATGTGTGCAGGGTTCCCGAGGCACCAAACGGGCGCCGGTACACCGTGCCACGTGCCTACCGCATCATCGCACACCCCTCGGGTCAGCACTACGCACAGCCTCCAACAACTACAAACACCAAAAACTACTTGCAACTCCCGGACAGACGACATGGGCGGTTAATAAGTCGAGAGGGTCCATTGGTGTCGGGCCCAACGCGTGGTAGTAGTTGTTCATGGATCACAAACATAGAACTCAGTTCCTGAGGACGGTTCCAATGAGACAACCCACCATGTACTCCTACATGGCCTCTCACCGCTACCTTTACCAAATCATGTTCACGCACTTAGCTCACACATAGTAACACAAGTTTATCACCATTCCAATTCATCCCCGATGAATTAGACCTGACTCAACTCTAAGCAGTAGCATGCATGACAAACGGGCATGAATGAGTAGGCACATTAGGTCTCAAACAACACCTACTCATACTTGTGGGTTTCATCTATTTACTTTGGCAATGACAGGTCATGCAGAGGAAAGGGTTTCAGCTACCACAACATGTAACAGATGTAGCCTTGTTGTCCTAATGCAGTAAAAGAGAGCAGGAGCAAGAGGGTGGGATTGTATCGGAATGAACAAGGGGGTTTTACTTGCCTGGCACTTCTGAAGATAGTAGTTCCTCATCGGTGTCATCGAACTCATCGTTGGGACACGTCTATTGAGAGGGGACAAGTAGCGGCAACAGAGAAGGAAACACGATCAATCCAATGCACAATATGATGCATGATCATGACATGGCAATATGCTGTGGTTGACCTAATGCAACTAAAACTAGATGGGTTTGAGTCATTTTGAACCAAAGGTTCAACCCCAAACTCATTTTGTGATCTTAAATAGTGCCTTATCATGTTTTGCACTAAACAGCAAGGTTAACTCATTTTGTGATCTTAAATAGTGCCTTATCATGTTTAAAGCATTTTCTGAGATTTATAAATCATTTCTGATTTATTTCAATTCCAGAAAATGTTTACTACGTCAGCATTACGTCATGCTGACCTCAGCAGGTCAACATTCGCCTGCCAGGTCAAACCTGACCAGTAGGGCCCACTGGTCAGTGACACAACTAACTAGCAGAGTTAGTTAGTGTTAGGTTAGGCACTAACCTAGGTTAATTAGGGCCTGGGCCCATAGGTCAGTGGCTCATCTAACTTAACTATGTTAATTAGCGCTAATTAAGCTAGCACTAATTTAACAGGGGCCTGGCCCACAAGTCACTGACCCTGGAACGTCAGACAGGGGTAAAACCCGGGTCAACTCGCCGGAGTTGACCCGCGGCTCATCGCCGGCGAGGCCAGAGACGGCGAAGGGCATCGGGTTTCGCCCTCTGGTGACCAAAAGAGCGGCGGAGAGGCTCTGCGTGGAGCTGGCGAACGCGCGCATCCAACGGGGTAAGTGGGGGCAACTGGGGTGGCCGGAGCTCGTCGAGAACGAGCTCGCGGCGGCGGCCAGAGTTCGGCCAACAGCGGTTTACGCGGTGCAGGGCATGTTAGGAGCCGTGGATGGTCGTGATCGACTCGCGGGAGAGCGGTGAGTGCGGCAGTGAGCTCGGACGCGTGCTTGCATGGCCGTAGCCGCGGTGGCGATATGAACGGTGGCGAGGAGCTGTCGGCTCCGATGGCCACGGTGGTTAGAAGACGCGGACGAGCACGGGGAGAGAGGGGAAAGGGGCAGGGGCTCACGGCAAATCCAGCAGAGGCAACGACGAGGCCGGGGAGGTCGCCGATGGCTAGAGGTTGAAGATGAGGTCGGGGACGACGATGCAGGGCTTCCGGCGGGGCGTGGCTCGGTGAGGAGGAAGAGGTGGTCGAGGCGGAGCTTCTGAGCGCATCGGCGAGGCGAGGCAGTGGCTGTGGCCATGGCGGCAGCAAGCGACGGTGACGGTGGTGCTCGGGTGATGCAAGGGAGACAGCAGAGCAGGTCTAGGAGCACGGGAGAGAGGTCGAGGGGGTTCAGGGGGCTACGTGGCGCCGCGAGAGACAACCAGGAGGAGGAGGGGACAGCCAGGCAGGGTGGAGGTGGCCGGTCTGCGCTGGGCACACGCCCTCTGCCTATTGGCGAAGGGGGAAGACGACAGGGGCGCCAGGTGGGCTGGGCCAACAGTGTTGGGCCGGCAGGTAAGTTAGCCAGGTAAGTTTCCTTTTCTTTTATTTTATGTTTTGTATTTCTTCTGTAACTTTAGGGCTTTATTAAAAATACTAGAACAAACCCAAAAATCATGAAACTCCTCATGGCTACTGTTTAGAATATTATCAACAGCAAACATTTTAGTTCATGATTATTTAGACATTTAAAATATTATATAGCATTTAAATGCCCAAATGCAAATAGCATATGATTTAATTCAGTGACCCAATGTTGTCCTAGAAAAGTGTGCACCATTTTTGTCAGAGGTTCTAGACCAAGGCAAAGATGATGAACATTTTAGAAGGGCATTTCAGGTTCATTGAAAAAGATTTTAGTAAACCCTAGTTGGATTAAGTGGTGCAGGGGGTTTCTGCCATCCCAATTTAAATTTACTGTGAAAAGTAAACATGATGCAAACACTCTAATGCATGCACTGACTAGGGTTGTGACATGGACTTGGGATCGAGAGGAGGATCTTATTCAACCTGATTTCGAACAGCCAACAGTTAAGAAGTCGATGCCAGAGGAGGGGAAAAGCGTCATGTGATATACGTCAATTCTAAAAGAATTTAAGGCATCAGCCAAAGACGGCTGCCTAACAGATGATGGAACCAGATTGGGAAGAAAACACCTGTATGATTTCAAGGAGGAGCTTTAAACCCTGAAGAATAGTCAACCTAAAAAAGCAAGAAAGGAAAAGGAAGAAGCAAAAGGATCATTTCAAGGACAACCGGATCCCTGCTCCATACCTGTGGGTCGGGCGAATGAAGACAACTCCGCTGCACAGCAAATAATCGCCCCTGATGCACAGCAACATGAGAACCCCCCCCCCCACACACACACATAGAAAACAAGCGCCCCTAATGCACAACGACAGGAGAACCCCGCCACACAGCAAGCAAGTGTGCCTGTGACGATACATGCTAGCAAAAACAATCATACTTTTGTCATCCAACGCCCACATCCTGATGCAGTTCAGTCCTCAAACACAAAGTTGATCCTAGACCCGCCCAAGACTACAACGAAGGGGCATCCAAAGTCAAAAAGGAAGCATTCAAGCTTTGACATTACGAAGCCCAAGTCACAAAGGAAATGTGGTGTGTGCGGGAGCTTCGACCACGACAAACGCAAATGCAAATCTCCCCTGACAAGATAAATGAAGAAGGTGCTTTGAAAAGGGAAGACAGTGGCTACATTCTCCTCATGGACCATAATGTGTAAGCTATAAGCACCCTGATATGCCAGTTACCAGCATTGTATGATGAAGTTGTCATGTCTTTGTAATAGAATATTTTTATATCTATATTTGTGTAAGCTATCAGCACCCTGCTATGCCAGTTACCAAATATGTATGATGAAGTTGTCATGGATTTGTAATCCAAAGCTTTTATATCTACATTTTTGTAAGCTACTAGCACTGCATTGTATTAGTTATGAACAAAAATTAAGCCTGCTTGGACTTTTAAAAACTAGAAGCAAGAAATCTCGATCATCGACCAAGATGCTCGTAGTTATCAAATAAAATGTGGTCCAATTTATAATGACTGACAATGAATTTTATCATCTGGTCAATGAATCTGTATAATATAGTAAACAACATGTCAACACTTTGCTCCATGACATTATCATGAGAGATTCATGTAAAAGTTATCAAGACAGTTTGGTAGAACTTATCACAATGTGACAGCATCAGTTACCAACATTCACATGAAGATATACGTGTGATGGTGTGCCTCTAATGCAACTAAACAAAGTATAACAACACAGTCGTAACAATTCTCACCTCATCATCCGCTGCCAAACAGATGATAACGCCACTGCGTGCATTTGTTTTGATCATGTTATAACAACCTCAATGTCATAATTTTCCTGAGAGCTGGAATTTGTTCTTCAGTTAATGCCGATATATTTTTCCCATCCCACACCTCAAGATACGTGCAGGCGAAAAATCCACAATCAATGCTAAAACATTTGTGATGAAAAACAAGCCACAATCAGCTTCATTGAGGTTGCGAACGATCAAAAACAGTGATCAGAATATATAGTGAGGTGTAGAAGAGAGTGAATAAGCCACAACTAACCCATTATCCTGTTTCAGTACCTCAACGTACACAAGTTCATAGTCCTAACTTATGCGAGTCCTTGTAATTTATCAACCAAGCCTTCTTTATAGCGTTCATGTATCTTGTCGCATGCTTGAGAAGAGAAGGACTATATTGTTCGCGTAATGAATCTAGAACTTTGAACCGTTTCGCCCTGAGATTTAGTGACAACACATACCAGTGCCCGTCATTTGGACCAGGACTCAACTTTTGAAAAGCAGGGACTTACAGCTGCAATTTAAAGGCAGTAAGCTTGGCCGGGTAGAAAGAGCAAAATTACCAAGGTAAAAAGGATACTGAAATTCACAGGGGAGGCAACTAAAAAAATTATCAAGGCATTAAGGTCAAAGTTACTAGTGTGCATAAAAGAGGTTATCTTGACAGAAAGAAAAAACAATACCAGGGTAAAAAATATTGATATTAATAGGAAATCTGTCGGTGAGAATGACACCTATGGGATCACTGGAATCCCTACTGTGGTCGGCGGGCGCGGCGTTGTGAAAAGAGCGGGTCTAGGAGCCAGCACAAAGGTGGTTTACCCAAGTTCGGGCTGCGAGGATCGCGTAATACCCTAGTCCTGCTTTAGTGTGTATTTGAGTGTTCTTGAGCTAGCTACGGTGTGCGACTTGCTCCAAAAGCTGAATCCCTCTCTAGTACGCCTCGGGCCTCCCTTTATAGGAAAAAGGAGGCGCCACAATGGCACACAGGAGGTGGAAAGGGTACAGTAGCTATGCTTATCGCCTGTCATTATGGGACAAGGCGCATTAAATGCGCCCCTTAGGTGTCCCCTCGCTTTGTGGCCGCCTCGCCTTGCTTCGACACGTGTCCAGGCCAGCGAGGCTGGCAGGCTGCTGAGCTGGCGCGGTGGCAGCATCTTCACGAAGACATGCATGCCACCACGCAGGTGCTTTCTGAGTTGGTCTGGAGGCCGCATGTCGCCATGCAGGCGCCAGCCTGGCTGGCTGGGCTGGCAGCTGCATGGGAACGGTGGTGGAGTCTTGGCGGGCGTGAGCCTGGCTGTGGCCTCGCTGATGTCCTCGGCAAGGGTCTTGCTAGGTCCCCGGCAAGGGTCTTGCCATGGCGCAGTGGTCATCCCCGGCAAAGGCCTTACCGGAGGCCTCGTGGATTTCCTCGGCAGAGATCGTGCCGAGGATCGTCGTCTTCTGGTCCTCATTTGATCTTGTGTGTTTATGATCTTCACGAAGATCTGCATGCCACCATGGAGGCGCCTCCCGAGCCTTGGTTCCAATGTGGTTGATGGTGTTTGGAAACCTCGGGCTCGAGGGTGGCGCGCTCTGCTGGTGTTGGGCAAGTTGCCCCGGCAAGGCTCTTGCCAGGGCCGCGGAAGCCGCCCCGGCATGGGTCTTGCCGAGGGAGTTGATACGCCTCCAACGTATCTATAATTTTTTATTGTTCCATGCAATTATATTACCCGTTTTGGATGTTTATGGGCTTTACTTTACACTTCTATATCATTTTTGGGACAAACCTACTAACGGAGCCCCAGCCTGAATTGTTGTTTTTTTGCATCTTTCAGTGTTTCGAAGAAAAGGAATATCAAACGGAGTCCAAACGGAATGAAACCTTCGGGAGCGATCTTTTCGGAACAAACGCAATCTAGGAGACTTGGAGTGGACGTCAAGCTGCAAACAAGGCGGCCACGAGGGTGCCCGGCATGCCCTAAGGGGTTGGGCGCGCCCCCCACCCTCGTGGGCCCCTCGTGGCTCCACCGACGTACTTCCTTCGCCTATATATACTCCCGTACGCTGAAAACATCTAGGAGCACCACGAAAACCTAATTCCACCGCCGCAACTTTCTGTATCCGCGAGATCCCATCTTGGAGCCTTCGCCGGCGCTCCGCCGGAGGGGGAATCGACAACGAAGGGCCTCTACATCATCTCCAAGGCCTCTCCGATGAGTTGTGAGTAGTTTACCACCGACCTTCGGGTCCATAGTTATTAGCTATATGGCTTCTTCTCTCTCTTTGAATCTCGATACAAAGTTCTCCTCGGTCTTCTTGGAGATCTATTCGATGTAACTCTTTTTGCGGTATGTTTGTCGAGATCTGATGAATTGTGGGTTTATGATCCAGTTTATCTATGAGAAATATTTGAATCTCCTCTGAATTCTTTTATGTATGATTGGTTATCTTTGCAAGTCTCTTTGAATTATCAGTTTGGTTTGGCCTACTAGATTGATCTTTCTTGCAATGGGAGAAGTGCTTAGCTTTAGGTTCAATATTGCGGTGTCCTTTCCCAGTGACAGCAGGGGCAGGAAGGCACGTATTGTATTGTTGCCATCGAGAATAAAAATATGGGGTTTATATCATATTGCATGAGTTTATCCCTCTACATCATGTCATCTTTCTTAATGCGTTACTCTCTTCTTATGAACTTAATACTCTAGATGCAGGCAGGAGTCGGTCGATGTCTGGAGTAATAGTAGTAGATGCAGAATCGTTTCGATCTACTTGTTGCGGACGTGATGCCTATATACATGATCATGCCTAATAATCTCATAAATATGCACTTTTCTATCAATTCCTCGACAGTAATTTGTTCACCCACCATAATACTTATGCTATCTTGAGAGAAGCCACTAGTGAAACCTATGGCTCCCGGGTCTATCTTTTATCATATAAGTTTTCCATCTACTTTTATTTGCATCTTTACTTTCCAATCTATATCATAAAAATACCAAAAATATTTATCTTATCTTATTGTCTCTATCATATCTCAGTTTCGCAAGTTACTGTGAAGGGATTGACAACCCCTTTATCGCGTTGGTTGCGAGGTTCTTGTTTGTTTGTGTAGGTGCGTGGGACTTTTGAGGAGCCTCCTACTGGATTGATACCTTGGTTCTCAAAAACTGAGCGAAATACTTACGCTACTTTGCTGCATCACCCTTTCCTCTTCAAGGGAAAACCAACGCAGTGCTCAAGAGGTAGCAAGAAGGATTCCTGGCGCCGTTGCCGGTGAGGTCTTCACTCAAGTCAAGACATACCAAGTACCCATCATGAACTCATCTCCCTTGCATTACATTATTTGCCATTTGCCTCTCGTTTTCCTCTCCCCCACTTCACCCTTGCTGTTTTATTAGCCCTCTCTTTCCCAATCTCCTCTCTCTTTCGCTTGCCTTTTGTGTGCTTGTGTGTTGGATTGTTTGTCACGATGGCTCAAGATAATACCAAATTGTGTGACTTTTCAAATAACAATAATAATGATTTCCTTAGCACTCAGATTGCTCCTCTTAATGATGTTGAATCTTGTGAAATCAATGCTGCTTTGTTGAATCTTTTTATGAAAGATCAATTCTCCGGCCTTCCTAGTGAAGATGCCGCTACTCATCTAAACAATTTTGATGATTTGTGTGATATGCAAAAGAAGAAAGATATGGATAATGATATTGTTAAATTGAAGTTATTTCCGTTTTCACTTAGAGATCGTGCTAAAACTTGGTTTTCGTCTTTGGCTAAGAATAGTATTGATTCATGGAATAAGTGCAAAGATGCTTTTATCTCTAAGCATTTTCCTCCCGCTAAGGTCATCTATCTTAGAAACGATATTATGAATTTTAAACAACTTGATCATGAGCATGTTTCCCAATTGGGAAAGAATGAAATTAATGATTCACAATTGCCCTACTCATGGTTTGAATTTATGGATGATCATACAAAATTTTTATGCCAGATTGAATTTTGCTTCTAGAAATCTTTTAGATTCGGCCATGGGAGGCACTTTTATGGAAATCACCTTAGGAGAAGCTACTAAACTCCTTGATAACATTATGGTTAATTATTCTCAATGGCACACCGAAAGATCTACTAGTTAAAAAGTGCATGCTATAGAAGAAATTAATGTTTTGAGTGGAAAGATGGATGAACTTATGAAATTATTTGCTACTAAGAGTGCTCGTATTGATCCCAATGATATGCATTTGTCTACTTTGATTGAGAATAATAATGAATCTATGGATGTGAATTTTGTTGGTAGGAATAATTTTGGTAACAACGCGTATAGAGGAACCTCTAATCCTAGACCGTTTCCTAATAATTCCTCTAATAATTATGGTAATTCCTACAACAACTCTTATGGAAATTTTAATAAGATGCCATCTGATTTTGATGTTAGTGTTAAATAATTAATGATCTCTCAAAATAATTTCAATGCTTTGCTTGAAGAAAAATTGCTTAAAGTTGATGAATTGGCTAGGAACGTTGATAGACTTTCGCTTGATGTTGATTCTTTGAAACTTTGATCTATTCCACGTAAGCATGATATCAATGAGTCTCTCAAAGCCATGAGAATTTCCATTGATGAGTGCAAAGAAAGAACCGCTGGGATGCGTGCTAAGAAAGATTGCTTTGTAAGAGCTTGTTCTTCTCGTTTCCATGAAAATAATGATGAAGATCTAAAAGTCATTGATGTGTCCCCTATTAAATCTTGTTTTGCAATATGAATCTTGATAATGATGGGACTGGAGATGAGTCAACTTTAGATAAAAGGCGTCCCAATGATTCAGAGGTTTTAGATCTTGATGCTAAATTTGGTAAAAGTGGGATTGGAGAGGTCAAAACTTTACATAGCATTGAACCCACGATTATGGATTTCAAGGAATTTAATTATGATAATTGTTCTTTAATAGATTGTATTTCCTTGTTGCAATCCGTGTTGAATTCTCCTCATGCTTATAGTCAAAATAAAGCTTTTACCAAACATATTGTTGATGCCTTGATGCAATCTTATGAGGAAAAAACTTGAATTGGAAGTTTCTATACCTAGAAAACTTTATGATGAGTGGGAACCTACTATAAAGATTAAAATTAAAGATCATGAGTGCTATGCCTTGTGTGATTTGGGTGCTAGTGTTTCCATGATTCCGAAAACTTTATGTGAAGTGCTAGGTTTCCATGATTTTGATGATTGCTCTTTAAATTTGCACCTTGCGGATTCCACCATTAAGAAACCTATGGGAAGGATCAATGATGTTCTTATTGTTGCATATAGGAATTATGTGCCCGTAGATTTTATCGTTCTTGATATAGATTGCAATCTTTCATGTCCTATTATTCTTGGTAGACCTTTCCTTAGAACGATTGGTGCAATTATTGATATGAGGGAAGGGAATATTAGATTCCAATTTCCATTAAGGAAAGGCATGGAACACTTTCCAAGAAAGGAAGTCAAATTACCTTATTAATCTATCATGCGAGCCACTTATGAATTGAATGCCAAAGATGGCAATACATAGATCTATTCTCGCTTTTATGCCTAGCTAGGGGCGTTAAACGATAGCGCTAGTTGGAAGGCAACCCAATCTTATTTTTGTTTCTTGCGTTTTGCTTCTGTTTAGTAATAAAAAATTAATCTAGATTCTGTTTAGATGTGGTTTCATGTTTTAATTAATGTTTGTGCCAAGTAGAACCTATAGGATAACCTACGGTGATAGCTAATTTGATTCTGCTGAAAAACAGAAACTTCTGCACGCGCGCAAATAATTTTAGTAAATCACAGGAACGTCATTTTGCGTTGATTCTTTTTGCAGTAGAGTAATGAACAAATGGACCAGGACTTCCTATTTTGGTAGGATTTTTAGAGTTCCAGAAGTATTCGAAAGTTACAGATTGCTACAGACTGTTCTGTTCTTGACAGATTCTGTTTTCCATGTGTTGTTTGCTTATTTTGATGCATCTATGGCTAGTATCAGGGGGGGGGGGGTATGAACCATAGATAAGTTGGAATACAGTAGGTTTAACACCAATATAAATAAAGAATGAGTTCATTACAGTACCTTATGTGGTGGTTTTTTTCTTTCTTGCACTAACGGAGCTTATGAGATTTCCTGTTGAGTTTTGTGTTGTGAAGTTTTCAAGTTTTGGGTAAAGATTTGATGGACTATGGAATAAGGAGTGGCAAGAGCCTAAGCTTGGGGATGCCCATGGCACCCCAAGATATTCAAGGATAACCAAAATCCTAAGCTTGGGGATGCCCCGGAAGGCATCCCCTCTTTCGTCTTTGTTTATCGGTAACTTTACTTGGAGCTATATTTTTATTCACCACATGATATGTGTTTTTCTTGGAGCGTCTTGTATGATATTAGTCTTTGCTTTTTAGTTTACCACAATCATCCTTGCTGTACACACCTTTTGGGAGAAACCCACATGATTTAGAATTTATTAGAATACTCTATGTGCTTCACTTATATCTTTTGAGCTAGATATTTTTGCTCTAGTGCTTCACTTGTATCTTTTAGAGCGCAGCGGTGGCTTTATTTTGTAGAAATTGTTGATCTCTCATGCTTCACTTATATTATTTTGAGAGTCTTTTAGAACAGCATGGTATTTTCTATGGTTATAAAATTGGTCCTAGAATGATGGGCATCCAAGTTGGGTATAATAAAAACTATCATAGGAGGTGAATTGGATGCTATGATCAATTTGATGCTTGATAATTGTTTTGAGATAGAGAGGTGGTGATATTAGAGTCATGCTATTTGGGTAATTGTGAATTGAAAGAATACTTGTGTTGAAGTTGGCAAGTCCCGTAGCATGCACGTATGGTAAAAGTTGTGTAACAAATTTGTTGCATGGGATGCTCTTTCGATTGCCTTCCTTATGTGCGGAGGTCGGGATCGCGCGATGGTTAACTCCTACCAACCCTTCCCCTAGGAGCATGCATAGTAGTACTTTTCTTCGAGGGCTAATAAAACTTTTGCAATAAGTATATGAGTTCTTTATGACTAATGCGAGTCCATGGATTATACGCACTTTTACCCTTCCATCATTGCTAGCCTCTTCGGTACCATGCATTGCCCTTTCTCACCTTGAGAGTTAGTGCAAACGTCGCCGGTGCATCCAAACCCCATGATACGATACGCTCTATCACACATAAACCTCCTTATATCTTCCTCAAAACAGCCACCATACCTACCTATTATGGCATTTCCCTAGACATTCCGAGATATATTGCCATGCAACTTTCCACCGTTCCGTTTATCATGGCACGCATCATCATTGTCATATTGCCTTGCATGATCATGTAGTTGACATCGTATTTGTGGCAAAGCCACCATGCATAGTTTTTCATACATGTCACTCTTGATTCATTGCCCATCCCGGTACACCACCGGAGGCATTCATATAGAGTCATATCTTGTTCTAGTTTTGAGTTGTAATTCATGAGTTGTATATAAATAGAAGTGTGATGATCATCATTATTAGAGCATTGTCCCTTATAAAAAAGGCCAAAAAAGAAAAAAAGAAAGGCCAAAGAAAAAAAAGGCCAAAAAGAAAAAAAGAAAATAAATAAATAAATAAAAATAAAAAAGGGGGACAATGTTACTATCTTTTTCCACACTTGTGCTTCAAAAAGTAGCACCATGTTCTTCATATAGAGAGTCTCATATGTTGTCACTTTCATATGCTAGTGGGAATTTTTCATTATAGAACTTGGCTTGTATATTCCAACGATGGGCTTTCTCAAAATGCCCTAGGTCTTGTTGAGAAGGCAAGTTGGATGCACACCCCCTAGTTTCTTTTGTTGAGCTTTCATACATTTATAGCTCTAGTGCATCCGTTGCATGGCAATACCTACTCCTCATGTTGACATCAATTCATGGGCATCTCCATAGCCCGTTGATTAGCCTCGTCAATGTGAGACTTTCTGCTTTTTTGTCTTCTCCACACAACCTCCATCATCATATTCTATTCCACCCATAGTGTTATATCCATGGCTCACGCTCATGTATTGCGTGAGAGTTGAAAAAAGCTGAAGCGCGTTAAAAAGTATGAACCAATTGCTTGGCTGAAACCGGGGTTGTTCTTGATGGGAGTATTTTGTGTGATGAAAATGGAACATAGCCTAACTATATGATTTTGTAGGGATGAACCTTCTAATGCCATGTTATTTTGAGAAGACATGATTGCTTTGTTAGTATGCTTGAAGTATTACTATTTCTTATGTCAATATGAACTTTTATTTTGAATCATTTGGATCTGAACATTCATGCCACAATAAATAAAATTACATTGAGAATTACGCTAGGTAGCATTCCACATCAAAAATTCTGTTTTTATCATTTACCTACACGAGGATGAGCAGGAATTAAGCTTGGGGATGCTTGATACGTCTCCAACGTATCTATAATTTTTGATTGTTCCATGCTATTATATTACCCGTTTTGGATGTTTATGGGCTTTACTTTACACTGTTATATCATTTTTGGGACTAACCTACTAACTGGAGGCCCAGCCTGAATTGCTGTTTTTTTGCCAATTTCATTGTTTTGAAGAAAAGGAATATCAGACGGATTCCAAATGGAATGAAACCTTCGGGAGCGTTCTTTTCGGAACAAACGCAATCTAGGAGACTTGGAGTGGAGGTCAAGCTGCAAACGAGGCGGCCACGAGGGTGCCCGGCACGCCCTAAGGGGGTGGGCACGCCCCCCACCCTCGTGGGCCCCTCATGGCTCCACCGATGTACTTCCTTCGCCTATATATACTCCCGTACCCTGAAAACATCCAGGAGCACCACGAAAACCTAATTCGACCGCCGCAACCTTCTGTATCCGCGAGATCCCATCTTGGAGCCTCCGCCGGCGCTCCGCCAGAGGGGAAATCGACCACGGAGGGCCTCTACATCATCTCCAAGGCCTCTCCGATGAGTTGTGAGTAGTTTACCACAGACCTTTGGGTCCATAGTTATTAGCTAGATGGCTTCTTCTCTCTCTTTGAATCTCAATACAAAGTTCTCCTCGGTCTTCTTGGAGATCTATTCGATGTAACTCTTTTTGCGGTGTGTTTGTCGAGATCCG
The DNA here is from genome assembly GCF_002575655.3 of Aegilops tauschii subsp. strangulata. Lineage (NCBI taxonomy): Eukaryota > Viridiplantae > Streptophyta > Magnoliopsida > Poales > Poaceae > Aegilops > Aegilops tauschii. The sequence goes on along the minus strand of NC_053035.3, from coordinate 488,111,618 downwards.
ATGAATTGTGGGTTTATGATCAAGTTTATATATGAGAAATATTTGAATCTCCTCTAAATTCTTTTATGTATGATTGGTTATCTTTGCAAGTCTCTTCGAATTATTAGTTTGGTTTGGACTACTAGATTGATCTTTCTTGCAATGGGAGAAGTGCTTAGCTTTGGGTTCAATCTTGCGGTGTCCTTTCCCAGTGATAGCAGGGGCAGCAAGGCACGTATTGTATTGTTGCCATCGAGGATAAAAAGATGGGGTTTATATCATATTGCATGAGTTTATCCCTCTACATCATGTCATCTTTCTTAATGCGTTACTCTGTTCTTATGAACTTAATACTCTAGATGCAGGCAGGAGTCGGTCGATGTCTGGAGTAATAGTAGTAGATGCAGAATCGTTTCGATCTACTTGTTGCGGACGTGATGCCTATATACATGATCATGCCTAGATAATCTCATAACTATGCACTTTTCTATCAATTGCTCGACAGTAATTTGTTCACCCACCATAATACTTATGCTATCTTGAGAGAAGCCACTAGTGAAACCTATGGCCCCGGGGTCTATCTTTTATCATATAAGTTTTCCATCTACTTTTATTTGTATCTTTACTTTCCAATCTATATCATAAAAATACCAAAAATATTTATCTTATCATATTATCTCTATTAGATCTCACTTTTGCAAGTTACCGTGAAGGGATTGACAACCCCTTTATCGCGTTGGTTGCGAGGTTCTTGTTTGTTTGTGTAGGTGCGTGGGACTTTTGAGGACCCTCCTATTGGATTGATACCTTGGTTCTCAAAAACTGAGGGAAATACTTATGCTACTTTGCTGCATCACCCTTTCCTCTTCAAGGGAAAACCAACACAGTGCTCAAGACGTAGCAGGAGTCCACCTCGCCCTTTTGCTCTTTGTGTTTCTGGTCTTGGCATTGCCTTGATGGTCTCGTGGCTTCGGCTTCCCGCCTCTGCCCTGCTAAGTGTGGCCGCGGGTGTGGCTCTGACTGCCCGTGCACAAGTAAAGGGGTATAAAGTAGAGCCCCTACTTCTGTACACCGACAGGAGCCCCCGGGCCTCATCCACACATAAGCGCGACGCGTTGTTGGGCTAGGCCCAGAACGGTGCGCGGACAGGCGGGGCCGACTTTTATCACAGTAACTCCTTTATCCGTTGCACTTCCCCACGATTCGCGTTGAATGCGCGACGTGGAGGGTCGTGCGTGACGTGGGGGGCATGCGTGGGGCGCCTGCCGCACGCAGGCGTCACATCGTAGTAAATGGTAAAGAGGCGGCCCGCGCCTTCCCCATAAAAGTACTAACCGCAGGCGCACTACCCATTTACCCTCTATGCTTTCTCCAATCTCGGAACCGTTGTCCCCATCTTCTTCCTCCTCGAGCTCTCGCTTCTGCTTGTCGCTACTGCGTCCCCATTGCTTTCGATCCTTTGCCTCCTCCCATCTGCCATGGCGCCCAAGACTGGCAAGGGTAAGGGGGCGGCCAAGGATGTCATGGAGAGGGAGGCGCCAGAGAATGAGGCGGCGGTGCGAAGGGCATAGTTTGCCTACTTCTCCTCGTCGACGGTCGATGTATTTCACCTCAAGGACTTATTCAGGCCTCTGTGGGCGGCGGAGACGACGGGGCACCCTGCCACGCACGTCATCCCCACCGACTGCGTCAAGGCCGGCCCGAGTCGGTACCCCTTTTTTGTCGACTTTTTCTCCTGCGGGCTCTGCCCCCCTTTCTCTGATTTCTTCAATGACGTCATGCGCACCTTCGGCTTCCGGCTTCTGGATCTTACGCCGAATGCCGTGGCGTGCATGGCGTTCTTTGCCCACCTCTGTGAGGGCTTCGCCGGGGTGCTTCCCAGCACGACGCTCTTCTGCCACTACTTCTATCCTCGCCTCTAGCCAGGGGGCGCCCTCTCCGGAAGCATCTCTTGGATCCCGAGGGTCCAGGAGAAAAGCATGTATTCGGAGGGTGCCCACAAGGAGAGGTGGGATGAGTGGTGGGGTCGGTGGTGCTAGATCGAGAAGAAGAACCCTCCAGAGTTCTGCCGGGTTCGTCAGAGCCCGCCGACCCGCGGCGAGGACTGGGGTGACCTCGACGCCAGCGACGCGAAGCTTTCGATCGCCACCACCAGGATCTATCACCTCACCAAGGCCGGGCTCACCCTGGAGATGATTGGGGCGGACTTCATCCGCCGCCGAATCACCCCGCTACACAACAAGGGGAGGCCGGCCTGGGACTTCAGGAATGCGCTGACATCATGAGGCTCCGCCCCGGCCTGAAGCATAACTTCACGGTGATGGGACACGCCCATTTCTGCTAGAGGCTCTTCCAGCTTCATGTGTTCGCCGGCGGCAGGGCGGAGAGGACCGGTAGGACCGCGAAGGCCGGCAAGGTCATCAAAGGGCCCCTGTTTGGGTTGCCGTCGGGTGTTTCCCGCTGAGCAACAACATGTGCCAGGCCGCCATTCTCGAGATGATGCTGGTCTTCAACGCGCACGGCCTCGACCCGTGCTGGGTTGAGCCCTCGGCACGCGAGGTGCAGCAGTCCATCGACAACTTGTCGGAGGGCAATGACCACGACGAGCCGCTGCTCGTCGAGGACACCATCCAGGCGGAGATCGACTACATCGCCGCCAGGGTGGCGGAGGCGCAGCTCGCCATGGAGGCCGGCGGCGCTGGCGGCGTGGAGGATGAGGCCAACACGGCCGCGGAGGAGAGGGAGCTCGCCCAGTGGGCAGGGGCTGCCGGGGAGGCCAGCGGTGCCAACAACGGGGCCCCTCTTGTCTAGGAGGTGGTCGAGGAGTCAACCGAGGAAGAGGCTGAGGACGATGACCCTCCGGCCACGGGAAAAAGACGTGTCCTGCGGCGGGCCAGCTCTGGCGAGCCGGTCCGGCCTCGTAGGATCGAACCGCGACAAGGGGCCCAGGGGGAGTCCGTGCGCCAGACAAGGGCCGCGATAGCGAAGAAGACGGCGAAGACCGTGGTGGCGAAGAAGAAAGCGACTGCCTCTTCTTCGTCCAAGCGTCGTCGGACTCCATCCCCTTCTCCTCCTCCCGCAGATGTCGACCCAAATGTGGTCTTCGATTTTGGGTCCCTCAGCCCAAGGAGGAAAAGGAAAGCAGCGGAAGAGGAGGCAGAGGACGAGTAAGTGCCTGCCCTTCTTCACCTCCACTCTTCCAGACCGCGCCACTTTTCTTGACTTGTTTTCATCCTTGCAGGGACAGGGAGACGCTGGCCCAGAGGGTGGCAAAGAAGGCCAGGGCACCGGCGTGCGACCAGCCCGCGGCGGGCGCTTCGCGCACGCCGGTGGTGGAGATCAGCCCGGACAGCAGCCCCCGGCTCCGCCCCCAGCGTGCGTCCACCACCTACTCCTCATCAATGTGCGCTGGGGTACGATCTTTTGGCACTGACCTTGCCATGGCTGCAGGAGGAGGACGACAGCAGGAGGAGCCACCGAGGGCCACCCCCAACACACCGCCCCCATCGACCAGACCGCCTCGAGGAGCGTCCCCGGCAAGGGCGCCAAGCACTGAGCCCATGCGCACCGAGGAGGAGGAGGTGGACTCGAGCACTGGTGGCTCCGTCCCGGCAACAGATGTTGGAGGGGAGGGGGGCGCTTATTCTCAGCCCAGCACGGGTAAGTCACCTGCTTTCCGTCCCTGCTCTTCCTTCTTTCTTCTTTTTTTGAACCTTGATCTTGGCCTTGCCTCATTCTCCGTCCCGGCGTCTAGATCTTCCCTTGGCGGACCAGGAGGACATCGACGCCATCATCACGGAGGTTGCCAAGAACACCGAGGCCAAGGCCGACAAGATCGCCACCGAGACCACAACCGAGGACGCCGCCAAAGGGCCTGCCGGGGAGGCCGGTAAGGCTGCTGCCGGGGAGGAGGTGGTCGATGACCAACCCTCCTCCTCTGCCGCCTCTGGCTCGAGCAGGTACTTGAAGGTGGGCGGCGACCTGTTCGCCCACCTTCTAGGGACGGCGGGCACCAGGGCGCCGGCCGAGGGGGAGGTGTTCGACGACGAGGTGCTCGCCGTCGTCGGCCTCGAGGTTGTCCATGAACCAAGTGCCGGTGGCGGCGGTACCCAGGAGGAGCAGCTTCTCCGGGCCATGGGCGCCAGCTTCTGGAAGCTCCAGGCGCTCCACCGCGCCCGGCTGGACAAGGCGAACTCCAGGGAGGCGGAGGCGGATCTCGAGGAGCGCGTCGCTGAGGCGCAGGCCTGGTTCCGCCAGGCCCACGAAGAGCTGAAGGCTGCCCAAGACCAGCTGGCCGAGCGCAAGTAGGAGCTCCTCTTGAAGCAGGATGACATCAAGAAGGCCCAGGAGGCGGCGGGGGAAGAGGCTAATAGGGCTGAGGCCGCCCGGTCCTAGCGCCAGGTCGAGCTGAACTCCCAGGAGGAGGACCTCGTCGCTCGCGAGGCGGCACTCACCGCCACACTCCGCGGTAAGGACGAGGAGGTCGAGAAGCTCGTCACGCAGTGGGCCCAGGAGCTGGAGCAGAAGCACAAAGAAGCACTTGATGCTCAAGCTCTGGCCCACGGCGACAAGGTGAAGGGGCTGGTGTCGGTGTCAAAACCGGCGGATCTCGGGTAGGGGGTCCCAAACTGTGCGTCTAAGGTTAATGGTAACAGGAGGCGGGGGACACAATGTTTACCCAGGTTCGGGCCCTCTCGATAGAGGTAATACCCTACTTCCTGCTTGATTGATCTTGATGATATGAGTATTACAAGAGTTGATCTACCACGAGATCGTAGAGGCTAAACCCTAGAAGCTAGCCTATGATTATGATTGTTGTTGTTGGTCCTACGGACTAAACCCTCCGGTTTAGATAGACACCGGAGGGGGTTAGGGTTACACAGAGTTGGTTACAGAGAAGGAGATCCACATATCCGAATCGCCAAGCTTGCCTTCCAGGCAAAGGAGAGTCCCATCCAGACAGGGGACGAAGTCTTCGATCGTGTATCTTCATAGTCCAACAGTCCGGCCAAGGTATATAGTCCGGCTGTCCGGATACCCCCTTATCCAGGACTCCCTCAGTAGCCCCTGAACCAGGCTTCAATGACGATGAGTCCGGCGTGCAGATTGTCTTCGGCATTGCAAGGCGGGTTCCTTCTCCGAATACTCCATAGAAGATTGTGAACACGAGGATCGTGTCCGGCTCTGCAAAACAAATTCCACATAACACCGTAGAGAGAACATATTTCACAAATCTAATCTGCTGACAACTTTTCACAGCGTGACATCACACCGCGGCCTGGTCATTATTCGAACCGTTTTTCTCAACCAGCTGTCGCACATTTTGCGAGGCAGTTTCATTGGCACGTCTTGTCGAAGCAGAGATCGTGTGCCCTTATCACGGGATTCTCATCAATACCGGTGTGGGTAACGCAACCGCGCCGTTAACACGACGCTTGGGGGAATGAGCGAGTTTTACGGGGCAAGTGGGGAGGCGCATGGTTTCTACCGCCTTTATAAAGACATAAGGATTCACCCTTTTTCCACCCACGCCTTCTTCTTCCTCTGCTCATCCATTTCCCCTCGCTCAAGCTCTAGCGCCCAAGCCTTCTCCTTTTCCGCAAAGTTAATCAAGCATGTCCGGAGCGGGAGGCAAGTGGATGGCTTCCACCGTTAAGGAGGAGGACATCAAGAAGCTCCGGGAGGCCGGATACTTGGCTGCAGACATCGCGCACCGGCTCCCTACCGAAGGGCAGGTCATCCCTACCCCAGAGCCTCAGGAGAGAGTAGTGTTTCTCCCCCACTTTTTCTGCGGACTGGGATTTCCCCTCCACCCATTTGTCCGCGGGCTCATGTTTTACTATGGGCTGGACTTCCATGATCTGGCCCCCAATTTCATCCTCAACATCTTGGCGTTTATCGTCGTGTGCGAGGCCTTCCTCCACATTGTGCCCCACTTTGGCCTATGGCTGAAGACCTTCAACGTGAAGCCGAAGGTGGTGATGGGCCATCAAGCGGAGTGCGGAGGCGCCATGGTGGGAAAAATGCCCAACGTCACTTCGCCCGAAGGCTCCTTTGTGGAGACCGTAAAGGGGTGGAAATCGGGGTGGTTCTACATCACCGAGCCGCATTTTGATCCGGCATACCCATGCGGCTCACCTCCTGGAAAGAGAAGGGCCTAGCCTGGGGTTCATTGGTGGAGCTGACCGGACTCCAGACCTGTATCAAGAATATGATAGGCAAGAAAATCAAGCTTGTCAACGTGGTCCAGGTCATGCTCTCCCGCCGGATCCTTCCGTGTCAAAGACGGGCTTTCAATATGTGGGAGTTCGCCCCAGCCGAACACCAGACGCTGCAAGAGCTCTTCGACACGACGCACGAAGATGTCTGGAAGGTACTGTTCAAGGCTTCCAAAGTACCACCACCCACGACCAAAGATCGCGGACTCAGCGCAAGGCGCTCCGCCAATCCGGTAAGTTTTTATACTCTACAAGACGTGCCTTTTACCAGCACATCCGCGGGAGGAATCTAAACTGCCATGCCCATTCAACAGGACTGGGTAGCGTTAGCGGAGCGGATCGACTGTCCGACTCCATTACCTGAAGATACAACATCGGCTCTTTTGCTAGAGATGCTGTCTCTGGCGCCTTATGAGGTGCTGGAGAAGAAGGCCAATAAGAAGGCTGCGGGGACCAGGAAAGGTCTCCGGCTCGGGGTTGTATCGGACTCATCGTCCGAGGACACCGAGGCGCACTCTTCCAACAAAGAGGAGGAAGAGGTAGCAGAAATGCCTCCCACGAAGACCGAGGGGAGAAGAAGAGGAAGGCCGCCCCGTCTGGGGAGGCCGAAGGGTCCAAGAGGGGAAAGACCCTCCCTCCGGGCCGATCTACCACAGCCGCCTACAGCGACGAGGAGTGGTTCCCCAGGGACAAGCGCCTGGCGAAGTCGTAAGTATCCAGACACTATAATACTTCCGATACGTATTGTTTTATTGATTCTAATCATGTCAAGTATGATCGTGCAGCCCGGCCAAGTCCCACATCGACGTGTCCTCCTCGGACGGGTCCTTGAGTCAGTCGGCGATGAACAGCGATTCGCTCCCGACGGCCACTTCCCCCCGGCCCGCGGACGACACCGAGGTGCTGTCCTAGAGGATACCGGACCAGGGGGAGACTGTTCTGGAGATGCCCCAAGGCTAAATCCCAGACGCCGGGCATTCTGATAACGGGGGCCGCAGCAAGTTTGGCCCCAAGCCGGATACTGTGCCCGAACCTCCAACGGCTCCGGATTCAGGCAGGCAGCCCCTCGGTAATGAGGAAGTGCCGCCTGTGCCGATGACCTCTGTCCATCTAGAGGCATCGGACAACTTGCTGGAAGCGCTTCGCGGTGCTTCTATTGACGAGGAGCACCGCACTATAATGAGTGTGGTGATTGAGAAGGTCCGGTCCGCCAAAAGCGGATTGACCGAAGCCTGCGTCAGCCTCCTAACAGGCTTCGAGGTGAGTAAATAAAATTATAAGAAAATATCACGGTGTAGACAGTAGCCCCTGATGCTCTGTTCGGTGTTCGGAAAGAAAAACCGAACAGATGATCAAATAATATTCCCAGGAGTCTAACAGAGTATGTCTATGTGAATAAGTAGGCGTCGCTGCTGGCCGCTGCCGCGCGTACTGCGGAGGTCTCCGGACTAAAGCGGGACCTGGAGCAGACCAAAGAAGAGCTCGGCCTCGTGAAGAGGCGGCTCGAGGAGAACAAAGGTACATAATACCCCGTCTATATATTAATAAAGGAGGAATGGTTTTAGCTCATGAAAATGTTATGAACTTTAATAGGGGCCACGACCGAAGTGGCGGCCCTTAAAAAGGCGCTGACCGAGGCTGAAAACATAGCGGCCAAGGAGCGCGCCGAGCGCGAGAAGCAAGAGGCCCGCGTAGGCGAGGTCCAGCAAGAGCTCGATGATTTTGTCAAAAAATATGAGTCCTTGGAGCGTGACTCGAAGACGCAAGAGTCTGAGCTTGCGAAGGCCCTCCAGAGCACACGAGATGCCAAGGCCGAAGCCCAAAAAACCCTCCAGGAGATTGAGGCGGCCAAGAAGATTGCGGCGGGTAAGGCATTCAATATGCAAAGCAAGCATGTGAAGGAGACTTTCTTTTTACTTACCCGAGTTTGGAGCTCTCCAGGAGCATTCGCAGGTCTGCCGCGCAGCGTATCTGATGCCGCAGGGTTCTATCGGGCTGAGGAAGGGAGCTCGACGGAGAAGTTGTTCTGGTCCCAGTATATTAGGGCCGAACACCCGATGACCTTGAGCGACCGGCTGAAGCAACTGGTCGAACTTCACAAGGCGGCCGAACTGGCCATGAAGGATCTCTTAGTCCGGATGTGGCCGGCCGAGCCCCTGCCTAGCAGCTACTTCGGCCTGGTGAAGCGGCTTGTGTCTGCCTACCCGCGGCTCGAAGTCATAAAGCGGTCAGTCTGCATTGAAGGTGCGCGCAGTGCCTTCGCCCGCGCAAAAGTGCACTGGGCGAAGATGGATGCCGAGAAGCTGGTGACGGAGGGGCCACCGAAGGGCAAGGAGCACCGCCGCCCCGAGAATTATTATGATAGTATCCTGAAGGGCGCCCGCCTTGTGGCGGAGGAATGTGCTAAGGATGTAATATTCGAGTGAATGTACTCATTTGATCCTGTAATATGAAAACAAGTTCATTTGCGCCATGTAACGCTTGTTGATTTAAAATATTACCTTCTGTGCGGCCGTTTATAAAATCTGAAAGTTGGCCAGTCGTCGGCTTCTGCCCCCATGTAACTAGTACTGGGGTGTTCGGGATGAAAACACTCTTTATCCAGATTTTTGGTCCTTTGGGGAGGTGTTTAATGCAACGAACTAGGCAATCGAACTATATGGCTTTACCACTCTCAATTAGCCATAGAAGTCTACAATTTTAAATTTTGGCATAGCCCCTGGTATTCGGAAGTCCGAACTTGGGGCGCTATACATGCCTAAATCGGACAAGGCCGATTCCTCGCCCGAAGCGGAAAAAATCTTTAAGGGTTTGAGACCTCTCGAACAGCGACCAGCTCTCGCCGCATCATGACAGTCAGTTTTCGGCTTTCTCTACTGAGGTGCTCACCCAGATGAATCGGGGCACAATTGTAGTAGTTCTCCCAGTGGCACCTTAGCCGATAGAGCGGAACGTAAGGTATCAAAACACGGGAGCCTGGCAATCCCAACATTTGACCAAAGACATGATTTGGAGCTGATGCATATAATGCTATAAGTTCGGGGTGCCGCACTGTCGAAAGTGTTTGTACTTTTCTTGCCGTGTTATGGGGTACACTGAAGCCCCTGGCGAACTGATCGTACCAAAATGTATGGATGCAAATTTTAATAAATAAACAAACAAGGAAAGAAATAAAGAAATGTAATAATGAGCTGACGTTGTTCATTATTTTCCATTGTTATTTGAATAGTACGTCAAGGCGTATGCATACGAGTAGTGCGGTAAAAAAAGGTAGGACTATTTGACATGTCCTAGCCAAGGGCGAGCTACGAGCGGGTATGTAAAACAGGCATAACGATCGTTAGCAGAGACCACCTGGTAATTCCCTTGTACGTCAAAGCTTCCTGCCTCCTTGGTGTTTCCGTCTCATGATTTGTCCAATAATCTTGTTATCAGAAGAGCCTTCAGAAAGTAGGGACCTGAAAGAAAGAAAAAGGGTGAAGGTATACGGGTCCTGGGGCGGTTGAGCCGCATTGTGAGCCGTATTGTAGCTGCGCCTCCGCCTGTACCCATGGTATTTTAAGTACGTAATTATGTACGCGCGGCACGAATTCCGCTGCTTGACTGGGACTAGGACGGAGGCCGAATTGCTAGGCGAGCCCAGGACATGCTGGTCTATCTTGTTGCAGAGTACTCCGGACTCGTTTAGCGGTGTCCGAGGGCTTTATGGCCGAACTGGAGGTTTGCCGAAGAAGGTTGCTCTGTGCCTCTGCTGCGAGGGCCGCAGTGTGCTCCTCTGAACGGAGGGAGCGCTCTGTGTTTCCATTGACTGTTATAACCCCGCGAGGACCTCGCATCTTGAGTTTGAGGTATGCATAATGCGCTACCGCATTGAATTTGGCAAATGCGGTTCGTCCGAGCAGTGTGTGGTAGCCACTCTGGAATGGGACGATATCGAAGATTAACTCCTCGCTTCGGAAGTTGTCCGGAGATCCGAAGACTACTTCTAATGTGATTGAGCCCGTGCAGCAAGCCTCTACACCTGGTATGACACCTTTAAAGGTGGTTTTGGTGGGTTTGATCCTGGAGGGATCGATGCCCATTTTGCACACTGTATCCTGATAGAGCAGGTTCAGGCTACTGCCACCGTCCATGAGGACTCGTGTTAGGTGGAATCCGTCAATGATAGGGTCAAGGACCAATGCGGCCGAACCGCCATGACGGATACCTGTAGGATGGTCCCTGCGATCAAAAGTGATCAGACAGGAAGACCATGGATTAAACTTCGGGGCAACTGGCTCCATCGCCTAGACGTCCCTTAGTGCACGCTTCCGCTCCCGTTTGGGAATAGGGGTGGCGTATATCATGTTCACCGTTTTCACATGGGGAGGGAATTTCTTCTGTCCTCCTGTGTTCGGCGGCCGGCGCCCATCGTCATCGTCACTATGCGGCCCATTGTCCTTGTTTTCGGCATTCAACTTCCCGGCCTGTTTGAACACCCAGCATTCTCTGTTGGTGTGATTGGCTGGTTTATCGGGGGTGCCGTGAATTTGACACGAGCGATCGAGTATGCGGTCCAGACAGGACGGGCCCGGACTGTTTCTTTTGAATGGCTTCTTCCACTGACCGGACTTAGAGCCACTGAATCCAGCATTGACGGCCGTGTCTACGGCGTTATCCCCATTTTTGTGACGCTTGTGTTTGTTGCGTTGGGGCTTGCCGCTGCTATCTCTGGCCTCTGATGTGCCAGGATTGCTTGCTGTATTGCTGCTACGAGCCAACCAGCTATCCTCGCCCACACAAAAGCGGGTCATGAGTGTCGTGAGGGCTGCCATGGACTTCGGCTTTTCTTGGCCGAGGTGTCGGGCAAGCCACTCCTCGCGGATGTTATGCTTAAAGGCCGCTAGGGCTTCAGCATCCGGACAATTGACAATTTGGTTCTTTTTAGTTAAGAACAGAGTCCAGAATTTCCTGGCTGACTCTCCGGGTTGTTGAGTAATGTGGCTTAAATCGTCAGCGTCCGAAGGTCGCACCTAAGTGCCCTGGAAGTTATCCAGGAACGCGTCTTCCAGGTTCTCCCAACTTCCAATGGAGTTTGCCGGCAAACTGTTCAGATAATGCCGAGTCGGTCCCTTGAGTTTTAGTGGGAGGTACTTGATGGCGTGTAGATCATCGCCGCGGGCCATGTGAATGTGGAGAAGGAAATCTTGATCCATACCGCGGGATCTGTTGTCCCACCATATGATTCTATGTTTACGGGTTTAAACCCTTCTGGGAACTCATGGTCCATTACTTCATCAGTGAAGCATAAGGGGTGTGCGGCGCCTCTATGCCGGGCTATATCACGACGCAGTTCAAGTGAGTCTGGTCGATTGTGTTCGGCCGAGCCGGATTTATATTTGGTGTACCCGTTGTGGTGATCGTCAACACGCGTTGGGGCGCGCCCCCGTGATCCGAAGATCGATCTTGACTGCCCTGCTTTGCTTTCCAACACATCTCGCAGGTCCTGCATGTAGCCCCGGGCCTTCGTGTTTTTATTTGATTGGCGACGGGGTGCGGCCTGGTGTTTGGGCTGATATGCCTTGTCCCGGCCACGTGGTGGCCAGTCAGCCGCATCCTGTTCTAGTGTCTCCTCTTCAAATTGAGGTAACAACTTGCGCTTTGGGTAACTTTTTGTTGGGCGCTCAAGTCCATATTCCTCGGCTGCCAGGACCTCGGTCCATCTATCAGTTAGCAGATCCTGATCAGCTTGAAGCTGCTGCTGCTTTTTCTTCAGGCTCTTTGCAGTGGCTATAAGCCGGCGCTTGAAGCGCTCCTGCTCGACGGGATCCTCAGGCACGATGAATTCGTCATTGCCGAGGCTCACCTCGTCTTCGGGGAGGGGCATGTAATTATCGGCCTCCAAGTCTCCATCCGTTGTTTGTTCATCGGGGCTATCTTGCCCATCTTCCCGTTCGGCCTGCTCGAAGTCTGGCCCGGCGAGGTTGTTTTCTGCTTCGGCACCACCCGGGGCGTTATTGTCTCCTGTGCCGGTATCACTATTTTTGCCATGGTGAGGCTTAGAGCAGCGCCTATGACGCCGGTGCTTGGATTGCTTCTCAAGGGGACTATCCTCCGTTGCCTCATCGCTGTTGCCTTCTTTGGGTGTGTCCACCATATATATGTCGTATGATGAGGTGGCTGTCCAGCGCCCTGTGGGCGGTGGTTCCTGTTCTTCTCCGGCATCGTCGTCCATACCGTCGATGTCTTCGGAGTCGAAGTCAAGCATGTCGGTTACGTCATCGACATTGGCTATTAAGTGGGTGGTGGGTGGGGAACGAATTTCTTCATCGTCCGCTTCCCACACGAGTCGGACATAGTTCGGCCGCGAGTCTCCTGACATGGAGAGAGATCTCAATGAATTCAGCACGTTGCCCAAGGGCGAGTGCTGAAAGATATCCGCAGAGGTGAACTCCATGATCGGTGCCCAATCAGATTCGTCAGGCACGAATGCACGCGGTTCGGAGCCTATGGCCGGAGACGAGTCTAGGGTCCGATGACATAGACCTCATTCGAGGCGGAGCCTGTGTTCGGCTCTATCGCCGCTGAGTGTGCGGCCTTCATGGTGGGGTCCATCCACCCGTCCTCGGACGGCACGATCTGCTCCAGATTAAGGGCCGGGGCAACCGCGGGCGCGATCTCCCGAACACCGTCTGATGGCAGATCTAGGTCATGCTCCTCGTGACCGTTCGGCGCACCTGTCCGGGGCTCGAATCCGTCGAAGATCAAGTCTCCGCGGATGTCGGCCGTATAGTTCAAGCTTCCAAACCTGACCTGATGGCCAGGGGCGTAGCTATCGATCTGCTCCAGATGGCCAAACGAGTTAGCCCGCAGTGCGAAGCCGTCGAATACGAAGATCTGTCCGGGGAGGAAAACCTCACCCTGGATCCCATCATTATAGATGATTGAGGGAGCCATCAAGCCTTATCGCGACAACGCAGTGGAACTCTCAATGAAAGCACCAATGTCGGTGTCAAAACCGGCGGATCTCGGGTAGGGGGTCCCGAATTGTGTGTCTAAGGTTAATGGTAACAGGAGGCAAGGGACACAATGTTTACCCAGGTTCGGGCCCTCTCGATGGAGGTAATACCCTACTTCATGCTTGATTGATCTTGATGATATGAGTATTACAAGAGTTGATCTACCACGAGATCGTAGAGGCTAAACCCTAGAAGCTAGCCTATGATTATGATTGTTGTTGTTGGTCCTACGGACTAAACCCTCCGGTTTATATAGACACCGGAGGGGGTTAGGGTTACACAGAGTCGGTTACAGAGAAGGAGATCTACATATCCGATTCGCCAAGCTTGCCTTCCACGCAAAGGAGAGTCCCATCCAGACAGGGGACGAAGTCTTCGATCTTGTATCTTCATAGTCCAACAGTCCGGCCAAAGTATACAGTCCGCCTGTCCGGATACCCCCTTATCCAGGACTCCCTCAGCTGGAGGCGGAGCTGGACGGCCTAAAGAATAGGGCCGAGCAGCTGGCGAAGGAGAAGGACACGGTCAGTTGCGCCTTGACGGAGGCTCAGGCCGCGGTCTTCGACAAGGCCGAGCTACTCACTCGCGCCAACGACGCCATCAAGGACCTGAAGCTGAAGCTGGAGGGTCTTGAGGGGACGCTTTCGGAGGTCAAGGCCCGGGAGGACACCCTGACCAAGAGCCTGGAGAAGGAGAGGCAGCTGCGGAAGAACGAATTCGCCAACCACGAAGATTTCGTGAAGGGCGAGAACCTCTGGATCAGCCGCCTCGCCGATGTCACCAACAGGATCACCGAGAAGCTGGCTGCTATGGGGATGTCGAATGTGAGGTACACCCCGGAGCCGAACGTGAGCCCCAACGCCAAGCTGACCCTGTTCTTCGACGGCGTTCTTGGAGCCCTGGAGCAGTTCCGCTCTAACAGAGCGAGCTCTCTGGACAATGAGGCCTAGCAGCTTTGCCGGGATGCCCTGACCAAGGTCCTCACCAAGGTGGCGTACTGGTACCCCAACCTCGACTTCCACACCGCACTGGAGAGCTTGCCGGAGGGCGTGGACCTCACGCTGCTCAGGGAGCGCATCAAGCCCATCATCAGCCGCGTCGGCGGAATCGAGAGGCTGGAGGGCCAGCACCGGGACTAGGCACCCCGTTTCTCATCACTGCTGCAGGTTCACGACCAAGGCAATTTTTATCTTTAGTTAGAACCGCAGCAACAATGGATGTAATATAACTCTACAGTACTTTTGAAACGATGCATGTTATTTTCCAATTTGATCTCTCTCTATATGTCCACCCTATGTTAATTGGGCAGGCTTGCCGATGCGTAAACCCAGGCCGCAATGCCTTGAGGATGGATCCTCAATGGCCTGCCGGGTGTGCTTGCTGCCGAGCGAGCCACCTTTCCGTTCTCAGCGCGGCCACCCGAACTGTTGAGCAGACTCGGAACAGAACAAGAGCGTCGCCAACAGCGGAAGGCTACCTTGCCATTCTCGACGCAGCCGCTTGAACTATTGAGCAGACTCGAAATAGAACAAAGGCGTTGCCTATAGTGGAAGGGCTCCATCGCGTGCAGGTTTGTCATACGGCGAGAAAGATCTCCAAGGAGAATAATCGTATACAAAAAGAATTGCTCAAAGTTTCGCGTGACTTAGCTTTTCTGTCGCCGCGCTAGCATTTGCTGCATCCGTAGATGATGCCGCCCGTTCGATCGCCTTCTTCCCATGGCGATGAAAGACTGCTAGACTAGCTGCTAGACCAGATCCTCACAACTGTGCCCCCTACCTGGCGCGCCAAAGGTGTCGATGAGAACGACACCTATGGGATCACTGGAAATCCTAGTGTGGTCGGCGGGCGCGGGGTTGTGAAAAGAGCGGGTTTAGGAGCCAGCACAAAGGTTGTTTACCCAGGTTCGGTCCACGAGGATCGCGTAATACCCTAGTCCTGCTTTAGTGTGTATTTGAGTGTTCTTGAGCTAGCTACGGTGCGCGACATGCTCAAAAAGCCGAATCCCTCTCTAGTACGCCTCGGGCCTCCTTTTATAGGAAAAAGGAGGCGCAACAGTGGCACATAGGTGGTGGAAAGGGTACAGTAGCTATGCTTATCCTCTATCATTACGGGACAAGGCGCATTAAATGTGCCCCTTAGGTGTCCCCTCGCTTTGTTGCCGCCTCGCCTTGCTTCGACATGCATCCAGGCCAGCGAGGCGGGCAGTGCCATGTAGGCTGGCTGGCTGCTGAGCTCGTGCGGTGGCAGTGTCTTCACGAAGACCTGCATGCCACCACGCAGGTGCTTGCTGAGCTGGTCTGGAGGCCGCACGTCGCCATGCAGGCGCCAGCCTGGCTGGCTGGGCTGGCAGTTGCATGGGAACGGCGGTGGAGTCTTGGCGGGCGTGAGCCTGGCTACGGCCCCGCTGATGTCCTCGGCAAGGGTCTTGCTGGGGCCCTGGCAAGGGTCTTGCCGTGGCGCTGTGGTCATCCCCGGCAAAGGTCTTGCCGGAGGCCTCGTGGATTTCCTCGGCAGAGATCGTGCCGAGGATCATCGTCTTCTGGTCCTGATTTGATTTTGTGTGTTTATGGTCTTCACGAAGATCTGCATGCCACCATGGAGGCGCCTCCCGAGCCTTGGTCCCAATGTGGTTGATGGCATTTGGAAACCTAGGGCTCAAGGGTGGCGCGCTCTGTTGGTGTTGGGCAAGTTGCCCCGGCAAGGCTCTTGCCGGGGCCGCGGAAGCCGCCCCGGCATGGGTCTTGCCGGGGGTGTCCACCTCGCCCTTTTGCTCTTTGTGTTTCTGGTCTTGGCATTGCCTTGATGGTCTCGTGGCTTCGGCTTCCCGCCTCTGCCCTGCTAAGTGTGGCCGCGGGCGTGGCTCTGACTGCCCGTGCACAAGTAAAGGGGTATAAAGTAGAGCCCCTACTTCTGTACACCGACAAAAGCAAAACACAAAACTTATCAGGACATTAATTGTAAAGTTACCAAGGAAGTTATACTAGAGCTACCATGTATTGGAGCAAAACAACACAAAAAATAGTTAACATGTCAGAAAAGAGACAACAGAATGTGAAAAATATCCACCAAACATAACATACCTGATCCTGGTGACTAAGAATGTAAAACTCGTCCCGTCAGAAATGCTTCAATATAGACTTGGATTTGAAGTCTCCTATCAACAGATACACAGACAGCAGCCAAGGGAAGATGATCCTTTTGGGGGTTTCCTTATACTGAAGAATGCGAACATGTAACTCAACAATGTTGGTTGATAGTTGCCCAATTCCCTTCACACAGTCGGCAAGCTCACCAAGATTGACCCACCTCCCATCATTGTCACTAACCCTAACACTACATTACAAGAAAAAATTAAAATACATCTAAAGAATGGCATAAAAATGTTTTATGTTAAAAATGAGGAAAAAAGGGAAAGGTTCATTATTACCCCTTAATCTTGGAGTTAGAATCAGTAGTATGCTTGATAACTTCTTTGTAAACAAACACTTCCTCATCGGTGGGTGTGAGGGTAGCAAAAGGCGGGAGCAGGTATTTGGATGAGTGGGTGACCCTAACTTCCCGAATAAAGGATTTAGGGGTTGAACTGCGTACTAATTTCTCATTGCGAGGTGGTAATTCTGGTGTAACAAATGTTGGACTTTGAGGGTGGTCTGGTAAAAACAAAAAAACAAAACTAAGATGTATAGTGTAACAAAGACATGAGTAAGCAAGGTAAAACAAACATTGAAACATAAGTTACCAGCATATGGGTGAAGAACTTATCAAGTGGTGGGGCAGAACTTATCAACTGTCACATGTTTTGCATGGTTGAAAAATGAAAAAAAAAGGTATTTATACAGGGGTTGCAATGTTTAGGGAGCAGAAAAAATCACTTCTTTGAACATTGGATTTCCCTTTTACTGCTGGATTGTCATGTTCAAACTCTTCCCACCACATGAGAACCTGATCATCGTCAATCTCACCAACATACACTTGCACACGACGACCTTTCGGGGTTACATAAAGAAAAAAAGCGGGATGAGGACATGAACAGTGGTGATAAGAAAGATAATATATTGAAAGAAAGAAGTATAAAAAATGAGTCAATATACACGAAGTTATTAGGCCCTCATTACAAAAATTACCAGGTAATGTGAAGGTGGATTACCAGCACACTGGTATGGGCTTTTAAAAAAACATATTAGATAATGTTAAGATTGGGGCATAATGAGGAGCAGGTGTGATAACTCAAAACATGTATTAAAAGATGACCAAAAAACTTTACGAGCTAGAATAGGTAAGGAATATATGTGGGTGGAGTTATCATGTCCACGTTATAGAAATTACCAGGATATGAACATTTGGGTTACCAGGATAGTGGCAAAGGACTTATCAGGATAATAAAAAATGAGGGGATAATAACAAATTACAGAGGAAAAAGTACACAACTGCTAGTACTAGTGCAGTCATTTTAGGTAAGCATGACAATGTAAGGAAAATAACTACACCATGATAGGAGATGTATGTATCACACGCTTAATATAGTTTTTTAGCAAATAAAAGATGTATCACAGTGATACGAGATGTATCACACGCTTAATATAGTTAGTAACAGATGAAAGTGGTCAGTTACCAGGCCCATGGTTGGTGTGATATCAATAACTTTCAACACTGACAGAGTTACCAGGGGGAGAGGTTTGAGTTATCACCAATATGTTAGGCAAGTTACCAGAAGAAACATATTGTATGTTGTCATCTCGGCTAACATCGTACAACATATTTTAGGGAACACGGCAAAAATATATTTTAGATATGAAAGCACGAATGTTCATTTTCACATCACACAAGCATAAAAGTCGTTTTACATTCATCCATACACACGAAAGCATAAAAAAGCCAAACACATAAATAATGAAAGCACACCCAACCGAAAAACAGAAGATGTCCACTCACATATTTCCATCCATCACTCTCGCTGCAAAAGCGAAGCCGCAAGGTCTTCACTTACCAGAGTTGCGTGGCGGAGCCCAAGCAACCGGTTGCGCGTCGATAACTTTCCCTCCTTTCTTGCCCTTGAAGTCAGTAGCACTGGGAGATGCAAGCCCTAGAACTGTGACAGGGCTAGTAGCTGGTGCTGCAGGTGGTACTTAAGCCCATACCGACGCCACTGATGCTTCTCCTGCTCCAGATGGTACTTGATTCGTTGCCACCGCCAACGATGCTTCTGGTACTGGAGGTGGTACTTGAGCCGATGCCGCCGCCGCTGATGCTTCTCCTGCTGCAGGTGGTACTTGATCCGATGTGGCCGCCTCTGATGCTTCTGGTGATGGAGGGGTAGCTTGACCTGTATGAGCTGATGCTGGTGCAACTTGAATCATTGGAAATGCTTCAATCGATGGTGGTACTTGTGGCATCGCACCAAAAATGGCATCAAGCCCAAGAGAGCAGCTGGGTGGCGTAAAATCACCATATAGCGGCGTCTTCTCCATCTCAGAGGGTGCTCGACTCTACGACAGGGTCAACTTCTACAATAAACACCAAAAGTAACACAAAATGGAAAAAGCATCACATAAACATGTAATGGACATTGTATTTGTTAACGTCAGAACAATAACATGAGTTACCATGGCTGTAAACAGGCAAGTTATCAACAGAAAATAGACAAGTTACCAACCTGGGGCTACTTTCTCTTCATTAACATTTTTGGTCACCACAAGATTCTGGACATCATGCTCTTGACCTTCAGCTATTGTCGTATCACTAGGCACATTGACTCGGGTGCCTCCCACAACATCTTCAATGACACGAACAGATGCAGCGGAAAAGAGTGAACACATCGTCAACATAAATCATCACTACAGACAAAAAAAGTGATAGGAAACAGAAATAACCTATAGCTTCATCATCATCATGTTCCGAAGTGGCAACATCTTCAGCTTCAACATCAACGGCCGTGCTAGCAATATCTTCTACAACAGCAGTAATAGTGGCCGCTACAGCGAGCTGATCTACAGGGTCAACAGAAACACCAGCGGATGTCACCGCAACAGCATCGGATGCGCCCGAGCTAGCTGTTGCTGCTTCATCAGAACCTAACGAACCACCTATCGCATCAAGATCTTCAACCGCAGACGGAGACGTTGCCATGGAGATTCATCAAGATGGATAACTTATGTTGTCTGGGATGATGTTGTCTGCCATGATGCTGCTCTTAGTCATGGAGAATATCTGGTCTTGGAAAATCGCACATTTTTCACAGCGGTTTTATATTTTGAACGACTGAAAATAGGGGTACACAAGAGGAGTTGTGAGATTACACATGTTGTTAAAATTAAGTTACGAGATGTTACCAATAGAAAAAGTTGTCACATGCTTTAGGTATAAATACTTACAGGAAAATTTTTACTAAGTAATCAATGATTAGTAATATAAGTTATCAAATGATATGAACAAAAAATACCAGCATTTTGTTTTCGATAACTTGAAACAGAAAATAACTCAGTGCAGAAAATAAGAATGTACGGGGGAAATGCAAAAAAGAAAGGTCTGGAATTACCTTATTTCTGATACACTAGGCGAAGCCTCAGCTGCAGAAACTTGTTTGCTAGGTGCCATACATGAAAAAAATAACCAAATGTTACAAGCACAAAACAGTTATCAAAAAATTGGTAGGTGTAAATTATCAGGGGAACCTAACTGAGTGCTACCTCTTGAGCACTGCGTTGGTTTTCCCTTGAAGAGGAAAGGGTGATGCAGCAAAGTAGCGTAAGTATTTCCCTCAGTTTTTGAGAACCAAGGTATCAATCCAGTAGGAGGCTCCTCAAAAGTCCCACGCACCTACACAAACAAACAAGAACCTCGCAACCAACGCGATAAAGGGGTTGTCAATCCCTTCACGGTAACTTGCGAAAGTGAGATCTAATAGAGATAATATGATAAATAAGTATTTTTGGTATTTTTATGATATTGATTGGAAAATAAAAGATGCAAATAAAAGTAGATGGAAAACTTATATGATAAAAGATAGACCCGGGGGCCATAGGTTTCACTAGTGGCTTCTCTCAAGATAGCATAAGTATTACGGTGGGTGAACAAATTACTGTCGAGCAATTGATAGAGAAGCACATAGTTATGAGATTATCTAGGCATGATCATGTATATAGGCATCACGTCCGCAACAAGTAGATCAAAACGATTCTGCATCTACTACTATTACTCCACACATCGACCAACTCCTGCCTGCATCTAGAGTACTAAGTTCATGAAGAACAGAGTAACGCATTAAGAAAGATGCCATGATGTAGAGGGATAAACTCATGCAATATGATATAAACCCCATCTTTTTATCCTCGATGACAACAATACAATACGTGCCTTGTTACCCCTGCTGTCACTGGGAAAGTACACCGCAAGATTGAACCCAAAGCTAAGCACTTCTCCCATTGCAAGAAAGATCAATCTAGTAGGCCAAACCAAACTGATAATTTGAAGAGACTTGCAAAGATGACCAATCACACATAAAAGAATTCAGAGAAGATTCAACTATTTCTCATAGATAAACTTGATCATAAACCCACAATTCATCGGATCTCGACAAACACGCCGCAAAAAGAGTTACATCGAATAGATCTCCTAGAAGATCGAGGAGAACTTTGTATTGAGATTCAAAGAGAAAGAAGAAGCCATCTAACTAATAACTGTGGACCCGAAGGTCTGTGGTAAACTACTCACAACTCATCGGAGAGGCCTTGGAGATGATGTAGAGGCCCTCCGTGGTCGATTCCCCCTCCGGCGGAGCGCCGGTGAAGGCTCCAAGATGTGATCTCGCGGATATAGAAGGTTGCGGCGGTGGAATTAGGTTTTCGTGGTGCTCTTCGATGTTTTTAGGGTACGGGAGTATATATAGGAGTATGTCGGTGGAGCCACAAGGGGCCCACGAGGGTGGGGGGCGCGCCCACCCCCAGGGGGCGCGCCGAGCACCCTCGTGGCCGCCTCGTTTGTTGCTTGAAGTCCACTCCAGGACTCCGGGTTTGCATTTGTTCCAAAAAGATCGCTCCCGAAGGTTTCATTCCGTTTGGACTCCGTTTGATATTCCTTTTCTTCGAAACACTGAAATAGGCACAAAAAAACAGCAACTCGGGTTGGGCCTCCAGTTAGTAGGTTAGTCCCAAAAATGATATAAAAGTGTAAAGTAAATCCCATAAACATCCAAAACGGGTAATATAATAGCATGGAACAATCAAAAATTATAGATACGTTGGAGACGTATCAAGCATCCCCAAGCTTAATTCCTGCTCGTCCTCGAGTAGGTAAATGATAAAAACAGAATTTTTGATGTGGAATGCTATCTAGCATATAATTCTCAATATAATTTTCTTTATTGTGGCATGAATGTTCAGATCCAAATGATTCAAAATAAAAGTTCATATTGACATGAAAACAATAATACTTCAAGCATACTAACAAAGCAATCATGTCTTCTCAAAATAACATGGTTAAAGAAAGTTATCCATACAAAATCATATAGTCTGGCTATGCTCTATCTTCATCACACAAAGTATTTAATCATGCATAACCCCGATGACAAGCCAAGCAATTGTTTCATACTTTAGTATTCTCAAACTTTTTCAACTTTCACGCAATACATGCATGAGCGTGAGCCATGGACATAGCACTATATGTGGAATAGAATGGTGGTTGTGGAGAAGAGAAAAGAAGGAGAAGATAGTCTCACATCAACTAGGCTTATCAACGGGCTATGGAGATGCCCATTAATAGATATCAATGTGAGTGAGTAGGGATTGCCATGCAACGGATGCACTAGAGCTATAAATGTATGAAAGCTCAACAAAAGAAACTAAGTGGGTGTGCATCCAACTTGCTTCTCACGAAGACCTAGGGCATTTTGAGGAAGCCCATCATTGGAATATACAAGCCAAGTTCTATAATGAAAAATTCCCACTAGTATATGAAAGTGACAACATAGGAGACTCTCTATCATGAAGATCATGGTGCTACTTCGAAGCACAAGTGTGGTAAAAGGATAGTAGCATTGTCCCTTCTCTCTTTTTTTCTCATTTTTTATTTGGCCTTTCTCTTCTTTTTTTTATTTGGCCTTTCTCTCTTTTTTTTTATATATAAAGTCCAAAGTCTCATCCCGACTTGTGGGGTAATCATAGTCTCCATCATCCTTTCCACACTTGGGACAATGCTCTAATAATGAAGATCATCACACTTTTATTTACTTACAACTCAAGATTACAACTCGATACTTAGAACAAGATATGACTCTATATGAATGCCTCCGGCGATGTACTGGGATATGCAATGAACCAAGAGTGACTTGTATGGAAATTATGAAGGTGGCTTTGCCACAAATACGATGTCAACTACATGATCATGCAAGAGCAATATGACAATGATGATGCGTGTCATAATAAACGGAACGGTGGAAAGTTGCATGGCAATATATCTCGGAATGGCTATAAAATGCCATAATAGGTAGGTATGTTAGCTGTTTTGAGGAAGGTATATGGTGGGTGTATGGTACCGGCGAAAGTTGCGCGGCACAAGAGAGGCTAGCAATGGTGGAAGGGTGAGAGTGCGTATAATCCATGGACTCAACATTAGTCATAAAGAACTCATATACTTTTTGCAAAAATCTACAAGCCATTGAAAACAAAGTACTACGCGCATGCTCCTAGGGGGATAGATTGGTAGGAAAATACCATCGCTCGTCCCCGACCGCCACTCATAAGGAAGACAATCAATAAATAAATTATGCTCCAACTTCATCACAAAGCGGTTCACCATACGTGCATGCTATGGGAATCACAAACTTCAACACAAGTATTCTTTAAATTCATAATTACCCCACTAGCATGACTCTAATATCACCATCCTCATATCTCAAAACAATTATCAAGCATCAAATTGATCATAGCATCCAATTCACTTCTATGATAGTTCTTATTATACCCAACTTGGACGCCCATCATTCTAGGACCAATTTTATAACCATAGCAAATACCATGCTGTTCTAAAAGACTCTCAAAATGATATAAGTGAAGCATGAGAGATCAACAATTTCTACAAAATAAAGCCATTGTCGTGCTCTAAAAGATATAAGTGAAGCACTAGAGCAAAACTATCTAGCTCAAAAGATATAAGTGAAGCACATAGAGTATTCTAATAAATTCCAAATCAAGTGGGTCTCTCCCAAAAGGTGTGTACAGCAAGGATGATTGTGTTAAAATAAAAGGCAAAGACTAATATCATACAGGACGCTCCAAGCAAAACACATATCATGTGGTGAATAAAAATATAGCTCCAAGTAAAGTTACCGATAAACAAAGACGAAAGAGGGGATGCCTTCCGGGGCATCCCCAAGCTTAGGCTTTTGGTTGTCCTTGGATATCTTGGGGTGCCATGGGCATCCCCAAGCTTGGGCTCTTGCCACTCCTTATTCCATAGTCCATCAAATCTTTACCCAAAACTTGAAAACTTCACAACACAAAACTCAACAGGAAATCTCATAAGCTCCATTAGTGCAAGAAAGAAAAACCACCACATAAGGTACTGTAATGAACTCATTCTTTATTTATATTGGTGTTAAACCTACTGTATTCCAACTTCTCTATGGTTCATACCCCCCCCCCCCCCGATACTAGCCATAGATGCATCAAAATAAGCAAACAACACACGAAAAACAGAATCTGTCAAAAACAGAACTGTCTGTAGCAATCTATAACTTTCGAATACTTCTGGAACTCTAAAAATCCTAACAAACTAGGAAGTCATGGGCAATTTGTCTATTGAACTACAGCAAAATGAATCAATGCAAAGTCTCGTTTCTGTGATTTACTAAGCTTATTTTCGTGCGCGCAAAAGTTTCTATTTTTCAGCAGAATCAAATTAACTATCACCGTAGGTTATCCTATAGGTTCTACTTGGCACAAACACTAATTAAAACATAAAACCAAATCTAAACAGAGGCTAGATGAAATATTTATTACTAAACAGAAGCAAAAAGCAAGGAACAAAAATAAAATTGGGTTGCCTCCCAACTAGCGCTATCGTTTAACACCCCTAGCTAGGCATAAAAGCGAGAGTAGATCTAAGTATTGCCATCTTTGGCATGCAATTCATAAGTGGCTCGCATGATAGATTCATAAGGTAATTTAACTTTCTTTCTTGGAAAGTGTTCCATCCCTTTCCTTAATGGAAATTGGAATCTAATATTCATTTCCTTCATATCAATAATTGCACCAATCGTTCTAAGGAAAGGTCTGCCAAGAATAATAGGACATGAAAGATTGCAATCTATATCAAGAACGATAAAATCTACAGGCACATAGTTCCTATTTGCAACAATAAGAACATCATTGATCCTTCCCATAGGTTTCTTAGTGGTGGAATCCGCAAGGTGCAAGTTTAAAGAGCAATCATCAAAATCATGGAAACCTAGCACATCACATAAAGTTTTCGGAATCGTGGAAACACTAGCACCCAAATCACACAAAGCATAGCATTCATGATCTTTAATTTTAATTTTATAGTAGGTTCCCACTCATCATAAAGTTTTCTAGGTATAGAAACTTCCAACTCAAGTTTTTCCTCATAAGATTGCATCAAGGCATCAACAATATGTTTGGTAAAAGCTTTATTTTGACTATAAGCATGAGGAGAATTCAACACGGATTGCAACAAGGAAATACAATCTATTAAAGAACAATTATCATAATTAAATTCCTTGAAATCCATAATAGTGGGTTCAATGCTATGTAAAGTTTTGACCTCTCCAATCCCACTTTTACCAAATTTAGCATCAAGATCTAAAAACTCTGAATCATTGGGACGCCTTTTAACTTAAGTTGACTCATCTCCATTCCCATCATTATCAATATTCATATTGCAAAACAAAGATTTAATAGGGGACACATCAATAACTTTTAGATCTTCATCATTATTTTCATCTAACCCTTCTGGTTTGGCAGCCATCTTATTGACCAAGGTGGCTTGCTTATCAGAAATTTGGGCTATTGATTTTTCAAGACGAGCAATCTGAGAATTCAAACCATAAAATTCCTTAGACATATCATCAAGCTCTTTATTCATCACTAGTAGAAAAAGGGCCTATTGTCCCGGTTCGTAAGGGCCATTTGTCCCGGTTGTTGAACCGGGACTAAAGTGTCATTACTAATGCCCTAGGCCTTTAGTCCCGGTTCTTATACAAACCAGGACAGATGGGCCTCCACGTGGCCGGTGCGGCTGAAAGATCGACGGCAGTGTTCTCGCCGCTCAACTGGTGGGCATCAATGGGCGTCTCCCTGGAGCTAAAGCGAGCAGAATTTGCATCTTGGAGTTGCGCCGGCTCGGCCTTGTCTCGCCCGTCTTCTAGCCGTTCCCGAGCTTCGCGTACGCCGGGAATTTCCGGTCGAGCTTCGCGTATGGTGCCTTCCACTGGGCCGCGGCGCGTTCATGGCACCGGAAGTCGCGCGCGGCGAGGAGCAGGGGCTGTCGTCCGCTCCCCCACTTGCTCGAGCTGCTGAGTGCTGGCCCGGCCGGCCACCCTCGGGCGGGGATGGCAGACGTGGCTGCCGACGCGCTCCTCGCGCCTTGGCCGCCGTCTCCGTCTCCCCTCATGCTGCTCGTGGCCGTGGCGCTCACCCTGGTGCTGACCCGCCGGGCAAAGCTCAGGCCGGTGGCCGCCGGGGACAGCGTGGACGGCGACAAGCTGGGTGCGCGTCGGACAGGTCGCTCCACCTCAGCTTCAACAACCTCGGCGACCTGGAGCTCCGCCTTGCGGCCGTGCTCGACCAGGCCACCGCGGACAACCTGGAGCTCCGCCACGCGGCCGTGCTCGACCAGGCCACCGCGGGCAACCTGGAGCTCCACCTCACGGCCGTGCTCGACCAGGCCACCACGGGCAACCTGCTCACCTTCACGCTCGATGACGCCGGTGAGCGGCGGCTGCTTGAGCGGGAAGGACGGCACGGATGAGGCGCCCCGGGAGGAGGAGGAGACCTACGAGCAGGAAGGACGGGCGGCGCGGGGCCGGCCTGCGGGCGCGCGGGGAGGGGAGCGGCGGAGCTGCAGGGCAGTAGAGGGAGAGAGGGGATTGAGGATTAGGAAGAGAGAGGGATTAACACGTATCCAGAGAGCCACCCACGTGCACCTCGCTGCATCGCTCGGGCCTGGCTCTCTGCCGATTCGGCCGTTCCCAATGTTGGTGTCGCGGCCTTCCTCTTCCTCTCGCTCAGCAGCACCTCCCTCTCGCTCACTCTCTAACACAGCAAAGAAGAAGAAGGAGGAAGAAGAAGGACGCAAGGACACAAGTGGTTTTGCCGGAGCACGAACTCCGCCCGCCGCACGAACGGCGTCCTTTTCTTTCTCTGAGCCCGAACTCAGTACAATACGCCAGCTACAACAGAGGAGAGAGCTGGCCTTATACCCACGCGCATGCACGCGCTACGCCACGCTCTGCACGCATGCACACCCCACGTCCCGCGCTCCCAGACCCACTCACCCGACGCGCACGTACGCAGTCGCCGTAGGCCGATTCCAGCGCCCCGACGTGGTCGCCACTCCGTTTCTGTCGCCTACACACAACGTCCCACGCGCTCGAACGCGAGGACACACACGCACGCAAACACACGCACGGCCACGGCCCCGGTGCGCCCTGGCTCGCACCCGACGCGTCCTGCGGTGGCTTATGCCCAACACTCACCCCCCCCCCTAAGCCACGAACTACAGCAGGTGAGTCCATCGTCGTCGATGTCGCCATGGCCGTCGCACCGCACCGCTGCGGCCTCCGCCATGCCGCCGACGTCGTTGTAGCCGCCGCCGCCGCCCTGACGTCGCTGCCATGCCTGCCACCGTGCCGTCGTGCCCTTCGCGTGCACTCCCCACGTCCCCGCGCTCCCGGCCCGCGCTCCCGCCGCGCACGTACACGGTCTGCGCAACCAGGTCCAGCGCCTCGACGCGGTCCACTCCCGCGGTCCCGACGCGCCCGACGCGTCCGGTGCGCACCCGTAACACGCACCGTTCGCGCCCGGCTCGCCGCCGCGCTTATTGCCCTGCACCGCTGCGCCGTCAACCGCAGCGCAGCGCCTCCACGGTCGTCGCGGCGAGCCGCCGCGGCCTCTGCGACACCACGCAGGTCCTCCGCGACCTCCTCGTCTCCGCGACCGCCGCTGCTCGCCGCGCGCACGGCATCACGCCACACCGCCGTGGACTCGCCGCGCGTTCCCGACGCCACGCGCTCGCCGCGCGCCCGGCATCACGCCACACCGCCGTGGACTCGCCGCGCGTTGCCGAGACCTTCATGTCCGCCACGCGCGCCGCGCGCGCCCCCCGAACCTGTGGCTCTGATACCAATTGTTGGTGCCGCGGCCTTCCTCTTCCTCTTGCTCAGCAGCACCTCCCTCTCGCTCACTCTCTAACACAGCAAAGAAGAAGAAGGAGGAAGAAGAAGGACGCAAGGACACAAGTGGTTTTGCCGGAGCACGAACTCCGCCCGCCGCACGAACGGCGTCCTTTTCTTTCTCTGAGCCCGAACTCAGTACAATACGCCAGCTACAACAGAGGAGAGAGCTGGCCTTATACCCACGCGCACGCACACGCTACGCCACGCTCTGCACGCATGCACACCCCACGTCCCGCGCTCCCAGACCCACTCACCCGACGCGCACGTACGCAGTCGCCGTAGGCCGATTCCAGCGCCCCGACGTGGTCACCACTCCGTTTCTGTCGCCTACACACAACGGCCCACGCGCTCGAACGCGAGGACACACACGCACGCAAACACACGCACGGCCACGGACCCGGCGCGCCCTGGCTCGCACCCGACGCGTCCTGCGGTGGCTTATGCCCAACCTCAACGGGCCAGGCCAAGGGTGCTTTAAGAATCGTGCTATGCGGGCTCAACAGTGTATGCGGGCAACCAAACAACCGAGGTCCAAAAAGATGCTGCACCGCGCGGGCCTGATTAGGCTCGATGCAGCCAACCAAACTCGCCCTGAGATCCATGCCTCTTCTCAAGTCCTTGTAGTACGCTCTCAGAGATGCCATGTCCCATGTTGGTTCGTCATTTCCTATCGTGAAGCCGTGAACAACAACAACATCAGCAGACCAGCGGCAGCAAGCAACAACACTATACAGAAACGCAAAGCAGCAAAGCTATAGAGCGGCAGCAAGCCAGCGCAGCACCAGCTCGCACTCACGCACGCAAGCAGCAGCAAGGGAAAAAGTCCATTTTAAACCTTGAACTCGTAGAGGTTCGGCAGAATGAACCCTCAAGTCGAAATCCCGGTCGATCGCACCCTGGCACCGTTTGAACCAGTCAACCGGGATTCGCACATTATTTTCCTACATGAAATTTTCCCGCCTCGCCCGGGAATCGAACCTGGGTCGCGGCAAAACGGCGCGCGCGCGCGCAGACCACTACACCACACGTCGGCTTGTTTCGTAGTACAGGCCTATATCGTTTTATACAATAATTTAGACACGTTCGATCTTCCTTCCCACAAATAAAAAGTTCGCCGCCCGCCAGGATTCGAATCTGGGTCCCGCGAAATTCGCAGCGCGTGCACAAACCATTATGCCAATCGATCTGTTTGAGCTAATTACTGGTTTACTCTGCCTTTGATTTAAACACTGATTTTTCTTGGGATGAAGACCCACCTAGTTTCATTATGCCTTTTGTAATAGCGGATGTAACACTGTTGGCTAAGAAATAAAGATCGAGAGGCTTTCCCTTAAAAATACACACTGAACATTACGGAATAATCATATGATGACTTTTTTAAATATACAATGATGTTTTTTTAATATATATTGCACTTTTTATATTATGCGATATTTTTTTAAATAAACACTGGACATTATTGTATAAATACACACTAAACATTAAGTTCGTCGATTTCCAAAAAGAATCACAAATTTAAGAAAAAGACGAAAGGAAAGATGAAAAGAATAAAAAAGGGAGAAACTAAACGTAATGTAGGTATTGTCCTGTTGGTTTGTTCGGTCAATCAATATCAAGGGGTCTCGTTTTTTTTTTTGAGAATTATCAAGGGGTCTCGTGTTCGAGCCGTGCTGTGCGCTTGTTTTTTGTTTTTAAACGAAAAAGCTAAAGCGGGCCGGGCCAGGAGGGTGTTGCGCCCTTTGCGAATTTTGATTTTTTAACGAAAAAGAAACTAAAGCGGGCCGGCCCAACGGGGAGCAGGTGTGTGCCCTTTGCAAAATGCCACTAATCCCGGCCATCCTTCGCAACATGGACAATCCTTGTTTAGGAAATGATTCGAAGGTTTGATTTGAACCGGGATTGCATAGTTTAGGGTGCGATCGACCGGGATTTCGACTTGAGGGTTCATTTCGCCGAACCTCTACGAGTTCAAGGTTTAAAATAGACTTTTTCCCAGCAGCAAGTGCCCAGCGCCCACCACACCATAGGATCAGCATAACATGCAGGAGGCAACAACACGGCTGGCTTCTACTGGGCTGGCTGCCCTCCCGTGTCCCTGGTGTGTTGACGGCGTCTCAGCGGTGCAAGATCTCGAGGGCCTCGGCGAGCAGCGCGGCCACAACGGTGGCATCTGGCTCCGGGAAGGGAGAACCATGGCAAAGGCAGACCCGGTCGACAGGTCCGGCCCGGTGCAGAGGTCCATCAGACCATCATCATGTGCATTCATGCCTCGTCCTCCGGTGCAGCAGCTGATGACGTTGAAGCGGCCACGACCAATATCCTCGCTGATCTCACGGGCGGATTGGTAGCTCCAGCCGTCCTGCGTCTGTGGCGTCTCCGAGCGAGGATAAGGCTAGTCATAGTGGGAGTAACTTAGGTAGCAAGCGCATTTCAAGAAAATTTTGCTTATGTGGCATGTAGTTAATAAGGAGGGAGGTGTTTAGAGTAATATAATATGTTACTGTAACATAGCGCTTCCCGAGAAAGGATGAGTCTACAAGCTAATAAATGAAGCCATATATGACACTACTACTATGTTAGTTTGCACTATGAAAATAGTAACTTAGACTAGTGCCATATGCATGACACTAGTATAAGTTACTCCCCACTATGACC
The DNA here is from genome assembly GCF_002575655.3 of Aegilops tauschii subsp. strangulata. Lineage (NCBI taxonomy): Eukaryota > Viridiplantae > Streptophyta > Magnoliopsida > Poales > Poaceae > Aegilops > Aegilops tauschii. The sequence continues at coordinate 488,081,358 of NC_053035.3, read as the reverse complement.
AGCCTAAGGGGCAGGGTGCGGCGCGATTTTTCGTGGCGATGATTGGGGCGGTTGTGGCGGCTGGAGGTGGGATGCGGGGAGATGTTTGTTTCATATCTGTGTTGCTTGTGCAGGCGTGTGATCCGTATTGCGAGACGTGGGAATGGCAGAGTTTTCGTCTACCCGGGAACTTTGCGAATGCTAAACGCAGATTTGGATGTGGGTTAGTGTAACCACAACGGTTAGATCAAGCTTAGTGATCTGATCGCAAGGCTGTAATTCCTCCGTGTTGTTATGTGCAGCCTAGGCTGGGTGCACTTAATGATGAACATGTTTTCTTGTTTAATAGTAATAGATAATAGATAGAGAAATATTTCTAGCTTTACATCAAACTGAACTTCGACATCAGCTAACTACCCGATCATTTGGCCTATTTCCCCAATCAAACTTGACAGCATCTAAATGAACTTTGACAGCAGCTTAAACTACACTTTGACAGCTAAATGAAGCTTTGGCTTATTTCCCCGATCAAACTCAAGTTTAACTGACGAATTGGAGTCAGGTCACGACTGTTGGTCAATGTCACCGTCATCGTCGCGCCTAACTTCCGTCGTGGTAAACGTCTTTGGCGCCTGACCACGTCGCCTTCGCGAACGCCGTTGCTTTGCCCCCTCACCGACACCGGCGCCGGCGCCTCCCGGCGGCCCAACCCTCGATCTAGGTCTCGAGCGAGACGAGAGGTGGGGAAAAACGAGGGGTGTGCGTCCGATCGTGGGAGTCCTGACGGTTGCCGATTGGAGTCCGTATCTACAAGGAGGATCACACGTTTTTTCTTTTATTGAGGGGTAGGAGGATTATACGTATATACTGTACTGTATTTCCCAATTGGAGTCCGCGTCCACCTCCACCTCCCGTCGGCCCTTCGATCCTTTATAAGCCGAGGCAGCAGGGACGAACGAACCAAGCAGCAGATTGATCGGTTTATCGCTCTTATATTTGGTTACGGAGGGAGTATATATCCGTCATGGACCGACTGCTACCCGATGGCGTGCTCGCGGACATCCTCCGCCGTCTCCAGCCGCGCAGCCTCGCCCTTTCACGCTGTGTCTGCAAGTGTCTCCGCGACATCGTCGACGACCACCGCCTGCTTCATGCGGACCTCCTCCCGCTGTCGCTGGGCAAGATCGTCGCCAACTTCGAGGGTATGGACATCTCAGAATTCTTCTATCCCGTCAAGGGTCCGGCGGCCATCTCACACAGGCACAGCACCCTCTCCGGCATAATTGTCGACCACTGCAATGGCCTTCTCTTGCTTAAATACGTTGACGTCTATGTGGTTAATCCTGTCATGCTTCAATGGACACTTTTGCCCCCACCCCCACCCCCGTTGGCGGAGATGAAGGCCTTCTACCTAATGAAAGGCGTCATGTATCTTGTGTTTGATCCTACGGTCGCGCCGCACTATGAGGTCTTCTTGATTCCCCATGTTCCAAGGAGAGATGACCTGGGCCTTTTGTCACAGGAATTAGAATGGCCACCATCGCCATTTATCTTGTTGGTTTATTCTTCAAGAACAAAGCATTGGGAGGAGAGGCCCTTTGTTCGCAAAGGGGATGCAATGGGGTCTATTGCCGATGTGCTGCAAGCCGGAAAGAGAGAGAAGCACTATGGTGTCTACATGCACGGAGCACTTTATGTGCATTGCCAAAATCATCACTTTTACAAAATATCACTATCGGATGGTCAATACCAAGTAATTAAACCTCCGCCGGGTATCGGGACAAGCGATCGCTGTCAAGTTTATTTGGGGAAATCACGGGACGAGGTGCGTTGTGCAATTGTAGACTGTCCGTATCAACTTCGGGTTTGGATGATGGATGAATCTTATGGACAATATGAGTGGGTGTTGAAGCATCATATTGACCTTATGCACGTGATGCAAAGACAAGACAATCAACATGTCGACCGCCCATCTTCTTTACAAGAAGAGAGAGAATGTTATTATGACGATGATGTTGGCACTGACACCGTGAAAGGTCCAGAAGAGTCTGATTATGATTTCTTTATGAGAGCACACCTTAAGTTAGGACCTGCGGCGAAGAAAACTCGACGTGAATATTGTCACATTGCTTTTCTTGGATTCCATCCTTTCGACAAAGATGTCGTCTTCTTGACCAGATCACAACAAGGATTTGCCTATCATCTGGAGAACTCTAGAGTTGAGCACCTAGAAAAGATAACACGATGGGCCGAACCTGTTTTTCACAACCCACAAGCATTTGTAAAGAAGTCTTTTCCTTTCACGCCTTGTTTGACCGGCGAATTGTCTGGACAGATATGTAATTCGGTCTAATCTGCTCTGTCGGCGTTCGGCAATGCATGTAACTAGAGTAGCAAGTATATATGTCATTGGACATGACATTTGGTTCACTGTAAGTTTCAATATGTCAACTTTGCTATATACATTTTCTTTTTCCGTGCGAATTAGCATTGCTATTCATGCATGCTCGTGTAAGAAGGAAAAGAAAAAGATGGAACATGCTGATCCGTCCGTCTAGTGTAGTTGCTAGTGGGGCCAATGTGTGTGTGGCAGCGGCATCTTCCCTTGGATGTTTGGGGTTACCGACTGCTGCTAGTTTCTGAATTTCAACACCAAATATAGACTTCTGTACCGCCGGAAGCCCCGTCAAACACAATAAGGGTCGCGTAAATGGCGATCCCTGGCGATGTGCACCTGTCTTTTACTGTGTCGAGAAAATAAAATAGTACAGAGAGAAACGGATGCCCAGGCCCAGCCCCCGCTCCCCAACCTTATATCCCCGATTCCTCTCCCTTGTCCGTCGCCGCCGCCGCCAGTCAACGGCTGCCTCCCCCACAGCCGCCGCCACCTCCTCTTCTCTCCTCTCCTCACCTTCTCCCCACCACCGTCGACCTCGTCCCCTCTCCCCCGCCGTGAGCTCTCGTCCCGAGCAAGCCGCGAGCTCTCATCGCGAGCAAGCCGCACGAGGACGAGCACAACTCGGACGAGGTTGCCGTGGGAGGCCATGGGTGAGAGGAAGGAGCCGTTGTCAGTTCCGCATCCTCGCCCGCAACACCAAGTCCCGTTGCGCCTCCAGTCCTAGCACATGGTCGCGCTAATCCCGCCCCACGATGTCCTCAATCTGAAGCTCGCGTAGGATGGGGACAAGCTGGGGATGGAGAGAAACGGACGAGGAGGTCGAGCAGTCTGTGGTGTCGCCGCAGTCGTCCTCATCCCTCGTGCGTGCTGCCGGGGAGACATCCGCGGGAAGCTCGACTATATGTGCCCGCATCTCTTTCCTTCCTTTCTTCCCCATGTCACTTTTTGTGTCATTCTCCTCCCTTTTTTCAGAAAATGCTCTTGGAGTTGCAGCCCTTCTCTTCAAGAGGTGATCTATTTTATGAAAAGCTTTCCATGAACCAATTCATCTTTCTTGAGTGTTCAATAGGTATGGCTTCATTGCCCTGTCGGTGCTATTTTTGTTTGATTTGTCATGAATGATTTTTTTTGCAGAAACACTTCCAATCTATTCATCTTCAATCATGGCAGTACAACGAACACCAGAAATAAAAATTACATCCAGATCCGTAGACCACCTAGCGACGACTACAAGCACTGAAGCGAGCCGAAGGCGCGCGGCCGTCGTCACCCCTCCATCGCCGGAGTCGGGCACAACTTGTTGTAGTAGACAGTCGGGAAGTCATCGTGCTAAGGCCCCATAGGACCAACGCACCAGAATAGCAACCGCCGCCGATGAAGAATAACGTAGGTTGGAAGGATTCAACCCGAAGACACACGAACGTAGACGAACAACGACGAGATCCGAGCAAATCCATCAAAGATAGATCCGCCGGAGACACACCTCCACACGCCCACCAACGATGCTAGATGCACCGCCGGAACGGGGGCTAGGCGGGAAGACCTTTATTCCATCTTCAGGGAGCCGCCACCGTCTCGCCTTCCTGAGCAGGACACAAACCCTAACAAGACAGGAAAAAACGACTGAAAACGGAGCCCTCCCGCCGGCCCTTGGCAGGATCCACCGCGCCTCCATGGCCCTAGGGCCACCGGAGACGAGGCGGACCTGCGGCGGCGCCGGCGAGAGGCAGAAACCCTAGCTTTCTTTCTTGGAGGAGGAGGAGCGACTTGGCGGCTGTCTTGGCGTGTCATGAATGATTTGAGATTGATGTGATGCTATGCAAGTCTGGAGTGTTAGACCGAGTCACATATATATAGTTTCTGGTGCTAATTTCTTGCACAATTGCATTGCTCTGTAGATTCTCTCTTGGCATTTGATACAACCATCACCACGACATTATTTGTTTGTCATGAGCTTCGACATAATTAATTAATTTTACAACTTATACATTTGTACTGTACATCCTAATTGGTAATTAGCCATGCATTTTGAGGTTATGAAAGTTGAACAATATCTCAATTTCTTAGCTGCATGAAATTTTAGGTTACATTTTTCAGATTTTTTACTAAAAAAATGATGAAATAAGATGAGAGATGTATTTAGATCTCAAGGAAAAATATTATAGATGTTGCGTGTGTATCCAAATCACAAAACAATTCTGATTCTATCGGATCTGATGTCTAAGTTGTTGAATTTTTATTTGATAGAGTACAGCAATAATGTAAGAAGGTTTATGCCCTGCACGGTGGACATAAAAAACCAATAGAATCACAACACTTTTATGTTTGAATTTGTTGGTACATGTAATCTAACTTACAGTTAAGGAGCTTGTGTGATGCAACCAAAAAAATCATGTAACCTCATCTTACATGGGAGCTATCTACTTGTGCAGATAATTAGATATTGTTCTTTTTATCACTATTATGGGTTTATGGTCAAATAACCTCTCCTTATTGCCTTGCCTTTTGTATTGCTTTTGGTTAGAAGCTACAAAATGGCAATGTGTTGGAGCTATTGACAATTTGACATCACTCAATATCTGTTCAGATATATATTTGCCTAGCCCAGGGATATTGAATGCAACATTTGGTTGAAGCTTTTGAAAGAATGGGCATACCAGTGATCCTTTTCTTGATTCTCTAAAGCATATTGTTTGGTGAGTAAAAGTAAACATAGAAACTCCCATGTTTACTGTATTCACATTCAGTTATCCTTATTCAGAATGTCTGAATGTTATTTAATTTTGCAGATTGAGCTAAACTTGGAACGTGTCACCAAACTTGAGATCTAGAACATGTTGCTCCTAGCAGGGCCCAAATATAATCAAAATAAACATGTAGGTTTTTAGTGTTGCTGCTGTATTGTTCTGCTAGATGTTTGATGTGTGTTGCTGCGAGTTTGTGGATTGCGGGCTTCTTGGTGATGTGTGCCTGCTCGAGTGCATTGGTGGTCTGTGTGGTGGATGCAGCCATTGCTGCATGTTTTTTTTGTATCATGATGTTCTCTTTTTGGGTATGGAAGGCTTAGGTGTTTTTTAGGCTGTTGTTTCTTTGTTGGGGTAGATTTTTCAGAAATTGTTTGGTGGTGGTGGCCCCGTTGTATGTAGACCGACTATCGTGGCTTACTGGCTTGCGTTCCAGTTGCCACCGCTCAACAAGGAGAAGAAGGGTAGTCCACCACGTACACGTAAATGCCTCATGCGTAGCTCTTTCAATGCATTGATGCTCTCATCGCATTTTATATCATTCTCTGTGCTCACAGTATGCAGGAGATTCTTCCTGTCATCACGGGGCTTGAGAGAGAGGAAGGGATACATGTCGGCCTCTATGCGCATTGCGCACAAGGGTTGCTGGTCAGAATTAGTGTTTATGGGAGTCCATTCATCTGATTTTCAACAAAAATAATTATGAGATACTCTGAGTAATGAGGCTTAAATTCAATCTTTGATTTCCCTATTTCAACTGTAAAATGTTTATATTAGCTATTAGAAGTGGGTCCTGTTTATTTCATGCCTTATTTACCGTGTTCTGTCCAGCTCTTTTTTTGAGTTGGAGAAGTGAAAGGAACTAAAGAAGAAAATGGTAATTCTTGGGTCGATCTGCTATGCTTTTGTATTTGAGAGCGGCTGATAGAATCTTAGGTAGGATATAGCTAATGATTGGATGCATAAGAGAACTGTCATACTCGGTACTACATACTTTCTCCAGTTTGAACAAGTTATCTGAACAATACAATAGCTGAATGATTTGCTTGTATGTTTCTCTTCAAGTTAGAGAGGAAGATTTTGATGTGAATTTCTGGATAAAATCCCTGATTTCTCTTACTTGGATTCAGATCACCATATGCTGAATCGGATTTCTTTAACAAGGTACTTAATGGGACACCTCGTTATTTTAGATCCTTTAACACTTGTATGTGGGTGTGCATACTTTTCAGGTTACAACTACCAGTATTTGTTTATTTCTCTGACTTAATTTGTTTGTGTCGTTAGAGAGTGAAATATTCTTTACTTCCCATTGTTATGTTGTGTTTTATTCTCCTAACTGATATACCATGTCTGGCTATGTACTAAGAGCTAGAACAATTTTATCTAGAGGAGTTGTGCATTCGCAAGTTCTATTTTTCTTTACTCATGTCCCTGGATTTATATGTCAGTATGTAACAAAAGATGTAAATGAGTGGCGAAGCCATAATATTTTGGGGTTGACGAAGCACTTTTAAATTGCTTCCCCACAAACAGATCGAAGGTCCAAAGCCACGGGTCCTTCCCTTTGTGAATTTGTTATGCGTTTGGGTGTAGCCATACTATTTCGGGTGCGGGCATGTAACAAATTCAGTAAGATTGATTTATGTGTACATAGGTTCTGCTATAGTTCTGTAAGGTCAATATATTTTCTCACAAAGAAAATTCCAGGTTTGAAAAAAGGCAAGTGGAAAATTGTCACCACTTCAGCAACTGCAGCGTATGTTTTCTCAGAAAGAAACTTTAAGGAGGAGGATGTAGGAACTATTTGAACCTGCTTGTACGATAATGGATTTTCTTGCCATTTTGATCCTGCTACCTGAACTGTATGTCACTGCTTGCCAGATTGATCATTGCGGATGAGATGGACTACTTAATAACACGAGACCTGGCTGTGCTACATGACGTTTTCATGCTTACCAACCACCAGTTCTCAAGATGCATACTAATAGGTTCGTTTTCTGCGATACTCACACCTACAATGTACACTTTTAACTCTCTGGAAAAGAAAAGGAAAACAATCTTACTCGGCATTTTGTACTGTTTTACTAATTGATAGCCCATTATGTTTTTCAGGAATTGCAAATGCCATAGACCCAACAGATCGCTTTCTACCAAAGCTTCAATCATTAAATTGTAAGCATTCTTGCTATATTTGCCGTAGTGAAAATTGAAGGCGTCTCTAGAACAGGAAAATGAGTCTGCCTTTTGTTCCCGACACTCCTTCATATCTTGTGTTCTGCATTCTTGTGTCTCACTATGGGAGCAATATTTAGTCAATCCAGCAATTAGTGAACATAGCATTGCGTGCATTTTTAAGTAAACCCAATTTCACAAAGATTTTCTTCTGTTCCATTGTTAGCGCTACCCATGTTACAGAGATGATTGGAAAGTTAGCTATCATGGTAGTATCTGTGCTCTTTTGTTCTCTTTTTCTTTGGTCAGATGTGATTTGGTGCGCCTCATGATCTCTTTGTTCTGCCCAAAAAGCAGTATTTCTGATGGCTTGGACAGTTTCTGTCAATAATTTTGTGCATCTATGGTTGCAGGAGGATGAATTTTATGTTCCCATGAAATTAACCTTTTCCTTCTTTGTTAGTTATCATCTTCCATGAATATATGTTCCATCTATCTGTTCTGCTAGCTGAAATTGATCATGTCGGAAAACTGCCTTTACTGCATCACAAGTTCTATCATTCTGATAGATTGTTAAAATATTTCATCGGCTTGCTTCAAATCCTATTGATCCACCCCGAAACGCATGCCCTAAAGCTACTCTCTCGGAACCATTTTTATCATAATCTACAGCTATCATGCTTCAAATTAACTACGTTTATCATAATTTGTTCATGCCTGACAGGATTTCTTTCTTCGCAGCTGGTCTGATAAGTGAAACTACAACAGTACTTTATTATTTACAGGTAACTGATAATATGTACATTCTAATTTTCTTCTATACTCCAGTGCCCCTTACACTTTCTCTTCCGTCATTCCAGAATATCATATAAACTATTTTCGTGTGACTGTTATGTGCTAGGGTGAGTCCAATTATCCTTAATCAGGCAGTACTTCTTGTGAGAAAGTATACATTTTGTTTCGGACAACACCAGGCTATGGCTTAGAGTATCTACATCACTAGATGCTAACCAAACACTGCAGGTAGGCGAAATTACCTAGCACCAATGCTAGGTGATGTGTGGGTAGGTGCTAAGAAAAAAAAACCTTGCCACCCAATCGTAAGCTAAATACATTACTTGTGGTTACGTATAACATTTTTACTTTATCTGAAAAAAATGAGAAGTACTCCCCCAAGTCTCCTCGCCGACGTCCAACGGGTGCCATGCAACCAATAGCACTGCCGTCATGACAACACCCACCTCCATGCTAATCGAGCATTTCGACCTTCCTGAAATGGACAAGGTCATTCGGGCATCTGCTTTTGATGTGCTATTTTCTCTCTTTTGATAAGAATTTAAGTGTAACCAACATGATTAATTTTGTGTTCTATGCTACCAGTTGTCCGGGCATCCACTTTTGATGTACTATTTGTTCTCTTTTTGTAAGATCAATTCTGTGTTATAGAAACTATGCTACCAACTGTTCATGGTTGTGCACTGAACATTACTGAATCTGATATAATGAGCAGTCCAATTGTCATTTTAGTATTATATCTGAATTATTGTCACTGACTATAATCAATCAGCCGTACTAAAATATGCTAATGTTCATGTACATGTAAGGAGCAGCAGAAGCAATGAAAAGGGCGCCGACAAGTTGGCAACGCCCAAACTTCCTTTCAGGAGGCGCGCCATGGGCGCGCCCCAACTACTAGTATATATATAGACTTACCATGTACTGGCTGCTTGAACTTGACCAACCATGTCAATTCAGCATCTTGAACTTACATTGATACAACAATAATTTGATGCTTTGCAATATCTACGGTTCCTATGATTTATCTGTTTTTCCGTCCATATAGTTTGCGGCAACAGAAAGATGTTTCTAATTTTTTTAACTTGTTGCTACATTGTGAAGAGCGTTATTTGTATCTAAAAATTGTCATCATGCTTCCTGCATTTCTCATATATGTTGCTTAATGATGCATGTCCACACCTTTCAGATTTTTTTGTTTCAAATGGGTACAGTCTGGTTGCAAATTTAGTTGTTGACTTGTTCTGTCCTACATTTCTCATATATGTTGCAAAGGATGCATGTCATTCCCTTCCCCATTTTCGAATGACACATTTAGGCTGCCGAATTAGCTAGCTTTAAAATTCTTCTGATATTGCATATGGATTAGCTGTTCTCTACTACTTTTCCACTCCTATTCTCACACTAACTACATCCCATGGTTATATTAGCGTCATGGATTTAAAATTAGTATGGTTTGGTTGTATTGAAATCTCACGTTTACACAAATTTTGATTGATGGAATTGGTTTACAAACCAAACCATTAATATCTTTACCATACTCTTGGTGACAAGCTAGTAATTTTGCATGTTCAAATTTTCGTATTAACATGTGTCGCATATGCATTGTGATAGCATTATGATTTTTTCTAACTAGTTGTGCTTCCTTTGTTTATCATATATGCTTCTACTTTATATACGTTTTGTTTCACACAAATCATGCTTTGTTTGTCTGTTACTTATGCTTTTGTTGTACACAGTGACATGCATGATTTCTTCGTTTATTTGGATTGCTTCTGTACTTCCCACGTATTATTTTACATAGAAAATCACGTACTTATTATGACCATTTAAACATGCTAGGCTCATATATTATAATACATATATGTCTCTATTCTTGGTTCTTTGCTTCTATAGTACTGGCCTCCAATCTTTTTTTTGTTTAATGTTTCCATTTGTTTTTGCCGTTGTAATGTTAACGTTTTCTACTTCATCAGTATTGTATCGTACATGTAGTACCAATTTTTTGTTCCTACCTTTGATACTTGTGCATCATGTTTAACCCATGTATGCTTCAGACATTTGTGTGCTGCGTTCAGGGCCGTGAGGCGCAGAGAAGACAAGTCTATATGGAGCCGACCGGTGCATGCACTAAGAAGAGCAGCGACACCTGGATCTACCACACAATGCAGACGACCTTCGCTATATGAAGGGAAGCAAGTCTATGAACTTTATGAAACATACGATATGAACTTAGGAAGCATTGTATTTTTGATGCATTGTATTATCGGCAACTTGAAGGAAGAAATAATTTGTAGTACATCCAAAACATGTTGTATGAATGGATGAAGTGCGAAAACTAACTTATACTATTTGGTTATATGGAAATTACTTTTGTGATGAAAACACTATTTTAGTGCATGGAAGTAAAGTTTTAGTGATGAAACTATTTTGGATCAGCCTTCAATAGGTTCCCATCTGGGAAATACTTTGCTCTCAGAACTTTTGCACAAAGTGTTTCTAGATTAGTGATCATTCTCCAACTCTGTTTAGCTAACATAGCTAGATTAAAGGCATGTAGGTCTCTAAATCCCATACCACCTTTATCTTTTGGGAAACACATTCTCCACCATGCTAACCAATGCATCTTCTTCTCTTCCTCCGTGTCATCCCACCAAAAGCCTGACATTGCATCCGGGATTTCTTTACATACTTTTTTGGGGATATTAAAAACTGCCATAGCAAAAACAGGAATAGACTGAATTACAACTTCAAGTAATATTTCTTTGTCCCCTTAAGGACAAGAGTTTCTCCTTCCACCCCTTCAGTCTATTGACGATCATTTCCACAAGATGGGTGAAACTATCACTTCCCAAATATTTGTCTGAAATTGCCTCTGTCATAATATTTAATTCTGCACACATCTCAGCTTTCACATCAACATCAACACTAGGACTGAAAAGAATATTGCTTTTCCTTCACTCACTAGCTGCCCCGAGCTTACACAATATTCATCCAACACTTGCCTCGGTGAGGTTGCATTATTCATATCAGCTTTCATAAGGATCAAAGAATCATGAACAAATAATAAATGTGATATTGATGGTGCATTCCTGCACACATGCACCCCTTCAATGCCACGAGCCTCCTCTTTATGAGCCAGCGCACTAGACAATCCTTCTGCACACATAAGAAACAAATAGGGTAACAAGGGATCCCCTTGACGGAGTCCCCTAGTAGGAATAAATCCATTTGTTTTTTGGTCATTAAACCTGATCTTATACTTAACATATCTCACACAAGCCATCAAAAGTTCTACAATCTCAACATGGAAACCTAGCCTGAGCATCATTTTTTCCAGAACGTTCCACTCCACACGATCATAAGCTTTGTGCATGTCCAGTTTAACCGCACAATACCCCACTTTCCCCTTCTTTTTATTTTTGATTCTATGCAGGCACTCATAGGCTGTAATAAGACGTCCTGGGACAAAAACACTTTGGACATGCGCGATTATTTCATCAAGGCAAGTTTTCAACCGTAAAGCAATCATTTTTATTACCTTATACAGAACATTGCATAAGTTGATCGGCCTATATTGAGAAATTATCTCTGAGTGCCAGCTTTGGGTATAAGAATGATGACTGTGTCTTTCCAACCTTTGGGGATATTTTTCTTATTTATTGCCTCCAAACCTCAAAAGTGAGGGCTTCTCCCAGAAAGCTCCAACATTTCTTAAAGAATATTGCATGAAGCCCATCCATGCTGGGGGCCTTAAGGTCTCCAATAGACAGTGCCCTTAGTTCTTGTACTGGGGGCCTTAAGGACCTTTCTTGTGGCATATTATCACTCATAGTTATTCTAGACAGTGCCCTTAGTTCTTGACCCGGGGGACACTAATATCTCAAGCCAGCCTAATCGGCCTCTTCATTTAACTTAAACTTACTTGGTCATTCATTCATATCGTATTTACATGACTGTCCTTTAGTGTGTTAGAGTTGTGTCGAATATTATTATACAAGGTAGGTTATAGTTGGACTTGCAGTATGATGTGTAGACAGGATATGGAGTCGTGTCCAAATAGGACACTTGTATTCTAGGCCTCTTACATAATATGGGATAGACACACGATGTAACCTACGCCAACATAATAACATAGGCACGCAGGGAAGCCGGCGACATGTGCCGGCGCCTGAAAAGCCGGGGCGGCGCTGGCTGCCAAGCCCGACAACGAAAGGGCTAGGCGGAGCCGGCTGATGGCAAGTGCTATGAGTATGAGATGCGTGAGCGAGCAGGTTGCGTGCGGAAGCCATGAGTGATCGTGAGTTTGACTCGTGGCTGTGAGAGATTTATTAAGGAAAAAATCGGTTCTCGAAGGTATTGTAGTGTGATGAAACATGGAATCTGCTGGTTACTAGTATGTTGATCTCGTGCGTGGAAAAAAATAGAACAAGAAAATTAGTCAGGAAGTCACTAGGTGCTACAGGTGTGGATGAAATTGTTTGAGTTGGTTGCACACGTACACAAGAGACTATAGGGACTACTTTTGGGTTCTTTGCTTCGTACGCTCAGGAGGTGGCAGCATGGCAGCAGTGGTGTTGTTTGACTAGCAGTTAAACGGGAACCGAGGAGTCTGGAGTGCGTATAAGGCTTGGGGAGTCTGGAGCATGTCGTGACAGGGATCATGCATACACAGGGCGTCAAGGCAATGCACAGATGTGCGGGCGGACACGACGCATGATGCAGCATGGTTGCAGTCGTATAATATCGGCTGGGTCGGACTGGACTGTCTAATGGACTAACATGGATGTTGGTCAAAGTAGAAGATGCGGTGATTTCAGCAACGACGATACTGGAGCGTGATGCCGATGGTGGCCGGCTTCTGGGGCGTGGAAACACGTGGTGCAGGCCTAAGGGTTTGTGCGGCTTCAACAAGCTATGGCGCAGGGTTGATTCAAGAAGTGTGCACATGAGAGAGCTTGAAGTCGATGGGACGCGGGGTAGCATAGCAGCTACATTGAGTCATGTTGAAGGTGGAGCTAGAGTCTGGCGGAAGACTTCACTCTGAGCTGGTGGAGGGGCTACAACATAAGAATTCAGAGAGTCGAAGCCTATTTCAGTGGAAAAGCGAGACACGTGGATCGGACTATGTACTAGTGGTCTGATGGAGACGTGATACTCGGCACCGGTCGGTGATGATCGGTGGTTCTCTGAAGTGGGGGTTGAGGCAGTGTGGGCTAGCTACCCTAGAGACTCGACCAGGACAGCAGAGGCTCGACACGGTGATAGCGCCGAGGCGTGCGGTAAGCACAGGACACAGCGATAGGCCAAGGCACTGGTGGTTAGACAAAGTGTGCAGAGGGTGCTGAAGCAGTGTTTCGAGATTCAAGTTAGTGACTAGGTCTATCGGTGCTGGAAGATGGACAAGAGTTGACCATGGAGAATCTGAGAAAGTGGCAGGGAGTCTGAAATTGTCAAAAGCTAGCGGAGAGAGTACATGGCCGTATATTTTGTGGTGTTCAGTGCACATGGCAAAGTGGGCATGACAAGTAAAGAAGGAGGCGGAGTGCTATAGTGGTAGGACATGTCAGAGACTATCCGGGAAAATGGTGAGACAATTGCGAACTTGACTCAACAGTGAAATTCCTTCAAGTTTCAGACAAGCAGTCAAGAAGAGCGATGACGTTGAGTTCGCGTAACTCTTATATGTAGCGTCCAATATGCGAGTTGTTCACTTTCACGCAGACAAGCGTCAGTGTGTGATGGCGTTGAACGGATACTTCAGAAGTTGGAAGCACAAAGTAGAGTAATGAGGAACTTAATTTTGCTTGAGTGTTGACTGTGAAGAAGACGAGAAGGGACTACAGTTGCAGGTGAAGTCACATGGAGTCTGGGAGTAGCAGCGGTGCTCATGGCGTATCTCAAGTCCAATGTACATGGAGGTTCGGCGCATGGATGAATTCAAGGTAGTGAAGAATTTTTGTCAAGGAGGAGTTTGTTAGAGTTGTGTCGAATATTATTGTACAAGGTAGGTTACAGTTGGACTTGGACTTGTATGGTGTGTATACAGGATATGGAGTCGTGTCCAAGTAGGACACTTGTATCCTAGGCCTCTTATATAATGTGGGGGTAGACACACGATGTAACGTATGCCAACATAATAGCACAGGCATACGGAGAGAGCCGGCGACGTGTGCCGGCGTCTGGACGGCCAGGGTGCGGTATTGTGACAGTGCCACAAGGAGGAGCGCCTGTAGTCATGCCTGTGAACCTCGTTAACGAATCTCGGTGTCATGCTCGTGTGATTTCTTGGTCCTCGGTAGATCGACTGCGCGCCCCGGATTAATTCTAATATAGTGCAACCCATTTCTTGTACTCCATCATGTGTAATGCATATGGTAATGCAGAAAACCCCTTGATTTGCCCATTCATGAGCTGGATGGCAGGCTTATGGGGCCGTTTGGATTCAGCCCATCTGGGCCCTACCAATACCTGGCGCGCCAAGAAATTGGTGAGCAAATTTGCCGCCCATGTGCCTCCATAATATCTGAACTGGGAACAAATTTTTTGGCACGGTTCCGAAATTTCGGCCCCAACCAATCGGTAGCCCATCCTACAGGTCAACTCCGATTTTTTCGCACGACAACTCCGGGCTATAATCGACACTACCGGAATGGCATGCTATGCTGACAGCCCACAACCGTCGGCATAGGACCAAACCCCGTCGGGATAGGACTATGCCGACGGCCACCGTCAGCATAGGGTCGTTGGCAACTTTCACGTCGGCGTACCTGGCCCCGGCCGTCGGCGTAGAAAGCCGTCGGCATAGATGCCTATGCCGACAGCTTCCGTACCACCATCGGCATAGGATCACCGTTGGCAAACCTTTACGTATGACGGCGGCGCAAGTATTGACCAACCAAAGGGTGCCATGTGGCACTGCTATGCCGAGGCCAGATCATCGGCATAGCTGTGTGCCAGGAAGCGCCCAGTGGGCGCCACATGTCATCTATGTCGACGGCTGGGCCGTCGGCGTAGATTCCTGTGCCCCAGGACGCGCCCAGTTCGTGCCATGTGTTCTCTATGCTGACGGCCAGGCCGTCGGCGTAGATACAAAACAATGCCGATGTCCTGGCCATCGGCATAGTAGACACGTGGCGCCCACTGGTAGCACAACTGAACCCCTATGCCGACGGTCTAACCGTCAGCATAGTTTCTGTCTGATTTTTTCTGTTTTGTGTTTGAATTCAATTCAAATACACAACACATAGATATGATCAAATAGACATACACATCACATAATCATCACAACCAACACCAACACCATCACAACAACATAAGTATTATCACAAACAACGTAAGCATCTAAAGAAGCACACAAGTCATCTAAAGGAGCGTAAAAGACCACAAGTTATCTAAGTCACACAAGTTTATCATCACCGGCACCACCACCCAGAGGCTTAAGCGCCCAGACGTCCACCACCACCGCCAAGTTCGTCACCGCCAAGTCCACCAAAGCCCGGGTCATCACTACTACCGGCATCGCTATCGCCAAGACCGCCACCTCCTCCGTGGATCGGAGTGACTGGGCTTCGTGATTCGGGAGTGATGCCAACACCGGCACCACCCCCAACGGATGATCCATCGGTTCCCTGGATGTTTGAAAAGACATGTTAAGGGGATATGTGATTGTGTTGAATAAATGGTAAGCAGTGGTTGAATAGTTTGTGGATGTACTAATCAGAGTCCCCGTGTGATGTGCCAGAAATTCCTCAAAGGTAAGCAATACTGGTTGTGGTCCAGCAGGTGGTGGTGGTTCCATTGTAGGAACCGTGCCGGCCGCCATGCTCTTCAAAAACGCGCTGCATATTAATTGACTAAGCAAACCCGAATGTCAGAAGAAATGGAAGTGCAAATATGTAAGTGAAATGAAAGGGGCTAAACTAACCGCCATCATGTGAATGTTGTGCTCCTGGACTGTTGCAACTCTCGCGCTCCACGCCATGGTCTCCTGGCGTGTGTAGTCCATGTAGACCTACAATATGAAATGATGGAACTCATAAAACATCTCAATGCGGAAAATAAAGTGAGCAAAAATGAAGATAAGAGGGAAAATACTTACAGAGTGCTGCTGGGCTAGGAGGGAGTGTGACTGTGCATTGGTCGTGCTCGTGCGCTGGCTCAGGCTTGGGTCGGTAGCTCGGAGCAGTGTGAAGGACATAGAAGGAGTGACCACGGCATCCAGAACCGCCTCCCGACCATGAAGCTTCGGCCCTATGCCCACCACCGCCCTATCATCCGTAGCTTTCTGTATGTTGTCAGGTGTGTCAGGATGTAACTTCTTATACTCATCTGTGTATGCCTTCAGATTCTGCTCGGTCTTGTCGTAGTACTTGCCCTTGCCATCCTTGGGCTTACTCCGCGTATGGGCGATCTGCCACGCCTCCATGTCTGAGAGCGTCCGCTTCAGTATCTCCTCCTACACCACCAAACAGAGGTTAGCCATACATAAGAAAGTGACGATCGATAGAAGAAGAAGAATGTTTCGTGTACATAGATGTACCTGAAGTTTCTTGTGGCTAAGGTGGTTCCGGTTTCCTTGACCATGTGTTCCATTGGTCCCTCGGTTAGCCTGGTTTTTCATGCTCTTAACAGCGCGCTCTCCATCCCGACCGAGCCACGGACCCACCAATGTCGCCTATGCATCATCTTTTCCATAACACCAAGCAGGACACACCTACATAATGAAAGCATAATGGCATGTCAACACGAAACAATGAAATTTACCACAAACATCTGAAAAGTTTGTTATACTTACCATCAAGTACTCCTCCCTCTCCAAGGTAAGCTTCTTCCTCCGTGCGTCTTCATTGGTCATCTTCTCGCTAAGAGCGTCGTGATAATATTGCGAGATGGCCACCCTGCGCACCTCGTACTGCATCTGGCGGGCCTTCTTCCTCGCTTAGCGCAGCAAGATCTCGTAGGCAGTGGACTTGTGCTCCTCAAGAACTTGATAGTATTTCTACAATCATTCAGAAAACCAGAATGGAAGAAGCCATGAGTTAAACCATTCGATGATAAACTATGAACGAATCTCAAGACTCGTGCTTCTGAAGAGAACTTACCCAAAAATTTGTGATCACGGCCTTAGCATACATATTATGGTCCGGGTGGGGCCCGCTTCCTTGTGGTCCCAGCCCGTGGCCAAAACCCGGCGCTCCGGCTGCCTGACTGGATCCGGACGGAACAACCCCGACCAGTGCTCCTTCAGCAAGATGGTGATGAGGCTGTTTGGAAGACGGCACCCTTGAGGAATTATCCAGTTGCTGCAAAAGATATAAAGAATGAACATATGAGCATGTGTACAATCAAAAGAATGTAAATATTAGCATGTGTACAAGCAAAAGAATTAAATTAGGATTAAGTGGCACTTACTCTTTCCCCGTTGGCTTAATGAGACACTTGTGCTCCTCGGTAGTAGGAAGGGGAGGGAGCATAGCATTAACGCGCAGCCACCCCATCTTGTTGCCAACCACCTCACTGCCACCACCATCCTCCCCGCCACCACCATCCTCCTCGCCTTCCTCCTCCTCCTCGTCCCCCTCCCCAACCTCCTCCTCCTCCTTCTCCTCCTGAACGTCCTCCTCCTCGGCAGAGGGTACCTCACTAGAGAAGGGCCTCGAAGACGACACCCCTAACTCGGTGAGGGAGCACTGTTTCTGGCCCCGACCCCGTCCTCCTCTAGGGGCTCTCCCCCACCCCCTCCTCCTCTAGGGGTGCCTCTCCCTCGACCTCCCTGTGAGCAGTCATCCTCAAGTACTCACGGGGGGGGGGGGGGGGGGGGGACAGTACATGGTCGACCAGTTTGACTAGCCGCCGTGGTGAGCTTGGCTAGGAAACCCGTGCCATCGGCCTTCCCCTTGCCCACGTTCCGTGAACCTGCATTGAAAAGAAATAAACAATTAGTACATTAATAATGAAGAACAAAGCATAATAATAAGGAATAAAAAACACTTTAATAAATAAGCATAAAAAGGCATATTGATACACCATAGAAAAAAGGCATGAAACGTGCATCTGCTAGAACTCATACGAATCATCACTGTTGTAAGTTGTACCGATTCCTCGATCGGCCTCATCATCACTATCACGCATATCATCTTCGTTATCTGGCTAAGGTGGAGGCTCTTCCTCGTCATCAACGTCTTCGTTTAACTTTCTAGCATAAGTATGGCATTTTCATTTACAATGGTCTCACCATCATTCCGTACATCGTCATCGTTTGGATCCACATCGTCATCACCCAAGGCGTCAGCGTCATCGTTTCTGACCACATCATCATCAGGTTGCTCTTGATAGAACACTCCCTCGTATGTCATGGGGTTAATGTTGTAGTAATCATCTTCTTTCGGGTCCGGTAGCTTACCATGTGGCGACACCTTGAATACAACTTCCAAACCCAATAGGTACTCTTTCTGGAATATTTATGACATGAGTAACAGTGAGGAAAGCTTCATCCCAAAACTTAAGAGGCATAGATGCATTTGCATGTAGAGACAAGCCAATCTCAATGATATGCCTATGCTTACGTTCTGCCGAGCCGTTCTGTTGATGCGCATGAGGGCAGGAAACATGGTGAGAAATCCCTAATCTTTGGAAGAAAGGGTTCAATTTTTCATAATCACCACCCCAGTTTGACTGAACTGAGATAATTTTACTATTGAATTTTCGTTCAACTAGTGCTTGGAAATTTTGGAAGACTTGAAACACATCAGATTTGTTTTTGATAAGATAGATCCATGTATACTTGCTATAATCATCAATAAAGCTTACATAGTACTTGTGTCTGCCAACAGAAAGAGGTGCTTGCCCCATACATCAGAAAATATGAGTTCTAATGGTTTGGAAGAAACACTAGTTGACACGGGGTAAGGAAGCTGATGACTTTTTCCTTTCTGACATGAATCACAAACTGTTTCATTGCTAGGCTCGCCAACAAAAGGGAGCTTATTTTTGACTAAGCACACGATGAACAATAGTAAAAGAAGGATGCCCTAGATGATCGTGCCACCTTGCCGAAGATAATGTGGTGACACCAAGACCTTGTTTATTGGAACTCCTAAACGGGGAATCAACGGATATAGTCCACCGACGCATCTACCTCTGTAGAGGATTCTCCTCGTTGCCTGATCCTTAATCAAGAAGAAAAAAGGATGAAATTCAAGAAAGACATGATTGTCCAAAGCAATACGATGAACGGAGAGGAGATTTGTTCTAGCATGAGGTGAATAAAGAATTTTTGTAAGATGAATGGGTCGACTAGAGGTATGTAATACTGACTGACCAACATGATCGATTCTCATACATGTCCCATTTGCACCATGGATCTGATCTTGCCCGCGATACTTGTCACGGACAGTTAGCTTCTCTAGCTCTCCTGTGAGGTGGTCGGTCGCCCCACTGTCGACGTACCAGTTTGTATCCACCCCGTATCAGGCAGCAGCAGCAACTTTCTCTTCCAGTGCATCATCATCAAATCTGTACCAGCAATCTTTGGCACTATGGCCAAACTTACCACAAATCTGGCACTAGATGGGGTCATTCCTCCTTGCGTTGTTGTTGCTGGGTGCGGAGCCACCAGGGCCTCCTGGGCCTTCGGGACCGCCTGGTGCACCACCTGATCGGGCGCCCTTGTTGTTGTTGTAGAAAGGACGCCCACCGCTGCCCTGCTTTTTCTTGTAGCCACCGTAGCCGCCACCGTACCCGCCGCCGTTTGGCTTCTGCTGCTGCTTGCCGCGAGGAGGCGGCGGACCACCATAACGTGCGGCGGTGTTGGCAGAGGACTTGAATCCTCCGCCACCGGCGCCACCCGTGAAGAGCTCCACTCGCTGATCAAAGTTGCAGATCTGGGAGTAGAGGAGGTCGACGGTGATTGGTTCAGTGCGGGCGTCCAGGGCTGAGACCATAGAGTTGTAGTCGAGGTCCAGCCCCGCGACAATGAAGGAGACGAGTTCATCTTCCTCCAGTGGCTTCCCGGCCGCAGCAAGTTCATCCGCGAAGCCCCGCATCCGGGAGAAGTACGTCGCAGCATATTGGGTACCTCTCTGGGCATTGGCGAGGGAGATGCGAAGGTTATTGATGCGTGAACGGGACTGTGAAGCAAACATGTTACCGAGGCTTGTCCAGAGTGCATGAGCAGTCCGGATGGAGACGACGGAGATGAGCACATCCCTTGACAGATTGTTGAAGATCTGCCCGAGGCACTAGTAGAAAAAGGGTCTAATGTGAAACTCATTAGTCCCGGTTTGTAATTGAACCGGCACTAATGTGACCATTAGTGTCGGTTGCAACGGCCAGGCGGGCGGCGCTCATTAGTACCGGTTCGTGGCGAACCTTTAGTACCGGTTCGTGCCACGAACCGGTACTAAAGAGGTGGTGGCCTTTAGTACGGGTTGGTGGCTCCAACCGGTACTAAAGGGGGGGTCTTTAGTACCGGTTGGAGCCACCAACCGGTACTAAAGGTGGTGCGCTGCCACCCGCAGTGCACAATATTTAGTCCCACCTCGCTAGTTGAGAGGAGCTCGCACCGGTTTATAAGCCCCGCCGCGGCTACCGTGTCGAGCTCCTCTCTAAGCAGGCCTTTGTGGGCCTATTACAAGTCTTCTGCCCTGTGGGGCCTACTGGGCCGTACGGGCCTGCATCCTGGCCCAACTAGAAATTGGGTTTCTAGTCGTATGCAGGCCGTGCCGGCCCAGTAGGCGGGCTGTTTTTGCTTTATTTCAAAAATAAAAATAAAAAAATCCTTACCAACCGGGACTAAAGGTCCCCCAGACCACGGCGCGCCTCGTGCCACGTGGTGGGCCTTTGGTCCCGGTTCGTGTTGAACCGGGACTAAAGGGGGGGACCTTTAGTCCCCACTCTTTAGTGCCGGTTCCAGAACCGGTACTAAAGGTCCTTACGAACCGGTACTAAAAGTCGTTTTTCTACTAGTGAGGACCTGCTGGTCATGCCTGACCCATGCATCATATGTTGGGTTTTGGATCGTCTGATCCTTGCCGTCCTTGTCCTTGACGACGATGAGCTTCTGTGGCGCGGTGATGGAGCCGTCGAGGTAGCCATAGAGCCCTGCGCCGAGGAAGTGAGGGAGGATCTGTGCCCTCCACAGGAGATAGTTCTCCCTGGTCAGCTTCTCCGAAACCTGAGAACCGAGGCCGGAGGGAACTGAGTTTGATGATGAGGACGCCATTGGGTTTTGGTGTAGATGGGTTTTTTTCTAGGGTTCAGAACATGGAGGAAGAGGATGCTCTGATTACCATGTAGAAATTATGGTGGAAGCGTTCTACCCTCTCGAGAGAGGGCCGCGGGTATTTATTGATAATGATGGGGCTTATCCCATGAGCGCATACATGACTTGGAGTACAAGGGAATAATAGATAGAGATAGAAAGAGGTTTAACTAGATACAAGTATATCTCTAACTAAATAACCCTATACCAAGTATATGCGCCGGCACATAGGCCTACATGAGATATTTCAACAAAATGGAGGGTAAACTACAATGATTCTGGAACAAACTACACAAGCAATTACATGAGTATTCGGGCTAAATTTACTAAGTAAACTACAGTGAAGTCCTACGACATACTACACAGTGATTCAGGTTTATAATACACTGTAAATCTGGGCATATACACTGAATATCCTAGGACATATACACTGTAAATCTAAGCATATACACTGTAAATCTGTGCATACACTGTGATACATGATTGTAGTTTACTTAGTAGTTGGGCTAAATTACTGTGTAAATCCTAGGACAAATTACACAGTGATTCCAGAGCATAATACACTGAAAATCTGCACATACATTGAATATCTTGCATATCTCAGAACATACACTGTAATCCGGATTACACTGGAATTAGGGGGGAAATTACACAGTACTGCTAGGACAAATTACAATGTAATTGAACGACAAATTACACTCAACATCTGCAAGGATACACAGTAATTAGGGGGTAACATCCACTGTAACTTTGAGCTACAGTAAATAGAAGCATCAAATTCAGAGAGATTGCTGGAACACATTCAGACACACCTCAACTACCAGGGGAAAATCATGAGCAGCCACCTACAACTACAAAAACTACATTGCATAATCAGGTAAAAAAACCACCCAGATCATCTCCAACTATCATCTAACGGCAAAGGATCTAGCAGAAAATACAGTCAAATCAACCGCTGCAACAACCAGTAAGCCTACATCCACATATACAAGCCTACATCCACGTGAACAAGCAGGGGAGAAACCCTAGAACCCGCATACCTCCACCATCTACAGCACAAAAAGGGAGGGGGATCCATGAACAACAAACAAACAGATGAACCATGGATCCACGGAGATGAAAACTCATCCTAGATATGGAACTACACGACCACAACACAAGCAGAAACATAGGGGGGGGGGGGGGGGGGGGGGAGGGAGGGGGACGCGCCAGAGATAAGGGGAACGAACCTCGGCAGCCGGGGAACGAAGTGAATAGGAAGGACAAATCAAAATCGAACGGCGGAAAGGCTCGGAATCGCCATGAACATGAGGAATCGCCTCTCTCCTCCGCCGCTCCCTAGCCTTATCGAAACAGAGTACCCAAATGAAAAGGGAAGACGACACCCAGTCCAATATTCAAATGGGACAAAAACCAACAGTGGCGGGACGGGTGCGGTTTCGGGTCGAGACAAAGAAAAACCAACCCGAGCGAACGCAGCGCCAGCGAGAAAAAAGAAAACCGCGCGAATCTCCGCGCGACGATAGACGGACAGAAATTAAAAAACACTCGACTGTAAAATAGCAAATCCGTAATAATAATATAAATGTGTAGACAAGTATAATACCATACTTCTTGCCGTTGCGATCCGCGGTAATAAAAAATAGAATTCAACTCCATGCTCCTTTCCTGAAAACCTATCATTTATCTAAGGCTAGTCTCGAATCTACAACCAATCCAAGCAAGTATAGAGCCAACTCAGCTAAATGTTAAGCACCGATAAAGGAACGAAGACACGCGACACGGATACGGGGATATGGAACACGACAATTTTTATAAATAACAGTACAATGATACAACAGATATATACAAATAATTAATAAAATGGCATACAGTAAAGACAAAGAATAATTGATTGGGTGAGGGCGTGTTTGGTTGCTTTCGCTGCCGAGCCTGGCTCGGAGGAGAAAAATGAGTCAGGCTGAGCAAGGCCAGGGTAAGCAAAAACAGGGTCAAAAACGTAGATGGCCAGTTGATTGATTGCCTGCATTAGGGGTCTTGTCATCTAGATGCAACTTTCACCCGGCGTTTGGTTGCATACATGCATATGATTAGGAGTTAACAACAAAGCTTAACACCCACCAGGTTTAGCATCTCATTTCATCGAACACGTTGAGCGCGAGAGGTTCCTCTGCCCAACATGTCCACCTCCGGTTCAACAGAAGCTCGGCGGCCTCGTCCGGCTCGGCCTCGTCGGCGTCGTCTTGCTGCAGCTGCTCTGGCTCGGCCTCGTCGGCGCCCTCTTGCTGCAGCTGCGCCGGCTCGGCCTCATCGGCGCCATCTTCCTGCAGTTGATACGGCTCGACGGCAGTGTTCTCGCCGCTCAACTGGTGGGCATCAATGGGCGTCTCCCTGGAGCTAAAGCGAGCAGAATTTGCATCTTGGAGTTACGCCGGCTCGGCCTTGTCTCGCCCGTCTTCTAGCCGTTGCCGAGCTTCGCGTACGCCGGGAATTTCCGGTCGAGCTTCGCGTATGGCGCCTTCCGCTGGGCCGCGGCGCGTTCATGGCACCGGAAGTCGCGCGCGGCGAGGAGCAGGGGCTGTCGTCCGCTCCCCCACTTGCTCGAGCTGCTGAGTGCTGGCCCGGCCGGCCACCCTCGGGCGGGGATGGCAGACGTGGCTGCCGACGCGCTCCTCGCGCCTTGGCCGCCGTCTCCGTCTCCCCTCATGCTGCTCGTGGCCGTGGCGCTCATCCTGGTGCTGACCCGCCGGGCGAAGCTCAGGTCGGTGGCCGCCGGGGACAGCGTGGACGGCGACAAGCTGGGCGCGCGTCGGACAGGTCGCTCCGCCTCAGCTTCAACAACCTCGGCGACCTGGAGCTCCGCCTTGCGGCCGTGCTCGACCAGGCCACCGCGGGCAACCTGGAGCTCCGCCACGCTGTCGTGCTCGACCAGGCCACCGCGGGTAACCTGGAGCTCCACCTCACGGCCGTGCTCGACCAGGCCACCACGGGCAACCTGCTCGCCTTCACGCTCGATGGCGCCGGTGAGCGGCGGCTGCTTGAGCGGGAAGGACGGCACGGATGAGGCGCCCCGGGAGGAGGAGGAGAGCTACGAGCAGGAAGGACGGGCGGCGCGGGGCCGGCCTGCGGGCGCGCGGGGAGGGGAGCGGCGGAGCTGCAGGGGAGTAGAGGGAGAGAGGGGATTGAGGATTAGGAAGAGAGAGGGATTAACACGTATCCAGAGAGCCACCCACGTGCACCTCGCTGCATCGTTCGGGCCTGGCTCTCTGCCGATTCGGCCGTTCCCAGTGTTGGTGCCGCGGCCTTCCTCTTCCTCTCGCTCAGCAGCACCTCCCTCTCGGTCACTCTCTAACACAGCAAAGAAGAAGAAAGAGGAGGAAGAAGGACGCAAGGACACAAGTGGTTTTGCCGGAGCACAAACTCCGCCCGCCGCACGAACGGCGTCCTTTTCTTTCTCTGAGCCCGAACTCAGTACAATACGCCAGCTACAACAGAGGAGAGAGCTGGCCTTATACCCATGCGTACGCACGCGCTACGCCACGCTCTGCACGCATGCACACCCATGTCCCGAGCTCCCAGACCCACTCACCCGACGCGCACGTACGCAGTCGCCGTAGGCCGATTCCAGCGCCCCGACGTGGTCGCCACTCCGTTTCTGTTGCCTACACACAACGGCCCAACGCGCTCGAACGCGAGGACACACACGCACGCAAACACACGCACGGCCACGGACCCGGCGCGCCCTGGCTCGCACCCGACGCGTCCTGCGGTGGCTTATGCCCAACACCCAACGGGCCAGGCCAAGGGTGCTTTAAAAATCGTGCTATGCGGGCTCAACAATGTATGCGGGCAACCAAACAACCGAGGTCCAAAAAGATGCTGCACCGCGCAGGCCTGATTAGGCTCGATGCAGCCAACCAAACTCGCCCTGAGATCCATGCCTCTTCTCAAGTCCTTGTAGTACGCTCTCAGAGATGCCATGTCCCATGTTGGTTCGTCATTTCCTAGCGTGAAGCCGTGAACAACAACAACATCAGCAGACCAGCGGCAGCAAGCAACAACACTATACAGAAACGCAAAGCAGCAAAGCTATAGAGCGGCAACAAGCCAGCGCAGCACCAGCTCCGAGCAGCAAGCGAGCAGCCAGCTCAGCAAGCACACATCAGCTCGCACTCACGCACGCACGCAGCAGCAAGGGAAAAAGTCCATTTTAAACCTTGAACTCGTAGAGGTTCGGCAGAATGAACCCTCAAGTCGAAATCCCGGTCGATCGCACCTAAAACTATGCAATCCCGGTCTAAATCGAACCCTGGCATCGTTTGAACCAGTCAACGGGGATTCGCCTGTGTTCTTTAAAAAAAACGCCTTGCTTTATATGTAATCAAGCAAAAGTCTTTGTTTGCAAAAGATATCTGACATTTTCCTACATGAAAATTTCCCGCCTCGCCCGGGAATCGAACCTTGGTCGCGGCAAAATGGCGCGCGCGCGCGCAGACCACTACACCACACGTCGGCTTGTTTTGTAATAGAGGCCTATATCGTTTTATACAATAATTTAGACACGTTCGATCTTCCTTCCCACAAATAAAGAGTTCGCCGCCCGCCAGGATTCGAATCTGGGTCCCGCGAAATTCGCAGCGCGTGCACAAACCATTATGCCAATCGATCTGTTTGAGCTAATTACTGGTTTACTCTGCCTTTGATTTAAACACTGATTTTTCTTGGGATGAAGACCCACCTAGTTTCATTATGCCTTTTGTAATAGCGGATGTAACACTGTTGGCTAAGAAATAAAGATCGAGAGGCTTTCCCTTAAAAATACACACTGAACATTACGGAATAATCATATGATGACTTTTTTAAATATACAATGATGTTTTTTTAATATATATTGCACTTTTTATATTATGCGATATTTTTTTAAATAAACACTGGACATTATTGTATAAATACACACTAAACATTAAGTTCGTCGATTTCCAAAAAGAATCACAAATTTAAGAAAAAGACGAAAGGAAAGATGAAAAGAATAAAAAAGGGAGAAACTAAACGTAATGTAGGTATTGTCCTGTTGGTTTGTTCGGTCAATCAATATCAAGGGGTCTCGTTTTTTTTTTTGAGAATTATCAAGGGGTCTCGTGTTCGAGCCGTGCTGTGCGCTTGTTTTTTGTTTTTAAACGAAAAAGCTAAAGCGGGCCGGGCCAGGAGGGTGTTGCGCCCTTTGCGAATTTTGATTTTTTAACGAAAAAGAAACTAAAGCGGGCCGGCCCAACGGGGAGCAGGTGTGTGCCCTTTGCAAAATGCCACTAATCCCGGCCATCCTTCGCAACATGGACAATCCTTGTTTAGGAAATGATTCGAAGGTTTGATTTGAACCGGGATTGCATAGTTTAGGGTGCGATCGACCGGGATTTCGACTTGAGGGTTCATTTCGCCGAACCTCTACGAGTTCAAGGTTTAAAATAGACTTTTTCCCAGCAGCAAGTGCCCAGCGCCCACCACGCCATAGGATCAGCATAACATGCAGGAGGCAACAACACAGCTGGCTTCTACTGGGCTGGCTGCCCTCCCGTGTCCCTGGTGTGTTGACGGCGTCTCAGCGGTGCAAGATCTCGAGGGCCTCGGCGAGCAGCGCAGCCACAACGGTGGCATCTGGCTCCGGGAAGGGAGAACCGTGGCAGAGGCAGACCCGGTCGACAGGTCCGGCCCGGTGCAGAGGTCCATCAGACCATCATCATGTGCATTCATGCCTCGTCCTCCGGTGCAGCAGCCGATGACGTTGAAGCGGCCACGACCAATATCCTCGCTGATCTCGCGGGCGGATTGGTAGCTCCAGCCTTCCTGCGTCCGTGGAGTCTCCGAGCGAGGATAAGGCTAGTCATAGTGGGAGTAACTTAGGTAGCAAGCGCATTTCAAGAAAATTTTGCTTATGTGGCATGTAGTTAATAAGGAGGGAGGTGTTTAGAGTAATATAATATGTTACTGTAACATAGCGCTTCCCGAGAAAGGATGAGTCTACAAGCTAATAAATGAAGCCATATATGACACTACTACTATGTTAGTTTGCACTATGAAAGTAGTAACTTAGACTAGTGCCATATGCATGACACTAGTATAAGTTACTCCCCACTATGACCAGCCTAAGGGGCAGGGTGCGGCGCGATTTTTCGTGGCGATGATTGGGCCGGTTGTGGCGGCTGGAGGTTGGATGCGGGGAGATGTTTGTTTCATATCTGTGCTGCTTGTGCAGGCGTGTGATCCGTATTGCGAGACGTGGGAATGGCAGAGTTTTCGTCTACCCGGGAACTTTGCGAATGCTAAACGCAGATTTGGATGTGGGTTAGTGTAACCACAACGGTTAGATCAAGCTTAGTGATCTGATCGCAAGGCTGTAATTCCTCCGTGTTGTTATGTACAGCCTAGGCTGGGTGCACTTAATGATGAACATGTTTGTTTAATAGTAATAGATAATAGATAGAGAAATATTTCTAGCTTTACATCAAACTGAACTTCGACATCAGCTAACTACCCGATCATTTGGCCTATTTCCCCAATCAAACTTGACAGCATCTAAATGAACTTTGACAGCAGCTTAAACTACACTTTGACAGCTAAATGAAGCTTTGGCTTATTTCCCCGATCAAACTCAAGTTTAACTGACGAATTGGAGTCAGGTCACGACTGTTGGTCAATGTCACCGTCATCGTCGCGCCTAACTTCCGTCGTGGTAAACGTCTTTGGCGCCTGACCACGTCGCCTTCGCGAACGCCGTTGCTTTGCCCCCTCACCGACACCGGCGCCGGCGCCTCCCGGCGGCCCAACCCTCGATCTAGGTCTCGAGCGAGACGAGAGGTGGGGAAAAACGAGGGGTGTGCGTCCGATCGTGGGAGTCCTGACGGTTGCCGATTGGAGTCCGTATCTACAAGGAGGATCACACGTTTTTTCTTTTATTGAGGGGTAGGAGGATTATACGTATATACTGTACTGTATTTCCCAATTGGAGTCCGCGTCCACCTCCACCTCCCGTCGGCCCTTCGATCCTTTATAAGCCGAGGCAGCAGGGACGAACGAACCAAGCAGCAGATTGATCGGTTTATCGCTCTTATATTTGGTTACGGAGGGAGTATATATCCGTCATGGACCGACTGCTACCCGATGGCGTGCTCGCGGACATCCTCCGCCGTCTCCAGCCGCGCAGCCTCGCCCTTTCACGCTGTGTCTGCAAGTGTCTCCGCGACATCGTCGACGACCACCGCCTGCTTCATGCGGACCTCCTCCCGCTGTCGCTGGGCAAGATCGTCGCCAACTTCGAGGGTATGGACATCTCAGAATTCTTCTATCCCGTCAAGGGTCCGGCGGCCATCTCACACAGGCACAGCACCCTCTCCGGCATAATTGTCGACCACTGCAATGGCCTTCTCTTGCTTAAATACGTTGACGTCTATGTGGTTAATCCTGTCATGCTTCAATGGACACTTTTGCCCCCACCCCCACCCCCGTTGGCGGAGATGAAGGCCTTCTACCTAATGAAAGGCGTCATGTATCTTGTGTTTGATCCTACGGTCGCGCCGCACTATGAGGTCTTCTTGATTCCCCATGTTCCAAGGAGAGATGACCTGGGCCTTTTGTCACAGGAATTAGAATGGCCACCATCGCCATTTATCTTGTTGGTTTATTCTTCAAGAACAAAGCATTGGGAGGAGAGGCCCTTTGTTCGCAAAGGGGATGCAATGGGGTCTATTGCCGATGTGCTGCAAGCCGGAAAGAGAGAGAAGCACTATGGTGTCTACATGCACGGAGCACTTTATGTGCATTGCCAAAATCATCACTTTTACAAAATATCACTATCGGATGGTCAATACCAAGTAATTAAACCTCCGCCGGGTATCGGGACAAGCGATCGCTGTCAAGTTTATTTGGGGAAATCACGGGACGAGGTGCGTTGTGCAATTGTAGACTGTCCGTATCAACTTCGGGTTTGGATGATGGATGAATCTTATGGACAATATGAGTGGGTGTTGAAGCATCATATTGACCTTATGCACGTGATGCAAAGACAAGACAATCAACATGTCGACCGCCCATCTTCTTTACAAGAAGAGAGAGAATGTTATTATGACGATGATGTTGGCACTGACACCGTGAAAGGTCCAGAAGAGTCTGATTATGATTTCTTTATGAGAGCACACCTTAAGTTAGGACCTGCGGCGAAGAAAACTCG
The DNA here is from genome assembly GCF_002575655.3 of Aegilops tauschii subsp. strangulata. Taxonomy (NCBI): domain Eukaryota; kingdom Viridiplantae; phylum Streptophyta; class Magnoliopsida; order Poales; family Poaceae; genus Aegilops; species Aegilops tauschii. Next base: position 488,051,782 of record NC_053035.3, on the reverse strand, counting down.
ACGTGAATATTGTCACATTGCTTTTCTTGGATTCCATCCTTTCGACAAAGATGTCGTCTTCTTGACCAGATCACAACAAGGATTTGCCTATCATCTGGAGAACTCTAGAGTTGAGCACCTAGAAAAGATAACACGATGGGCCGAACCTGTTTTTCACAACCCACAAGCATTTGTAAAGAAGTCTTTTCCTTTCACGCCTTGTTTGACCGGCGAATTGTCTGGACAGATATGTAATTCGGTCTAATCTGCTCTGTCGGCGTTCGGCAATGCATGTAACTAGAGTAGCAAGTATATATGTCATTGGACATGACATTTGGTTCACTGTAAGTTTCAATATGTCAACTTTGCTATATACATTTTCTTTTTCCGTGCGAATTAGCATTGCTATTCATGCATGCTCGTGTAAGAAGGAAAAGAAAAAGATGGAACATGCTGATCCGTCCGTCTAGTGTAGTTGCTAGTGGGGCCAATGTGTGTGTGGCAGCGGCATCTTCCCTTGGATGTTTGGGGTTACCGACTGCTGCTAGTTTCTGAATTTCAACACCAAATATAGACTTCTGTACCGCCGGAAGCCCCGTCAAACACAATAAGGGTCGCGTAAATGGCGATCCCTGGCGATGTGCACCTGTCTTTTACTGTGTCGAGAAAATAAAATAGTACAGAGAGAAACGGATGCCCAGGCCCAGCCCCCGCTCCCCAACCTTATATCCCCGATTCCTCTCCCTTGTCCGTCGCCGCCGCCGCCAGTCAACGGCTGCCTCCCCCACAGCCGCCGCCACCTCCTCTTCTCTCCTCTCCTCACCTTCTCCCCACCACCGTCGACCTCGTCCCCTCTCACCCGCCGTGAGCTCTCGTCCCGAGCAAGCCGCGAGCTCTCATCGCGAGCAAGCCGCATGAGGACGAGCACAACTCGGACGAGGTTGCCGTGGGAGGCCATGGGTGAGAGGAAGGAGCCGTTGTCAGTTCCGCATCCTCGCCCGCGACACCAAGTCCCGTTGCGCCTCCAGTCCTAGCACATGGTCGTGCTAATCCCGCCCCACGATGTCCTCGATCTGAAGCTCGCGTAGGATGGGGACAAGCTGGGGATGGAGAGAAACGGACGAGGAGGTCGAGCAGTCTGTGGTGTCGCCGCAGTCGTCCTCATCCCTCGTGCGTGCTGCCGGGGAGACATCCGCGGGAAGCTCGACTATATGTGCCCGCATCTCTTTCCTTCCTTTCTTCCCCATGTCACTTTTTGCGTCATTCTCCTCCCTTTTTTTTTCAGAAAATGCTCTTGGAGTTGCAGCCCTTCTCTTCAAGAGGTGATCTATTTTATGAAAAGCTTTCCATGAACCAATTCATCTTTCTTGAGTGTTCAATAGGTATGGCTTCATTGCCCTGTCGGTGCTATTTTTGTTTGATTTGTCATGAATGATTTTTTTTGCAGAAACACTTCCAATCTATTCATCTTCAATCATGGCAGTACAACGAACACCAGAAATAAAAATTACATCCAGATCCGTAGACCACCTAGCGACGACTACAAGCACTGAAGCGAGCCGAAGGCGCGCGGCCGTCGTCACCCCTCCATCGCCGGAGTCGGGCACAACTTGTTGTAGTAGACAGTCGGGAAGTCGTCGTGCTAAGGCCCCATAGGACCAACGCACCAGAATAGTAACCGCCGCCGATGAAGAATAACGTAGGTTGGAAGGATTCAACCCGAAGACACACCAACATAGACGAACAATGACGAGATCCGAGCAAATCCACCAAAGATAGATCCGCCAGAGACACACCTCCACACGCCCACCAACGATGCTAGATGCACCGCCGGAACGGGGGTTAGGCGGGGAGACCTTTATTCCATCTTCAGGGAGCCGCCACCGTCTCGCCTTCCTGAGCAGGACACAAACCCTAACAAGACAGGAAAAAAAGACTGAAAACGGAGCCCTCCCGCCGGCCCTTGGGAGGATCCACCGCGCCTCATGGCCCTAGGGCCACCGGAGACGAGGCGGACATGCGGCGGCGCCGGCGAGAGGCAGAAACCCTAGCTTTCTTTCTTGAAGGAGGAGGAGCGACTTGGCGGCTGTCTTGGTGTTTCATGAATGATTTGAGATTGATGTGATGCTATGCAAGTCTGGAGTGTTAGACCGAGTCACATATATATAGTTTCTGGTGCTAATTTCTTGCACAATTGCATTGCTCTGTAGATTCTCTCTTGGCATTTGATACAACCATCACCACGAATTATTTGTTTGTCATGAGCTTCGACATAATTAATTAATTTTACAACTTATACATTTGTACTGTACATCCTACACTAGTAGAAAACAGGGCTTAGGTCACAGGGCAGTTTTCACATTAGCCCCGGTTCAGTCACGAATCGGGACTAATGTGAGTATTGGTCCCGGTTCGTGAGCCCAGGGGGCCGGCCGGGGCCTCGTGGGCATTGGTCCCGGTTCGTATGGACCCTTTGGTCCCGGTTGGTGGTACAAACCGGGACCAATGGGCCACGCTCCTGGCCCACTACCCTTTAGTCCTGGTTCATACCACAAACCGGGACTAAAGGGCTGGTCCTAGTTGCGGCCAGTGTTTAGTCCCACCTCGCCAACCGAAGGGCGCTCACACCAGTTTATAAGCCCGTCCCTCTATGCCTTGTTGAGCTTCTCTTAAAGTGAAAATAGATGCCCTTATACAGGAAATTTGACCTAAATTCATAGTAAATTTCATAGAAATTTATTATGAATTTAGGTTGAATTTTCTCTAGAAGTGCATCTATGTTAATTTTTTTATATTTATAAATAAATAAACCTTAATAAAATAAATAAAACTAAATAAACTTAATAAAATAAAATAAAATAAACTATAGTAACTACAATAAATAAACCTTAATAAATTAAGTAAAAATAGCAGCAGTAAAATAAATTTTGAACACACAAAAAGTCAGGAGTTCAAATAAGTTTTAAAAAATGAAATCCCTTTGTAACAGACGAGTTTCCGGATGAAATCCTGATACTTTGAAAGAGATTGTCCGTTTTGTACACGAAGTGCATCCAGTTTTTGCCGTAACCCTCTCAACTTTCTTGCACATGCTATGTGGATGAAATGATGATATCATGCCAACTTTCAACCTTTTCAGAGTTCATTTGAAATGCTTTTCAATTTTAGGGTCTTATAGCTCAAAATAATTAGTAAATGCATGAAAAATAACAAATGAAGTCAGAAAGGATTGAAAAATGATGATGTGGCTTCGAATGGTGCATTTTGAACACACAAAAAGTCAGGAGTTCAAATAAGTTTTAAAAAATGAAATCCCTTTGTAATAGACGAGTTTCCGGATGAAATCCTGATACTTTGAAAGAGATTGTCTGTTTTGTACACGAAGTGCATCCAGTTTTTGCCGTAACCCTCTCAACTTTCTTGCACATGCTATGTGGATGAAATGATGATATCATGCCAACTTTCAACCTTTTCAGAGTTCATTTGAAATGCTTTTCAATTTTAGGGTCTTATAGCTCAAAATAATTAGTAAATGCATGAAAAATAACAAATGAAGTCAGAAAGGATTGAAAAATGATGATGTGGCTTTGAATGGTGCATTTTGAACACACAAAAAGTCAGGAGTTCAAATAAGTTTAAAAAAATGAAATCCCTATGTAACAGACGAGTTTCCGGATGAAATCCTGATACTTTGAAAGAGATTGTCCGTTTTGTACACGAAGTGCATCCAGTTTTTGCCGTAACCCTCTCAACTTTCTTGCACATGCTATGTGGATGAAATGATGATATCATGCCAACTTTCAACCTTTTCAGAGTTCATTTGAAATGCTTTTCAATTTTAGGGTCTTATAGCTCAAAATAATTAGTAAATGCATGAAAAATAACAAATGAAGTCAGAAAGGATTGAAAAATGATGATGTGGCTTCGAATGGTGCATTTTGAACACACAAAAAGTCAGGAGTTCAAATAAGTTTTAAAAAATGAAATCCCTTTGTAATAGACGAGTTTCCGGATGAAATCCTGATACTTTGAAAGAGATTGTCTGTTTTGTACACGAAGTGCATCCAGTTTTTGCCGTAACCCTCTCAACTTTCTTGCACATGCTATGTGGATGAAATGATGATATCATGCCAACTTTCAACCTTTTCAGAGTTCATTTGAAATGCTTTTCAATTTTAGGGTCTTATAGCTCAAAATAATTAGTAAATGCATGAAAAATAACAAATGAAGTCAGAAAGGATTGAAAAATGATGATGTGGCTTTGAATGGTGCATTTTGAACACACAAAAAGTCAGGAGTTCAAATAAGTTTAAAAAAATGAAATCCCTATGTAACAGACGAGTTTCCGGATGAAATCCTGATACTTTGAAAGAGATTGTCCGTTTTGTACACGAAGTGCATCCAGTTTTTGCCGTAACCCTCTCAACTTTCTTGCACATGCTATGTGGATGAAATGATGATATCATGCCAACTTTCAACCTTTTCAGAGTTCATTTGAAATGCTTTTCAATTTTAGGGTCTTATAGCTCAAAATAATTAGTAAATGCATGAAAAATAACAAATGAAGTCAGAAAGGATTGAAAAATGATGATGTGGCTTCGAATGGTGCATTTTGAACACACAAAAAGTCAGGAGTTCAAATAAGTTTTAAAAAATGAAATCCCTTTGTAATAGACGAGTTTCCGGATGAAATCCTGATACTTTGAAAGAGATTGTCTGTTTTGTACACGAAGTGCATCCAGTTTTTGCCGTAACCCTCTCAACTTTCTTGCACATGCTATGTGGATGAAATGATGATATCATGCCAACTTTCAACCTTTTCAGAGTTCATTTGAAATGCTTTTCAATTTTAGGGTCTTATAGCTCAAAATAATTAGTAAATGCATGAAAAATAACAAATGAAGTCAGAAAGGATTGAAAAATGATGATGTGGCTTTGAATGGTGCATTTTGAACACACAAAAAGTCAGGAGTTCAAATAAGTTTTAAAAAATGAAATCCCTTTGTAACAGACGAGTTTCCGGATGAAATCCTGATACTTTGAAAGAGATTGTCTGTTTTGTACACGAAGTGCATCCAGTTTTTGCCGTAACCCTCTCAACTTTCTTGCACATGCTATGTGGATGAAATGATGATATCATGCCAACTTTCAACCTTTTCGGAGTTCATTTGAAATGCTTTTCAATTTTAGGGTCTTATAGCTCAAAATAATTAGTAAATGCATGAAAAATAACAAATGAAGTCAGAAAGGATTGAAAAATGATGATGTGGCTTTGAATGGTGCATTTTGAACACACAAAAAGTCAGGAGTTCAAATAAGTTTTAAAAAATGAAATCCCTTTGTAACAGACGAGTTTCCGGATGAAATCCTGATACTTTGAAAGAGATTGTCTGTTTTGTACACGAAGTGCATCCAGTTTTTGCCGTAACCCTCTCAACTTTCTTGCACATGCTATGTGGATGAAATGATGATATCATGCCAACTTTCAACCTTTTCGGAGTTCATTTGAAATGCTTTTCAATTTTAGGGTCTTATAGCTCAAAATAATTAGTAAATGCATGAAAAATAACAAATGAAGTCAGAAAGGATTGAAAAATGATGATGTGGCTTGGAATGGTGCATTTTGAACACACAAAAAGTCAGGAGTTCAAATAAGTTTTAAAAAATGAAATCCCTTTGTAACAGACGATGTTCCGGATGAAATCGTGATACTTTAAAAGAGATTGTCCGTTTTGTACACGAAGTGCATCCAGTTTTTGCCGTAACCCTCTCAACTTTCTTGCACATGCTATGTGGATGAAATGATGATATCATGCCAACTTTCAACCTTTTCAGAGTTCATTTGAAATGCTTTTCAATTTTAGGGTCTTATAGCTCAAAATAATTAGTAAATGCATGAAAAATAACAAATGAAGTCAGAAAGGATTGAAAAATGATGATGTGGCTTTGAATGGTGCATTTTGAACACACAAAAATTCAGGAGTTCAAATAAGTTTTAAAAAATGAAATCCCTTTGTAACAGACGAGTTTTCGGATGAAATCTTGATACTTTGAAAGAGATTGTCCGTTTTGTACACGAAGTGCATCCAGTTTTTGCCGTAACCCTCTCAACTTTCTTGCACATGCTATGTGGATGAAATGATGATATCATGCCAACTTTCAACCTTTTCAGAGTTCATTTGAAATGCTTTTCAATTTTAGGGTCTTATAGCTCAAAATAATTAGTAAATGCGTGAAAAATAACAAATGAAGTCAGAAAGGATTGAAAAATGATGATGTGGCTTTGAATGGTGCATTTTGAACACACAAAAAGTCAGGAGTTCAAATAAGTTTTAAAAAATGAAATCCCTTTGTAACAGACGAGTTTCCGGATGAAATTTAAACTATTCAAATTTGGAAACTAATGGAGTAATAGAAAGTTTATAATTATTCTGAGCTAAAAGCAAAAAGAATAAAAAAATAAAGCAAAAATCAAAAGAAAATAAATAATTCAAAAAACAAAAAAATACTGGAAAAAAATAAAAAAATGCCGCCTAATGGGCCACACGGCCTGCATACGACTAGAAACCCATCTGCACATGGGCCAGGATGCAGGCCCGCAGGCCCAATAGGCCCAACATGGCAGTGACAAAGGTAGGCATGTAATCCCTGCATATTAGAGAGGAGCTCAGCACCTGAGCTGCAACGCAGCTTATAAACATGTGCTGAGCTCTCTCAGCTTGCGAGGTGGGATTAAACTTCCCACCGCACCGCGCCAGCACATTAGTCCCGGTTGGTGGCTCCAACCAGAACCAATGCTCCCCTTTGGTCCCGGTTGGTGCCACCAACCGGGACCAAAGCCCTCTGCTTCCCGCCCTTTGCGCTGGTGAAAAGAGGCCTTTGGTCCCGGTTGGTGCCACCAATCGGGACTAAAGGGTGGGTATTGGTTCCGGTTTGTGCGTTGAACCGGGACCAAAGCCTTTGCTATATAAGCAGCACTTAGGAAATTTTCAGATTTCCATCGCCAGTTTCCCCCCGCCCGACGACGCCACGAGCTCGATCTACGCCGCCAGGCTGCCCCGCCGCCGTCGCCCGTGCCCCCGAGCCCACGCCATCGCCCGTCGCCGTCGTCCTCCGCCCCCCGCCGCCCTCGCCGTCGGCCTCCGCCGCGCGCCCCCGAGCCGTCGCCCGTACGTCATCGTCGCCCTCCGCCCCCGGCCCGCCGCGGTCGCCGTCGCCCTCTGCCACCCACGCCGTCGCCCTCCGCCGCCCACGCCGTCGCCCTCCGTCGCCCGATGTGAGCTGCCGCCACGCCACGGCTCTGTTTATTTTTTTCATATAATTTGTATTATTTTTTTGTTCGTTGCATTTTTTCATATATATAATGTATATATATATATGTATGTGGTAGCTATATGATGAATGGATGTGGCTATGTATGTATGAATATAATGTTCATACAATTTTATAGAACTATGTATGTATGAATATAATGTAGCTATATGATTTTAGGTTGTAAGTGCTTAGTAGTTGAACTAGCTAGTTGATTTAATAAAACTATTTTATTAAATTTTACTATATATAGAAGTAGTTTATTTTTAGTAAGAACCACTTTATTTTATATATTTATAGTAAGTGCTTAGTAGTTGAACTAGTTGATTAATTAATAGAACTATTTTATTAAATTTTACTATATATAGAAGTAGTTTATTTTTAGTAAGAACTACTTTATTTTATTTATTTATAGTAGGTGCTTAGTAGTCGAACTAGTTGATTAATTAATAGAACTATTTTATTAAATTTTACTATATATAGAAGTAGTTTATTTTTAGTAAGAACTACTTTATTTTATTTATTTATAGTAAGTGCTTAGTAGTTGAACTAGTTGATTAATTAATAAAACTACTTTATTTTATTTATAGTAAGTGCTTAATTAGTAGTTGAACTAGTTGATTTAACAAAACTAGTTTATTTTACTATAGAAGTAGTTTATTTTTAGCAAGGAAATTAATAGAACTAGTTTGTTTTTTTAGTTAAAGCAATTATTCCCGCATCTACGTCGACGATGCCTATCCCGCATCCTCGTCGTCGACTCGGCGGAGGAGGCCGGCTTGATTAGAGGGGCCATGTCCGGGACTGGGCTCCGCCGGGCTGGTTTTGGGAGGTGCTACCTTCCGGTGGGCGTAGGTTGGAGGAACCAGCCCGTCGTTGACCCGATCCTTATTTGGTGGCGCTCGCGTGGGCCAGTGACGGTGCCGAGGCTTCCGGACACCGCGGAGGTGGTACGTCACCGTGTCAGCGAGGAGGACCAGCACGTCCGTCGCTACATGGTTGCGTTAGAGGGCAGGTTCGACAATACCTGGCAGGTTCTTCAGGGATCTCACTGGAGCTATGATCCTGTGATGGTTCCGTCCCTTTGGGTGTCCACCGCCCGGGCCGATACCCGTCGGGCGCTACTGTTCTAGCTGTACTAGCGATGCTATATGTATGATAGTATTCGAGGTGTATTAGTGATAATATTCGATGATGTACGGACGCATGGAGATGATGTAGTTTTGCTTATAATTGAATGCATCCTAATTTGAATACTACTTTATTTTGTGATTTGATTTTGCTTATTGAATGCTCAAAGTGGAAAACTACTCCGATCCTACTTTGAATGCTAAAACTGGAGAGCACTATGATTAGTTGATAGCTTATAGGGTTTTTGTTTTCGCAGATATCTAGGAGCCCCCGGCCCCTCCATCATCCCCGCCGTCGTCCCCGTCACTGCCCCCTCCGACATCGAGGTGAGACCAGCCAAATCCTCTTTTAGAAAGATAATTAAACGATATTTCGGGTTGACTGTAAGTCTGTCGAGTCTCCACCATATATGAGAGGACGAAGAATCCCGACTGTTGTCGTGGGGGTAGCTTCTCCTTCGTTCCCGTGTGCTAGACAATTTGGTGTAATGCACTCGAGAACGAAAGGAGGAGCTACCATCACCGACGGTCGCAAATGTCAGAGAGGAATCAGTGAGGGAGAGTTCCACCATATATATATGAGAGGACGAAGAATCCCGACTGTTGTCGTGGGGGTCGCTTCTCCTTTGTTCCCGTGTGCTAGCTAGACATTTTGGTGTAATGCACACGGGGACAAAGGGAGGAGCGACCATCACCAACGGTCGAATGTATACACCACGTGAGCTGAGAGTTTTCAAGAAAAGACTCGACAAACCGATAGTCAACCCGTGATGAATAATAATGATCTAACTTAGGTTTTTTAGTACATATTTAATTGTAGATGTTTAATATTTGAATTATGAACATAGGAAATGTCGTACTCGGACGACGAAAGTCTCCCGGGGGAGTGCGACTGGTGCCACGACGACCGAGGTCAGTGCGACAGGCCTCACCTGGACGAAGATCGGCGCTTCAGTATTAAGCTGGAGGAGACGTTCGATGTTGAAACGGTACGCAACGACGACAAGTGTTATTTTTTCATAATTAAGCACGACTTCAACTATTTCAACGTGTACTTTTCATCTTTTACAATTCGGCTAGCTTATCCCATGCCATGCAAGACGCTACGTCTTGGAGAGGATAGGTTTTGAAGACCATGAAAGTATGGAAACAAAGAAAATTCACCTAAGGACCCATCATGATATAGATTTTGAAGTAAAGCTGTATAATTCTGAGAGCGTAACCCATTTTGGTTGCAAAAATTGGGAAGCATTTTGCAAGATGTATGGTTTTGATGAGGGTATGCTTGTCACCATGGATCTTGGTGATCCTGACATCGAGCAAGACAATATGGACATTTGGGTCCTTGTTGATACGCCTCCAATTCTACCGCTATGTGAGTTTCTCAAACATAGTTATTAGCTAATTTATATTGTTCATTTCAAAATAGTTGACAACTTATTTTCATTGACAGCTTATTTTGATTGTTCAAACAATGTGCGGAACATGGTAGACAGAACCTACTACACCGATGGCTCTGAGTTAACTTATAAGGAGAAAACTCATCTGGTCGGATTTTGTACTGATATTGAGAATTACAATATCTACAATCAAACTCCTCAACATTATGGTCAATACGTGCCACTAGTGCACGTGTTGAACTACAGTAACTACTATGGAGATACCCTGGTAAGATTTCTTACTATTACGGCATCCGTGCATATTTTGCATAGTTCTAAAACTAGTACATTATCATTGCTAACTATGAAGTTATTACTATGTTTTTCAACAGATAATCCCAGAGGATTGTGTGCCTCATTTGATGTATCAGAATGGTAGGCTTGATGTTTTGAATATACAACCAGGTCATCCTACGAATCTCAACTGTCCATACCGGATTTCTAAAAGAAGTGGAGACATGCAAATCAAAGAATGGAAAAAATGTATGGACAGTCGCAAGGAGGTTCTTGGAAGCAAAAGGAAGCGAGGCGCAAGAATTGGAGACAGGATGATCTCCATTCTCCATAATGGAGAGTCAGGGTCTATATTGTTTTATGCTATTTTACCTTAAAGAGGGTATTTCGGTCCTACCTAATACTGATGATCATGTGCTAAGAACAATTAAGTAGGGTTGGTTCGATGACTGTGAGGATGATGATCGTATGACTTGTTATTAATAACGAGTAGAAGTTGTATGATGATGATTAGTAGGACTTGTTATTATATATGATGATGCATGATGCGCGCATGAAGAGTTATTATATATCAGCGGGTGAAATGAACATGGATTGGATTGAAGTGAAGGCAACATGCATGTGTTGCGTGTCGAAAGTAGTACAATCCAAACTTGATCAAGTCCGGATTAGTATTACTTTCGACATGCACCACATGTTGCCTTCACTTCAATCTAAGCCATGTTTAGGCATAGCAGTACGTAGCATTGGTAAACCAAGCACGGAGATATAAGAGAGGACACTTCTCTCTAATAGCTACCTAATAACAACCTAAAGTAACCCCCCAAAACCCCCAAACCCCCCCTTTAAAAAAACAAAAACCTCAGCTCCTGCCAGGTGCTGACGCGTGGATGCCTATTGGTCCCGGTTGGTGGCACCAACCGGGACCAAAGGCCCTCCTGCCTGGGCTCCACGCACCGGCCACGTGGACGGCCTTTAGTCCCGGTTCGTGTATGAACCGGGACTAAAGGGCTAGGGCATTAGTAACGACCCTTTAGTCCCGGTTCCAGAACCGGGACTAAAGGCCCTTATGAACCGGGGTAAAAGCCCCTTTTCCTACTAGTGCTAATTGGTAATTACCCATGCATTTTGAGGTTATGAAAGTTGAACAATATCTCAATTTCTTAGCTGCATGAAATTTTAGGTTACATTTTTCAGATTTTTTACTAAAAAAATGATGAAATAAGATGAGAGATGTATTTAGATCTCAAGGAAAAATATTATAGATGTTGCGTGTATATCCAAATCACAAAAAAATTCTGATTCTATCGGATCTGATGTCTAAGTTGTTGAATTTTTATTTGATAGAGTACAGCAATAATGTAAGAAGGTTTATGCCCTGCACGGTGGACATAAAAAACCAATAGAATCACAACACTTTTATGTTTGAATTTGTTGGTACATGTAATCTAACTTACAGTTAAGGAGCTTGTGTGATGCAACCAAAAAAATCATGTAACCTCATCTTACATGGGAGCTATCTACTTGTGCAGATAATTAGATATTGTTCTTTTTATCACTATTATGGGTTTATGGTCAAATCACCTCTCTTTATTGTCTTGTCTTTTGTAGTGCTTTTGGTTAGAAGCTGCAAAATGGAAATGTGTTGGAGCTATTGATAATTTGACATCACTCAATATCTTTTCAGATATATATTTGCCTAGCCCAGGGATATTGAATGCAACATTTGGTTGAAGCTTTTGAAAGAATGGGCATACCAGTGATCCTTTTCTTGATTCTCTAAAGCATATTGTTTGGTGAGTAAAAAGTAAACATAGAAACTCCCATGTTTACTGTATTCACATTCAGTTATCCTTATTCAGAATGTCTGAATGTTATTTAATTTTGCAGATTGAGCTAAACTTGGAACGTGTCACCAAACCTGAGATCTAGAACATGTTGCTCCTAGCAGGGCCCAAATATAATCAAAATAAACATGTAGGTTTTTAGTGTTGCTGCTGTATTGTTCTGCTAGATGTTTGATGTGTGTTGCTGCGAGTTTGTGGATTGCGGGCTTCTTGGTGATGTGTGCCTGCTCGAGTGCATTGGTGGTCTGTGTGGTGGATGCAGCCATTGCTTCATGTTTGTTTTTGTATCATGATTTTCTCTTTTTGGGTATGGAAGGCTTAGGTGTTTTTAGGCTGTTGTTTCTTTGTTGGGGTAGATTTTTCAGAAATTGTTTGGTGGTGGTGGCCCTGTTGTATGTAGACCGACTATCGTGGCTTACTGGCTTGCGTTCCAGTTGCCACCGCTCAACAAGGAGAAGAAGGGTAGTCCACCACGTACACGTAAATGCCTCATGCGTAGCTCTTTCAATGCATTGCTGCTCTCATCGCATTTTATATCATTCTCTGTGCTCACAGTATGCAGGAGATTCTTCCTGTCATCACGGGGCTTGAGAGAGAGGAAGGGATACATGTCGGCCTCTATGCGCATTGCGCACGAGGGTTGCTGGTCAGAATTAGTGTTTATGGGAGTCCATTCATCTGATTTTCAACAAAAATAATTATGAGATACTCTGAGTAATGAGGCTTAAATTCAATCTTTGATTTCCCTATTTCAACTGTAAAATGTTTATATTAGATATTAGAAGTGGGTGCTGTTTATTTCATGCCTTATTTACCGTGTTCTGTCCAGCTCTTTTTTTGAGTTGGAGAAGTGAAAGGAACTAAAGAAGAAAATGGTAATTCTTGGGTCGATCTGCTATGCTTTTGTATTTGAGAGCGGCTGATAGAATCTTAGGTAGGATATAGCTACTGATTGGATGCATAAGAAAACTGTCATACTCGGTACTACATACTTTCTCCAGTTTGAACAAGTTATCTGAACAATACAATAGCTGAATGATTTGCTTGTATGTTTCTCTTCAAGTTAGAGAGGAAGATTTTGATGTGAATTTCTGGATAAAATCCCTGATTTCTCTTACTTGGATTCAGATCACCATATGCTGAATCGGATTTCTTTAACAAGGTACTTAATGGGATACCTCGTTATTTTAGATCCTTTAACACTTGTATGTGGGTGTGCATACTTTTCAGGTTACAACTACCAGTATTTGTTTATTTCTCTGACTTAATTTGTTTGTGTCATTAGAGAGTGAAATATTCTTTACTTCCCATTGTTATGTTGTGTTTTATTCTCCTAACTGATATACCATGTCTGGCTATGTACTAAGAGGTAGAACAATTTTATCTAGAGGAGTTGTGCATTCACAAGTTCTATTTTTCTTTACTCATGTCCCTGGATTTATATGTCAGTATGTAACAAAATATGTAAATGAGTGGCGAAGCCATAATATTTTGGGGTTGACGAAGCACTTTTAAATTGCTTCCCCACAAACGGATCGAAGGTCCAAAGCCACAGGTCCTTCCCTTTGTGAATTTGTTATGCTTTTGGGTGTAGCCATACTATTTCGGGTGCGGGCATGTAACAAATTCAGTAAGATTGATTTATGTGTCCATAGGTTCTGCTATAGTTCTGTAAGATCAATATATTTTCTCACAAAGAAAATTCCAGGTTTGAAAAAAGGCAAGTGGAAAATTGTCACCACTTCAGCAACTGCAGCGTATGTTTTCTCAGAAAGAAACTTTAAGGAGGAGGATGTAGGAACTATTTGAACCTGCTTGTACGATAATGGTTTTTCTTGCCATTTTGATCCTGCTACCTGAACTGTATGTCACTGCTTGCCAGATTGATCATTGCGGATGAGATGGACTACTTAATAACACGAGACCGGGCTGTGCTACATGACGTTTTCATGCTTACCAACCACCAGTTCTCAAGATGCATACTAATAGGTTCGTTTTCTGCGATACTCACACCTACAATGTACACTTTTAACTCTCTGGAAAAGAAAAGGAAAACAACCTTACTCGGCATTTTGTACTGTTTTACTAATTGATAGCCCATTATGTTTTTCAGGAATTGCAAATGCCATAGACCCAACAGATCGCTTTCTACCAAAGCTTCAATCATTAAATTGTAAGCATTCTTGCTATATTTGCTGTAGTGAAAATTGAAGGCGTCTCTAGAACAGGAAAATGAGTCTGCCTTTTGTTCCCGACACTCCTTCATATCTTGTGTTCTGCATTCTTGTGTCTCACTATGGGAGCAATATTTAGTCAATCCAGCAATTAGTGAACATAGCATTGCGTGCATTTTTAAGTAAACCCAATTTCACAAAGATTTTCTTCTGTTCCATTGTTAGCGCTACCCATGTTACAGAGATGATCGGAAAGTTAGCTATCATGGTAGTATCTGTGCTCTTTTGTTCTCTTTTTCTTTGGTCAGAGGTGATTTGGTGCGCCTCATGATCTCTTTGTTCTGCCCAAAAAGCAGTATTTCTGATGGCTTGGACACTTTCTGTCAATAATTTTGTGCATCTATGGTTGCAGGAGGATGAATTTTATGTTCCCATGAAATTAACCTTTTCCTTCTTTGTTAGTTATCATCTTCCATGAATATATGTTCCATCTATATGTTCTGCTAGCTGAAATTGATCATGTCGGAAAACTGCCTTTACTGCATCACAAGTTCTATCATTCTGATAGATTGTTAAAATATTTCATCGGCTTGCTTCAAATCCTATTGATCCACCCTGAAACGCATGCCCTAAAGCTACTCTCTCGGAACCATTTTTATCATAATCTACAGCTATCATGCTCAAATTAACTACGTTTATCATAATTTGTTCATGCCTGACAGGTTTTCTTTCTTCGCAGCTGGTCTGATAAGTGAAACTACAACAGTACTTTATTATTTACAGGTAACTGATAATATGTACATTCTAATTTTCTTCTATACTCTAGTGCCCCTTACACTTTCTCTTCCGTCATTCCAGAATATCATATAAACTATTTTCGTGTGACTGTTATGTGCTAGGGTGAGTCCAATTATCCTTAATCAGGCAGTACTTCTTGTGAGAAAGTATACATTTTGTTTCGGACAACACCAGGCTATGGCTTAGAGTATCTACATCACTAGATGCTAACCAAACACTGCAGGTAGGCGAAATTACCTAGCACCAATGCTAGGTGATGTGTGGGTAGGTGCTAAGAAAAAAAACCTTGCCACCCAATCGTAAGCTTAATACATTACTTGTGGTTACGTATAACATTTTTACTTTATCTGAAAAAAATGAGAAGTACTCCCCGAAGTCTCCTCGCCGACGTCCAACGGGTGCCATGCAACCAATAGCACTGCCGTCATGACAACACCCACCTCCATGCTAATCGAGCATTTCGACCTTCCTGAAATGGACAAGGTCATTCGTGCATCTGCTTTTGATGTGCTATTTTCTCTCTTTTGATAAGAATTTAAGTGTAACCAACATGATTAATTTTGTGTTCTATGCTACCAGTTGTCCGGGCATCCACTTTTGATGTACTATTTGTTCTCTTTTTGTAAGATCAATTCTGTGTTATAGAAACTATGCTACCAACTGTTCATGGTTGTATACTGAACATTACTGAATCTGATATAATTAGCAGTCCAATTGTCATTTTAGTATCATATCTGAATTACTGTCACTAACTATAATCAATCAGCCGTACTAAAATATGCTAATGTTCATGTACATGTAAGGAGCAGCAGAAGCAATGAAAAGGGCAACGACAAGTTGGCAACACCCAAACTTCCTTTCAGGAGGCGCCCGAACTACTAGTATATATATAGACTTACCGTGTACTGGCTGCTTGAACTTGACCAACCATGTCAATTCAGCATCTTGAACTTACATTGATACAACAATAATTTGATGCTTTGCAATATCTACGGTTCCTATGATTTATCTGTTTTTCCGTCCATATAATTTGCGGCAACAGAAAGATGTTTCTAATTTTTTAACTTGTTGCTACATTGTGAAGAGCGTTATTTGTTTTACAAACCAAACCATTAATATGTTTACCATACTCTTGGTGACAAGCTAGTAATTTTGCATGTTCAAATTTTTGTATTAACATGTGTCGCATATGCATTGTGATAGCATTATGATTTTTTTCTAACTAGTTGTGCTTCCTTTGTTTATCATATATGCTTCTACTTTATATACGTTTTGTTTCACACAAATCATGCTTTGTTTGTCTGTTACTTATGCTTTTGCTGTACACAGTGACATGCATGATTTCTTCGTTTATTTGGATTGATTCTGTACTTCCCACGTATTATTTTACATAGAAAATCACGTAGTTATTATGACCATTTAAACATGCTAGGCTCATATATTATAATACATATATGTCTCTATTCTTGGTTCTTTGCTTCTATAGTACCGGCCTCCAATCTTTTTTTTGTTTAATGTTTCCATTTTTTTTGCCGTTGTAATGTTAACGTTTTCTACTTCATCATTATTGTATCGTACATGTAGTACCAATTTTTTGTTCCTACCTTTGATACTTGTGCATCATGTTTAACCCATGTATGCTTCAGACATTTGTGTGCTGCCTTCAGGGCCGTGAGGCGCAGAGGAGACAAGTCTATATGGAGCCGACCGGTGCATGCACTAAGAAGAGCACCGACACCTGGATCTACCACACAATGCAGACGACCTTCGTTATATGAAGGGAAGCAAGTCTATGAACTTTATGAAACATACGATATGAACTTAGGAATTTTTGATGCATTGTATTATCGGCAACTTGAAGGAAGAAATAATTTGTAGTACATCCAAAACATGTTGTATGAATGGATGAAGTGCGAAAACTAACTTATACTATTTGGTTATATGGAAATTACTTTTGTGATGAAAACACTATTTTAGTGCATGGAAGTAAAGTTTTAGTGATGAAACTATTTTGGATCAGCCTTCAATAGGTTCCCATCTGGGAAATACTTTGCTCTCAGAACTTCTGCACAAAGTGTTTCTAGATTAGTGATCATTCTCCAACTCTGTTTAGCTAACATAGCTAGATTAAAGGCATGTAGGTCTCTAAATCCCATACCACCTTTATCTTTTGGGAAACACATTCTCCACCATGCTAACCAATGCATCTTCTTCTCTTCCTCCGTGTCATCCCACCAAAAGCCTGACATTGCATCCGGGATTTCTTTACATACTTTTTTGGGGATATTAAAAACTGCCACAGCAAAAACAGGAATAGACTGAATTACAACTTCAAGTAATATTTCTTTGTCCCCCTAAGGACAAGAGTTTCTCCTTCCACCCCTTCAGTCTATTGACGATCATTTCCACAAGATGGGTGAAACTATCACTTCCCAAATATTTGTCTGAAATTGCCTCTGTCATAATATTTAATTCTGCACACAACTCAGCTTTCACATCAACATCAACACTAGGACTGAAAAGAATATTGCTTTTCCTTCAATCACCAGCTGCCCCGAGCTTGCACAATATTCATCCAACACTTGCCTCGGTGAGGTTGCATTATTCATATCAGCTTTCATAAGGATCAAAGAATCATGAACAAATAATAAATGTGATATTGATGGTGCATTCCTGCACACATGCACCCCTTCAATGCCACGAGCCTCCTCTTTATGAGCCAGCGCACTAGACAATCCTTCTGCACACATAAGAAACAAATAGGGTAACAAGGGATCCCCTTGACGGAGTCCCCTAGTAGGAATAAATCCATTTGTTTTTTGGTCATTAAACCTGATCTTATACTTAACATATCTCACACAAGCCATCAAAAGTTCTACAATCTCAACATGGAAACCTAGCCTGAGCATCATTTTTTCCAGAACGTTCCACTCCACACGATCATAAGCTTTGTGCATGTCCAGTTTAACCGCACAATACCCCACTTTCCCCTTCTTTTTATTTTTGATTCTATGCAGGCACTCATAGGCTGTAATAAGACGTCCTGGGACAAAAACACTTTGGACATGCGCGATTATTTCATCAAGGCAAGTTTTCAACCGTAAAGCAATCATTTTTATTACCTTATACAGAACATTGCATAAGTTGATCGGCCTATATTGAGAAATTATCTCTGAGTGCCAGCTTTGGGTATAAGAATGATGACTGTGTCTTTCCAACCTTTGGGGATATTTTTCTTATTTATTGCCTCCAAACCTCAAAAGTGAGGGCTTCTCCCAGAAAGCTCCAACATTTCTTAAAGAATATTGCATGAAGCCCATCCATGCTGGGGGCCTTAAGGTCTCCAATAGACAGTGCCCTTAGTTCTTGTACTGGGGGCCTTAAGGACCTTTCTTGTGGCATATTATCACTCATAGTTATTCTAGACAGTGCCCTTAGTTCTTGACCCGGGGGACACTAATATCTCAAGCCAGCCTAATCGGCCTCTTCATTTAACTTAAACTTACTTGGTCATTCATTCATATCGTATTTACATGACTGTCCTTTAGTGTGTTAGAGTTGTGTCGAATATTATTATACAAGGTAGGTTATAGTTGGACTTGCAGTATGATGTGTAGACAGGATATGGAGTCGTGTCCAAATAGGACACTTGTATTCTAGGCCTCTTACATAATATGGGATAGACACACGATGTAACCTACGCCAACATAATAACATAGGCACGCAGGGAAGCCGGCGACATGTGCCGGCGCCTGAAAAGCCGGGGCGGCGCTGGCTGCCAAGCCCGACAACGAAAGGGCTAGGCGGAGCCGGCTGATGGCAAGTGCTATGAGTATGAGATGCGTGAGCGAGCAGGTTGCGTGCGGAAGCCATGAGTGATCGTGAGTTTGACTCGTGGCTGTGAGAGATTTATTAAGGAAAAAATCGGTTCTCGAAGGTATTGTAGTGTGATGAAACATGGAATCTGCTGGTTACTAGTATGTTGATCTCGTGCGTGGAAAAAAATAGAACAAGAAAATTAGTCAGGAAGTCACTAGGTGCTACAGGTGTGGATGAAATTGTTTGAGTTGGTTGCACACGTACACAAGAGACTATAGGGACTACTTTTGGGTTCTTTGCTTCGTACGCTCAGGAGATGGCAGCAGTGGTGTTGTTTGACTAGCAGCTAAACGGGAACCGAGGAGTGTGGAGTGTGTATAAGGCTTGGGGAGTCTGGAGCATGTCGTGACAGGGATCATGCATACACAGGGCGTCAAGGCAATGCATAGATGTGCGGGCGGACACGACGCATGATGCAGCATGGTTGCAGTCGCATAATATCGGCTGGGTCGGACTGGACTGTCTGATGGACTAACATGGATGTTGGTCAAAGTAGAAGACGCGGTGATTTCAGCAACGACGATACTGGAGCGTGATGCCGATGGTGGCCGGCTTCTGGGGCGTGGAAATACGTGGTGCAGGCCTAAGGGTTTGTGCGGCTTCAACAAGCTATGGCACATGGTTGATTCAAGGAAGTGTGCACATGAGAGAGCTTGAAGTCGATGGGGCGCGGGGTAGCATAGCAGCTACATGGAGTCATGTTGAAGGTGGAGCTAGAGTCTGGCGGAAGACTTCACTCTGAGCTGGTGGAGGGGCTACAACATAAGAATTCAGAGAGTCGAAGCCTATTTCAGTGGAAAAGCGAGAGACGCGTGGATCGGACTATGTACCTGTGGTCTGATGGAGACGTGATACTCGGCACCGGTCGGTGATGATCGGTGGTTCTCTGAAGTGGGGGTTGAGGCAGTGTGGGCTAGCTACCCTAGAGACTCGACCAGGACAGCAGAGGCTCGACACGGTGATAGCGGCGAGGCGTGCGGTAAGCACAGGACACATCGACATGCCAAGGCACTGGTGGTCAGACAAAGTGTGCAGAGGGTGCTGAAGCAGTGTTTCGAGATTCAAGTTAGTGACTAGGTCTATCGGTGCTGGAAGATGGACAAGAGTTGACCATGGAGAATCTAAGAAAGTGGCATGGAGTTTGAAATTGTCAAAAGCGGAGAGAGTACCTGGCCGTATATTTTGTGGTGTTCGGTGCACATGGCAAAGTGCGCATGACAAGTAAAGAAGGAGGCGGAGTGCTATAGCGGTAGGACATGTCAGAGACTATCCTGAAAAATGGTGAGACAACTGCGAACTTGACTCAACAGTGAAATTCCTTCAAGTTTCAGACAAGCAGTCAAGAAGAGCGATGACATTGAGTTCGCGTAATTCTTATATGTAGCGTCCAATATGCGAGTTGTTCACTTTCACACAGACAAACGTCAGTGGGTGATGGCGTTGAACGGATACTTCAGAAGTTGGAAGCACAAAGTAGAGTAATGAGGAACTTAATTTTGCTCGCGTGTTGACTGTGAAGAAGACGAGAAGGGACTACAGTTGCAGGTGAAGTCACATGGAGTCTGGGAGTAGCAGCGGTGCTCATGGCGTATCTCAAGTCTAATGTACATGGAGGTTCGGCGCATGGATGAATTCATGGCAGTGAAGAATTTTCGTCAAGGAGGAGTTTGTTAGAGTTGTGTCGAATATTATTGTACAAGGTAGGTTACAGTTGGTCTTGGACTTGTATGGTGTGTATACAGGATATGGAGTCGTGTCCAAGTAGGACACTTGTATCCTAGGCCTCTTATATAATGTGGGGGTAGACACAAGATTTAACATATGCCAACATAATAGCACAGGCATGCGGAGAGAGCCGACTACGTGTGCCGGCGTCTGGACGGCCAGGGTGCGGTATTGTGACAGTGCCACGAGGAGGAGCGCCTGTAGTCATGCCCGTGAACCTTGTTAACGAATCTCGGTGTCATGCTCGTGTGATTTCTTGGTCCTCGGTAGATCGACTACGCGCCCCGGATTAATTCTAACATAGTGCAACCCATTTCTTGTACTCCATCATGTGTAATGCATATGCTAATGCAGAAAACCCCTTGATTTGCCCATTCATGAGCTGGATGGCAGGCTTATGGGGCCGTTTGGATTCAGCCCATGTGGGCCCTACCAATACCTGGCGCGCCAAGAAATTGGCGAGCAAATTTACCGCCCATGTGGCTCCATAATATCTGAACTGGGAACAAATTTTTTGGCATGGTTCCGAAATTTTGGCCCCAACCAATCGGTAGCCCATCCTACAGGTCAACTCCGATTTTTTTGCACGACAACTCCGGGCTATAATCGACACTACCGGAATGGCATGCTATGCTGACGGCCCACAACCGTCGGCATAGGACCAAACCCCGTCGGGATAGGACTATGCCGACGGCCACCGTTGGCATAGGGCCGTTGGCAACTTTCACGTCGGCGTAGAAAGCCGTCGGCATAGATGCCTATGCCGACAGCTTCCGTACCACCATCGGCATAGGTTCACCGTTGGCTAACCTTTACGTATGACGGCGGCGCAAGTATTGACCAACCAAAGGGTGCCATGTGGCACTGCTATGCCGAGGCCAAACCATCGGCATAGCTGTGTGCCAGAAAGCGCCCAGTGGGCGCCACGTGTAATCTATGCCGACGGCTGGGCCCTCAGCATAGATTCCTGTGCCCTAGGACGCGCCCAGTTCGTGCCATGTGTCCTCTATGCTGACGGCCAGGCCGTCGGCGTAGATACAAAACAATGCCGATGTCCTGGCCATCGGCATAGTAGACACTTGGCGCCCACTGGTAGCACGACCGAACCCCTATGCCGACGATCTAACCGCCAACATAGTTTCTGTCTGATTTTTTCTGTTTTGTGTTTGAATTCAATTCAAATACACAACACATAGATATGATCAAATAGACATACACATCACATAATCATCACAACCAACACCAACACCATCACAACAACATAAGTATTATCACAAACAACATAAGCATCTAAAGAAGCACACAAGTCATCTAAAGGAGCGTAAAATACCACAAGTTATCTAAATCACACAAGTTTATCATCACCGGCACCACCACCTAGAGGCTTAAGCGCCCAGACATCCACCACCACCGCCAAGTCCACGAAAGCCCGGGTCGTCACTACTACCGGCATCGCTATCGCCAAGACCGCCACCTCCTCCGTGGATCGGAGTGACTGGGCTTCGTGATTCGGGAGTGATGCCAACACTGGCACCACCCCCAACGGATGATCCATCGGTTCCCTGGATGTTTGAAAAGACATGTTAAGGGGATATGTGATTGTGTTGAATAAATGGTAAGCAGTGGTTGAATAGTTTGTGGATGTACTAATCGGAGTCCCCGTTTGATGTGCCAGAAATTCCTAAAGGTAAGCAATACTGGTTGTGGTCCAGCAGGTGGTGGTGGTTCCATTGTAGGAACCGTGCCGGCCGCCATGCTCTTCAAAAACGCGCTGCATATTAGTTGACTAAGCAAACCCGAATGTCAGAAGAAATGGAAGTGCAAATATGGAAGTGAAATGAAAGGGGCTAAACTAACCGCCATCATGTGAATGTTGTGCTCCTGGACTGTTGCAACTCTCGCGCTCCACGCCATGGTCTCCTGGCGTGTGTAATCCATGTAGACCTACAATATGACATGGTGGAACTCATAAAACATCTCAATGCGGAAAATAAAGTGAGAAAAAATGAAGATAAGAGGGAAAATACTTACAGAGTGCTGCTGGGCTAGGAGGGAGTGTGACTGTGCACTGGTCGTGCTCGTGCGCTGGCTCAGGCTCGGGTAGGTAGCTCGGAGCAGTGTGAAGGAGATAGAAGGAGTGACCACGGCATCTAGAACCGCCTCCCGACCATGAAGCTTCGGCCCTATGCCCACCACCGCCCTATCATCCGTAGCTTTCTATATGTTGTGAGGTGTGTCAGGATGTAACTTCTTATACTCATCTGTGTAGGCCTTCAGATTCTGCTCGTTCTTGCCGTAGTACTTGCCCTTGCCATCCTTGGGCTTACTCCGCGTATGGGCGATCTGCCACGCGTCCATGTCTGAGAGCGTCCGCTTCAGTATCTCCTCCCACACCACCAAACAGAGGTTAGCCATACATAAGAAAGTGACGATCGATAGAAGAAGAATAATGTTTCGTGTACATAGATGTACCTGAAAGTTTCTTGTGGCGAAGGTGGTTCCGGTTTCCCTGACCATGTGTTCCATCAGTCCCTCGGTTAGCCTGGTTTTTCATGCTCTTAACAGCGCGCTCTCCATCCTGACCGAGCCACGGACCCACCAATGTCGCCTATGCATCATCTTTTCCATAACACCAAGCAGGACACACCTACATAATGAAAGCATAATGGCATGTCAACACGAAACGATGAAATTTACCACAAACGTCTGAAAAGTTTGTTATACTTACCATCAAGTACTCCTCCCTCTCCAAGGTAAGCTTCTTCCTTCGTGCGTCTTCCTTGGTCATCTTCTCGCTAAGAGCGTCGTGATAATATTGCGAGATGGCCACCCTGCGCACCTCGTACCGCATCTGGCGGGCCTTCTTCCTCGCTTAGCGCAGCAAGATCTCGTAGGCAGTGGACTTGTGCTCCTCAAGAACTTGATAGTATTTCTACAATCATTCAGAAAACCAGAATGGAAGAAGCCATGAGTTAAACCATTCGATGATAAACTATGAACGAATCTCAAGACTCGTGCTTCTGAAGAGAACTTATCCAAAAATTTGTGATCACGGCCTTAGCATACGTATTATGGTCCGGGTGGGGGCCGCTTCCTTGTGGTCCCAGCCCGTGGCCAAAACCCGGCGCTCCGGCTACCTGACTGGATCCGGACGGAACAACCCTGGCTAGTGCTCCTTCAGCAAGATGGTGATGAGGCCGTTTGGAAGACGGCACCCTTGAGGAATTATCCAGTTGCTGCAAAAGATATAAAGAATGAACATATGAGCATGTGTACAATCAAAAGAATGTAAATATTAGCATGTGTACAAGCAAAAGAATTAAATTATGATTAAGTGGCACTTACTCTTTCCCCGTGGGCTTAATGAGACACTTCTGCTCCTCGGTAGTAGGAAGGGGAGGGAGCTTAGCATTAACGCGCAGCCACCCCTTCTTGTTGCCAACCCCCTCACTGCCACCACCATACTCCTCGCCTTCCTCCTCCTCCTCATCCCCCTCCCCAACCTCCTCCTCCTCCTTCTCCTCCTGAACCTCCTCCTCCTTGGCAGAGGGTACCTCACTAGAGAAGGGCCTCGAAGACGACACCCCTAAGTCGGTGAGGGAGCACTGTTTCTGGCCCCGATCCCGTCCTCCTCTAGGGGCTCTCCCCCACCCCCTCCTCCTCTAGTGGCGCCTCTCCCTCGACCTCCCTGTGAGGAGTCATCCTCAAGTACTCGGGGGGGAGGGGGGGACAGTACATGGTCGACCACTTTGACTAGCCGCCGTGGTGAGCTTGGCTAGGAAACCCGTGCCATCGGCCTTCCCCTTGCCCACGTTCCGTGAACCTGCATTGAAAAGAAATAAACAATTAGTACATTAATAATGAAGAACAAAGAATAATAATAAGAAAAAAAACACATTAATAAATAAGCATAAAAAGGCATATTGATAAACCATAGAAAAAATGCATGAAACGTGCATCTGCTAGAACCCATACGAATCATCACTGTTGTAAGTTGTAACCGATTCCTCGATCGGCCTCATCATCACTATCACGCATATCATCTTCGTTATCTGACTAAGGTGGAGGCTCTTCCTCATCATCAACGTCTTCGTTTAACTTTCTAGCATAAGTATGGCATTTTCATTTACAATGGTCTCACCATAATTCCGTACATCGTCATCGTTTGGATCCACGTCGTCATCACCCAAAGCGTCAGCGTCATCGTTTCTGACCACATCATCATCAGGTTGCTCTTGATAGAACACTCCCTCGTATGTCATGGGGTTAATGTTGTAGTAATCATCTTCTTTCGGGTCCGGTAGCTTACCATGTGGCGACACCTTGAATACAACTTCCCAACCCAATAGGTACTCTTTCAGGAATGGGTAAGGCAAATAATAAACTTGTGCGGCAGATAATAAAGAGATTGGCTTCGGCATAGACGGTTGATGGTTTAACTTCGACCAAACCAATGGAAGGCATATGTCTCAGCCCCTCTACTAGGTCGAACCATCGGCATTTGAACACAGGGAGGCTAAGGGTTTCACGCCCATGGCTGAATGTAAGCTCATATATTTTTCCTATCCTTCCGCGTCGTCATAGATTTGACGGTGTCAAACACCCGTCAACTATCGGGTGGCCGGGCCCACATTTATGCTGACGACCCATCTATGCTGACGGCTACTGTAGGCATATCTCGAGCTATGCCGATGGCGTTACTATGCCTACGGCCATCGTCGGCATATGTGGAGATATGCCGACGGCTTTTCTACACCGACGGCTTGCCCTAGGCCGTCGGCATACCTCAAATATATGCCCACGGGGGCCATCGGCATAAGATATGCCATTGGGATTAGGGGTAATTCCGGTAGTGCGAAGCAGCCCCTATGACTGTGAACAAGGCAGCGACCCCTAGAACTGCCGAGGCAGAAGAAAGACGGTCTCTCTGTTGATCCACGTCTTCTATGGCCATCAAAATCTATGCGGGCCATCTTCCCTATGAAGCAGACGACTCTCGGCTAAAGCGGCTGTTCAGCAGGCACGGCGATGTGATGAATGCTGAAGTTATCTAACTGTGGAGTAGGGGTTGGCACTCACGAGGGTTTGGTTTGGTCACAATGGCGAGACGGGATGACGCGGACGACGCGAATTGTACTTCGACAAACAGGTCAGTTTATGGCTAGACAGTGTAATGATGCTACACTTTTATCATGGTCGAGCGTGTGATGATTTGATATAATTTTGTACTTCGACAAACAGGTCAGTTTATGGCTAGACAGTGTAATGATGCTACACTTTTATCCTAGTCGAGCGTGTGATGAATTGATATAATTTTGTGTGTGCAGGTGTGGAAGGGGCGTGAACTGCGTGTGGAAGTTGCCAGAGAGGGGAGGTGAGGACTGAGGAGTACTATGTCATTTGTTTTTTCCCATGAATCCATGATCCGGAAAAGGATGACCACCTAAAATAAAACCATTATTAATTAGGATGTGGCTCGCTGGCGCTCGTGCGCTCGTATGCGGGAGCTAGCGCTCTCCCATATAAGAAAGGACCACCCTGCGCGCCAGCTAGGACAACCAAAAAAGGAAACCGAATGCGCGCGCATAACTATCCCAACTGCATTTATTAGGGGATCAAAAACTTTAAAAACTTATAACTTTTGATTAGAATGTCAAAATTCAAATCCGTTTTCACCGTTGGGTTTCTCGCGACGAGTTCTTCAAAACTAGATCCCATATGAGTAGGTTTCGATGAACTTTTTTTCCGAGCAACTTTGTGTGCTATAGAGGCAACTTTAGTGCAATAGAAAAGCAACTCCTTTTCCATCCTAGTATGACTACCTATCAACGGAGGATCCTTGTAAGTTGGTTACCATGACTACCACTTGTCTAGCTTCACCCCCTAAATCACCTACCATAAGGACAACTTCAACATGGATCACCAATACGTCCCAAATATCGGAATCGGCCTCTCTAGACACTTTTAACCATCCAATGAGTCCAACTACCATCAGGCATATAAAAAAGGTTTGCTGCCCCAGATAGGTTTCTTGCAGTACAAAATAGCATGCAACCCCTATGCAAAAGTAAAAAGCATTGAGCAACTTTGCTATGATTTCAGACAACTCTAGTAAAATTTGAAGCAACTAGTGTCATGCATGAAAAGAGGGGTTGTTGCCCCATAAGCTCCTTGCAGTAATATCAGACAACCCTTGTGCAAAAAAAACAAAAAAAACAACAAGTAGAGACAACATATATAGGTGGCACTAATGCATATATATTGTCTAACACGGGCAACTGCAGTGTGATTCATGGGCAACCATTAAAAAAACAAAAATGTGTTCCTTGCATTTTTGTGCAACTGTTGATGTGAACTGATCAACTCCATATATATTCCGATGCAACTTAATCTACTAATATTGTATCTTTTAGAATAGGAGTAACTCCCTCTATCGTGTGATGCAACTAATACAATATTTTTTAGAATTACTTCCTATCCACCTCTCTTCGCCTGTTTCGGTTGCCTTCCTTCTTCATCTTCATTGTTTCATAAAAAAAATCTGAAAAAACTACAGGTACCTCATGTTGATCCACCATTTTGCCTTGTGAAGCATCAGGTTGAGCGGCCCTTTTGCTTGTAACTCAATTTTTCTAGAAAAAAAACAACTGCCCTAGCAAAACCAAGCAATTGTCCTAGCAAAACCAAGCAACTCCCCTAGCATCTACTTTAGGCAGAGGTAAAAACGTACGAGCAACTTGAATAGCCTTAATTTATGCACAAATATTCGATCTACTCCCCCCCTCTCATCCACCTTCTCGTATGTTGTAGCAGAAGATCAAAGCAACTCAATTACAAAGAAACACAAAAAATGGGAAACTGTTGTAGCAGAAACAAGCAGAGGTCCCTGGCACTTCATAGTTTTCCTTGGGTAACTAGGCGGTTGCAGAGGAGAAACACACACACACACACACATGCACACGCATACGCACACGTACGCGCGGCGCACACACATACTCGCCTCATATCTCCAGCTAGAAAACCTGACTAGTTCCACCCGCTCCCATCCACGGTCCCACCAAGGGATCCCATCCGAGGAGAAGAAAATCTTGACTCCACCTTTATGACACAAACTTAATTATAGGTATCTAAAACCTTTAGATATTTGTTGGAAATATGCCCTAGAGGCAATAATAAATGGTTATTATTATATTTCTTTGTTAATGATAATTGTCTATTGTTCATGCTATAATTGTGTTATCCGGAAATCGTAATACATGTGTGAATACATAGACCACAACGTGTCCCTAGTAAGCCTCTAGTTGACTAGCTCGTTGATCAACAGATAGTCATGGTTTCCTGACTATGGACATTGGATGTCATTGATAACGGGATCACATCATTAGGAGAATGATGTGATGGACAAGACCCAATCCTAAGCATAGCTCAAAGATCGTATAGTTCGTTTGCTAGAGCTTTTACAATGTCAAGTATCTTTTCCTTAGACCATGAGATCGTGTAACTCCCGGATGCCGTAGGAGTGCTTTGGGTGTGCCAAACGTCACAACGTAACTGGGTGACTATAAAGGTATACTACGGGTATCTCAGAAGGTGTCTGTTGGGTTGACACGGATCGAGACTGGGATTTGTCACTCCGTATGACGGAGAGGTATCTCTGGGCCCACTCGGTAATGCATCATCATAATGAGCTCAATGTGACTAAGGAGTTAGCCACGGGATCATGCATTACGGTACGAGTAAAGTGACTTGCCGGTAACGAGATTGAACAAGGTATTGGGATACCGACGATCGAATCTCGGGCATGTAACATACCGATTGACAAAGGGAATTACATACGGGATTGATTGAATCCTCGACATCGTGGTTCATCCGATGAGATCATCGTGGAACATGTGGGAGCCAACATGGGTATCCAGATCCCGCTGTTGGTTATTGACCGGAGAGGCGTCTCGGTCATGTCTGCATGTCTCCCGAACCCGTAGGGTCTACACACTTAAGGTTCGGTGACGCTAGGGTTGTACAGATATGAGTATGCGGAAACCCGAAAGTTGTTCGGAGTCCCGGATGAGATCCCGGACGTCACGAGGAGTTCCGGAATGGTCCGGAGGTGAAGAATTGTATATAGGAAGTCCAGTTTCGGCCACCGGGAAAGTTTCGGGGGTTATCGGTATTGTACCGGGACCACCGGAAGGGTCCCGGGGGTCCACCGGGTGGGGCCACCTATCCCGAAGGGCCCCATGGGCTGAAGTGGGAAGGTAACCAGCCCTTAGTGGGTTGGGGCGCCCCCCCTTGGGCCTCCCCCTGCGCCTAGGGTTGGAAACCCTAGGGGTGGGGGGCGCCCCACTTGGCTTGGGGGGGGGGGGGGAAGCCACCCCCCTTCCCCCTTGGCCGCCGCCCCCCCTTGGAGATCTGATCTCCTAGGGCCGGCGCCCCCCAGGGGACCCTATATATAGTGGGGGGAGGGAGGGCAGCAACACAACAGCCCCTGGCGCCTCCCTCTCCCCCTGCAACACGTCTCCCTCCCGCTTGTGCTTGGCGAAGCCCTACCGGGATCCCGCTACATCCACCACCACACCGTCGTGCTGCTGGATCTCCATCAACCTCTCCTTCCCCCTTGCTGGATCAAGAAGGAGGAGACGTCGCTGCTCCGTACGTGTGTTGAACGCGGAGGTGCCGTCCGTTCGGCACTTGGTCATCGGTGATTTGGATCACGACGAGTACGACTCCATCAATCCCGTTCACTTGAACGTTTCCGCTCGCGATCTACAAGGGTATGTAGATGCACTCCTTTCCCCTCGTTGCTAGTAGACTCCATAGATGGATCTTGGTGATGCGTAGAAAATTTTAAAATTCTGCAACGATCCCCAACAGTGGCATCATGAGCCAGGCCTATGCGTAGTTACTATGCACGAGTAGAACACAAAGCAGTTGTGGGCGTAGATGTTGTCAATTTTTCTTACCACTACTAGTCTTATCTTGTTTCGGCGGTATTGTGGGATGAAGCGGCCCGGACCGACCTTACACGTACGCTTACGTGAGACAGGTTCCACCGACTGACATGCACTAGTTGCATAAGGTGGCTAGCGGGTGTCTGTCTCTCCCACTTTAGTCGGAACGGAATCGATGAAAAGGGTCCTTATGAAGGGTAAATAGAAATTGGCATATCACGTTGTGGTTTTACGTAGGTAAGAAACGTTCTTGCTAGAAACCTATAAAGCCACGTAAAAAACTTGCAACAACAATTAGAGGACGTCTAACTTGTTTTTGCAGCATGTGCCTTGTGATGTGATATGGCCAGAAGATGTGATGAATGATATATGTGATGTATGAGATTGATCATATTCTTGTAATAGGAATCACGACTTGCATGTCGATGAGTATGACAACCGGCAGGAGCCATAGGAGTTGTCCTTATTTTTTGTATGACCTGCGTGTCATTGAATAACGCCATGTAAATTACTTTACTTTATTGCTAAACGCGTTAGCGATAGAAGTAGAAGTAATCGTTGGCGTGACAACTTCATGAAGACACAATGATGGAGATCATGGTGTCATGCCGGTGACGAAGATGATCATGGCGCACCGAAGATGGAGATCAAAGGAGGAAAAATGATATTGGCCATATCATGTCACTATTTGATTGCATGTGATGTTTATCATGTTTTTGCATCTTATTTGCTTAGAACGACGGTAGTAAGTAAGATGATCCCTTATAATAATTTCAAGAAAGTGTTCCCCCTAACTGTGCACCGTTGCGAAGGTTCGTTGTTTCGAAACACCACGTGATGATCGGGTGTGATAGATTCTAACGTTCGCATACAACGGGTGTTGACGAGCCTAGCATGTACAGACATGGCCTCGGAACACACGCAATACACTTAGGTTGACTTGACGAGCCTAGCATGTACAGACATGGCCTCGGAACACGGAAGACCGAAAGGTCGAGCATGAGTTGTATAGAAGATACGATCAACATGGAGATGTTCACCGATCTTGACTAGTCCGTCTCACGTGATGATCGGACATGGCCTAGTTAATTCGGATCATGTTTCACTTAGATGACTCGAGGGATGTCTATCTGAGTGGGAGTTCATTGAATAATTTGATTAGATGAACTTGATTATCATGAACTTAGTCTAAAATCTTTACAATATGTCTTGTAGATCAAATGGCCCACGTTGTCCTCAACTTCAACGCGTTCCTAGAGAAAACCAAGCTGAAAGATGATGGCAGCAACTATACGGACTGGGTCCGGAACCTGAGGATCATCCTCATAGCTGCCAAGAAAGATTATGTCCTAGAAGCACCACTAGGTGAAGCACCAATCCCAGAGAACCAAGACGTTATGAACGCTTGGCAATCACGTGCTGATGATTACTCCCTCGTTCAGTGCGGCATGCTTTACAGCTTAGAACCGGGTCTTCAAAAGCGTTTTGAGAAACATGGAGCATATGAGATGTTCGAAGAGCTGAAAATGGTTTTCCATGCTCATGCCCGGGTCGAGAGATATGAAGTCTCCGACAAGTTCTTCAGCTGTAAAATGGAGGAAAATAGTTCTGTTAGTGAGCACATACTCAGAATGTCTGGGTTACACAATCGCTTGTCTCAGCTAGGAGTTAATCTCCCGGATGACGCGGTCATTGACAGAATCCTTCAGTCGGTTCCACCGAGCTACAAGAGCTTTGTGATGAACTTCAATATGCAGGGGATGGAAAAGACCATTCCCGAGGTATATTCAATGCTGAAATCAGCGGAGGTGGAGATAAAAAAGGAACATCAAGTGTTGATGGTGAATAAAACCACTAAGTTCAAGAAAGGCAAGGGTAAGAAGAACTTCAAGAAGGACGGCAAGGGAGTTGCCGCGCCCTGTAAGCTAGTTGCCGGGAAGAAGTCAAAGAATGGACCCAAGCCTGAGACTGAGTGCTTTTATTGCAAGGGAAGTGGTCACTGGAAGCGGAACTTCCCCAAATACTTAGCGGACAAGAAGGCCGGCAACACCAAAGGTATATGTGATATACATGTAATTGATGTGTACCTTACCAGTACTCGTAGTAGCTCCTGGGTATTTGATACCGGTGCGGTTGCTCATATTTGTAACTCAAAACAGGAACTGCGGAATAAGCGGAGACTGGCGAAGGACGAGGTGACGATGCGCGTCGGGAATGGTTCCAAGGTCGATGTGATCGCCGTCGGCACGCTACCTCTGCATTTACCTACGGGATTAGTTTTAAACCTCAATAATTGTTATTTAGTGCCAGCTTTGAGCATGAACATTGTATCTGGATCTCGTTTAATTCGAGATGGCTACTCATTTAAATCCGAGAATAATGGTTGTTCTATTTATATGAGAGATATGTTTTATGGTCATGCCCCCCTGGTCAATGGTTTATTCTTGATGAATCTTGAACGTGATGTTACACATATTCATAGTGTGAATACCAAAAGATGTAAAGTTGATAACGATAGTCCCACATACTTGTGGCACTGCCGCCTTGGTCACTTTGATGTCAAACGCATGAAGAAGCTCCATGCAGATGGACTTTTGGAGTCTCTTGATTACGAATCATTTGACACGTGCGAACCATGCCTCATGGGTAAGATGACCAAGACTCCGTTCTCCGGAACAATGGAGCGTGCAACCAACTTATTGGAAATCATACATACTGATGTGTGCGGTCCAATGAGTGTTGAGGCTCGCGGAGGATATCGTTATGTTCTCACTCTCACTGATGACTTAAGTAGATATGGGTATGTCTACCTAATGAAACACAAGTCTGAAACCTTTGAAAAGTTCAAGGAATTTCAGAGTGAGGTTGAGAATCAACGTGACAGGAAAATAAAGTTCCTACGATCAGATCGTGGAGGAGAATATTTAAGTCACGAATTTGGCACACACTTAAGGAAATGTGGAATAGTTTCACAACTCACGACGCCTGGAACACCTCAGCGAAATGGTGTGTCCGAACGTCGTAATCGCACTCTATTGGATATGGTGCGATCTATGATGTCTCTTACCGATCTACCGCTCTCATTTTGGGGCTATGCTTTAGAGACTGCCGCATTCACTTTAAATAGGGCTCCGTCGAAATCCGTTGAGACGACACCATATGAATTATGGTTTGCGAAGAAACCTAAGCTGTCGTTTCTAAAAGTTTGGGGATGCGATGCTTATGTCAAGAAACTTCAACCTGAAAAGCTCGAACCCAAGTCGGAAAAATGCGTCTTCATAGGATACCCTAAGGAAACCATTGGGTATACCTTCTACCTCAGATCCGAAGGCAAGATCTTTGTTGCCAAGAACGGGTCCTTTCTGGAGAAAGAGTTTCTCTCGAAAGAATTGAGTGGGAGGAAAGTGGAACTTGATGAGGTGATAGTCACCCCTTCCGAACCGGAAAGTAGCGCAGCGCGGGAAGATGTTCCTGTGGTGCCTACACCGACTGGGGAGGAAGTTAATGATGATGATCATGAAGCTTCAGATCAAGTTACTGCTGAACCTCGTAGGTCCACAAGGACACGTTCCGCACCAGAGTGGTACGGCAACCCCGTCCTGGAAATCATGTTGTTGGACAACGGTGAACCTTCGAACTATGAAGAAGCGATGGCGGGCCCGGATTCCGACAAATGGCTAGAAGCCATGAAATCCGAGATAGGATCCATGTATGAAAAATAAGTGTGGACTTTGACTGACTTGCCTGATGATCGGCGAGCCATAGAAAATAAATGGATCTTTAAGAAGAAGACAGACGCGGATGGTAATGTGACCATTTATAAGGCTCGACTTGTCGCTAAGGGTTATCGACAAGTTCAAGGGGTTGACTACGATGAGACTTTCTCACCCGTAGGGAAGCTGAAGTCCGTCCGAATCATGTTAGCAATTGCCGCATTCTATGATTATGAAATATGGCAAATGGACGTCAAAACGGCATTCCTTAACGGCTTTCTTAAGGAAGAATTGTATATGATGCAGCCGGAAGGTTTTGTCGATCCTAAGAATGCTGACAAAGTATGCAAGCTCCAGCGCTCAATCTATGGGCTGGTGCAAGCATCTCGGAGTTGGAACATTCGCTTTGATGAGATGATCAAAGCGTTTGGGTTTACACAGACTTATGGAGAAGCCTGTGTTTACAAGAAAGTGAGTGGGAGCTCTGTAGCATTTCTCTTATTATATGTGGATGACATACTATTGATGGGAAATGATATAGAATTCTTGAAAAGTATAAAGGCCTACTTGAATAAGTGTTTTTCAATGAAGGACCTTGGAGAAGCTGCTTATATATTAGGCATCAAGATCTATAGAGATAGATCAAGACGCCTCATTGGTCTTTCACAAAGTACGTACCTTGACAAGATATTGAAGAAGTTCAATATGGATCAGTCTAAGAAGGGGTTCTTGCCTGTATTGCAAGGTGTGCAATTGAGCACGGCTCAATGCCCGACCATGGCAGAAGATAGAGAAAAGATGAGTGTCACCCCTATGCCTCGGCCATAGGGTCTATTATGTATGCCATGCTGTGTACCAGACCTGATGTAAACCTTGCCGTAAGTTTGGTAGGAAGGTACCAAAGTAATCCCAGCATGGAACACTGGACAACGGTCAAGAGTATCCTAAAGTACCTGAAAAGGACTAAGGATATGTTTCTCGTATATGGAGGTGACGAAGAGCTCGTCGTAAAGGGTTACGTCGATGCTAGATTCGACACAGATCTGGATGACTCTAAGTCACAAACCGGATACATGTATATTTTGAATGGAGGGGCAGTAAGCTGGTGCAGGTGCAAGCAAAGCGTCGTGGCGGGATCTACATGTGAAGCGGAGTACATGGCAGCCTCAGAGGCAGCGCAAGAAGCAATCTGGATGAAGGAGTTCATTACCGACCTAGGGGTGATTCCCAATGCGTCGGGCCCGATGACTCTCTTCTGTGACAACACTGGAGCTATTGCCCTTGCCAAGGAGCCCAGGTTTCACAGGAAGACCAGGCATATCAAGCGTCGCTTCAACTCCATTCGTGAAAGTGTTCAGAATGGAGACATAGATATTTGTAAAGTACATACGGACCTGAATGTAGCAGATCCGTTGACTAAACCTCTCCCTAGAGCAAAACATGATCAACACCAGGACGCTATGGGTGTTCGATTCATCACAATGTAACTAGATTATTGACTCTAGTGCAAGTGGGAGACTGTTGGAAATATGCCCTAGAGGCAATAATAAATGGTTATTATTATATTTCTTTGTTCATGATAATTGTCTATTGTTCAGGCTATAATTGTGTTATCCGGAAATCGTAATACATGTGTGAATACATAGACCACAACGTGTCCCTAGTAAGCCTCTAGTTGACTAGCTCGTTGATCAACAGATAGTCATGGTTTCCTGACTATGGACATTGGATGTCATTGATAACGGGATCACATCATTAGGAGAATGATGTGATGGACAAGACCCAATCCTAAGCATAGCTCAAAGAATGCATAGTTCGTTTGCTAGAGCTTTTCCAATGTCAAGTATCTTTTCCTTAGACCATGAGATCGTGTAACTCCCGGATGCCGTAGGAGTGCTTTGGGTGTGCCAAACGTCACAACGTAACTGGGTGACTATAAAGGTATACTACGGGTATCTCTGAAGGTGTCTGTTGGGTTGACACGGATCGAGACTGGGATTTGTCACTCCGTATGACGGAGAGGTATTTCTGGGCCCACTCGGTAATGCATCATCATAATGAGCTCAATGTGACTAAGGAGTTAGCCACGGGATCATGCATTACGGTACGAGTAAAGTGACTTGCCGGTAACGAGATTGAACAAGGTATTGGGATACCGACGATCGAATCTCGGGCATGTAACATACCAATTGACAAAGGGAATTGCATACGGGATTGATTGAATCCTCGACATCGTGGTTCATCCGATGAGATCATCGTGGAACATGTGGGAGCCAACATGGGTATCCAGATCCTGCTGTTGGTTATTGACCGGAGAGGCGTCTCGGTCATGTCTGCATGTCTCCCGAACCCGTAGGGTCTACACACTTAAGGTTCAGTGACGCTAGGGTTGTAGAGATATGAGTAGGCGGAAACCCGAAAGTTGTTCAGAGTCCCGGATGAGATCCCGGACGTCACGAGGAGTTCCGGAATGGTCCGGAGGTGAAGAATTGTATATAGGAAGTCCAGTTTCGGCCACCGGGAAAGTTTCGGGGGTTATCGGTATTGTACCGGGACCACCGGAAGGGTCCCGGGGGTCCACCGGGTGGGGCCACCTATCCCGGAGGGCCCCATGGGCTGAAGTGGGAAGGGAACCAGCCCTTAGTGGGCTGGGGCGCCCCCCCTTGGGCCTCCCCCTGCGCCTAGGGATGGAAACCCTAGGGGTGGGGGGCGCCCCACTTGGCTTGGGGGGGGGGGGGGAAGCCACCCCCCTTCCCCCTTGGCCGCCCCCCCCCCCCCTTGGAGATCTGCTCTCCCAGGGCCGGCACCCCCCAGGGGACCCTATATATAGTGGGGGGAGGAGGGCAGCAACACAACAGCCCCTGGCGCCTCCCTCTCCCCCTGCAACACCTCTCCCTCCCGCTTGTGCTTGGCGAAGCCCTGCCGGGATCCCGCTACATCCACCACCACGCCGTCGTGCTGCTGGATCTCCATCAACCTCTCCTTCCCCCTTGCTAGATCAAGAAGGAGGAGACGTCGCTGCTCCGTACGTGTGTTGAACGCGGAGGTGCCGTCCGTTCGGCACTTGGTCATCGGTGATTTGGATCACGACGAGTACGACTCCATCAACCCCGTTCACTTGAACGCTTCCGCTCGCGATCTACAAGGGTATGTAGATGCACTCCTTTCCCCTCGTTGCTAGTAGACTCCATAGATGGATCTTGGTGATGCGTAGAAAATTTTAAAATTCTGCAACGATCCCCAACAATATTTACCAAATAATGATCTTGGTAAATGTTTCTCTTCATGAGCATTGGGCAACTGGATACATGGTTTTAGGCAAACTATTTGCCGATCGTGGGCAACTGGATACTTGGTTTTAGGCAATTGGATGATTAATTGTTGGCAACTAT
Organism: Aegilops tauschii subsp. strangulata; assembly: GCF_002575655.3. Taxonomy (NCBI): domain Eukaryota; kingdom Viridiplantae; phylum Streptophyta; class Magnoliopsida; order Poales; family Poaceae; genus Aegilops; species Aegilops tauschii. The sequence continues at coordinate 488,015,213 of NC_053035.3, read as the reverse complement.
ATAACACTTGAAAAAGGGATAAAGATTTTGGAGTGAAGTTGCCTACCTTATTTTTTTCTAACTTTAATCATAATTTGGTCCAGATATGTCTGACAATAAAAAACCGTGGTACACAACTTACGAGAAAATATGGCGCAGTCCAACGCAGCCCCATCCCCAGTTTTGCGGGTGCCTGTGATCCTGATGAGATGTGATTAGCAGGTAACACTGTGCATTTTTCTGAACAACTCCACTATTTTCCATGGGCAACTAGGCAGTAGCAGAGGAGGAAACACGTGCGCGCGCGCACACACACACACTCACTCACACACACACACACAGTCATGTGCCCCATATCTCCGGCTAGGAAACCTGACCAGTTCCACCCGGCTCCCCCTCAACGGTCGCACCAAGGTATCCCATCCGAGGATTGGAAAATCTTGACTCCAACTCTATGACACAAACTTAATTGCAGGTATCTAAAAACTTCAGATATTTACCAAATGATGGTCTTGGTAATGTTTCTTTTTGTGAGGATTGGGCAACTGGATACATGGTTTTAGGCAAATTGTATGGTTGATTGTGGGCAACTGGATACTTGATTTTAGGCAACTGTATAGTTGACTGTGGGCAACTATGATGCCTGAAAAAGGGATAAAGAACATACACATGTTCATTTTTGGAGGGTTCACAGATAAATTTAATCTTCTAAAAATACATCGTGGTTTTAGTTACGTCCCCATGACCAACTCCACCATCCTTCCCCTCTATGATTATTCGCCAAGTATTTACGATCATGCTAAAGGATCCTATCCTGAGGAGATAAATTCTTGACGCATCAGTATGACACAAACTCGAAAGATATTTAAAACCTTTACATATAAGCCAAATTATGGTCTTGGTAATGTTTCTGTTTACGAGGATTGGGCAACTGAATACATGCTTTTAGACAACTGTATGGTTGATTGTGGGAAACTGGATACATGGCTTTAGGCCACAGTATGGTTCATTATGGGCAATTGGATACATGGTTTTAGGCAACAGTATGGCTGATTGTAGGCAACTATGACACCTAAAAAACGGATAAAGAACATACACATATTCATTTTTTGGAGGGGGCTCATAAATAAAGTTAATCCCCTAAAAACACTTCGTGGTTTTAGTTATGTCCCCATCACCAGCTCCACACCGCCCCCCTCTATGATTATTCGTCAGGTATTTACGACCATACCAAGGGATCCCATCCTGAGGAGATGAAATTTTTGATGCATATCTATGACACAATCTTAATTGAAAGGTATTTAAAACCTTTAAATATTAGCCAAATTATGGTCTTTGTAATATTTCTGTTCATGAGGATCGGGCAACTGGATACATGGTTTTAGACAACTGTATGGGTGATTGTGTGCAACTGTAACATCTAAAAAAGGATAAAGAACATGCACATGTTCGTCTTTTTAGGAGTTCACAAATGAACTTAATCACATAAAAAACATGCATGTGTTGTCTAAGCTAATCACCTCACACATGTGTTGCATGTACGCACACAAAAGCAGAAGCAGCTCAAACACATGTATGCACACACCAGCGGCAGCGGTAGCAGGCTAGGCGCACACACACCTATAACAGTAGCATGCTAGATGTGTAGGTCTTGCTCTGACGAGGAAGTTGAAGATCAATCTGGTCTGTGCTCTGCTTGATAGATTAGACCGCCGCGATGGCGAGGGCGAGCAAAATTGAATCGGACGCGACTCCAAGCGGGCGACGGCGAGGACGAGCAAAACAAAACCGGACGCGACCCCAAACGGCCGACGGGGAGGACGAGCAAAATCAAACAAGACGCGACCTCTGAACCGACGAACCAAGCATGAGTGAAATCAAATCCGGTGCTATTTCTAAGCCTAAACGGACGGTGAACCGAGGACGAGCAAATCCAAACCAGGCGCGAGGAGGCGAGGCGACGCGGGAGGCACGACCCGGGGTCGCGGGCGAAGAGAGGAGGAGCCGACCGGCGGGCCATGGCCAGAGCACGGGGAGGGAGGGAGGGAGGGAGGAAAGGGCGCGCGTGGCCGCAGGCGGGCCGTCGGGGAAGTGGCGGCGTCGCCGGAGACGGCTTCGGCGGGAGGCGGAAACCAGAGGGGAGTGGGGCTGGTGGTGGTGGGTTGGGGCTGGATCCGGACCGGCTCGCCTGGTTCCTCCGGTCCGTCGCCTCCCCTCGACCTCCCAGGCTACGCCACCGGCGGCGGCTGGTTCTTCGCCTTTGTAAATACGAGGAAAGGGGAATTAGGATAGGAGTTCCTTTCGGGGGAGATATTGTGTTTTTCCTAGTGATGTACGTACGTACAATGGGATTTTGTCCGGCAGCGCGTGCGCTCGCGACGCTCATTGGGCGCAGCTGCACGATTCAGTATTTGGGTATTAAGTTTGTTATAGGAAAAACATTTCAGTCTTGTAATTTCTATGGAATTGGGTATTTTGCTAGTACATATCCTTGTGTAACCAGAACCTGAACATATACATCTTACACTATATCAGTACCACACTAGGCGACAGGTTGCCCTGCCTGCGGCGGCGTGAAGCGGCGGTGATCACCAAATACAGGTCATCATCGCGGTGCTGGAGCGCCCATATGTGTACCTCGTGTCCTCGTCCTTGTGTTTCAGGCCACTCATGCCCACGAACCTCTAGTAGTTCCTCCCGAATTTCAACACCGAGGTGTGGCTCGAGTCCCACGTGGTCAGCTCAGCGTCCATCTGATGACCGTCGCGGTTTACGACGACGTGCACGACGAGCCCGCCGTGCTTCTTCCCCAGCACCCTCGGCTTCTTCCCGTCGCAACCGGACGGCTGCGGTGTCGGCTTCTTCTTCTTCCGCGCCGGCGCGCTCTTCTTGGACCATGTTGGCCTCAAGGCGCTGCTTGTCAGAGAGGAGAGGGCGGAGACGGCTGATGGCTCGCGGGATGAGGAAGCGGCTCTGCTGCGTGTTCATGTCCGACTGCTCGACCACCTTGGTGGCGATGAAGTAGAGTGGGTGGTTGACGGGGAGGCCCAGCGTCTCGCGTACCCAGGCCGGCTCGGGAGGCCCGACCAAGTACGCCGCGCGCAGAGGGACGGCGTCGAGTGGCTCGACGACCATTGCCGCCGTGTGTGCTCAAAGTCGAAGGTCCCGATGCATCGTTGCCGTGGATCACGATCGCCAGCGAGACCGCCTGCGGTGATCTGCTGGCCGGCGCTGTCCCGGCAGTTTCTTGGTAAAGACAACCTGCAAGCTTACACTTCTTAGGTGGCAGCACGTTGTTCGCAGTCGCCGCGTGCACCATCGCCGCTCGCCCGCGGGATGAGGAAGCGGCTCTGTTGTGTGTTCATGCCTGATTGACGGACACCAGCGGCGCTTCCGCCGCCCCGCTTGACGCGACCGAGGCATCGTTCGTGACGACGGATTCGCCGCTCGACGCCTTGGCGTCCGCGTCCGTGGGATTAGGGCTGGACACGAGCCGAGCCGAGCCGAGCTTGATCCGAGCCTGGCTTTGGCTCGCTCTAGAGCGGCTCGGCTCGGCTCGGCTCGCTCAGTCAACGAGCCTACTTCAACCGGCTCGGCTCGCTTTGGCTACGGCTCGGCTCAGACCGAGCCGGCTCGTAAGCCAGTTTCTCCAAGAACCATTTAATAGTAGACCTCTGTATATAGTGCATATACTTGATTTTTTGCGGCAATTAAACTTATATTTTGGAAAACAAACAGTTTATACTACTAAAAATGAACAATCCAGCAGTCTATTGTTTTAAGAAATGGTCATAGTAATGAAAAATAATGTTCTTATATGAATTCTTCTACAAAAATTGTAACAATGGAACACATATGAGAGAAAGAATTGGGCTCATTTCTATTGAATTTTGGACAGCACTTCAATTGAACTTTACACAGGAAAACATCAAATATTGACAGCCAAACAAGGAAATTTTGCATAGCATAACACTTACCACTTTGACATAAAACTGAGAAAATGTTGACAGCCAAACAATGACTAGTGAAAACCACATAATACAAAGTTCATAGTTCATCACAAGTTCACAACAACATTGTTGAAAGTGCATGGTTCATCACAACATCATTCAAGGTCCATAGTTCACCACAACAGCACACATAATTCGAAGTTCATCACAACAAAAGAAATGGCACGAGATGATCACGTTGACCTCAACAAGCCACATGAGAAGATCATGTAGACATCCATCTTCAAAATAGCAAGAGCAACACCCACATGGCGAATATCTACATGTAACACAGATTTGTAAACTTGATATTCTCAACATGTCAAGATAGGAAAACTGAGACATGTAAAAACATTAGTTACCAATTGTTGTCACCCCCCCCCCCCCCCCACATCAACAATCTTGGGCAACTTGATATTCTCAACATCGTCCTTCTCATCTTCATCCCTCTCCTAATTATTTGTAAGTTAGCCACATACAAGAAATAGACAGAAATCATAGAAGAAAAAGATAGGAATCATACCACCACATTGAAGTCCTTGTGAGAACCTTTGATATAACTAGCACCGCACACCAAGGCTTCCACCATTTCTGGTTTCAAAGAACTTCTGTAGTCATCTAAAACCACACAAGTAGACATATCTAAGTTCAAGCATAGGATGACAAGTTGACAAGCTAACATCCAATGTAACAAGTAGACATACCTAAAACTCTTCCACCCGTGCTGAAAGTTGATTCCGAAGACACGGAGGTAGCCGGGACAGTCAAGAACCTCTTTGCCATCATTGCCAATACGGGGTATCTAGGTGCATTCACCCTCCACCAATCAAGAAGATTGAACATAGGATCCATTGCCTCATTCAAGTCATCTAGATAGTTTCTAAGCTCACTTTTTGATGGTGTTGATGAAGTGGCTGATAAGAAGGACTGAAACTCACAATCCATAAGTGGCATCGAGGTACTTGTGTTGCAATTGTTCTTGGCTGATGATCCACTAGCTCTTTCTTCAGCTTGCTTATTTTTCGCAACAAACTTCTCATACAATGTGTCCAACTCTCCACGCACAATATTCTTCTCGGTATTTGCTTTCCCCACAGCATAAGAGGACAAGGCTTCCCTATACGAGCAGGCTGTATCAAGCATCTTGTATGTTGAACTCCACCGTGTGACACAATCAAGATGCAAATGGTCGCCAACCTTAACACCCAATATTTTGCAAGTCTCAACAAACTTGTGGAGGAGACTCGGTGACTTCTTGAAATACTTAACCGTCTCTCTCAAATTCTCTATCAAAGGGGTCATGATGGTTGTCCCATCTTGCACCACCAAGTTGATAATGTGTGCACAACAACGGACATGAAAATATTTGGCTTCAAAGTCCGTACCTACAAAAAAACAGCAAGCATATGACAATATATTCAACCAAAACAGCACACATATGAGCATATGTACAACAAAAACAGCAAGAATATGACCATATATTCAACCAAAACAGCAAGCATATAACCGTATATTTTGCACGTACATACCTGCGAAGATGTAGCCTCCCTCTCATAGTAGTTTGCGGAGCCGGAGGCAACGGCGATTCCGGCACGCATGCCAGCACCGGTGGGGTCAGGGAGACGTCGAGGCGGAGGTTTTTTTTTACCCTATACAACAACTCAGCGATTGGGACATTGCTGGAATCATTTGTCAGCTTCCTCGGCAGCCGTGTAGTAGCTGCTGCATTGCCCTTCCCATTCCCCTTCTGCATCCCCGAGACCGGTAACTTTCTCTTCATAATGGAGTCCAACGTCCTCTCTTTCTCCTTCTCCTTCCCACTCGCCTTCCCCTTTTGCTTGTCCATTGTTGCGGCGATAGGCGTCTGCACACATCAGCAAAAAACAAACGGTCAATCATCAACAACAGTAAACTAATTAGACATGGAGTATGTAATTTTCCAGCAAGTAGATTTTTTTTCAAGCTGCTATGGTACAGCAAGTAGATCATCAACTAGTTCATCAACAACAGAAAACTAATTACACATGGAATCAATGAAAATTTTGATCTATCCATCCATTCTGCCCTACAAGTCCATCCATCCATGATCCATCCATCCGTTGCTGCTACATCTAGCCGTACAGACTACAATACATCCATCCATGATCCACCCATCTAGCCCTACATCTACCTGACTACGTCCATCGATCCATCCATCCATCCATCCACCAGATGTGTACTAGTGCAGACACCTACGGCTAGGGTTTGGGAAGTTCGAACTACATGACTACATCCATCGATCCATCCATCCATTGATCCATCACATGCGTACTAAGTTCAGAGAGCTGCTGCTAGGGATTGGGATTTGGAAAGGAATGAAGTACCTGCTCCGGCTCGTCACGTTCCACGAGAAACCAGGGGAGGCGCGTCCGTCTACGTCCGGTGTGGTGAGGAACGGTCGCGCCGCCCGTCGCCGTCGGTGCCGAGTTGGCGAGGAAGCGCGGCGTCGCTCGTCGCCGTCGATCCAGATTTGCGTGGCGAGAGAGAGGCGAGGCGGCGCAGAGCAGTGAAAGGGAGAGACGAGAGACTGGCTGTGGTTGCTCGTGCCCTAATGCGCTAGCTATTGTGATCGATGGTGGAATTGGGCTGGGCCGCAAGCGAGCCACCGAGCTGGACCGGCCGAAACTCGGCTCGGCTCGGTCGCGAAACGAGCCTGTTTTCAGACCTCGGCCCGCTCGATAATCCTATCGAGCCGAGCTGTAACGGGCCGAGCTGGAGCGAGCTTCGGGCCGAGCCGAAAAGCTCGCTCGTACGTCCAGTCCTACGTGGGATCGCCTGGTACTGGTTCATCTTCATCCAAGAGCGCGCGCGAGAGGTTAAGCGTCACCTCCCCGGGTTATTCCCGACGCGGCTGCACAATCTCAGCGGGTGTGAGCGACAGCGTCAGGTACTCAGGCGGCGCCGCATCAGGATTCAGGCCCCTGCAGCAGATGGGCCAGGGATGTTGTTGCCGCAGCCCTCCCCTTGCCTCTCACCGGAGCTCTCTCTCTCACGCTCGTACGTAGAAGAAAGAAGGTGGAAGAACAAGGCGCACACAGCAAGCTTTACCCGGCGCACGTACGCCGCCGGCCGCAGGAACTGCCGCTTGTTTTCCTTCCTGAGAGCATCTTCAGCCGCACCCCCAACAGCCCCCGAGGCGATTTTTCCGCGCCGACGCTCAAAAATCGGCCCAGTCGCGCCCTAGGAGCTAGTTTTTCGCCGGTTTAGGCCGAAACTGGCGCCGGCGGACCTAGACCGAACCCGGCGCGCTGTGGGGCGCCCGGGAGCGCCTGGCCAAGCGAATTTGGCGCGAAAGAGCTATGGGCCCGCCGAGTCAGCGACACTCGCCTCGTCGTCCTTACAACGCCTCGGTTTTCCGGCGGGAATGCGACAGCCTTGCCATTGATTCCTAAAGGGCGGCGCTTCGCGGGCGGCGTGGCGACGCCTCCCCTCCCTCCACGCGTACACACGGCGCGTGCCTATAAAAGCAAGGCCTCACCCCGCCTCTGGCCACACCCCGCCCACAGCCGCTGCCGAGCTCTGCCTCTCTCCCAGTGCGCAGCCGCCGCCGGTGTTCCTCCCCTCCCCTCTCTCCCCAGCGGTGGCCGAGCGGTTCCCCGGCGATGGGGCGGCGGCCAACGGCTTCGGCCGCCGCTCGCTCCACGAGTGGAAGGCCTACCTCTTCTTCGAGGCGAACATCCCGGCACCACCGGACATTAGCCCCGGGCCGACGGGGTGGAGACTCAGCGCAGGAGGAGTCCCCATTCCCCCGGTGCCCGATGTCGACGTGCGCCCCGACCTCTTCGCCGCCGAGGTCGACCGCGTGCGGGCGTCGCTCATGGAGGAGCAGCGCGCCCTCCCGCAGTACGCCGCCCACGACCACGCATCGTGGGCGACGTACGTTCAGCGCCGGCAGGCGCAACGGCCGGCGTCCACCAACGGGGCGCCGGTGGTGGGGGCGTGAAGAACAGCGAGGGGCGCCGCCTATGGTGGGGCGCCCCCGGCCGCACGCTCCACGAGGTACTCCAATACCTCGAGGGCGGCAATCACCCGCCGCTGGCATACCCTGCCGCGGCCGCCCCCCCGCCAGAGCGCTGGGCAATGGATGCCCAGGAGGTTCGGCTCCTCCTCGTGTTCCTCCTCTCACTCCTCCCGCTCCTCTTCACACTCCACCGGCGGCTCGCCGGCGGTGTTGGGCGTCAAGGCCGAGCCCGCAGCGGAGACGCCGCTCGGCCGACACACATGCAGTGCAGCATCAATGAGGGCGGCTGGCGCGCCTCCTCCTCGGCTCCTCCGCGCTACGTCAAACCAAAGACGGAGCCAGGGCTCGCCGCCGTGAAGACGGAGTCGGGGCTCGCCGGCGGCGTCAAGGAGGAGGTCAACGACGCGGCGGCCTTAAAGTGGGCGCGTGACGACTGGGTGCAGACGGAGCTGGACCGCCAGCGCCTCGCCTACGAGTGGTTCGCCGCTTGGCGCCGTGGCCGGCATGAGGGCGGCGTCCTCATCCTCGACGACAGCGACGATGACACGCCGCCACCACCGGTCCGCCAGGGCGACGCCGGGCAGGGGTCCAGGAGGGGCGACCGCGTGAAGGAGGAGAAGGACGACGAGGACAACGGCGGCGGTGACGACGGCACAGACTTCACCTCTCTCAGCGCCTTCTTCCGCCTGTAGTCGCGTTTTTTTAGTCTTTTATATATTTATGTAAAAAACTATTTCAGTAGGCCGAAGTAATGCACTGTTTCGCCGAATATTTGTCCCGTTCACCGAATTTTAGTCAAATAAATGTTAAAAAAAATTAAAACATGCGCCTGGGGCCGACCCCGGGGCGTTGATACGTCTCCAACGTATCTATAATTTTTGATTGTTCCATGCTATTATATTATTGTTTTGAATGCTTATGGGCTTTATTTTACACTTTTATATTATTTTTGGGACTAACCTATTGATCCAGAGCCCAGTGCCAGTTTCTGTTTTTTCCCTTGTTTCAGTGTTTCGTAGAAAAAGAATATCAAACGGAGTCCAAACGGAATGAAACCTTCAGGAAAGTTATTTTTGGAACGGAAGCAATCCAGAAGACTTGGAGTGTACGTAAGGGAAGCAACGAGGAAGACACGAGGCAGGGGGGCGCGCCCTCCACCCTCGTGGCTCCCCTTACCGACTTCTTTCGCCTATATATATCCATATACCCTAAAAACATCGGGGAACAGAATAGATCGGGAGTTCCGCAGCCGCAAGCTTCTGTAGCAACCAAAAACAAATCGGGACCCTGTTCCGGCACCCTGTCGGAGGGGGGAACCCTCACCGGTGGCCATTTTCATCATCCCAGCGCTCTCCATGACGAGGAGGGAGTAGTTCACCCTCGGGGCTGAGGGTATGTACCAGTAGCTATGTGTTTGATCTCTCTCTCTCGTGTTCTGGAGGTGATACGATCTTGATGTATCGCGAGCTTTGCTATTATAGTTGGATCTTATGATGTTTCTCCCCCTCTACTCTCTTGTAATGGATTGAGTTTTCCCTTTGAAGTTATCTTATCGGATTGAGTCTTTAAGGTTTCAGAACACTTGATGTATGTCTTGCCGTGCTTATCTGTGGTGACACTGGGATATCACGTGATCCACTTGATGTATGTTTTGGTGATCAACTTGCGGGTTCCGCCCATGAACCTATGCATAGGGGTTGGCACACGTTTTCGTCTTGACTCTCCGGTAGAAACTTTGGGGCAGTCTTTGAAGTACTTTGTGTTGGTTGAATAGATGAATATGAGATTGTGTGATGCATATCGTATAATCATGCCCACGGATACTTGAGGTGACATTGGAGTATCTAGGTGACATTAGGGTTTTGGTTGATATGTGTCTTAAGGTGTTATTCTAGTACGAGCTCTTGAATAGATCGATCAGAAAGAATAACTTTGAGGTGGTTTCGTACCCTACCATAATCTCTTCGTTTGTTCTCCGCTATTAGTGACTCTGGAGTGACTCTTTGTTGCGTGTTGAGGGATAGTTATATGATCCAACTATGTTATTATTGTTGAGAGAACTTACACTAGTGAAAGTATGAACCCTAGGCCTTGTTTCCTAGCATTGCAATACCATTTACGCTCACTCATATTACTTGTTACCTTGCTGTTTTTATATTTTCAGATTACAAAAACCTATATCTACCATGCATATTGCACTTGTATCAGCATCTCTTCGCCGAACTGGTGCACCTATACAATTTACCATTGTATTGGGTGTGTTGGGGACACAAGAGACTCTTTGTTATTTGGTTGCAGGGTTGTTTGAGAGAGACCATCTTCATCCTACGCCTCCCACGGATTGATAAACCTTAGGTCATCCACTTGAGGGAAATTTCCTACTGTCCTACAAACCTCTGCACTTGGAGGCCCAACAACGTCTACAAGAAGAAGGTTGTGTATTAGACATCAAGCTCTTTTCTGGCGCCGTTGCCGGGGAGGCTAGGTAAGCGGCACTCACACCCCGTCAACTAAGCTCTTTTCTGGCGCTGTTGCCGGGGAGGTGAGTGCTTGAAGGTATATCTTTAGATCTTGTAATCGAATCTTTTAGTTTCTTGTTTTATCACTAGTTTAGTTTATAAAAGCAAACTACAAAAAAATGGAATTGAGTTTGTCTCATACGCTTCATCTTTTTAATATCTTTCGTGAGTATGATGGAAAGGAAAATTGTGCCAAAGTGTTAGAAGAAGAATTTGTTAAAATGTTTGGCACTAAATCGTTGAATGATGAGCATGATTGCAATGTTGTTAGTATGAACTCCTTGAATATCCGTGGTACTAATGATGATTGCACTACTCATGATGAAAATATCTCTTATAAGCATGTCGATTTTTGTGGAGTGCATAGAGTTTGCAAATACATACCAAAAAGGGAAGATAGATTTTGTAAGAGGCACAAGTACTTAGAAACTAAATGGTCGCAAGAGAGGCTAAATGTTAGTGCTGAAAATTTAAAATATCTTAGCCATACTTGTGAACTTTGCAATGAACATGGTCATTTAAATATCAAATGCAAATTGTTTCATGATCGAATCGTGTCCAAAAATTGTGATGGCTTGATTTCCCTTGCACATCATAATGAACTTAGTTTGCTTTTGGGTTATGAAGAATTGAAACGTCAAACTAAGTTTATTCCAGAATATAACCTCGAGAAATTCCTCGATATTGATCTAGAAGAAATTTATATGTATTGTGCGTTGAATTGCATTGAAAATCCTTATATTGCCAATTACATAAAGAAAAGAAAACAAATAGAAGATGAAGAGAATACTAATGAAAGGGAAGAGACTTCCCAATATTCTCCTATTATTTCTTATGATGAATCAGGCAACGAGGAGGAGCCTTGTATTCAACCAATCTCATTAATAAGGAGCTCCAAAAAGAGGATTGAACCCACACATGATGTGAAGAAGAAAAAGAAAAGACAGAGAAGCAAAGGTAGAAATGTATCTCTCCCAAATGATGTTGCTCCTATTACCCATTGTGATGATGATAATTACTATACTATTGGTGCTATCCATACTATTAATGATGAGAGTGATTATGCTTATGATATGAAAAGGCCCAAGCTTGGGGATGCTATGTTTGATGAAGATGATGTTTTTGAGAATATATTTGCTGCAATTAATGTTTGTCCCAAGCTTGGGGATGCTACGTTTAATGAAGATGATATTTTTAGCCTCTCAAGTTTTGATGAGCAAATTTATTATGATGATAGCATGCCTCCTATTTATGATGATTATTGTGATGACACTTATGCTATAAAGAGTAGTGATGATTATATTTATAAAACTTACCATGATTATGATTACCCCTTTTCTGAGCATTACTCTTTTAATGCGGAAACAATTTATAGTATTCGAGTCTCTTTTGATACTCCCACTATCCTGAAAGAGAAGAATTTTGCTTATGAGGAGAGTAATAAAAATTCAATGCTTTTAGATCATGAAAATAATGCTTTAGGTGCTGGTTATATTGTTGAATTCATTCATGATGCTACTGAAAATTATTATGAGGGAGGAACATATGCTTGTAGGAATTGCAATAATATCAAGTTTCCTCTCCATGTGCTTAAAGTTTTGAAGTTATGCTTGTTTTGCCTTCCTATGCTAGTTGATTATTGTTCCCATAAGTTGTTTCTCACAAAATCCCTATGCATAGGAAGTGGGTTAGACTTAAATGTGCTAGTCATATTCTTCATGATGCTCTCTTTATGTTTCAATTCTTATGTCTTATGTGAGCATCATTGAAATCATCATGCCTAGCTAGGGGCGTTAAACGATAGCGCTTGTTGGGAGGCAACCCAATTTTATTTTAGTTTCTTGCTTTTTGGTTCTGTTTAGGAATAAATAATACATCTATCCTCTGGTTAGATGTGGTTTTATGTTTTAATTAGTGTTTGTGCCAAGTAAGACCTATAGGATCTTCTTGGATGATAGTTATTTGATCTTGCTGAAAATTCCAGAAACTTTCTGTTCACGGAAACAATTGTTAAAAATCACAAGAACTTGATAAAATACTGATTCCAATTGCAGTAGATCAATAAAAAAATTATCTAGGTCTTCCTATTTTGGTAGATTTTTCTGAGTTCCAGAAGTTTGCGTTAGTTACAGATTACTACAGACTGTTCTGTTTTTGACAGATTCTGTTTTTCGTGTGTTGTTTGCTTATTTTGATGACTCTATGGCTAGTAAAATAGTTTATAAACCATAGAGAAGTTGGAATACAGTAGGTTTAACACCAATATAAATAAAGAATGAGTTCATTACAGTACCTTGAAGTGGTGTTTTGTTTTCTTTCGCTAACGGAGCTTACGAGTTTTCTGTTAAGTTTTGTGTTGTGAAGTTTTCAAGTTTTGGGCAAAGATTCGATGGACTACGGAATAAGGAGTGGCAAGAGCCTAAGCTTGGGGATGCCCAAGGCACCCCAAGGTAATATTCAAGGACAATCAAAAGCCTAAGCTTGGGGATGCCCCGGATGGCATCCCCTCTTTCGTCTTCGTTCATCGGTAACTTTACTTGGAGCTATATATTTATTCACCACATGATATGTGTTTTGCTTGGAGCGTCATTTTATTTTCTTTTGTTTTGCTTGCTGTATGAATAAAATACCAAGATCTGAAATTATTAAATGAGAGAGAGTCTTCACATAGTTACGTAATTATTCAACTACTCATTGATCTTCACTTATATCTTTCGGAGTAGTTTGCCATTTGCTCTAGTGCTTCACTTACATCCTTTTAGAGCACGGCGATGGTTTTATTTTGAAGAAATAGATGAACTCTCGTGCTTCACTTATATTATTTTGAGAGTCCTAAACAGCATGGTAATTTGCTTTGGTTATGAAATTAGTCATAATATGATGGGTATCCAAGATGGGTATAATAAAAACTTTCATATAAAGTGCATTGAATACTATGTGAAGTTTGATACTTGATAATTGTTTTGAGATATGAAGATGGTGATATTAGAGTCATGCTAGTTGAGTAGTTGTGAATTTGAGAAATACTTGTGTTAAAGTTTGTGATTCCCGTAGCATGCACGTATGGTGAACCGTTATGTGATGAAGTCGGAGCATGATTTATTTATTGATTGTCTTCCTTATGAGTGGCGGTCAGGGACGAGCGATGGTCTTTTCCTACCAATCCATCCCCCTAGGAGCATGCGCGTAATACTTTGCTTTGATAAGTTGTAGATTTTTGCAACAAGTATATGAGTTCTTTATGACTAATGTTGAGTCCATGGATTATACGCACTCTCTTCCTTCCACCATTGCTAGCCTCTCTAATACCGCGCACTTTTCACCGGTATCATACACCCACCATATACCTTCCTCAAAACAGCCACCATACCTACCTATCATGGCATTTCCATAGCCATTCCGAGATATATTGCCATGCAACTTTCCACTGTTCCGTTTATTATGACACGCTCCATCATTGTCATATTGCTTTGCATGATCATGTAGTTGGCATTGTATTTGTGGCAAAGCCACCGTTCATAATTCTTTCATACATGTCACTCATGAGTCATTGCACATCCCGGTACACCGCCGGAGGCATTCATATAGAGTCATATTTTGTTCTAAGTAAAGAGTGGTAATTCTTGAGTTGTAAGTAAATAAAAGTGTGATGATCATCATTATTAGAGCATTGTCCCAGTGAGGAAAGGATGATGGAGACTATGATTCCCCCACAAGTCGGGATGAGACTCCGGACTAAAAAAAGGAAAAAAAAGAGGCCATAAAAAAAGAGAAAAGGCCCAAATAAAAAAATAAAAATAAAAAAATGAGAGAAAAAGAGAGAAGGGACAATGCTACTGTCCTTTTACCACGCTTGTGCTTCAAAGTAGCACCATAATCTTCATGATAGAGAGTCTCCTATGTTGTCACTTTCATATACTAGTGGGAATTTTACATTATAGAACTTGGCTTGCATATTCCAATGATGGGCTTCCTCAAATTGCCCTAGGTCTTCGTGAGCAAGCAAGTTGGATGCACACCCACTTAGTTTCTTTTGTTGAGCTTTCATACACTTATAGCTCTAGTGCATCCGTTGCATGGCAATCCCTACTCACGCACATTGATATCTATTGATGGGCATCTCCATAGCCCGTTGATATGCCTAGTTGATGTGAGGCTATCTTCTCCTTTTTGTCTTCTCCACAACCACCATTCTATTCCATCTATAGTGCTATGTCCATGGCTCATGCTCATGTATTGCGTGAAGATTGAAAAAGTTTGAGAACATCAAAAGTATGAAACAATTGCTTGGCTTGTCATCGGGGTTGTGCATGATTTAAATATTTTGTGTGATGAAGATAGAGCATAGCCAGACTATATGATTTTGTCAGGATAGCTTACTTTGGCCGTGTTATTTTGAGAAGACATGATTGCTTTGTTAGTATGCTTGAAGTATTATTGTTTTCATGTCAATATTAAACTTTTGTCTTGAATCTTATGGATCGGAATATTCTTGCCACAATAAAGACAATTACATGGATAAATATGTTAGGTAGCATTCCACATCAAAAATTCTGTTTTTATCATTTACCTACTCGAGGACGAGCAGGAATTAAGCTTGGGGATGCTGATACGTCTCCAACGTATCTATAATTTTTGATTGTTCCATGCTATTATATTATCTGTTTTGGATGTTTATGGGCTTTATTTTACACTTCTATATTATTTTTGGGACTAACCTATTGACCCAGAGCCCAGTGCCAGTTTCTGTTTTTCCCTGGCTTCAGTGTTCCGTAGAAAAAGAATATCAAACGGAGTCCAAACGGAATGAAACCTTCGGGAAAGTTATTTTTGGAACGGAAGCAATCCAGAAGACTTGGAGTGTACGTAAGGGAAGCAACGAGGAAGGCACGAGGCAGGGGGGCGTGCCCACTCCCCTGGGCGCGCCCTCCACCCTCGTGGGCCCCTCGTGGCTCCCCTTACCGACTTCTTTCGCCTATATATATCCATATACCCTAAAAACATCGGGGAACAGAATAGATCGGGAGTTCCGCCGCCACAAGCCTCTGTAGCCACCAAAAACCAATCGGGACCCTGTTCCGGCACCCTGCCGGAGGGGGGAACCCTCACCGGTGGCCATCTTCATCATCCCGGCGCTCTCCATGACAAGGAGGGAGTAGTTCACCCTCGGGGCTGAGGGTATGTACCAGTAGCTATGTGTTTGATCTCTCTCTTTCTCTCTCTCTCATGTTCTTGAGGTGATACGATCTTGATGTATCGCGAGCTTTGCTATTATAGTTGGATCTTATGATGTTTCTCCCCCTCTACTCTCTTGTAATGGATTGAGTTTTCCCTTTGAAGTTATCTTATCGGATTGAGTCTTTAAGGATTTGAGAACACTTGATGTATGTCTTGCCGTGCTTATCTGTGGTGACAATGGGATATCACGTGATCCACTTGATGTATGTTTTGGTGATCAACTTGCGGGTTCCGCCCATGAACCTATGCATAGGGGTTGGCACACGTTTTCGTCTTGACTCTCCGGTAGAAACGTTGGGCGACTCTTTGAAGTACTTTGTGTTGGTTGAATAGATGAATATGAGATTGTGTGATGCATATCGTATAATCATGCCCACGGATACTTGAGGTGACATTGGAGTATCTAGGTGCCATTAGGGTTTTGGTTGATATGTGTCTTGAGGTGTTATTCTAGTACGAACTCTTGAATAGATCGATCAGAAAGAATAACTTTGAGGTGGTTTCGAACCCTACCATAATCTCTTTGTTTGTTCTCCGCTATTAGTGACTTTGGAGTGACTCTTTGTTGCACTTTGAGGGATAGTTATATGATCCAACTATGTTATTATTGTTGAGAGAACTTGCACTAGTGAAAGTATGAACCCTAGGCCTTGTTTCCTAGCATTGCAATACCGTTTACGCTCACTCATATTACTTGTTACCTTGCTGTTTTTATATTTTTAGATTACAAAAACCTATATCTACCATCCATATTGCACTTGTATCACCATCTCTTCGCCGAACTAGTGCAGCTATACAATTTACCATTGTATTGGGTGTGTTGGGGACACAAGAGACTCTTTGTTATTTGGTTGCAGGGTTGTTTGAGAGAGACCATCTTCATCCTACGCCTCCCACGGATTGATAAACCTTAGGTCATCCACTTGAGGGAAATTTGCTACTGTCCTACAAACCTCCGCACTTGGAGGCCCAACAACGTCTACAAGAAGAAGGTTGTGTAGTAGACATCAGGCGTCGGCTGGGAACCCCATCGCCCCCAGGCCGATTTTACCGCCGGTTCGCCCCCAGGTGGCGATTTTTCGTGCCGCCCGGTGTCGGTGTCAAAACCGGCAGACCATGGGTAGGGGGTCCCGAACTGTGCGTCTAAGGATCGAAAGTAACAGGAGACAGGGACACGATGTTTACCCAGGTTCGGGCCCTCTTAATGGAGGTAATACCCTACTTCCTGCTTGATTGACTTTGATGAATGTAGTGGTTACAAGAGTTGAACTACCTCGAGATCGTAATGGCTAAACCCTAGATGTCTAGCCTTTATGATTATGATTGCCTCTACGGACTAAACCCCTCCGGTTTATATAGACACTGGAGGGGCCTAGGGTTGTGCAGAGTCGGTTTACAGAGAAAGAAAACTTCATATCCGAACGCCAAGCTTGCCATCCAGGCAAAGGAGAGTCCCATCCGGACACGGGGGAAAGCCTTCCGTCTTGTATCTTCACGGCCCATTAGTCCGGCCCACGTCACATAGCCCGGACGCCCGGGGACCCCCTAATCCAGGACTCCCTCAGTAGCCCCTGAACCAAGCTTCAATGACGATATGTACGACACGAAGATTTTCTTCGGCATTGCAAGGCGGGTTCCTCCTCCGAACACTTCAAAGTAGTTGATCAACAAGAACTATATCAGGCTCTATTTAACAGTTACAACCCACTACCACAAGGGCATAATACTTAATCAAAAAACATAATATGTCTTTACTAACAGTTTTGCTGGCGAGACGTTACGTCTGGCTTCTTCATTATTTCGAATCGCTTTTCAATCTCCCGTTTCACATTTCGAGACGCAGCCTCCGGTGACACGTCTTGTCAAAGCAGAGATCATGTCCCCTTATTACGGGATTCTCATCAATACAGGCTTGGGTAATCCAACCGTGCCGTTCGCACGACCCCTTGGGAATAGCCGAGTTTTAAGGCTCATGGGGGGATTCTTGATATTCACTGCCTTTATAAGGAGATAAGGATCCACCTTTTCACCCCATGCCTTCTTCTTCCTCAGCCCATCCGCCCTCGAGCTCCAGCGCCCAAGCTTCAATCCTTTCCGTCCCCAGAAAACACTCCAGTCATGTCCGGATCTGGAGCGTAGGGCAAGTGGATGGCCTCCTCCGTCACAGAGGGGAACATCAAGGAGCTCCGGGAAGCGGGGTAGTTAGCCAAGGAAATCGCCCACCGGCTTCCGGCCAAAAAGTAGATCGTCCCTACTCTGGAGCCTAATGAGAGGGTAGTATTCATCCCCCATTTCCTTCGCGGATTAGGGCTTCCCCTCCATCCTTTCGTCCGTGGTCTTATGTTTTACTACGGGCTAGATTTCCATGACCTAGCCCCGAATTCCTTCCTCAACATTTCGGCGTTCATCGTCGTGTGTGAGGCATTCCTCTGCATCCCTCCCCACTTCGGCCTATGGCTCAAGGTCTTCAATGTGAAGCCAAAAGTGGTGGATGGTCAACATGCGGAGTGCGGCCGCGCCACGGTGAGCAAGCTCCCCAACGTCACTTGGCCCAAAGGCACCTTCGTGGAGATCGTGAAGGGATGGCATCAGGAGTGGTTCTATGTCACGGAACCCCGTGACTCCACATGGGCCGCTCCTTCCGAGTTCAAGTCCGGGCCTCCAATGCTGCTGACATCCAGGCTTAACAAGGGCCTGGACTGGGCGTCGTCCGACAAGGTAATACGTCTCCAACGTATCTATAATTTTTGATTGCTTCATGCTATATTATATTCTGTTTTGGATGTTTAACGGGCTTTATTATACACTTTTATATCATTTTTGGGACTAACCTATTAACCGGAGGCCCAGCCCAGAATTGCTGTTTTTTTTGCCTATTTCAGTGTTTCGCAGAAAAAGAATATCAAACGGAGTCCAAACGGAATGAAACCTTCGGGAACATGATTTTCGGAACGAACGTGATCCAGAGGACTTGGACCCTACGTCAAGAAAGCAACCAGGAGGGCACGAGGTAGGGGGCGCGCCTACCCCCCAGGCGCGCCCTCCACCCTCGTGGGGCCCATGTTGCTCCACCGACGTACTTCTTCCTCCTATATATACCTACGTACCCCCAAACCAACAGAAGCATCCACGAAAACCTAATTCCACCGCCGCAACCTTCTGTACCCGTGAGATCCCATCTTGGGGCCTTTTCCGGCGTCCTGCCGGAGGGGGCACTGATCACGGAGGGCTTCTACATCAACACCATAGCCTCTCCGATGATGTGTGAGTAGTTTACCTCAGACCTTCGGGTCCATATTATTAGCTAGATGGCTTCTTCTCTCTCTTTGGATCTCAATACAAAGTTCTCCACGATTCTCGTGGAGATCTATTCGATGTAATCTTCTTTTGCAGTGTGTTTGTTGAGACCGATGAATTGTGGGTTTATGATCAAGTTTATCTATGAACAATATTTGAATCTCCTTTGAATTCTTTTATGTATGATTGGTTATCTTTGCAAGTCTCTTCGAATTATCAGTTTGGTTTCGCCTACTAGATTGATCTTTCTTCCAATGGGAGAAGTGCTTAGCTTTGGGTTCAATCTTGCGGTGTCCTTTCCCAGTGACAGTAGGGGCAGCAAGGCACGTATTGTATTGTTGCCATCGAGGATAACAAGATGGGGTTTATTACATATTGCATAAGTTTATCCCTCTACATCATGTCATCTTACTTAAAGTGTTACTCTGTTCTTTTGAACTTAATACTCTAGATGCATGCTGGATAGCGGTCGATGTGTGGAGTAATAGTAGTAGATGCAGGCAGGAGTCGGTCTACTTGTCTCGGACGTGATGCCTATATACATGATCATACCTAGATATTCTCATAACTATGCTCAATTCTGTCAATTGCTCAACAGTAATTTGTTCACCCACCGTAATACTTATGCTCTCGAGAGAAGCCACTAGTGAAACCTATGGCCCCCGGGTCTATTTTCCATCATATTAATCTTCCAACACTTAGCTATTTTTATTGCCTTTTATTTTACTTTGCATCTTTATCATAAAAAAATACCAAAAATATTATCTTATCATATCTATCAGATCTCACTCTCGTAAGTGACCGTGGAGGGATTGACAACCCCTTTGTCACGTTGGTTGCGAGGTTCTTGTTTGTTTGTGTAGGTGCGAGGGACTCGTGCGTGGTCTCCTACTGGATTGATACCTTGGTTCTCAAAAACTAAGGGAAATACTTACGCTACTTTACTGCATCACCCTTTCCTCTTCAAGGGAAAACCAACACAGTGCTCAAGAGGTAGCAAGAAGGATTTCTGGCGCCGTTGCCGGGGAGATCTACGCCAAGTCAAGTCAAGTCAAGACGTACCAAGTACCCATCACAAACTCATCTCCCTCGCATTACATTATTTGCCATTTGCCTCTCGTTTTCCTCTCCCCCACTTCACCTTTGCCGTTTTATTCACCCTCTCTTTTCCGTTTGCCTCTTTTCGATCGCCTTTCCTTCGCCATGTCGGAACCAAAAAGAGTTGGGGGTTCTCTCCCGAACTTGGACGATCCTTCTATTCTATCTAAACTCATAAATAAAGTTATGGAAAAACCTGCCGGAATTGTCAATGAGCGTCTTAATAATTTTGATGAAGAGGATTCCAGAATTTTTCGTTATTTACTCGATGAATCTTTGAAAGATGCTTGGGATAGGCTGTTAAGGATCCGGGCTAGCTATGTACCCCAATATCAAATAGAGGTTTACCTAAAAAGCTTTTATGTTGGGTTGCCCGCTTCGTTCAAACAAGTTTTAGATTCTATCTTTGAAGAGGGTTTTCTTGAAGGGGACCCCATAGATACCTATGAAAAGATGAAAACTATATTTGGGCACCCCATGAATGAGAAAGTTGAATCCACATCTCTTTTGCTGTCCTACCAAAACGAATCTATCAAAGAGATAAAAGCTAGCTTAGATGCAAATTTCTGTAACGTGCTTAATCTTTCTTCTACCATTAATAGCCACATGCTTTATCAAAATAAACAGATTAATTTCATAGATAACAAGTTTGCTCTTTTCTTCCCTAAAACCAAAGATGGCAATACCTAGATCTATCCTTGCTTTTATGCCTAGCTAGGGGCGTTAAACGATAGTGCTTGTTGGGAGGCAACCCAATTTTATTTTTAGTTTTTTGCTTTTTGCTTCTTTTTAGGAATAAATATTTGATCTAGCCTCTTGTTAGATGTGTTTTTATGTTTTAATTAGTGTTTGTGCCAAGTTAAACCTATAGGATCTTCTTGGACGATAGTTATTTGATCTTGCTGAAAATTCCAGAAACTTTCTGTTCACAAAAACAATTGTTAAAAATCACCAGAACGTGATAAAATATTGATTCCAATTGCTGCTGATCAATAAAAAAAATTCTAGGTCTTCCTATTTTGTCTGAATTTTTGGAGTTCCAGAAGTTTGCGTTATTTACAGATTACTACGGACTGTTCTGTTTTTGACAGATTCTGTTTTTCGTGTGTTGTTTGCTTATTTTGATGAATCTATGGCTAATAACATAGTTTATAAACCATAGAGAAGTTGGAATACAGTAGGTTTAACACCAATATAAATAAAGAATGAGTTCATTACAGTACCTTGAAGTGGTGTTTTGTTTTCTTTCGCTAACGGAGCTCACGAGATTTTCTGTTAAGTTTTGTGTTGTGAAGTTTTCAAGTTTTGGGTAAAAGATTTGATGGATTATGGAACAAGGAATGGCAAGAGCCTATGCTTGGGGATGCCCATGGCACCCCAAGATAATCTAAGGACACCAAAAAGCCAAAGCTTGGGGATGCCCCGGAAGGCATCCCCTCTTTCGTCTACTTCCATCGGTAACTTTAGTTGGAGCTATATTTTTATTCACCACATGATATGTGTTTTGCTTGGAGCGTCTTGTATTATTTGAGTCTTTGTTTGTTAGTTTGCCACAATCATCCTTGCTGTACACACCTTTTGAGAGCGACACACATGATTCGTAATTTGTTAGAATACTCTATGTGCTTCACTTATATCTTTTGAGCTATATAGTTTTTGCTCTAGTGCTTCACTTATATCTTTTAGAGCACGATGGTGGATTTGTTTTATAGAAACTATTGTTCTCTCATGCTTCACTTATATTATTTTGAGTGTCCTACAAAACAGCGTGGGGTAATTTGCTTTAATTATGATAGGCATTCGAGATTAGTAAAAAAATTCTTATGAGTGTGTTTAATACTATGAGAAGTTTGATGCTTGATAATTGTTTTGAGATATAAAGATGGTGATATTAGAGTCATGCTAGTTGAGTAGTTGTGGATTTGAGAAATACTTGTGTTAAAGTTTGTGATTCCCGTAGCATGCACGTATGGTGAACCGTTATGTGATGAAGTAGGAGCATGATTTATTTATTGATTGTCTTCCTTATGAGTGGCGGTCGGGGACGAGCGATGGTCTTTTCCTACCAATCTATCCCCCTAGGTGCATGCGCGTAATACTTTGCTTTGATAACTTGTTGATTTTTGCAATAAGTATATGAGTTCTTTATGACTAATGTTGAGTCCATGGATTATACGCACTCTCTTCCTTCCACAATTGCTAGCCTCTCTAATACCGCACACTTTTCGCCGGTATCATACACCCACCATGTACCTTCCTCAAAACAGCCACCATACCTACCTATAATGGCATTTCCATAGCCATTCCGAGATATATTGCCATGCAACTTACCACCGTTCCATTTACTATGACACGCTCCATCATTGTCATATTGCCTCGCATGATCATGTAGTTGACATCGTATTTGTGGCAAAGCCACCGTTCATAATTCTTTCATACATGTCACTCTTGATTCATTGCATATCCCGGTACACCGCCGGAGGCATTCACATAGAGTCATATTTTGTTCTAAGTATTGAGTTGTAATTGTTGAGTTGTAAGTAAATAAAAGTGTGATGATCATCATTTTTAGAGCATTGTCCCAAGTGAGGAAAGGATGATGGAGACTGTGATTCCCCCACAAGTCGGGATGAGACTCCGGACTAAAATAAAAAGAGGCCATAAAAAAAGATAAAAGGCCCTAATAAAAAAAGAGAGAAAAAGAGAGAAGGGACAATGTTACTATCCTTTTACCACACTTGTGCTTCAAAGTAGCACCATGATCTTCATGATAAAGAGTCTCCTATGATAACACTTTCATATACTAGTGGGAATTTTTCATTATAGAACTTGGCTTGTATATTCTAATGATGGGCTTCCTCAAAATGCCCTAGGTTTTCGTGAGCAAGCGAGTTGGATGCACACCCACTTAGTTTCTTTTGTTGAGCTTTCATATACTTATAGCTCTAGTGCTTCCGTTGCATGGCAATCCCTACTCACTCACATTGATATCTATTAATGGGCATCTCCATAGCCCGTTTGTTGGGGATATTACCACTGGGCGTAAACCAGCCAGGAGAGGCCGGGTTAACCCCATCAGTATTTCATTATATCTGAAGCCCATGAAGACAGACGGTGACGCTTTATGAAGGCCCAGGTCCCAAAACCGGTTTAAGGCCTGTAGACATAAATCAGTATTGATATGTAAACTTGTGTTGTAAGATAGAAAGAGCAGAGACCGAGCCGGACACGTTTGTGAGCCGGTCTCGGGATTTTGTAAACCGACGGGCGTCAACCCATGTATATAAGGGGACAACCCGGCGGCAGTTTAAGGACAACAGACAAGAACTCGAGACTCAGGCAAAGCGTATTCGCTCCCTGGTCATCGAAACCCAAGCAATCCCACAACAACTGGATCGTAGGCTTTTACCTTCACCGTAAGGGAGGAACCAGTATAAACTCTCTTGCGTCCCTTGTCCACTTTAACCCCTTTAAATTAACCCGTAGCGATGGCTCCACGACTAAAAGTCCTTTCTCTAGGACATCTTCCGTGACAAAACGACGATAGTTGGCGCCCACCGTGGGGCTATCGCATGGTGGTTTCGAATGCTTAGGGGGCAGCTTCAAAGGACTCAAGGGTTACGCTGTGGGCCGGATGACCAAGAGTCGTCGCGGCAAGCTCTACATCGACGATGCAGGCTGGGGCCCCGAGGCCGGCTCGATCGAGTACGGGTACCGGGTCCCCTTTGGTGGCATACACGTTTTCATTGGCAAGATCGGCGAACCGAGCCCTGAGCCGGATATCTGCACCGACCTTGTTTAGACGGCTCAGCGTGCGAGATCTGCCCGAGTCAAGCCAGTCATGAAGCGTGCCTTCATGGGAGTCATCCACGGAGGGGAATCTGAGAATAGATCAGATTCTGGTGGCGAAACCGTCGTTTATTCCGGCGACGAGTCATCGACCGGAGAGACCGAGTCGTTATATCAGTTGCAAGATGGCAGGATTTGGGGCTGTTCCGATGGCGACAGTATTCCGGACCCCTTTGATCTGCCAAACCGGGTTGCGATCTTCATGGCCGGTACGCAGCCAGTGCTCCACTCTTCGACCGCAGCGGCAATGATTTTTGGGTCGGCAGCAGCGACAGCGGCCGGGGCAGGAGGCCCCGTGCGACCGCCGGCTCAGGTTCTATCTGATTTGTTTGACGCGTTGGCAACGCTAATGGCGGAGGTTAACCCGGCGGATCAGGATGCACACAATGCGGAAATCGCGAAGGTGAAAGATCAGATCACCCAGGCAAAAGCCGACTTGGCAGCTGAGGATACCAGGATGGCCGCGGAGCGGGCCGCTTTGGATGCACAGGCTTAACGGATTATGCTGGATCAGAGTGCGTCGAACGAAGTCCTGAAGAGGAGGTACCGATCTCGCCTGCCGCCGGTTTATTATGCTAGAAACCTCTTTCATACCCCAGGAGCTGGGACCAGTAATCCGCCAGTGGTAAACCAGGCGGAGGCACCTGGAGCGGGCGCGCCGGTTCAGCCACGTTTGGTGGATCCGCCTCGTCAGAACAACATTGTAACACCGCATGTCCCAACGCCACCAGGTCATTACCCTAACCCGATGGACAACATTGTCGCTGCCGCTTCACGACTGGCGGCCATCCCGATCGAAGGCGAGTCTCCGGCGGCGGTTGAGACGTGTCGAGTTAGGAAGCTTCTTCCGACAACTTTGGTTCAGCAGGAGGCTTATTCATATAGTCGCGATCGGATCCATTCCATTCCCCGCCCAAGCCGGAGTTACAGCAGGCGTATGGATGAGCTGGCAGTGTCAAGCAATGCACAGAACCATGATGCACCCTGTGGCAATAACCCGGGAGGTGGTGCTGGTGATGCTCAGGAGGTGGTGGACCGGGCTCGGGCACGTAGAGAGGCCGAGTTAGCGGCGCAGCATGAAGACTGTCAGCTTACTCCGGTTCGTCCAACCACGTCGGTGGAACCAGGAGTTACTTCTAGTTCTTTGGGAGTACCGTGTCTCATCCCAGCGTTGCGCAATGTGCACCTGCCCAAGGATTTCAAAGGCCCGCGCAAGGTGCCGAATTACACCGCCGATTTATCCCCTGAGACATGGGTCGAAAGCTATGAGATGGCCATGGAGATGCTGGATGTGGACGATGCGGTGTGTGCGAAATACTTCACCATGATGCTAGAGGGGACGGCCCGCACTTGGCTGAAGAGCTTACCGGCTAATTCTATCAGGTCATGGGCCGAGTTGAGAGCCCGGTTTATCCAGAATTTCAAGGATACATGCAAGCAGCCCATGTCAATTGTGGACCTAGCTGCCTGTGTCCAGGAGAAAGGAGAGTCAACAACCCGTTGGGTGCGCCGGGTTTCAGAGATTTTGCATTCATCGGACCGCATCAACGCTGATACCGCAGTTTTAACATTGGAAGGCAATTGCCGGTTTGAACCCCTGAAGTTGAAGTTGGGACGGCTCAAACGTCATTGTAATGACATGGGAACTCTCATGGCCGCTCTGGTGAAGTACGCCGACTCTGATAGTACCAAGGATCCCGAGTCTGACGATGATAAGACAGGGAAGGGAAAAAGGAGTGGCAACGCCAAGGGGCAGCACCACAACCCGGCGGGTCATGGAAACGGCGGCAAGCGTAAGGCGGACCATAGTTCAGACTTTGTGGCTAATACCAACACACATGACAAAGGCCAGCGACGTAAGGGTAAACCGCCCCAGCGCGGCGGAGGGCCAAGTCCTAACCCGGATCGCCTGTCTTATCTGTTGAACCAGCCTTGCCCGAAGCACGGGACAAAGGAGAACCCGTCCACGCATCTCTGGAAGGATTGTTACATCATGCAAGAGTTCAAAAATTCTGATTCTTTTCGGTATGATCATGGACCGGGCGGCGGTTCAGGCCCCGGATCTCATGGGCCAGGTTATGGCGAAGGAAATTCCGGTTCACGCTTCCACGGTAATCAGGGTGGACATAACAATCAAAGCAATCAGGGCAACCAAGGTGGTTATAACAATCAAGGGAATCAGCAACAGCAGCAGCAGCAGTCGGGTTACCAGAGCAACCCGAAGCAGTTGAATAGTGGGCAATATCATATCTTCACCACTAGCCTGGACAAGCGCGAGCAGAAGCTTCATAAAAGGGCAGTGAATTCCGTTGAACCGGCGGTCCCCCGATACTTACGCTGGTCTGAACAGCCTATTGTGTGGACTCGAGAGGATCATCTACCCCGGGTTGATAATCCGGGTCATCTGGCGTTGTTGTTGGCACCTCAGGTGGGAGGTTATAAGTTCACCAAGGTACTCATCGATGGAGGGAGTAGTATCAATATCCTTTATTATGAAACTTTCCGTCGCATGGGGTTAACCGATAAGAATCTTAAACCGTCCAATACGGTGTTCCATGGCGTGGTGCCTGGTAAATCGGCATACCCTGTTGGTAAAATAGCTCTGGAGGTGGCTTTTGGAGATGAGCATAATTCGAGAACAGAAACTTTGACCTTTGAAGTGGTGAAAATCAAAAGCCCGTATCATGCCCTGCTTGGACGGCCAACTTATGCTAAGTTTATGGCACAACCTTGTTATGTCTATCTGCAGCTCAAGATGCTGGGTCACAAGGGAACTATAACCGTGCATGGGAGCCGCAAGATCGCTCTGGAGTGTGAAGAAGGTGATGCGGCTTATGCTGAGTCGGTTTGTGCAACAGAAGAGTTGAAGTTTTACAAAGACAATGTTGATCCGGCAGATATGACTTCATTGAAGAAACCAACTACAGAGCATGATCCGGCCCTGAAGTTTAAATTGGCTGATGAGACTAAGCTTGTTGACTTCGTGCCCAGTGATTCATCCAAGCAGTTTAGCATCAGCGCTAACTTGGATCCAAAATAGGAAAGCGCGCTCATCGAGTTCATCCGTGAGAATCGGGACATCTTTGCGTGGAAGCCTTCTGACATGCCAGGTGTACCGAGAGAACTCGCTGAGCACACTCTCAATGTTGATCCCAAGTATAAACCGGTCAAGCAGTTTCTCCGCCGGTTCAATGAAGAAAGACGCAAGGCTATTGGAGAAGAAGTAGCCAGGCTCTTGGCGGCTGGATTTATCGTTGAAGTATTTCATCCTGAGTGGTTGGCTAATCCGGTGCTGGTCCTTAAGAAGAACGACACTTGGCGTATGTGTGTGGACTATACAGATCTCAACAAAGCTTGTCCAGCAGATCCTTTTGCCCTCCCTCGTATTGATCAAATTATTGATGCTACGGCGGGTTGCGAGCGTTTAAGCTTTTTGGATGCATACTCTGGTTATCATCATATCATAATGGCAGTCAAGGACCAGGAGAAGACAACCTTCATAACTCCCTTTGGAGCCTTCTCCTATGTGTCCATGCCTTTTGGGCTCAAGAGTGCCCAGGCGACTTATCAGCGATGTGTGCAGAATTGTCTTCATAAACAGATCGGCCGCAATGTTCATGCCTATGTGGATGACATTGTGGTAAAATCAAGGAAGAAGGAGACATTGATTGATGACTTGAAGGAAACCTTTGATAACCTGTGGATTTATAAAATGATGATTAATCCGGCCAAGTGCATCTTTGGTGTACCTGTAGGCAAGCTCTTGGGCTTTTCGGTGTCTAACAGGGGCATTGAAGCTAATCCGGAAAAGATCAAAGCCATCACCTCCTTGGCCAAACCGAAGTGTATCAATGATGTTCAACGCCTGGCAGGCCGGATTGCCGCGTTGAGCCGGTTTATCAGTCGCCTTGGCGAGAAGGCCATCCCTTTATATCAGATGCTGAAGAAAACGGATAACTTCGTCTGGAGTGACACCGCTAATGAAGTGTTTGAGGACTTAAAGCGGCAGCTGGCTAATCCGCCGGTTCTTGCTGCTCCGGTTGAGAAAGAGCCATTGTTGCTATATGTGGCAGCTAACGCTCGGGCTGTTAGTGTGGCTATTGTGGTGGAGCGCAAGGAGGCAGGAAAGGAATATCCGGTTCAGCGGCCGGTTTATTATATCAGTGAGGTGCTTATTGAGTCCAAGCAGAGGTACCCGCATTGGCAAAAATTGGTGTATGGGGTTTTCATGGCAAGCCGGAAGCTTAAGCAATATTTCCAAGGTCATCCCATCACGGTGGTCAGCTCTGCTCCTTTGGGAGATATAATCCAGAACAGGGAAGCAACTGGCCGGATTGCTAAGTGGGCTATCGAGCTCGGGCCTCACGGGTTGAAATACATACCCCGAACGGCGATCAAATCTCAGGCACTTGTGGATTTCATCAATGATTGGACAGAACTGCAAGCGCCAGAAGAGAAGCCGGATCATACTTATTGGACTATTCATTTTGATGTGTCCAGGCAATTGGAGGGCTTGGGGGCTGGAGTCATATTAACTTCCCCACGAGGTGATAAGTTTTGTAATGTTCTCCATTTAATGTTCCCTTGCACTAACAATGCATCTGAATATGAGGCTTTACTCCATGGTCTTCAGATGGCTAAGGAGATGAACCTTAGCTGAGTTAAGTGCTTCGGTGACTCAGATCTGGTGGCTCAACAAGTGTCCGACACATGGGATTCCAAGGACCCGCTCATGGCAGCATATCGTCGTGAGGTGGATATTGTTGCAGGTCACTTTAAAGGTTATCTGGTGGATCATGTGGACCGGCGGAAGAATGAAGTGGCGGACGCTTTAAGCCGCATGGGTTCCCAATGTAAACCGGTTCCACCTAATGTCTTCCTGGATGTTCTGCATAATCCGTCCGTCAAGCTCCCTGGTGAAGAGGATTTGGCTATTCCTGATCCGGAAGCTCAGTTGGTGGCGGCTCTTCATGTTAACCCGGATTGGACGGTTCCATATCTAGCGTATATGAACCGGGGCGAGTTACCAGAGGATGAAACTTTGGCCAGGCAGATAATCCGGCGGTCCAAGTCCATGACTATTATCAATGGAGAGTTACATCATTGCAGTGTGACAGGGGCGTTTCAACGCTGTGTGTCTCCTGAAGAAGGCCGTGAAATTTTGTGTGAGATCCATGAAGGAGATTGTGGTCACCATGCCGGTTCAAAGTCTTTGGTGGCCAAGGCGTTTCATCACGGTTTCTATTGGTTGACAGCTCATGCTGATGCCGAGGACTTGGTCAAAAGATGTGATGGCTGCCAGAAATTCTCAAGGTGCGCTCATGTACCGGCTCAAGAATTGAGGATGATTCCAATCACCTGCCCGTTTGCAACTTGGGGGCTGGATATGGTTGGGCCTTTCAAGAGATCCAAGGACAAGAAGACCCACCTCTTGGTGGCGGTTGATAAGTTCACGAAGTGGGTGGAGGCAGAGCGAGTTAGTAAGTATGATGCAACTACGGCGGTTCAATTCATCAAAAAGGTGATCTTCCGGTTTGGCTTTCCACACAACATTATAACAGACAATGGAACCAATCTGTCAAAGGGCGCCATGAAGGAGTTCTGTCAACGTGAGCACATCCGGCTTGACGTGTCATCAGTGACTCACCCCCAGTCCAATGGTCAAGCGGAGAGGGCCAATAAAGAGATCTTGAGAGGCATCAAACCGGGCTTATGGTTCCTTTCCAACAGACGCCGGGTTGTTGGGTTGAGGAGTTACCTTCTGTGTTATGGAGCATCAATACCACACCCAACAGATCGACAGGATACACACCGTTCTTCATGGTTTATGGAGCAGAAGCGGTTCTTCCTAGTGACATACGTCATGACTCACCTCGTGTAGCGGCATATGTTGAAGCTGACAACGAGAAGGCACGGCAGGAAGCTCTTGACCTGTTAGATGAGGAGCGTGACATGGCGGCAGCCCGTTCGGCGATTTATCAGCAAGATTTACGTCGTTATCATAGCCGCCGGGTTAGAACCAGAACCTTTCAAGAAGGCGATTTGGTGCTTCGACTCATCTAGGATCAGACGGATATGCACAAGTTATCCCCTCCTTGGGAAGGACCCTTTGTGGTAAGCAATAATCTACACAACGGGTCATACTACCTCATAGATGTTCGAGAGCGCAAAGACTCACGTAAATCGGAGGAGGAGACCCACCGGCCGTGGAATATCGCTCATCTTCGGCCCTACTATACTTGAGCCATAGGCTCTGCTTATGTACATATTATGACAATGTATATATTATGATCAATATAATAAACCGGAACCTCAGCTAAAGCGGGGTATCTGTTGTTTTTCTTACATCATGTGTGGTTACATGGAGCTTCTGTTTATAAAGCGGCGTCCGGTTTACCCCTTGATTTAGCTTCCCAAAGCTTTATATTACATCACTTGGGGGCTTGGTCGTATCGGCATGGTCGTATCCGAACCATAGCTACACCTCTTGATCGGCGCAATGCCACAACATCACTTGGGGGCTTGGTCATATCCGAACCATAGTCACACCTCTTGATCGGCTCAAAGCCAAATCAATCCGGGGCCAAAGAGAGTGTTGTAAAACAACAACTCAAGCATAGGCACCCACTTAGCATAGCTCAAAATGTTACTTGGGGATTCTTTGCTGTCAAAATGAACTAAGAATCTACACTTGTAATAGGCTATCAAGCCATGGCTTGGAAGCCTGGTGTATAAACCTAAAATCCTGGGTTAACCTGCCTATTTAAGTAAGTCACTCCACCCAGGTAAACCTGGTATGACCCTTCGAACTTTGAGAAGTTACTCTAAAATCAAGACCCTGAACTTGTCAAGTTAAAACGGTGATTGGTTAAGGATTGAGGACCATCTTAAAAGGCTTTGCAAAATGGTTTAACTCAGTGGCCTGGCAGCCCATGAAAAGCCTCGAATTTGGGGCCTGGCAGCCCGTGAAATGCCTCGACTACAACGATTTTTATTTGCCTCTTGCTAAGTTTTTCTTTGTTTTGATAAGATTTGTGGCATTTTCAAACCGGGGTTTATCAACCCGGTTAGGCTGTCAACTACAAGTTGTCAGTACACGATCAAATTATAATCCGGAGACTATCAGCCCGGTCAGGTTTTGACTCAAAGTCACTAGTATGGAATAAACCGGTGTTTATCACAACCCGGAACGGTTTTATTATAAACCGGCATCATATAACAGGAGTTACTTATCCTCCGGAGTAGGGTTATGACCCTCGCTACAAAGTTGGTCAGCCAACATTATGCCTAAAGGTCACAAGTATTATATATTTCCATATTTGGTTATCTTTTACAACCTTGGTTATAAACCTTGGTCATATATATGTATATTTGGGTATCATGACCCGCCCGGTAGTAAACCGCCAGGGCGCTTTAAGCTTCTTATCGGCAGGAACAACTTGAATAAATGGCTATGGATTATGAACATCATATCTTAAGCATGTCGGATTAAGCAAGCATCAGTCGCAGATAAATATGCACGAAGGCATACCAGACCAAGTATTTTAACTAGCCTATTACAAGGCGTTTCATTGCCCAAAAGGATAATCGTTTTCTCAAATACATGTTGCAGCATGTAGAAGACTAAACCGGCCTCCGGTTCATGATTGGTCACCAGCTTGGCCTGACGGCTGCGGATCATCTCACACCGGTTCAACTCCCTCCTCTCTACGCGGCCAGTGGCTGGAAGTCAACAGTTGCCCAGTCGATCCCAGTTAGGGCTTGGAATACAACTTCATCGCTTATAGGCGTGGATGGTTCAATGTCAGGGGCATAAGTGTGCTTACGGATTGGTGGGATAAGATTTTGTGCTTCTGGAATTGGTGCAGCAACCCGTCTGTTCTTATCATCATAACTCGCCTGATAGTATGAGAGATCTGCTTCTTCAACCAGTTGACAAGCCAATGGGCATACTTCCCAGTTTATGATTCTGAGATCATCATTGCCAAATTCTGTTCCATCTTCCTTCAAACTGGGATAGCCTTGGGCCGCTTCCACTGGATTAAAGTCAGGTACCCATGCTTTTGCCCGGGTTAGTGCGGTCAAAGCGCCCGTTCTTGTGGCAGACTTTTTTACCTCGTCTACCCGGGAAGGAAGCATAGATAACCTTTCTAAGGTATCCTTGATCAAAGTGGGAGGAGGATTATTGTGTGAAGCAGTATAAATGATCCGCTGCGCGCCGTTGTACAACTGTTCTATTAGAGTGTACGCAACCTTTAGTTTCTTCTGTACATCAGAGCCCAGGTGGCTAATACGAGTTCCTGCACCATTGTCCACATCAGTAAACCGACAACACATGAGAAGATATGTTGAAAGTATTAAGGAAAAGATGTTTACCGAACACAGCAGCAGTCATGGCATGAATCTGCCGCTTTACACCGGCCAGTTCATCAACCACCGGTTTAAGAGCTGCTTCAGCGTTCTCAGCTCTTTATATCAAAGCGGATTTCTCAGTCTCCCAATCCGCCCGCTCCTTGTTGAAGCCCTCTTTCAATTTTTCCATAGCGCCTAGAGCGCTGGTCAACTCCTCCCTGGCTTTGGAGGTTTCGGCTTGCTGGGATTTGAGGTTCTCTTGGAGATCAGCGGTTTGGCTTTCTTTCTTGCTCAGTTCAGCCTATAAAGAGACAGATATATAATGAGTTGACAGTACATATTTGAAGTACCAAGCACATAACAAGTTATGCCCTTGGTACGTGGGGGCTAATGCATATTTGCTTCTTATCAGAAATTTCTACAAGTCCCAAGCACAATACAAGTATTAACCTTGGCACTTGGGGGCTAATGTGTGTTTGCTCATAATTGCTGATATGGGAATTCTTCTACAAAGTCCTGGTTCATCTTTATAAAGTTAAACCGGCCCTTGGGGGCTACATCAGTGAAGTTAAAATGCATTGTTACAAACATGAATTTGTTACTAAGTCCCGGTTTAGATTGGTATCTTAAACCGTCACTTGGGGGCTATTGGAGTTGATAAGCTACAATTGAATGTAAGAGACAAACACTTATGTAGTTACCTCATATCGCTCCTTCATCAAATTTACCAAACCGGCTTCATAGTCATGGCTGGTGTACAGACGGTTCAAGAAGCCGGAGTGAAGGTCTTGAGCATTCAGATGGGCATAATTTGACAAATCGGCGTTCCATTTGCCTTTGCCAATTGCAGAGAGCTCGTCTTTGGCAGTATGCTTGGACAAAGCGACAAGATTTCCAGGAGTGGTCTGGCCAGTGCCAGTAATCATAGTGTCATCATCTTTGTCATCAACGGCCGTTACTGGGGTTGGCGGTTTGTCAGTATTTTTAACTGGACTTGCCAGTTTGTCATCAGTTCGGACAGGGCTGGTAGGCTGGTCAGCATGGCTTGTGGTGTCAACTT
Organism: Aegilops tauschii subsp. strangulata; assembly: GCF_002575655.3. Lineage (NCBI taxonomy): Eukaryota > Viridiplantae > Streptophyta > Magnoliopsida > Poales > Poaceae > Aegilops > Aegilops tauschii. The sequence continues at coordinate 487,981,832 of NC_053035.3, read as the reverse complement.
CTACCTGCTCCGCAACAAAGTCATGATCTTGAGGCGGTGGGTCATTCAGTATGGCATCAACGTTGGTCTCTTCAGGATCTGGAGTTTTTTCCGGTTCAACATCCGCGTTATCATCAGTCGGTTTATTCAACCGAGCCTTCTTGCTGGGTCTGGGCTTGGCACTGAGGAAAATAAACATGAGGATCAGTACAGTATATAAAAATAACAGATCAAGGATAAAAACAAGTATATAGCTCACCCAAGAACTGTTTTGAGGGGTGGATGTTTTGTGGCCGACAACTCGCCAGAAGATGAGTGAGAAGTGCCCTGATAATTTGAATCAGGCGGGTTAAGAGGCTGGCAGAAACAACCTGCTTTGGGGCATGAAGTGTCAAGGGGATAAGAGACCTCTGATCGGCGTTTCCAAACCGGGCTGTTCGGTAAACCGGCGGAGGTAACTACCTGGCCGCTGTGCCGGGTTGTGCGGCGAGCCTCGTGCTGCTGTGTCTTCAAAAGAAAGTTTGGGTCCAAGTAAGCAAGGGGGTGAGAAAATTTTACTTTCCAGTTTGCTCGACGGATTTTTGATGTTGGTAGAGGATCTGAATCGGAGGAAAGAATGGTTACCTCTACATCATCAGCGTGACTGCCTTCAGCGTCGTCTTGATAATAATCATTGTCAATGAGGTGTACGAAAAATGAACCAAGAGAGTCAAGTTCTACCTCTGATTCCGGGTTACCCACATCGTCATCAGCTGGTAGCTCGGAGGATGCGGTGGTCCTTTTCTTGCCAGGTTTCTTAACAACCTTGGTCTTTGGGCGAAGTGGCTTGGCCGGTTTGTCTTGCAGTTTTGCCGGGTTTTCTTGTGGTTTCTTGTTCCAGAACGGATCATTACCCTGTCAGAAGATAATCACAATTTCATAAAATATTTGGACAGAAGCAACTTCAGATAAAAAGATTATATGATTCTTACAGCTGGCGGTTTGTGGAAGGTGCAGAAAGGGAGCAGTCCGGTTTGGGCACAGACAGCCTCCGGTTCGTTCAGCATCTTCTTTACAGCCTCAGTAACTTCCGCATCTGTAAGCTGAATGTCAATGTGTCGTTGAGCATCCTTCAAACTCCCCGTGTACTCACACATCAAACTGGAGCGCCGGCTTAAGGGCAGAATACTCCAGCTTATCCAACAACAAGCAAGATCAACTCCTGTCAAACCGTTCGCCATGAAGGCTCTAAGCTTTGATAGTTGAGGAGCATAGTTGGCCCTTTCTTTTGCAGTCAACCTCTGAGGAAAAGGATGTGTATTGCTAAGGCGTTCAGGGTGGTAACCAGGCAGGGGGTTTTCATCAGGTGGAGATGTATCTTTGCAATAAAACCAGGTCTCGTTCCACTCTTTGGGGTGACTGTGGAGCTTAGGATGAGGGAAGGTGACTTCCTTCCTTTTCTGAACCGCCATTCCACCCAATTCAGTATTGGGTCCATCCGTGAATTCTGTGCGACGGTTTAAGTGAAAGAAATCCCTAAACAGTTCGACTGTAGGTTCTTCTTGTAGGTAAGCCTCACAGAAGACTTGGAAGTGGCAGATGTTGGTCACAGAATTTGGACCGATGTCCTGAGGGCGCAGTTGAAAACTGGCCAGTACATCCCGGAAATTTTTTGAACCGGGAGGACTAAAACCTCAATTCAGGTGATTAGCAAACACAACTACCTCTCCATCATTGGGTATAGGAGGATTTTCCGGGCCAGGGACCCTCCAGTGGATGACATCTTTCTTGGCTAAAGCGCCCATTTTAACACAGTTGTTTAATTGCTCTTCGGTTACTTGAGAAGGAGCCCAATTGCATTCATAGACTTGCTTGGCCATGGTAATGAAGATCTGAAACATGATTATTGCCAGTTTAAGATTTACGGTGGACAACTATACAGCTATAAGGATGCAAGCATATTGTTAAACCGGATTTGGTTATTCGTAAACCGGAGTCTGACAATGGAAACAGTACAATGATGAATGCATTGGCGGTTCAACAGGGGACTAATGGTATCTACTGGGTCATCATGTTTTCTGTGAAGTTAAACCGCCTAATCTGGTATTAAAGGTATACGTATAAAGATGTATAAGTGAAGGAAAAAACAAGTTTCACAGTTTGGCATGGGAATTTCAGATCTGTCGTGCATTGGATAATCAAAATATATTCTGGTCTAATATCAAGCGCTCAAAAAGTTCAGTAAGTTCAGATGAGTTGGACATCAAGCAGATGCCTTAACAAGAAGAAAGGAGTTTAAACTACAAAAGGCGCTGAAAACAGTCAGATCTAACCGGCCATTGGTATTACCGAAGGAAGAACAACTTCAAGCTATGAAGAACACCGAACCCTAATGGCGGATCTAGGGCGAGGAGAAGAGGAACTTACTGGTGCAGGAGGAAGCAGCGGAGGATCACCGCTTTTCTCTGATACGATCAGGTTGATGCAGCGGCCTTTGTCGAAGCAGAGGCGAAGGACGATGTCGGCGGCAGAGCTCGAGGGTCGGTCGGCGCGAGGAAGACGATGACGCGAAGAGGCACGAGGGGGAAAAGTGAAAGTGACCCCTTGGCCCTATTTATAAGATGAATGGATAAAAGGCAGGCGCGAGAATCGAGGAGCCCGAAAAATGGGGTGTGTGACAGCTCTGTTGCCTCCATCCTCGGAGGCCCATTAATGAAGATGGGTTATACACAGTTTTAAATAACAGATGATGTCATGGCGGTTTACCATGGTCCTGGAAGGTGACATCACGGCGGTTTACAAGATTATGTGAAGATGTTGAAGAAGAAATTTTCTTAAGTATTGAGAATTGACATGAATCAGTTCAAATCAATCTGGGGCCTAATGTTGGGGATATTACCACTGGGCGTAAACCGGCCAGGAGAGGCCGGGTTAACCCCATCAGTAGTTCATTATATCTGAGGCCCATGAAGACAGACGGTGAAGCTTTATGAAGGCCCAGGGCCCAAAACCGGTTTAAGGCCTATAGACTTAAACCGGATTGCTATGTAAACTTGTGCTGTAAGATAGAAAGAGCGGAGACCGAGCCGGACACGTTTGTGAGCCGGCCTCGGGATTTTGTAAACCGACGGGCGTCAACCCATGTATATAAGGGACGACCCGCGGCGGTTCAAGGACAACAGACAACAACTCGAGACTCAGGCAAAGCGTATTCGCTCCCTGGTCATCGAAACCCAAGCAATCCCACAACAACTGGATCGTAGGCTTTTACCTTCACCGTAAGGGGCCGAACTAGTATAAACTCTCTTGCGTCCCTTGTCCGCTTTAACCCCTTTAAGTTAACCCATAGTGATGGCTCCACGATAAGTCCTTTCTCTAGGACATCTGCCATGACAAAACCACGTCACCGTTGATACGCCTAGTTGATGTGAGACTATCTTCTCCCTCTTTTTGTCTTCTCCACAACCACCGTTCTATTCCACATATAGTGCTATGTCCATGGCTCACGCTCATGTATTGCGTGAAGATTGAAAAATTTTGAGAACGCCAAAAGTATGAAACAATTGCTTGGCTTGTCATCGGGGTTGTGCATGATTTAAATAATTTGTGTGGTGAAGATAGAGCATAGCCAGACTATATGATTTTGTAGGGATAACTTTCTTTGGCCATGTTATTTTGAGAAGACATAATTGCTTAGTTAGTATGCTTGAAGTACTATTATTTTTATGTCAATATTAAACTTTTGTCTTGAATCTTTTGGATCTGAATATTCATACCACAAATAAGAGAATTACATTGAAATTATGCCAAGTAGCATTCCGCATCAAAAATTCTGTTTTTATCATTTACCTACTCGAGGACGAGCAGGAATTAAGCTTGGGGATGCTTGATACGTCTCCAACGTATCCATAATTTTTGATTGCTTCATGCTATATTATATTCTGTTTTGGATGTTTAACGGGCTTTATTATACACTTTTATATCATTTTTGGGACTAACCTATTAACCGGAGGCCCAGCCTAGAATTGCTGTTTTTTTGCCTATTTCAGTGTTTCGCAGAAAAAGAATATCAAACGGAGTCCAAACGGAATGAAACCTTCAGGAACGTGATTTTCGGAACGAACGTGATGCAGAGGACTTGGACCCTACGTCAAGAAAGCAACCAGGAGGGCAGAAGGTAGGGGGCGCGCCTACCCCCCCCCCCCCCCCCAGGCGCGCCCTCTGAGGGAGTCCTGGATTAGGGGGTCCTCGGACAGCCGGACTGTATACTTCAGCCTATTGGGCTATGAAGATACATGACTCAAGACTTCGTCCCGTGTCCGGATGGGATTCTCCTTGGCGTGGAAGGAAAGCTTGGCATTACGGATATGTAGATCTCCTCCTTTGTAACCGACTCTGTGTAACCCTAGCCCCCTCCGGTGTCTATATAAACTGGAGGGTTTAGTCCGTAGGACAACAACAATCATACCATAGGCTAGCTTCTAGGGTTTAGCCTCTACGATCTCGTGGTAGATCAACTCTTGTAATACTCATATCATCAAGATCAAACAAGCAGGAAGTAGGGTATTACCTCCATCGAGAGGGCCCGAACCTGGGTAAACATCGTGTCCCCCGCCTCCTGTTACCATCCGCCTTAGACGCACAGTTCGGGACCCCCTACCCGAGATCCGCCGGTTTTGACACCGACATTGGTGCTTTCATTGAGAGTTCCACTGTGCCGTCACCATAAGGCTTGATGGCTCCTTCGATCATCGGCAACGATGCGATCCAGGGTGAGGTTTTCCTCCCCGGACAAATCTTCGTATTCGGAGGCTTCGTACTGCGTGCCAATTCGCTTGGCCATCTGGAGCAGATCGAGAGCTACGCCCCTGGCCATCAGGTTAGGTTTGGAAACTTGAACTATACTACCGACATCCGCGGAGACTTGATCTTCGACGGATTCGAGCCCATGTCAGGTGCGCCGCACAATCACGAGGAGCATGATTTAGCTCTGCCGTCGGACAGTGTTCGGGAGATCACACCTGCAACTACTCCGGCCCTCAATCCGGAACAAATTGCGCCATCTGAGGACGGGTGGGTGGACCCGGCCACGGAGGCCGCACACTCAGCGGCGGTAGAGCCGAATACCGACTTCACCTCCTTCGAGACCCGTGTTGCCGAATCGTTGGATTCGTCCCCGGCCATGGACTCCGAGCCGCCTGCGTCCGTGCCTATCGAATCCGATTGGGCACCGATCATGGAGTTCACCTCCGCGGATATCTTTCAGACTCGCCCTTTGGCGACGTGCTAAACTCACTGAGGTCTCTCTACCTGTCAAGAGATCCTTGGCCAAACTATGTCCGGCTAGAATGGGATGCGGACGATGAAGAAATTCGCTCCCCACCCACCACCCACTTAGTAGCCACTGTCGACGATTTAACCGACATGCTCGACTTTGGCTCCGAAGACATCGACGGTATGGACAACGATGCAGGAGACGAACAAGAACCACCGCCCACAGGGCGCTGGACTGCCACCTCATCATATGACATATACATGGTGGACACCCCCAAAGAAAACAATGACGAGGAACGGAAGGATGCCGTGAAGGATAGCTCCCTCGAGAAGCAACCAAAGCGACGGCGTAGGCGCCGCTCCAAATCCCGCCTCGACAAAAACAGCGATAACAACGCAAGAGAAAATAAAACCCCATTCGACTCCAGAGGAAACGACGACCACATTGACCCAGCGATAGAGCAGGATGAACCGGCAAACGGCGAACATAGTACGGATCCGCTGTCCGAACACGGCGACGCCGAGGCTCATCAACCTCCCTCCGGAGAGGAAAACAGTCTGGACGAGGACGCACACATCATCCCGGAAAGGCACTTGGAACAAGAGAACCGTAGAAGGCTTATTGCCACCGCAAGGAGTCTGATGAAGCAGAAGCAAAGGCTTAAGGCCGCGCAGAATACGCTCAACAGTAGATGGAACAAAGTGCTTGACACTGAAGAAAAGTATGGTGGCAGTCGCCACACAAAGAGCTATCCAAAGCGCAAGTTGTTGCCCGAATACGATGATGAGGCCTTAGAGCCCACACAGCCGAAAAATAAAACGGCCGACAGGTCGGATCGACCACCTCGTGGCCGCGATAGAGCGGCTAACGAGACCGCACATAAGTCAGCACCAGCGACCCAGTCACATCTGAAGTCAGGGATGGTAATGGAAAACCACGACGTAAGAAAAGCAAGCGTCGGAATAACGAAGACAGCCCAGACAACACGGCGGTAAATGCCGGATTTAGGGGCTCTCGACCCGGTCAGCGGAAAAAGCCTTTCAAAGGAAACAGAGATGGACCATCCAGCCTAAACAAGATTCTAGACAAATTATGTCAGATTCATGGCACCTCCAATAAACCTGCAAATCACACCCATAGAGAATGCTGGGTCTTCAAGCAGGCCGCCAAGTTAAACGCCGAACACAAGGGGAGGGATACACCAAGTGAAGACGAGGATGAGCCTCGCCAGCAAAGCACTCGGGGATAGAAAAATTCCCACCAGAGGTCAAAACAGTCAACATGATTCACGTGACGAAGAGCAGATGCAAATATGCACTCTAAGACATACGTGCCGTAGAGCCCGTCAACCCTAGGTTCAACCCTTGGTCGGCCTGCCCGATCACTTTTTATCGCAGGGATCATCTGACAAGTATCCGGCACGGAGGATTGGCTGCCTTGGTGCTAGACCCAATTATCGACGGATACCATCTCACCCAAGTCCTCATGGACGGCGGCAGTAGTCTTAATCTGATATATCAGGACACAGTCCACAAAATGGGGATAGACCCGACAAGAATCAGCCACAGTAATACTACCTTTAAAGGAGTAATACCAGGCCCAGAGGCCCGCTGTACGGGCTCTCTAGTACTAGAGGTTGTATTCGGTTCTCCCGACAACTTCCGAAGTGAAAAGTTAACCTTCGACATCGCTCCATTCCGAAGCGGCTATCAAGCACTACTCGGAAGAACAGCTTTCGCTCATTTTAATGCAGTACCACATTACGCTTCTCTTAAGCTTAAGATGCCCGGTCCACGTGGCATCATCACAATTAGCGGAAATTGTGCGTTCCGCGCGCGCGGAAGAATGTGTGGCGGCTTTAGCAGCCGAACACTAAACGGCCTCTCCAACCAGAATAAATGATCGGTCGTCAAGACCGCGGACACGGCTAGACGAGTCCGGCGCATCACTAGCTATAATAGCTTAGTTAAACATGAGATTGGTTTGATGGATATACCCCCATAGGCGGTACCAGGGGCTTCCCACGTGTAAAAAGGACTACAGTTCGGCTCGACCTTACTCATCTTGAATTTTAATGATTTATTGAGAATAACCAATTTTCCGCACGGCAACTTTCACCTAAATTCTTCTCTTTTACTAACGATAATCGTGCTGCACCCTTCCAGGATACGGCACAACGGAGACACAGGCGCAGACGTGCAGCAGGGCCCCGCTCAAAGGTTCCTTTTTTAGATTAAGACCCGGTGTAAACCTTTTTTACTTTCTCTTGTTGTTTCACATCCTCCGGATACTCAGTACAACCGAGGGGGATGCTGACGTTATTGGCATTTCGCCACGTCAGAATTATGTACGTACCTGACACTTGGGGTTCATTATCAAGGGCGTCACTCAGCCCGGTATATGTTGTAAAGACCGAATACCTTAGGGAGTGTTCGGCGTCACGAGTTTGGCCTTAAATGCATCAGCTCCGAATCATGTCTTTGGTCAAATGTTGGGTTTGCCCGGCTCCCGCGTTTTGCTACCTTACGTTCTGCTCTATCGGCTAAGGTGGCACCGAGAGAACTACTGCGATTGTGCCCTGGTTCACCCGGACGAGCACCTCAGTAGAGAAAGCCGAAAATTGACTGTCACGATAAAGCGTGAGACTGGTCAACCACTCGATGACTCATCGGAATCTTTGGGATTCCTCCGGATTAACGAAGGACCGGTTTCCCCGGTCATGTACGTACGTGCACCGTATTCGGATAGCCGCAGAAATACCAGGGCCTATATCGTAGCCCCACTGTCAAACTCCTATGGTTAAATGAAAGTGTTAAAGCAATATAGTCCGATTGCCTCGTTCGCCGTGCTACCACCTCCTTCATGGACCAAGACGTTGGATCAAGTGTGAAGACGCGCTTTTGCGAACACCCCCGCATTATATGCATGGGGGCTGAAGCCGACGACTGCAAACTTTCAGTATATATATATATATACATACATAAATGACCGCACAGGAGGCATAATAATACTTTCAGGCAAAAGTATAAACACAACCTTTATAATTCAAATAACATTGTTCTTACAATTGGGATACATGTCACTAGAACATGATACTCTTTGAGCACTGAGCCTCTATTAAACGAGCGCCTTCTAAGACTTCTTCAAAATAGTGCTCAGCCGGTACCCGACCTACCTCCGAACTCTGGGTTGCAATAGCAGTGGCCTCCATCTCTGCCCAGTATGTCTTGACATGCACAAGAGCCATCCGCGCACCCTCTATGCACGCCGACCTCTTCACAACGTTGATATGCGGCACAGCACCAAGGAATTGTTGCACTAAGCCAAAATACTATGCGGCTTTGGTCCTTCCGGCCAAAGATGATCCACAACAGACCTCATGGCAAGCCCGGACAACCTATGGAGCTCGGCCCATTCAGCCATTTGCTCATTTAACAGTAGCGGACGCGCCGGAGCATTGAACTGCGACCAAAACAACATTTCCACTTCGTGATCTTTTTGATCTTCGAAAAACTTGGTCGCATCAGCAGCACTTGCTGCCAAATCCAGGTACGCGTCCGCAGAACTCCATAATTGATCCAGAAGGGCATACTTAGGATCTCCGAACTTTGTCCGCAACAAAAAGGGCTTCCCAGCCGTGATATTTTCGGCTTGATGTAGCTCCTCCTTCGCCGCTCTGATTTTAGAGCGGGTTTCCTTGGCTCCTGCCGTGGCTTTCTCCAGGTCCGCCGTCTTCGTTCGGTTTTCCTTTTCAAGAAGCTCATAACGGTCGGCGGCATCTTTCAGCTCAACAGCCATCTTGGCTATTTTCTCTTTGCTCTGGCAATGGGCAGCCTGTTCGGCTCTTAGCTCTTCGACCGCCTTTAGGGCGGCCGCATCACTCCTCCTGGCTTGTTCCTTGGCTCGGGCAAGTTCCGCTCGAAGGGTCTCCACGGCGGTAGCTCCATCTGCAGTCACAGCATATTACAGATACTAGCATCATGCTCCTCTTAATATGTGTTGATCATAGGAGAATACGTACCCCGTGCCTCGTCAAACCGCTTGTTTACAAGCACGATGTCGGCATCTGCCGCATCAAGTTGCCGCTTCAGTTCGGCAAACTCACCAGTCCGGCTAGCCACCGGACCCTCTGCAGCCTGCACGTGAAAGCAGCATGGTTATTACCTGGGACTATGATCCTCTATTTGTCGTCTTTTTCAACAGCAACCAGAGTCTCAGGGGCTACTATCTACATAGGGCACACTTGGCGTGTGCGGTACCGTAAAAAATACACATATTACTTTGCGTACCTCAAAGCCTCTCAGCAGGCTCATAAAGGCTTCATGCAACCCGCTTTCGGCGGATGAAATCCTCTCAACTACCGTACCCATTAACGTATGGTGTGCTTCTGAGATAGCCGCTTGCTCTAGAAGATTCAGCAGTGCGTCTGGTCGCGCACCGGGTAGTCCCGAACTCTTTCTGTTGCTCTCCTTAGGAGCCGAATACTCCGGACTTCGGGTGGCCGAGGGGTTACCCTCTGGCCTTGGCGGATCAGGAGAAATCCTCCGTGACGACACCTGAGGGTCATCCGCGTCACGAGGCGGGGAGGCACGGGGAGGTGTTTCGCTCTCCATCATCTCTGAAAGAAGATCCCCCGAACACGAACTCTGTCGAGAAGGGCTACGATCCGAACTACAAGTCACACGTCTCGGTTATCGTTCTCAGAAATGAAGCAGGATATATTTACTATAAAGTACTTCTGTTTGCTTACAGCTCGGTGGAGGGCTGGTCCCCTTGCGGGTACTGTGCGGTAAGGATGCCCTCCGGGGTAGGGTCCTCTGACAAAGGTTTCTTCTCTCGTTTGAAAGCCGTTGTTTCCAATTCTTCAGAGGCGGCCCTCTTCCTTCCTTGGGGAGGGGGAATTTTAGATTCTTCTCCCCGGTTATCCTCCTTCGCGGAGGCACTAATTCCCCCTGTCTGGATGAATAATGAGTGCGGCCCGCTTTCGGCTGCTTTGTTCCTCCCTTTATCTTCCCCTGATGGCGCTTGATAAGGCGCAAGCTCAAGCATCCTGGCTAGTACAGGATCCGGTGGGCCTTCGAGAAGGGGGGCCGAACACCTGATCATCTTCGCCTTTTTTATCCAGCCCTGGTCAGAAGGCGACTTTTCAGAATGATGTTGTGGTAAATTAAAAGACAACGTGTTCGGCCGCGACATTACTTTCTTGGGTATCTGGACGATTGCAGCTCAGGCCCGCATCCTCGGTGGTGTCCGGACACTTTATTTGTGATCCGAAGAACAATCTGTACATCTCTTCGTGCGTCATGCCGAAGAAGTGCTGAATAGTCTGCGGTCCTTCCGGGTTGAACTCCCACATACGAAGAGGTCGACGTTTGCAAGGCAGGACTCGACGAACTAGCACTTGCATTACCTTAACAAGGCTGACATCTCTCTCGAGGAGATCTCGGATGCGGCTCTGCAATGTCAGCACATCATTTGCTGGCCCCCAGTCCAGCCCCTTGTTGAACCATGACGCCAGTTGTGGCGGGGGGCCCGAGCGGAAAGCAGGGGCGGCAACCCACTTAGTACCACGAGGAGCTGTGATGTAAAACGACTCCCGTTGCCATAAGCTGGACACCTCCGGGAAGGAACCCTTTGGCCATGGAGCGTCGGCGCCTTTGCCTATTATGGCACCTCCGCATTCTGCGTGTCGCCCATTAATCATCTTCGGCTTTACATTAAAGGTCTTGAGCCATAAGCCGAAGTGTGGGGTGATGTGGAGGAAGGCCTCACACACGATGCTGAACGACGAGATGTGAAGGATGGAATCCGGGGCCAGGTCATGGAAATCCAGCCCGTAATAGAACATGAGCCCTCTAACAAAGGGATCTAGACTAAAGCCTAGCCCTCGGAGGAAGTGGGAGACAAATACAACACTCCCGTTATGCTCGAGAGTGGGGACGACCTGCCCTCGAGCAGGCAGCCTGTGCGAAATTTCGGCGGTCAGATACCTGGCCTCTCTTAGCCTCTTGATGTCCTCCTCTGTGACGGAGGAGGGCATCCACCGACCTTGAAGGTTGGATCCGGACATGATTGAAGGTCTGAAGCGCCTAGCCTGAGCCTTGGGTGTTGGAACTCGAGGTGGGGGAAGGATTCGATTGAGCACGAGAAGAAAGGGACAGGCCTTGGCCCCCTTTATAAAGAGGGTGAATATCAAGCGTCCTCCGCGTGGCCGTTTGGGACTTGCCTAAAATCGTGGAGTCATACCAACTGGCACGATTGGGTTACCCATACCCGTATTGATGAGAATCCCGTGAAAAAGGGACACGATCTCTGCCTCGACAGGACGTGCCAATAAAACCGCCTCGCAACACGTGCAGTGGCAGGCTCGGAAAACCAGTTCGTCATGACCAGACCACGGCAGTACATCGCGTTATGAAAAGTTGTCAGCAGATTAGATTTGTGGAAATATTATTCTCTCTACGGTGGTATGTGGAATTTGTTTTGCAGAGCCGGACACTATCCTTGTGTTCAAAATCTTCTATAGAGTAGGAACCCGCCTTGCAATGCCGAAGACAATCTGCGCGCCGGACTCATCGTCATTGAAGCCTGGTTCAGGGGCTACTGATGGAGTCCTGGATTAGGGGTCCTCGGACAGCCGGACTATATACTTCTGCCGGACTGTTGGACTATGAAGATACAAGACTCAAGACTTCGTCCCGTGTCCGGATGGGATTCTCCTTGGCGTTTAAGGCAAGCTTGGCAATACGTATATGTAGATCTCCTCCCTTGTAACCGACTCTGTGTAACCCTAGCCCCCTCCGGTGTCTATATAAACCGGAGGGTTTAGTCCGTAGGACAACAACAATCATACCCAAGCTTTTAAATAGCGGATAGCGGACTAGTTGCGGATTAGGGTCCACATAGCGGAATGCGGATAGCGGGCGATATTGCGGGCGCTATGTCCACATAGCCAATTTTAAAAAAACACTCATAAATTTGAGATTGTTGTGTATATTTCTAGGCCATTGACAAAAAAACATGACACTTAATTTGAGAAATCATCATTTATATAAGAATGTAAACTATAATTGAACTATATTTGGTCGTGCAACCAAGCAAGCAAGACACATTTACCAAAATAGATTACACAACAGAACAACAAGGACTTATATAGCGGGCGATATTGCGGATAGCGGACGATATAGCGGTCTAACAAGTGATATTGCGCTCACATCATGACAACACGCTATTTTCTAATGCCACCTTAAACTAATAGCGGGAGGGTGATGCTACCGCTATTGCGGCCGCAATAGCGGAGGTAGCGGACGCTATTTAAAAGCTTGATCATACCATAGGCTAGCTTCTAGGGTTTAGCCTCTACGATCTCGTGGTAGATCAACTCTTGTAACTCATATAATCAAGATCAATCAAGCAGGAAGTAGGGTATTACCTCCATCGAGAGGGCCCGAACCTGGGTAAACATTGTGTCCCCCGCCTCCTGTTACCATCCGCCTTAGACGCACAGTTCGGGACCCCCTACCCGATATCCGCCGGTTTTGACACCGACACCCTCCACCCTCGTGGGGCCCACGTTGCTCCATCGACGTACTTCTTCCTCCTATATATACCTACGTACCCCCAAAGCAACAGAAGCATCCACGAAAACCTAATTCCACCGCCGCAACCTTCTGTACCTGTGAGATCCCATCTTGGGGCCTTTTCAGGCGTCCTGCTGGAGGGGGCATTGATCACGGAGGGCTTCTACATCAACACCATAGCCTCTCTGATGATGTGTGAGTAGTTTACCTTAGACCTTCGGGTCCATAGTTATTAGCTAGATGGTTTCTTCTCTCTCTTTGGATCTCAATACAAAGTTCTCCACGATTCTCGTGGTGATCTATTCGATGTAATCTTCTTTTGCGGTGTGTTTGTTGAGACCGATGAATTGTGGGTTTATGATCAAGTTTATCTATGAACAATATTTGAATCTCGTCTGATTTCTTTTATGTATGATTGGTTATCTTTGCAAGTTTCCTCGAATTATCAGTTTGGTTTGGCCTACTAGATTGATCTTTCTTGCAATGGGAGAAGTGCTTAGCTTTGGGTTCAATCTTGCGGTGTCCTTTCCCAGTGACAGTAGGGGCAACAAGGCACGTATTCTATTGTTGCCATCAAGGATAACAAGAAGGAGTTTATATCATATTGCATGAGTTTATCCCTCTACATCATGTCATCTTACTTAAAGCGTTACTCTATTCTTTTGAACTTAATACTCTAGATGCATGCTGGATAGCGGTCGATTTGTGGAGTAATAGTAGTAGATGCAGGCAGGAGTCGGTCTACTTGTCTCGGGCGTGATGCCTATATACATGATCGTACCTAGATATTCTCATAACTATGCTCAATTCTGTCAATTGCTCAACAGTAATTTGTTCACCCACCGTAATACTTATGCTCTCGAGAGAAGCCACTAGTGAAACCTATGGCCCCCGGGTTTATTTTCCATCATATTAATCTTCCAACACTTAGCTATTTTTATTGCCTTTTATTTTACTTTGCATCTTTATCATAAAAAATACCAAAAATATTATCTTATCATATCTATCAGATCTCACTCTCGTAAGTGACCGTTGAGGGATTGACAAACCCTTTATCGCGTGTGTTGCGAGGTTCTTCTTTGTTTGTCTAGGTGCGAGGGACTCATGCGTGGTCTCCTACTGGATTGATACCTTGGTTCTCAAAAACTGAGGGAAATACTTACGCTACTTTACTGCATCACCCTTTCCTCTTCAAGGGAAAACCAACGCAGTGCTCAAGAGGTAGCACAAGGTGATGACGCTGTAGAAGCGCGTCAAGAGTATGGTAGACAAGAATACAAGTCTTGCCAGCATGATCCAGGTAATGCTATTTCAACATATGTGGGAGTTCGACCGACCGGTCCCCGGACCCTGCAGCGGTTCTTTGGCACGAAGCACAAAGACATGTGGAAGCTGCTTTTAATGACCCAAAAGACATGGCCGAAAACGACCAGAGACCTCGGCCTCGACTGCACTCACGCAGCGACTCCCGTAAGTTTTCCGATAACCTTATTTTGTAAATCCAAGGAGCATACTAAGCTTTCCATTCTTCCCACAGGGCTGGACGAAGAGGGCGGAGCGGATTCACTGTCCGGCTCCGCTACCCGAATACCCAGCCATCCCTCTGCTAACGAGGATGCTAGTTCCGGCGCCATATCAGGCGCCAGAAAAGAAGGCCAAGAAGAAGGGCAAGGAGGCCAAAAGTGGCCTCCACCGTAATGGTGCTTCGGACGTAGTGTCCGAAGATACCGAAACTCACTCCTCCCATGATGAATACGAAGAGGAGGAGGAAGAGAGAAATTCTCTCCTTAAGGGGGGCAGAGGAAAAGGGCGGCTTCCGCGGATCTGGAGGCGGAGGCGTCCAAGAAAGGGAGAGTCTCCCTTACGGATGATTCCGAGTCGCACGCCGACGACATCCCCGAGTGGCACCCTAGGCCGAAGCCCCTGGCCGGATCATAAGTACCCAAAGGCACTTGTATGTATATATATATATATATATATATATATATATATATATATATATATATATATATGCCCGGCTTTCCGGTTTGTGATTTTAACACATTGAATTACGTGCCGCAGTCCGGCTCGTGATCTCCCCCAACGATCCTCATCTTCGGGGAATTCGCTGAAGGAAATATGCCCTAGAGGCAATAATAAAGTTGTTATTCATATTTCCTTATATCATGATAAATGTTTATTATTCATGCTAGAATTGTATTAACCGGAAACTTGATACATGTGTGAATACATAGACAAAACAAAGTGTCCCTAGTATGCCTCTACTAGACTAGCTCGTTAATCAAAGATGGTTAAGTTTCCTGACCATAGACATGTATTGTCATTTGATGAACGGGGTCACATCATTAGAAAATGATGTGATGGACAAGACCCATCTGTTAGCTTGGCATAATGATCTTATAGTTTTACTGGTAATGCTTTCATCATGACTTATACATGTTCCTCTGACTATGAGATTATGCAACTCCCGAATACCGGAGGAACACTTAGTGTGCTATCAAACGTCACAAGTAACTGGGTGATTATAAAGATGCTCTACAAGTGTCTCCGATGGTGTTTGTTGAGTTGGCAAAGATAGAGATTAGGATTTGTCACTCCGAGTATCGGAGAGGTATCTCTGGGCCCTCTCGGTAATGCACATCACTATAAGACTTGCCAGCATTGTGACTAATGAGTTAGTTGCGGGATGATGCATTACGGAACGAGTAAAGAGACTTGCCAGTAACGAGATTGAACTACCGACGATCGAATCTCGGGCAAGTAACATACCGATGACAAAGGGAACAACGTATGTTTTTATGGGGTTTGACCGATAAAGATCTTCATAGAATATGTAGGAACCAATATGAGCATCCAGGTTCCGCTATTGGTTATTGACCGAAGATGAGTCTCGGTCATGTCTACGTAGTTCTCGAACCCGTAGGGTCCGCACGCTTAACTTTCGGTGACGATCGGTATTATGAGTTTATGTGGTTTGATGTACCGAAGGTTGTTCGGAGTCCCGGATATGATCACGGACATGACGAGGAGTCTCGAAATGGTCGAATCATAAAGATCCATATATTGGATGACTATGTTTGGACATCGGAATGGTTCCGAGTGAGTTCGGGCATTTACCGGAGTACTGGGGGTTACCGGAACCCCCCGGGGAGTATATCGGCCTTAGTGGGAGAGAAGAGAAGGCAGCCTAGGAGGGGGCGCCCCCCAAGCCAAATCCGAATTGGGTGAGGGGGGCGGCCCCCTTTTCCTTTCTCCTTCCCCCTCTTCCTTCTATTCCTATTGGGACTAGGAAAGGGGGAGTCCTACTCCTACTAGGAGGAGGACTCCTCCCCCTTGGCGCGCCTAGAGGCGCCGGCTGGCCTCCCCCTCCCTCCTTTATATACGTGGGGAGGGGGGCACCCTAGAACACACAAGTTGATTATTTAGCCGTGTGCGGTGCCCCCCTCCACAGATTTCCACCTCGGTCATATCTTTGCAGTGCTTAGGCGAAGCCCTTTGTCGGTAGCTTCATCATCACCGTCACCACGCCATTGTGCTGCGCAACTCTCCCTCAACCTCAGCTGGATCTAGAGTTCATGGGACGTCACCGAGCTGAACGTGTGCAGATCGCGGAGGTGCCGTATCTTCGGTGCTAGGATCAGTCGGATCGTGAAGACGTATGACTACATCAACCGCGTTGTCATAACGCTTCCGCTTACGGTCTATGAGGGTACGTGGGCAACACTCTCCCCTCTCGTTGCTATGCATCACCTAGATGGATCTTGCGTGTGTGTAGGAAATTCTTTGAAATTACTACGTTCCCCAACGGTGGTTTCCGATCCAGGTCTATGCGTAGATGTTATATGCACGACTAGAACACAAAGAGTTGTGGGCGATAATAGTCATACTGCTTACCAGCATGTCCTACTTTGATCCGGCGGTATTGTTGGATGAAGCGGCTCAGACCGACATTACGCGTACGCTTACGCGAGGCTGGTTCTACCGATGTGCTTCGCACACAGGTGGCTACTGGGTGTCAGTTTCTCCAACTTTAGTTGAATCGAGTGTGACTACGCCTGGTCCATTTTGAAGGTTAAAACAGCACACTTGACGAAAAATCATTGTGGTTTTGATGCGTAGGTAAGAACGGTTCTTGCTCAGCCCGTAGGAGCCACGTAAAACTGGCAACACCAAAGTAGAGGACGTCTAAATTATTTTTGCAGGGCATGTTGTGATGTGATATGGTCAAGACATGATGCTAAATTTTATTGTATGAGATGATCATGTTTTGTAACAGAGTTATCGGCAACTGGCAGGAGCCATATGGTTGTCGCTTTATTGTATGAAATGCAATCGCCATGTAATTACTTTACTTTATCACTAAGCGGTAGCGATAGTCGTAGTAGCAATAGTTGGCGAGACGACAACGATGCTTCGATGGAGATCAAGGTGTCAAGCCGGTGACGATGGTGATCATGACGGTGCTTTGGAGATGGAGATCAAAGGCACAAGATGATGATGGCCATATCATATCACTTATATTGATTGCATGTGATGTTTATCCTTTATGCATCTTATTTTGCTTAGTTCGGCGGTAGCGTTATAAGATGATCTCTCACAAAATTTCAAGATACAAGTGTTCTCCCTGAGTATGCACCATTGTGAAAGTTCATCATGCCGAGACACCACGTGATGATCGGGTGTGATAAGCTCTACGTTCACATACAACGGTGCAAGCCAGTTTTGCACATGCAGAATACTCGGGTTAAACTTGACGAGCCTAGCATATGCAGATATGGCCTCGGAACACTGAGACTGAAAGGTCGAGCGTGAATCATATAGTAGATATGATCAACATAGTGATGTTCACCATTGAAAACTACTCCATCTCACGTGATGATCGGACATGGTTTAGTTGATATGGATCACGTGATCACTTAGATGATTAGAGCGATGTCTATCTAAGTGGGAGTTCTTAAGTAATATGATTAACTGAACTTTGATTTATCATGAACTTAGTACGTGATAGTATTTTGCATGTCTATGTTGATCAATAGCTCGCGTGTAGCTCCCCATTTATTTTTAATATGTTCCTAGAGAAAACTAAGTTGAAAGATGTTAGTAGCAATGATGCGGACTAGGTCCGTGATCTGAGGATAATCCTCATTGCTGCACAGAAGAATTATGTCCTTGATGCACCGCTGAGTGACGGACCTATTGCAGGAACAGATGAAGACGTTATGAGCGTTTTGACAAGCTCGGTATGATGACTACTTGATAGTTAAGTGCACCATGCTTTACGGCTTAGAACCGGGACTTCAAAAATATTTTTGAACGCCACGGAGCATATAAGATGTTCCAAGAGTTGAAATTGGTATTACATACTCATGCCCGTGTCAAGAGGTATGAGACCTCTGACAGTACTTTGCCTACAAGATGGAGGAGAATAGCTCAACCTGTGAGCATGTGCTCAGATTGTTTGGGTACTACAATTACTTGAATCAAGTGGGAGATAATCTTCCAGATAAGGTAGTAATTGACAAAAGTTCTCTAGTCACTATCACCAAGTTATTAGAACTTTGTTATGAACTATAATATGCAAGGGATGACGAAAATAATTCCCAAGTTCTTCACGATGCTAAAATCGGCGAAGGTAGAAATCAAGAAAAGCATCAAGTGTTGATGGTTGAGAATACCATTAGTTTCAAGAAAAGGGCAAAGGTAAGAAGGGGAACTTCAATAAGAACGGCAAACAAGTTGCTGCTCAAGTGAAGAAGCCCAAGTCTGGACCTAAGCCTGAGACTAAGTGCTTCTACTTCAAAGCGACTGGTCACTGGAAGCGGAACTGCCCCAAATATTTGGCGGATAAGAAGGATGGGAAAGTGAACAAAGGTATATTTGATATACATGTTATTGATGTGTACTTTACTAGTGTTTATAGCAACCCCTCAGTATTTGATACTAGTTCAGTTGCTAAGATTAGTAACTCGAAACAGGAGTTGCAGAATAAACAGAGACTAGTTAATGGTCAAATGACGATGTGTGTTAGAAGTGGTTCCAAGATTGATGATATGATCATCATTGCACACTCCCTTTACAATCGGGATTAGTGTTGAACCAAAATAAATGTTATTTGGTGTTTGCGTTGAGCATGAATATGATTGGATCATGTTTACTGTTATTCATTTAAGTCAAAGAATAATTGTTATTCTATTTACATGAATAGAACCTTCTATGGTCATACACTCAATATAAATGGTTTATTGAATCTCGATCGTAGTGATACACATATTCATAATATTGAAGCCAAAAGATGCAAAGTTAATAATGATAGTGCAACTTATTTGTGGCACTACCGTTTAAGTCATATTAGTGTAAAGCGCATGAAGAAACTCCATGCAGATAGACTTTTGGAATCAATTGATTATGAATCACTTGATGCTTGCAATCCATGCCTCATGGGTAAGATGACTAAGACTCCATTCTCCGGAACAATGGAGCGAGCAACAGACTTGTTGGAAATAATACATACTGATGTATGTGGTCCAATGAGTGTTAATGCTCGCGGCGGGTATCCACTACAAAAAAAAGGCACATCCGTGACATTTTGGGCCGAGCGAATTTTTTTTCTGTCATACATATGACACTTCTATGACGATAATTGTGACAAAACCCGGTATCATCATAGATGTGGTGGGCTCCTACTTCTATGACAAACAATCATGACAGAAAATGGGTTTTTCATCCTGGGCGGGCCGGAGACGCAGCTGCATGACATTCTTTGGGCCGTCCATGACGAAAAAAACCGTGGTACAACGAGGGCGAGGAAAATTTCGGGGAGTTCCCGGTTAAGGTGGGAGGTCGGGGGCCGAGCGATGCGCGTTTCTCTCGTACAAGTACGCGCGTGTGTGCGAGGCGTTGGCTCTAACTGAACCCGAGCGAAGCGTTGGGCTCTAACTGAACCCGAGCGATTGCACTGTAGGCTACGCATTACTGAACCCGAGCGCAGCGTTGGGCTCTAACCCGAGCGATTGCACTGTAGGCTACGCATTACTGAACCCGAGCGATTGCACTGCAGGCTATGCGTTACTGAACCCGAGCGATCGATCGATGGCTGTTAATTGAACCCAATCGAGCGATTCCTTCGCTACTGCTGCTAACTAAAGCTGATCGATTGGATGAACAGTGAGCGTTGTGGGGGGGGGGGGGTTGGATGAACAGTGAGCGGTGGCGTTGCCTCTGGATGAACAGGACCCTGTGGTGTGGAGGGCTGGATGAACAGTAGACGGTGGAGGGGTGCCCGTGGAGGGGTGGTTGAACATGACCCCGTGGTGTGGAGGGCTAGATGAACAGTAGACGGTGGAGGGGTGGTTGAACAGTAGCCGGTGGAGTAGTGCGCGGTGGAGGCTGGATGAACAGGAGCCCGTGGAGGCTGGAGGAGGTCGACGGTAGCCCGTGGAGGCTGGAGGAGGTCGACGGTGGAGATGAACAGTATCCCGTGGAGTCCCGTTTTGCGGTACGCCACACCCCTCCCGATGAACAGGACCCCCGTTTCAACCGTAGGAGGTCCGTTTCGTCCGTTTTGCGGTACGCCACACCCCTCCCGATGAACAGGACCCCCGTTTCGACCATAGGAGGTCCGTTTCGTCTGTTTTGTGGTACACCACACCCCTACCGATCAACAGGACCCCCATTTCGACCGTAGGAGGTCTGTTTCCTCCGTTTTGCGGTACGCCACACCCCTCCCGATCAACAAGACCCCCGTTTCGACCGTAGGAGGTCCGTTTCCTCCGTTTTGCGGTACGCCACACCTCTTCCGATCAACAGGACCCCCGTTTCGACCGTAGGAGGTCCGTTTCCTCCGTTCTGCGGTACGCCAGGCCTCGTTTCCATCGCCTGTTTCGTCCAAGCCCTCCCGATGAACATGACCACGCATTCCGTTCCGACCCAGCCGGTTGGCTCCCACGCGTTCCGTTGCCTCCCGATGAACACGACACATTCCGTTGCCTCCCCATGAACACGACGCATTCCGTTGCCTCCCCATGAACACGACGCATTCCGTGGCCCCCCCATGAACACGACGACGACGCTGTTTCTCCGTTCCGACCCAGCCATGTACACGAGCCCTGGCCGTACGTATGCGCGAGTAGGCGTTCGAGACCCCGCCCGTATGTACACATACGTGGCCGTATTTTCTTTCTTGCACCCTGGCCGCTGTACGTACGTGTACATGCTACGTGCGCGCCTCTACTACGACACATACGCGCCTCTACTACGACACGTGCGCGCCTCTACTACGACACATACGCGCCTCTACTACGACACGTGCGCGCCTCTACATCTACCAGTATATATGTACGTACACGTTCGCGACCAGTATGACAACGCTACTGTCGGGTGGTGCGACATATGCCAAGGGATGGCTTGTCATTGTGGGAGCCAGTAAAACGTCGCCGGTGCCTGGAAACGGGATGAGGCGAAGACATGCACGCCGGCGAATCTTACCCAGGTTCGGGGCTCTCCGAGGAGATAACACCCCTAGTCCTGCTCTACGGGGTCTCCGCATGATCACTAGATCGATAAAAGGTAGCTACAATCGCTCCTAGAGCTGTTGGGATCAAGGGAGAAGAAGAACAAGGCTAGCTCTTACTTCTCTCTATCTATGGTGTGTGTGCTATGCTTAGAGGGCCACTCTATGCTCAGAGGCCAACTATGCTTGGGTGCGAACCCTTTGCATGGGTGCTCCGGGGGGTTTATATAGGCCTGCCCCCCGGGGGTACAATGGTAATCTGACTAGGAACTGGTCCCAGCCGTCAGTGTCTACACTTGCCGGCTTCTCCGTCGGCTGCTGGGTCCCGCCGACTGGTGGGTCCCGCCGGCTGCCGGCTACTTGATCGACAGGCCGGCCCCACCTCCTAGGGTCTTGTCGGCGGCTGCTTACTGTAGCCTCGCCTGTGATGACGAGGGCTTTGTCGAGGTAAGCGTGGCTACAGTGGGCCGCCTCCGGGGCTATCACTGTAGCCTTACCTCGTCTTGTCTCCTTAATGGGGCTCCTGCTTCGAGGAAGGGAGTAGCCGGCTTCTGGAGGCCGGCTATGCTCTTGGCCGACTGGGAAAGGCCGGGCCGCCTTCACGCCTCTCTCTGGCTGAAGGGGCCCGCAGTCCTTGGGCCGTACAGGAGTGGGTCGTGGATGACGTCGAGGCTTGCATGGCTACAGTGCCGAGCCGCACGGGAGATGGCCGTCCCGTACGGCCTCCTGTAGCCATGCCCGCCTCGGGCTTCGGGAGTAGTGGGCCGCACTGTGGCCACACCCCGTCGTGTCGCCGTTATGTGGGAGTGGCTTGGAGTGGTTGCGGTCTCGGCCGGCTCTTAGGAGTCGGCGTCCTTCTTGGCCGGCTTCTTGGAGTCGGCCTCCCCGTAGTCGTCCTGGGGGGGAGTCGGTGAGGCTGGGTCGCCTTCCGGGAGTCGGCTTCAGAGATTGCCGGCCAGGGAAGGCGGCCCAATGCTCGGAGTACTTGGAGGCCCGAAGGCCTGATAATTTTTTCAGAAGAACCAGGGGCAGTCGGTTAGGCTACCCGTGGCCACTTACTCCGACAGCTACGTACGCTTCGACCAGGTGGGTCCCGACTATCAGGCACTTCGTTGCGTGTGAAGATGTAGCTGGTGGGTCCCAGCAGTCAGGGGGGCGAATCAATTTTTTTTGCCCGGACGCACTTCCTTGCGTGCAAAGGTGTAGCTGGTGGGTCCCAGCAGTCAGGGGGGAAACGTTTTTTTTCGCGAAATACGGTGGCCCGTCCGGTGGGTCCCCTCTATCAGGTGGAGGAATAATTATTTTGCACGTAATAAGGAGGCACTTCCTTGCTGCGGCCATGGACCCAGCTGTCAGCCTCTCCACGTACAGTCCACGTCCGATGGAAGCCGTTCCTTGACCACGTTGTGTTGGAGATCGTTGCAGAAATTAAAAAATTTCTACGCATCACCAAGAACAATCTATGGAGTATTCTAGCAACGATAGGAAAAGAGTGCATCTACATACCCTTGTAGATCGCGAGCGGAAGCGTTCAAGTGAACGGGGTTGATGGAGTCGTACTCGTCGTGATCCAAATCACCGATGACCGAGCGCCGAACGGACGGCACCTCCGCGTTCAACACACGTACGGTTGGGGAAGACGTCTCATCCTTCTTGATCCAGCAAGGGGAGGGAGAGGTTGATGGAGATCCAGCAGCACGACGGCGTGGTGGTGGAAGCAGCGGGGATCTCGGCAGGGCTTCGCCAAGCTCAGCGAGAGGGAGAGGTGCCACGGGAGGGAGAGGGAGGCGCCAGGGGCTTGGTGTGCTGTTCCCATGCGCCTCCCCACTATATATAGGGGTGGAGGGGGCTGGTTTCTTGCCCTCCAAGTCCATTGGGGCGTTGGCAAAGGTGGGGAAAGAAATCCCATCATTTCCCTTCCCCACCGATTGTTATCCCCCTTTTTTAGGGATCTTGATCTTATCCCTTCGAGATATGATCTTATTCCTTCTAAGGTGGGATCTTGGTGCGCCTTGACCAGGCGTGTGGGGCCTTGCCCCCACTACCCACGTTCATGTGGGTACCCCATGCAGGTGGGCCCCACTTCGGAACCTTCTAGAACCTTCCCGGTGCAATACCGAAAAATCCCGAACATTTTCCGGTGGCCAAAACAGGACTTCCCATATATAAATCTTTACCTCCGGACCATTCCGGAACTCCTCGTGACGTCCGGGATCTCATCCGGGACTCCGAACAACTTTCGGTTAACCGCATACTAATATCTCTACAACTCTAGCGTCACCGAACCTTAAGTGTGTAGACCCTACTGGTTCGGGAGACATGCAGACATGACCGAGACGACTCTCCGGTCAATAACCAACAGCGGGATCTGGATACCCATGTTGGCTCCCACATGTTCCACGATGATCTCATCGGATGAACCACGATGTCGAGGATTCAATCAATCCTGTATACAATTCCCTTTGTCAATCGGTACGTTACTTGCCCGAGATTCGATCGTCGGTATCCCAATACCTTGTTCAATCTCGTTACCGGCAAGTCACTTTACTCGTACCATAATTCATGATCCCATTACCAAACACTTGGTCACATTGAGCTCATTATGATGATGCATTACCGAGTGGGCCCAGAGATACCTCTCCGTCATACGGAGTGACAAATCCCAGTCTCGATTCGTGCCAACCCAACAGACACTTTCGGAGATACCCGTAGTGCACCTTTATAGCCACCCAGTTACGTTGTGACGTTTGGCACACCCAAAGCACTCCTACGGTATCCAGGAGTTGCACAATCTCATGGTCTAAGGAAATGATACTTGACATTTGGAAAAGCTCTAGCAAACGTACTACACGATCTTGTGCTATGCTTAGGATTGGGTCTTGTCCATCACATCATTCTCCTAATGATGTGATCCCGTTATCAATGACATCCAATGTCCATAGTCAGGAAACCATGACTATCTGTTGATCAACGAGCTAGTCAACTAGAGGCTCACTAGGGACATGTTGTGGTCTATGTATTCACGCATGTATTACGATTTCCGGATAACACAATTATAGCATGAACAATAGACAATTATCATGAACAAGGAAATATAATAATAACCATTTTATTATTGCCTCTAGGGCATATTTCCAACAGTCTCCCACTTGCACTAGAGTCAATAATTTAGTTACATTGTGATGAATCGAACACCCATAGAGTTCTGGTGTTGATCATGTTTTGCTCTAGGGAGAGGTTTAGTCAACGGATCTGCTACATTCAGGTCCGTATGTACTTTACAAATATCTATGTCTCCATTTTGAACATTTTCTCGAATGGAGTTGAAGCGACGCTTGATATGCCTAGTCTTCCTGTGAAACCTGGGCTCCTTGGCAAGGGCAATAACTCCAGTGTTGTCACAGAAGAGAGTCATCGGGCCCGACGCATTGGGAATAACTCCTAGGTCGGTAATGAACTCCTTCACCCAGATTGCTTCTTGTGCTGCCTCTGAGGCCCCCATGTATTCTGCTTCACATGTAGATCCCGCCACAACGCTTTGCTTGCAACTGCACTAGCTTACTGCCCCACCATTCAAAATATACACGTATCCGGTTTGTGACTTAGAGTCATCCAGATCTGTGTCGAAACTAGCATCGACGTAACCCTTTACGACGAGCTCTTCGTCACCTCCATAAACGAGAAACATATCCTTAGTCCTCTTCAGGTACTTCAGGATATTCTTGACCGCTGTCCAGTGTTCCATGCCGGGATTACTTTGGTACCTTCCTACCAAACTTACGGCAAGGTTTACATCAGGTCTGGTACACAGCATGTCATACATAATAGACCGTATGGCCGAGGAATAGGGGATGACACTCATCTTTTCTCTATCTTCTGCCGTGGTCGGGCATTGAGCCGTGCTCAATTGCACACCTTGCAATACAGGCAAGAACCCCTTCTTGGACTGATCCATATTGAACTTCTTCAATATCTTGTCAAGGTACGTACTTTGTGAAAGACCAATGAGGCGTCTTGATCTATCTCTATAGATCTTGATGCCTAATATATAAGCAGCTTCTCCAAGGTCCTTCATTGAAAAACACTTGTTCAAGTAGGCCTTTATGCTTCCCAAGAATTCTATATCATTTCCCATCAACAGTATGTCATCCACATATAATATGAGAAATGCTACAGAGCTCCCACTCACTTTCTTGTAAACACGGGCTTCTCCATAAGTCTGTGTAAACCCAAACGCTTTGATTATCTAATCAAATCGAATGTTCCAACTCCAAGATGCTTGCACCAGCCCATAGATGGAGCGCTGGAGCTTGCATACCTTGTTAGCATTCTTAGGATCGACAAAACCTTCCGGCTGCATCATATACAATTCTTCCTTAAGAAAACCGTTAAGGAATGCCGTTTTGACATCCATTTGCCATATCTCATAATCATAGAATGCGGCAATTGCTAACATGACTCGGTCGGACTTCAGCTTCGCTACGGGTGAGAAAGTCTCATCGTAGTCAACCCCTTGAACTTGTCGATAACCCTTAGTGACAAGTCGAGCCTTATAGATGGTCACTTTACCATCCGCGTCTGTCTTCTTCTTAAAGATCCATTTATTTTCTATGGCTCGCCGATCATCGGGGAAGTCAGTCAAAGTCCATACTTCGTTTTCATACATGGATCCTATCTCGGATTTCATGGCTTCTAGCCATTTGTCGGAATCTGGGCCCGCCATTGCTTCTTCATAGTTCGAAGGTTCACCGTTGTCTAACAACATGATTTCCAAGACAGGGTTGCCGTACCACTCTGGCGCGGAACGTGTCCTTGTGGACCTACAAAGTTCAGTAGGAGCTTGATCCGAAGTACCTTGATCATCATCATCATTAACTTCCTCTCTAGTCGGTGCATGCACCACAGGAACATTTTCCTGAGCTGCGCTACTTTCCGCTTCAAGAGGCAGTACTTCACCAACCTCTACCTTCCTCCCACTTACTTCTTTCGGGAGAAACTCTTTCTCCAGAAAGGATCCGTTCTTAGCAACAAAGATCTTGCCTTCGGATCTGAGGTAGAAGGTATACCCAATGGTTTCCTTAGGGTATCCTATGAAGACGCATTTCTCCGACTTGGGTTAGAGCTTTTCAGGTTGAAGTTTCTTGACATAAGCATCGCATCCCCAAACTTTTAGAAATGACAGCTTAGGTTTCTTCCCAAACCATAATTCATACGGTGTCGTCTCAACGGATTTCGACGGAGCCCTATTTAAAGTGAATGCGGCAGTCTCTAAAGCATAGCCCCAAAACGAGAGCGGTAGATCGGTAAGAGACATCATAGATCGCACCATATCCAATAGAGTGCGATTACGATCTTCGGACACGCCATTTCGCTGAGGTGTTCCAGGCGGCGTGAGTTGTGAAACTATTCCACATTTCCTTAAGTGTGTGCCAAATTCGAGACTCAAATATTCCCCTCCACGATCTGATCGTAAGAATTTTATTTTCCTATCATGTTGATTCTCAACCTCACTCTGAAATTCCTTGAACTTTTCAAAGGTCTCAGACTTGTGTTTCATTAGGTAGACATACCCATATCTACTCAAGTCATCAGTGAGAGTGAGAACATAACGATAGCCACCGCGAGCCTCAACACTCATTGGACCGCACACATCAGTATGTATGATTTCCAATAAGTTGGTTGCTCGCTCCATTGTTCCGGAGAACGGAGTCTTGGTCATCTTACCCATGAGGCATGGTTCGCACGTGTCAAATGATTCGTAATCAAGAGACTCTAAAAGTCCATCAGCATGGAGCTTCTTCATGCGCTTGACACCAATGTGACCAAGACGGCAGTGCCACAAGTATGTGGGACTATCATCATCAACCTTACATCTTTTGGTACTCACACTATGAATATGTGTAACACTACGTTCGGTATTCATTAAGAATAAACCATTAACCAGCGGGGCATGACCAGAAAACATATCTCTCATATAAATAGAACAACCATTATTCTCGGATTTAAATGAGTAGCCATCTCGAATTAAACGAGATCCTGATACAATGTTCATGCTCAAAGCTGGCACTAAATAACAATTATTGAGGTTTAAAACTAATCCCGTAGGTAAATGTAGAGGTAGCGTGCCGACGGCGATCACATCGACCTTGGAACCATTCCCGACGCGCATCGTCACCTCGTCCTTTGCCAGTCTCCGTTTATTCCGCAGCTCCTGCTTTGAGTTACAAATATGAGCAACCGCACCGGTATCAAATACCCAGGAGCTACTACGAGTGCTGGTAAGGTACACATCAATAACATATATATCACATATACCTTTGGTGTTGCCGGCCTTCTTGTCCGCTAAGTACTTGGGGCAGTTCCGCTTCCAGTGACCAGTTCCCTTGCAATAAAAGCACTCAGTCTCAGGCTTGTGTCCATTCTTTGGCTTCTTCCCGGCAACTGGCTTACCGGGCGCGGCAACTCCCTTGCCTTCCTTTTTGAAGTTCTTCTTACCCTTGCCTTTCTTGAACTTAGTGGTTTTATTCACCATCAACACTTGATGTTTCTTTTTGATCTCCACCTTCGCTGATTTCAGCATTGAATATACCTCAGGAATGGTCTTTTCCATCCCCTGCATATTGAAGTTCATCACAAAGCTCTTGTAGCTCGGTGGAAGCGACTGAAGGATTCTGTCAATGACCGCGTCATCCGGGAGATTAACTCCCAGCTGAGTCAAGCGGTTGTGTAACCCAGACATTTTGAGTATGTGCTCACTGACAGAACTATTTTCCTCCATCTTGCAACTGAAGAACTTGTCGGAGACTTCATATCTCTCGACCCGGGCATGAGCTTGGAAAACCATTTTCAGCTCTTCGAACATCTCATATGCTCTGTGTTGCTCAAAACGCTTTTCGAGCCCCAGTTCTAAGCTGTAAAGCATGCCGCACTGAACGAGGGAGTAATCATCAGCACGCTGCTGCCAAGCATTCATAACGTCTTGGTTCTCTGGGATGGGTGCGTCACCTAGCGGTGCTTCTAGGACATAATCTTTCTTGGCAGCTATGAGGATGATCCTCAGGTTCGGGACCCTGTCCGTATAGTTGCTGCCATCATCTTTCAGTTTGGTTTTCTCTAGGAACGCGTTGAAGTTGAGGGCCACATTAGCGTGGGACATTTGATCTACAAGACATATTGTAAAGATTTTAGACTAAGTTCATGACAATTAAGTTCATCTAATCAAATTATTCAATGAACTCCCACTCAGATAGACATCCCTCTAGTCATCTAAGTGAAACATGATCCGAGTCAACTAGGCCGTGTCCGATCATCACGTGAGACGGACTAGTCAACATCGGTGAACATCTTCATGTTGATCGTATCTTCTATACGACTCATGTTCGACCTTTCGGTCTCTTGTGTTCCGAGGCCATGTCTGTACATGCTAGGCTCGTCAAGTCAACCTAAGTGTATTGTGTGTGTAAATCTGGCTTACACCCGTTGTATTCGAACGTTAGAATCTATCACACCCGATCATCACGTGGTGCTTCGAAACAACGAACCTTCGCAATGGTGCACAGTTAGGGGGAACACTTTCTTGAAATTATTGCAAGGGATCATCTTATTTAAGCTACCGTCGTTCTAAGCAAATAAGATGTAAAACATGATAAACATCACATGCAATCAAATAGTGACATGATATGGCCAATATCATTTTGCTCCTTTTGATCTCCATCTTCGGGGCGCCATGATCATCTTCGACACCGGCATGACACCATGATCTCCATCATCATGATCTCCATCATCGTGTCTTCATGAAGTTGTCACGCCAATGATTACTTCTACTTCTATGGCTAACGTGTTTAGGAATAAAGTAAAGTAATTTACATGGCGTTATTCAATGACACGCAGGTCATACAAAAATAAAGACAACTCCTATGGCTCCTGCCGGTTGTCATACTCATCGACATGCAAGTCGTGATTCCTATTACAAGAACATGATCAATCTCATACATCACATATATTTCATTCATCACATCCTTTTGGCCATATCACATCACAAGGCATATGCTGCAAAAACAAGTTAGACGTCCTCTAATTGTTGTTGCATGTTTTTACGTGGCTTCTATAGGTTTCTAGCAAGAACGTTTCTTACCTATGTAAAACCACAACGTGCTATGCCAATTTCTATTTACCCTTCATAAGGACACTTTTCATCGAATCCGATCCGACTAAAGTGCGAGAGACAGACACCCGCTAGCCACCTTGTGCAACTAGTGCATGTCAGTCGGTGGAACCTGTCTCACGTAAGCGTACGTGTAAGGTCGGTCCGGGCCGCTTCATCCCACGATGTCGCCGAAACAAGATAAGACTAGTAGTGGCAAGAAAATTGACAACATCTACGCCCACAACAAGTTTGTGTTCTACTCGTGCATAGAAACTACGCATAGACCTAGCTCATGATGCCACTGTTGGGGAACGTAGCAATAATTCAAAATTTTCTACGCATCACCAAGAACAATCTATGGAGTCTTCTAGCAACGAGAGGGAAAAGAGTGCATCTACATACCCTTGTAGATCGCGAGCGGAAGCATTCAAGTTAATGGGGTTGATGGAGTCGTACTCGTCATGATCCAAATCACCGATGACCGAGCGCCGAACGGACGGCACCTCCGCGTTCAACACACGTACGGTTGGGAAGACGTCTCCTCCTTCTTGATCCAGCAAGGGGAGGGAGAGGTTGATGGAGATCCAGCAGCACGACGGCGTGGTGGTGGAAGCAGCGGGATCTCGGCAGGGCTTCGCCAAGCTCAGTGAGAGGGAGAGGGAGGCGCCAGGGGCTTGGGTGCGGCCCTAGGAGATCCTATCTCCAATGGGGGGCGGCGGCCAATGGGGTGGCTTGCCCCCCAAGCCAAGTGGGGCGCCCCCCACCCCTAGGATTTCCAACCCTAGGCGCAGGAGGAGGCCCAAAGGGGGCGCACCAGCCCACCAGGGGCCGGTTCCCTCCCACTTCAACCCATGGGGCCCTCCGGGATAGGTGGCACCACCCGGTGGACCCCCCGGGACCCATCCGGTGGTCCCGGTACAATACCGGTGACCCCCGAAACTTACCCGGTGGCCGAAACTGGACTTCCTATATACAATTCTTCACCTCCGGACCATTCCGGAACTCCTCGTGACGTCCGGGATCTCATCCAGGACTCCGAACAACTTTCGGATTTCCGCATACTAATATCTCTACAACCCTAGCGTCACCGAACCTTAAGTGTGTAGACCATACGGGTTCGGGAGACATGCAGACATGACCGAGACGACTCTCTGGTCAATAACCAACAGCGGGATCTGGATACCCATGTTGGCTCCCACATGTTCCACGATGATCTCATCGGATGAACCACGATGTCGAGGATTCAATCAATCCCGTATACAATTCCCTTTGTCAATCGGTACGTTACTTGCCCGAGATTCGATCGTCGGTATCCCAATACCTTGTTCAATCTCGTTACCGGCAAGTCACTTTACTCGTACCGTAATGCATGATCCCGTGACCAAACACTTGGTCACATTGAGCTCATTATGATGATGCATTACCCAGTGGGCCCAGAGATACCTCTCCGTCATACGGAGTGCCAAATCCCAGTCTCGATTCGTGCCAACCCAACAGACACTTTCAGAGATACCCGTAGTGCACCTTTATAGCCACCCAGTTACGTTGTGACGTTTGGCACACCCAAAGCACTCCTATGGTATCCGGGAGTTGCACAATCTCATGGTCTAAGGAAATGATACTTGACATTTGGAAAAGCTCTAGCAAACGAACTACACGATCTTGTGCTATGCTTAGGATTGGGTCTTGTCCATCACATCATTCTCCTAATGATGTGATCCCGTTATCAATGACATCCAATGTCCATAGTCAGGAAACCATGACTATCTGTTGATCAAGGAGATCCGTAGATCGATCTTGTATGTCCTGCTTTGTTTTCCAATATGTCTCGCAGGTTCTGGGTGTTACCCCGGGCCTTGGTATTTTTGTTTGACTGGCGGCGGGGTGCGGGCTGTACTTCGGCCTGGTATGCCGCTTTATCTCGGCCACGAGGTCGCCGGTCAGCTGCATCATACGCTGGAAGCGTAGGTTTTAATGCTTCCTCCTCGAGTTGGGTAGCAACCTGCGCTTTGGGTAACTTTTGGTTGGGCGTTCGAGTTCGTACTCCTCGGCCACCAGGACCTCAGTCCATCTATCTGCTAGCAGATCTTGGTCAGCTTGAAGCTGTTGTTGCTTTTTCTTCAGCCTTTTTGCTGTGGCTATAAGCCGGCGCTTGAAGCACTCCTGTTCGACGGGATCCTCAGGCACGATAAATTCTTCGTCGCCGAGGCTCACCTCGTCTTCGGAGAGACGCATGTAATTGTCATCCCCTAATTCTCCGTCTGCTGCCTGTTCCTTAGGGCTAGCTTGCCCATCCTCCGGCTCAAAATCTGGTTGGGGGGGATTGTCTTCGTCTTCGGCACTATCCGCAGCTTTGTTGTCTCTTGTGCCGGTATCGCTGCTTTTGCTATGGCGGGGCTTAGAGCGGGGCCGCTGATGCCGGTGCCTGGGTTGCTTCTCGGAGGGATTATCCTCCATTGCCTTATCGTCATCGCCTTCTTTGGGGCTGTCCATTGTGTATATATCATACGATGAGGTGGCAGTCCAGCGCCCTGTGGGCGGTGGTTCCTGTTCGTCTCCTGCATTGTCGTCCATACCGTCGATGTCTTCGGAGCCGAAATCGAGCATGTCGGTTAAGTCGTCGACAGTGGCTATTAAGTGGGTGGTGGGGGAACACGAATTTCTTCGTCGTCCACTTCCCACTCAAGCCGGACATAGTTCGGCCAAGGGCCTCCTGACAAGGAGAGAGACCTTAATGAATCTAACACATCGCCCAGGGGTGAGTGCTGAAAGATATCCGCGGAGGAAAACTCCATGATCGGTGCCCAATCAGATTCGATAGGCACGGACGCAGGCGGTTCGGAGCCCGTGGCCGGGGAAGACTCCAAGGATCCGGCAACACAGGTCTCATAGGAGGTGAAGTCAGTATTCGGCTCTATCGCCACTGAGTGTGCAGCCTCCGTGGCGGGGTCCATCCACCCGTCCTCGGACGGTGCAATCTGCTCCGGATCAAGGGCCGGAGTAGCCACAGGTGTGATCTCCCGAACACTGTCCGGCGGCAGAGCTAAGTCATGCTCGTCGTGACTGTGCGGCGCACCTGACATGGGCTCGAATCCGTCAAAGATCAAGTCTCCGCGGATGTCGGCAGTATAGTTTAAGCTTCCAAACCTGACCTGACGGCCAGGGGCGTAGCTCTCGATCTGATCCAGATGGCCAAGCGAGTTGGCTCGCAGTGCGAAGCCGCCGAATACAAAGATCTGTCCGGGGAGAAAAACCTCACCCTGGATCACATCGTTGCCGATGATCGAAGGAGCCATCAAGCCTTATGGTGACGGCACAGTTCAACTCTCAATGAAAGCACCAATGTCGGTGTCAAAACTGGCGGATCTCGGGTAGGGGGTCCCGAACTGTGCGTCTAAGGCGGATGGTAAAAGGAGGCGGGGGACACAATGTTTACCCAGGTTCGGGCCCTCTCGATGGAGGTAATACCCTACTTCCTGCTTGATTGATCTTGATGATATGAGTATTACAAGAGTTGATCTACCATGAGATCGTAGAGGCTAAACCCTAGAAGCTAGCCTATGATTATGATTGTTGTTGTCCTACGGACTAAACCCTTCGGTTTATATAGACGCCGGAGGGGGCTAGGCTTACACAGAGTCGGTAACAAGGGAGGAGATCTACATATCCGAATTGCCAAGCTTGCCTTCCACGCAAAGGAGAGTCCCACCCGGACACGGGACGAAGTCTTCAATCTTGTATCTTCATAGTCCAACAGTCCGGCCAAACGATATAGTCCGGCTGTCCGAGGACCCCCTAATCCAGGACTCCCTCAGCGGTGCCTTCACCGGCCTTCCTCTTCGAAAGCCTGCCCGGCGCAAGAACCGATTTCCTCGGTATCATTGAACGCCTCCCCTGTAGAACGCACGACAATGCGGTGGGTGAGGCAGAGTAAGAGCACCCTTTCAGAAAAGGTGTTTCTTGATTACTTACCTGTGAAGCAGGAAGAAGACCAGGGTAGTCGGCGATGATGGCCACTTCTGTGCCATCATAGCTCGTCTGGTAAAACACCCCCTCTGCGAGCACCGCAAATATATCCGGATCCTCTTCGAACCTAGGATCAAGCTCCGGGGGTTGGTCCTCCGGCTGAGGGGTGGGACTATGGAATCCCTCAGTGACCTTTCGCCAGTGCTGTCATAAGCAAACAAACTAGAAATTTATCAAAGGTAATTCGGAGATGGAAGGAGTAAAACTTGAGGGGTTGGGCC
Organism: Aegilops tauschii subsp. strangulata; assembly: GCF_002575655.3. Classification (NCBI taxonomy): domain Eukaryota; kingdom Viridiplantae; phylum Streptophyta; class Magnoliopsida; order Poales; family Poaceae; genus Aegilops; species Aegilops tauschii. Next base: position 487,948,117 of record NC_053035.3, on the reverse strand, counting down.
TTACCCAACTGGGAGGGTTATACATAGAGTACCCATCTTTGAGCTTGATGCGAAGAAATTCCTTTTCCTCCCCTTTGAACAGTTCGGCTAATATCTTAGCCAAAGCGGCAGGGGTATCCGGACCTTTCCGGCCACAGCGAGAGGCGTCATCCTCCCCATTGTAGTGCTATGGAGATCGCCATAACCTCGATTACTGTGAGCCCGGACTGAGCGAGCTCTTTTATCTTGCTCATCAGCTGACGGACCTCCGCATCGTCTTCTTCTTCAAGACTCCGGGGACGCCAACTATGGCGTTTCTTCAGCAGGACGTCCGCAAATTCGGGAAGACCCTTTCGAACCGGGTCGGGAAGCGGTACGTCCTCAATATAGAACCATTCGGAGGGCCATCCATCTGGTGCCTTCCTTGGTGTGCCGGATGAAAATCCGGTATCAGCAACGCGCCACACTTCGGCTCCGCCCACCTCAAATATTGACCCTTCGTTATTGCGTGGGACGAGATAGAACAACTTCCTCCACAACTCGAAATGAGCCTCGATGCCCAGGAATAGTTCACACAAAGCGACGTCACCCGCAATGTGCAGAATAGAGGCCGAAGTGAAGTTGTGCAGCTGGAGGCCGTAGTACTCCATAAGCCCTCAGAGGAACGGATGGATTGGAAATCCAACGCCTCTTAGTAGGTAGGGGACAAAACACACTCGCTCTCCCCCAGACGGATTGGGGAAGTCCTCTGCCTGAGTCCCCTCATTGAAGGAAGCTAGCCCCGTCCGAACAGGGACCAGATCTGCGGGGGGAAGGAATCGCTGCGTTTGCAGCTTCATCAATTGCCTATGAGACACAGAACACCTCTCCCACTCACCTTTCTCCGGGCCGGGACGAGCGGAGGAGCTAGGAACGCTGGCCATGCTGGAATGGTCTCTCCTAAGCGGTCTTTGGAGATTTCTTCTGCGTAGCGCTGAATGGATCTAGGATCAAATCTCTTTAAATAGGCGCTCTTCCTTGCGTAGACTGGGTGTTATTCGCAAAAATACCCTGACTTTCCACATTCGCTCGACACGTGGAGGACGAAAATTATTTAAAACGTGCAGAAGCCAAGGAGGCGACATTGGATCAATGGCCGAATACATTACTTGGAGATCATCGAAGGAGGAACCCGCCTTGCAATGCCGAAGACAATGTGAGTGCCGAACACCTCGCTATTGAAGACTGGTTCGGGGGCTACTGAGGGAGTCCCGGATTAAGGGGTCCTCGGGCGTCCGGCCTGATATCCATGGGCCAGACTGATGGGCCGTAAAGATACGAAGACCGAAGACTATAACCGTGTCCGGATTGGACTTTCCTTGGCATGGAAGGCAAGCTAGTCGATCGACTTTGAAGATTCCTTCTTATGTAACCGACCCCATGTAACCCTAGATCTCTCCGGTGTCTATATAAACCGGAGAGCATTGTCCGGCTAGGACACATTCATTACCATATACACATAGGCTGGACTTCTAGGGTTTGGCCATTACGATCTCGTGGTAGATCAACTCTTGTAATACTCATATTCATCAAGATCAATCAAGCAGGAAGTAGGGTATTACCTCCATAGAGAGGGCCCGAACCTGGGTAAACATCGTGTCCCCCGCCTCCTGTTACCATCGATCCTAGACGCACATTTTGGGACCCCCTACCCGAGATCCGCCGGTTTTGACACCGACAGTGAGGCGCTTCACCCCCAGAGTTGCCGCAGCTTTCAGGCCAGCTATGAGGCCTTCGTATTCTATGATGTTGTTGGAGACCTTCTCGCCCTGCTGAAAGCAGAGCTGCACAGCGTAGTAGAGCTTGTCCTGAGTGGGTGAGATGAGCACCGCTCCAGCCCCCGCTCCGTGGTGCGCGAAGGCGCCATCGAAATACATGACCCAGCCGTCAGGCGCCTCACTTCCCGGCTAGGTGGACTGGTCCTCGCCTACTTCAATTGCCGGGGCATCCGTCCATTCCGCCACGAAATCAGCGAGTGCGGCTCCCTTGATGACCTTGGTAGTGCTGAACTCCAACTGGAAGGCCTGCAGCTCGATGTTCCATTCAGCAGCCCTTCCAGCAGAGTTGGGGCTCCTGAGCACTCTCTCCAATGGGTAGGCTGGGACGACCTTGATGGGGGGACCTTGGAAGTAGTGCCGCGACTTACGCGAGGCCACCAAGAGCGCAAGTAAGAGATTCTGAGGCATGGGATATCGTGCCCTTGCATCCTACAACACCGTGCTGACGAAATACACCGGGTGCTCGACGAGAGTTGGTGCGTCGATGAGGCTCGTGTCTTGTGGAGGTTGGGGTGTCTCCTGAGGTAGTGGAACCCCTGACGCTTGATCGCTTGTCGGGACCTTGGTGGCGTCGTTCTGCCGAGCTTGGTCCTCTGTTGTCGCTGCTACAGCTCTTGCGGCACCTCCCTGGTCTTGCGTTATCTCGGCCGGTGGCGCGGCTCGGCGCGATTCACCTTTGGCTTGGTGCTCTTCCCGAACCGCCACCAGAGCCGCGCTGGCGCCGAACAGGGTGGCGGCAAGATAAAGTACTAGGGGCTCGAGAGGTCGCGGCGCCACCATCACTGGGGGGGGGGGGGGCTGGTCAGGTATCTCTTGAGGTCTTGGAAAGCTCGGTCGGCCTCCGGGGTCCACTCGAATGGGCCCGTCTTCTTCATCATCTTGAAGAAGGGTAGGGCGCGCTCTCCCAACTTGGAGATGAAGCGCCCCAATGCAGTCACCCGACCAGCCAGCTTTTGCATTTCCTTGAGGGTCTGCGATGGGCTCATGTCTTCAATGGCCTTGATCTTTTCTGGGTTCGCCTCGATCCCTCTGTGGGATATGAGGAAACCCAGCAGCTTGCCGGAAGGGACACCAAACACGCACTTCTCTGGGTTGAGCTGCAGGTTCACCTTGCGTAGGCTCGCAAAAGTCTCCTCCAGGTCTTGGATCAAGGTTCTCGCCTCCCGAGACTTCACCACAATGTCGTCGACGTAGGCCTCCACATTTCTCCCAGCTGCCGCCCCAAGGCGATGTGCATCAACCGCTGAAAGGTCGCGCCCGCGTTACGCAGCCCGAAAGGCATGCAAGTGTAACAGTACACCCCACACGGGGTCAGGAAGGCTGTCTTCTCTACATCTTCTACCGCCATCTTGATCTGGTGATACCCTGAGAACGCATCCAGGAAGCACAGCAGGTCGCACTCAGTGGTGGAGTCGACGATTTGGTTGATGTGTGGGAGCCGGAACAGATCTTGGGGGCAGGCCTTGTTGAGGTTGGTGAAGTCGACGCACATTCGCTCCTTCCCACCTTTCTTTGGCACAACGACGGGGTTTGCTAGCCATTCGGGGTACCGGACCTCGCGAATGGCACCCGCCGCCTCTAGATTGCGGGTTTCTTGGATGATGAAGGCCTGCTTTTCTGTGGACTGTCGTCTTGCTCGCTGCTTCACAGGGCGTACATTGGGGCACACCCTTAAGTGATGCTGAATCACTTCTCTCGGGACCCCCACCAGTTGCTTGGGTTCCCATGCGAATATCTCCTTGTTCTGGTGCAAGAACCTCACCAATGCTTCCTCCTGGCTTGGCTCAAGGTCGGCACCTATGGTAAAGGTGGCTCCTGAGGACCCGTCCTCATCGACCGGCACCTGCTTGGTTTCCGCCTTGTCCTAGGTGAACAGCTGCTTGTTCTTGGTTGGTGCGGCACCCTTGGCCTCGGAGGCGCCTGCACCGACGGGCTGTGCCGTCGCGGCGGTCTTGAGGGCGAGCTTGAGCGCCGCCACGGCCTCCTTTGCGTCCCCCTTGATGGTGAGGACGCCCTTGCTTCCCGGCATCTTCATGAGGTTGTATCTCGGGTGGGTTGCCGCCATGAAATGGGCCAGAGCTGGGTACCCGAGGATGGCGTTATACAGGAGGCCGATGCGGGCGATGTCGAAGTTGACCAGCTCGGTGCGGTAGTTGTCGTGCGTGCCGAAGGTGACGGGGAGGCGGATCTGCCCCAGGGAGTGGGCGGTGCCGCCGTCGACCCCTGAGAAAGGCTTGCTGAGGCTGAGCTGCTCGAGCGGCACGTGAAGAAGGCTGAAGGCCTCCACGGAGAGCACGTTGAGGCCGGCGCCACCATCGATGAGGGTTTTGGTGACGGCCACGTTGCAGATGGTGGGCGTGCAAAGCCGGCGGTGGTGACGGGGTGGTCTTCTGAGTCGAAGGTGACGTCGGCCTCGGGCACAGCCCAGCCAGGCGGAGCCCCCGAGCGCTTGGAAACGGCGCTGATCTGGCGAAGGAACGACATGACATGGCGATCCGAAGGCGGCGCTTGGGAGCCGCCTAGTAGGGCCGCGACTGCGTGGTGCGCCGGTGCCGTCTAGTGCGCAGTGAAGAAGTCACGCAGCTCCTCCCAAGATGCCACCGTGGATCCGGGGAGGTTGAGCAGCCAGGCGCGCGGCGCGCCGACGAGGGCCATGGGAAACCAGTTGGCCATGACCTTGTCATCGCCCCCGGCCTCGAGGACGGCCTCCTCGTACGCCAGCAGGAAAGCTCACGGGTCTACCACGCCGTAGTAGCGAGGCAGCTGAGGGAGTCCTGGATTAGGGGGTCCTCGGACAGCCGGACTATATACTTTGGTCGGACTGTTGTACTATGAAGATACAAGATTGAAGACTTCGTCCCGTGTCCGGGTGGGACTCTCCTTTGCATGGAAGGCAAGCTTGGCAATTCGGATATGTAGATCTCCTCCCTTGTAACCGACTCTGTGTAACCCTAGCCCCCTCCGGTGTCTATATAAACCGGAGGGTTTAGTCCGTAGGACAACAACAATCATAATCATAGGCTAGCTTCTAGCGTTTAGCCTCAACGATCTCGTGGTAGATGAACTCTTGTCATACTCATATCATCAAGATCAATCAAGCAGGAAGTAGGGTATTACCTCCATCGAGAGGGCCCGAACCCGGGAAAACATTGTGTCCCCCGCCTCCTGTTACCATCCGCCTTAGACGCACAGTTCGGGACCCCCTACCCGAGATCCGCCGGTTTTGACACCGACATTGTTGCTTTCATTGAGAGTTCCACTGTGCCGTCATGATAAGGCTTGATGGCTTGTCTTGTTGTCAAGGACAACGTTACCTCTGGGGGGAGCCCTGGTTGTAAGCCAAACTCTCTGACTAGGCGGCTTCTTCATGACAGCCCGTTCGGCCGTCGCACCGACGATGACTTCTCGGGTCATCAAAAACAACCTCCACGTCGGCTCGGGATTCGTCGAGCAGATGGATCCAATGGAGCTCTCTTCCTTGAACGAGCTCTTGGATCGCATCGCCGCCCTGGGAGTTGCTACGGACTATGATCGGATCGGGCTTAAACCCGACCAAAGGGAGGTTAACTCTCTGCCGGTCACCCATCAGATAGCGGTGGTGGAGGAGCAATGTAGCGATTCTTCCTCGATTTTGAGGACAAACTATGTCCGGATTTCCGAGCTCTCCGAGCCGGATACCCGTCTACGGGAGGACATGGCCCAAGCTTCGAACCTAGAATCAGACAGCGGGCCAGAACTATTGGGCAACATCCCGGAGCCCGAACTGCCAAGCTCGGAAACTCCTCCGCCCCTGGGCCTCAGATCGGGTCAGGGTTTGGACCTAAATCTACCCACCCACCCAGACATAAGTGATCTTTCCCACATTAAACAAGAGCCCCAAGAGACAGTACATAACTATTGGGCCAGATTCCTCCTTGTAATGAGCAAGGTCAAGGAATGTCGCGAGGAAGACGCAATTTCATTCTTTTGCAAAAATTGCACGGACAAGGGAATCCTCAACGCCATAAGTTGCCGCGACATAGCACACTTCGCTGACTTGGCGGCCATATTACAGAAGTACTGTGCGATGGAAAGCGCCTGGAAAACCCAAACAAAATTCTGGGATCCTCCGACTCTCACTAAACCCCTCGTCCGAACTAAAAGGGTGTACTCTCGTAAGTCACCCGATCCAATTACAAAGAAACCAAAGCCCACTACAGGGCGTGGAACTGTGTTGGAGGAATGGCTCACTACAAGAAATATGTCAACTAGTGACCTTCTGTCAGTGACCCTGGAAGAATTGGTCATAGATCTATGACCATTTCAGACCAATTGGTCAAAAGCTGTTCGGGGGCTCCAAACCCTAAACTATAACGACCATTTTGGTCAGAAAGGTCATAATTTCCTTACACGAAATGGTCATAAAGCAGATAGCACTGGTCCGCTGCCTTATTTCTAGCTGATCACGACCAATATAGATGGTCATAACCTTGTAAATTGTGGTAGGTTGCTATGACTAGGCGCCACCTCATCAGTTTTGCCTATGTGTCATGTCCATGTGGCAATTTTTGCCCCAGGTTGTGAAGCAACCTATATTTCTGTCATTCCCAAAATTCCCAAAAAATCTCATAAATTCTTTGGGTCATATCTTCGTCAAATATGTAAAAAACCTTCCTTGCCTAGTTCAAAAATAATTCAACAATATTCATTTTCCTATTCTGTTCAGAATAACACTTTATGAAGGAAGTACCACTTTGGCATGTCCAAATAGTATCCATTTTCTACGGTGCTTTCCTATGCCCAAATAACCATCCTCCACCAAATGCCAGCTCAATCCATTCATTATTTTGAAACCAGCTTCAACATTTGTATTTATGTCCAGTGTGGTACTATGCAAAGCAAGTACCACCTAGGCTCCGCCTTTTGAGCTGAAAATTTGTGAAGACGGTCTTCTTAGTAACTGATCATCCTCAGCCAAAACTCACGCCCATTAGCCATGTACATTACCCGTACCGCTAATCAAACACTTGGCTGCTAATTCATGTTTGAGCATCGATCGGTCTCCTCAATCTTATGTTGTAATTTTCTTCCTAGCACCTACCTGGGGAGTGCCCAACCCACTAGACATGCCTAGGCCGCCCAGAACACATGGCAACGCCACGGTCACGCGGTGACCACGCGGCGGGCATGCGAGTTTACGCGCTCTAGAGTTGGGTCCCTCGGCCACCGCCCAAACCTCGACGTATCGCCACCAAACCATGTATTTATGATCAAATAGGTACTTATGTAACTAGAAATGATTTTTGGAAAAAATAAATAGCAAACTATGAGGCAGCTGCAGGTCAAATTTGACCCGCTTCCAGCTGAATCGGCGGATATTTGTCTTTTTCACGAGAGGTGGATCAAAACTTTTTACACCCAACCATTTTGTCAATTGTGAATTAAATATGTCCTAGTATTTTAGAAAATTGATTTGGTCCAATTTTGCAACAATTATTTGGGAGGTCCTTCACAAAAACCTCCTTTTGGGCACTCGAAAAATGGAAAATGGTTTTTTTGTCCAAAGAAAATGAAAACTTCCTTAGGCAACATTGTTTGCCATTCCAATATACACCGTTGTGCACAATATGAGATCATTTGAACAAACTATGCCAAGAATGTGGCCATAAGATTGATCATTTGACTTGAAAGCCATTGATCTCCACACGCGATAGCTCATTTATGAGAACACTTTTTTAAAATAATTGCCGTATTGCAAGTTTGTTATTTTTCCTGGGAACTTAGCCACATATAATGACACAATGAGAAGGTTTCCCAATTATTTGTTTTTTTTTTGAATTATTTATGCCCGTTTGAAAATGCGGTCAAAACGGCGGGAATGACCGTTCCTAGCTAGTGGTTGAATCATGGAATTTTTTTGGTGTTTCTCGGATTAAATATATACTTATGTACCTAGAAATGATTTTTGGAAAAAAATAAAGAGCAAACTACAAGGCAGCTACAGTTCAAATTTGACCCGCTTCCAACTGAATCGGCGGAAATTTGTCTTTCTCACGAGAGGTGGATCAAAACTTTTTACACACAACCATTTGGTCAATTGTGCATTAAATATGGCCTAGTATTTTAGAAAAATGATTTGGTCCAATTTTGCAACAATTATTTGGGAGGTCCTTCACAAAAAAACCTCCTTTTGGGCACTCAAAAAAATGGAAAATGGTTTTTTCGTCCAAACAAAATGAAAACTTTCTTAGGCAATATTGTTTTCCATTCCAATATGCACCCTTGTGCACAATATGAGATCATTTGAACAAACTATGCCATGAATGTGGCCATAAGATTGATCATTTGGCTTGAAAGCCATTGATCTCCACATGTGATAGCTCGTTTCTGAGAACACTTTTTTAAAATAATTGCCGTATTACAAGTTTATTATTTTTCCTGGGAACTTCGCCACATATAATGATACAATGCGAAGGTTTCCCAATTTTTTGATTTTTTGTAATTTTTTATGCCCGTTTCAAAATGCGGTCAAAACGGCGGGAATGACCGTTCCTAGCTAGTAGTTGAATCTTGGAATTTTTTTGGTGTTTCTTTGATTAAATAGATACTTATGTACCTAGAAATGATTTTTGGAAAAAATAAAGAGCAAACTATAAGGCAGCTACAGTTCAAATTTGACCCGCTTCCAGCTGAATAGGCGAAAATTTGTCTTTTTCATGAGAGGTGGATCAAAACTTTTTACACCCAACCATTTGGTCAATTGTGCATTAAATATGGCCTAGTATGTTAGAAAAATTATTTGGTCCAATTTTGCAACAATTATTTGGCAGGTTTCTTAAAAAACACCTCATTTGGGGCACTCGAAAAATGGAAAATGATTTTTTCATCCAAAGAAAATGAAATTTCCTTAGGCAACATTGGTTGCCATTCCAATATGCACCCTTGTGCACAATATGAGATCATTTGAACAAACTATGCCATGAATGTGGCCATAAGATTGATCATTTGGCTTGAAAGCCATTGATCTCCACATATGATAGCTCGTTTCTGAGAACACTTTTTTAAAATAATTATCGTATTACAAGTTTATTATTTTTCCTGGTAACTTGGCCACATATAATGACACAATGCGAAGGTTTTCCATTTTTGGATTTTTTTTGAATTTTTCACGCCCGTTTCAAAATGCGGTCAAAACGGCCAGCTTGACCGTTCCTAGCTAGTGGTTGAATCTTGGAAATTTTTTGGTGTTTCTCTGATTAAATAGATACTTTTGTACCTAAAAATGATTTTTGGAAAAAATCTAGAGCAAACTACGAGGCAGCTGAAGTTCAAATTTGACCCACTTCCAACTAAATTGACGGAAATTTGTTTTTCTATGAGAGGTGGATCAAACCTGTTGACACCCAACCATTTGGTGAGTTGTGCATTAAATATGGCCTAATAGTTTAGAAAATTGATTTCTTCTAATTTTTCAACAACTATTTCCTAGGTCCTTCACAAAAGACTCATTTTGGGCACTTAAAAAATGGAAAATGGTTTTTGTGTGCAATGGAAATGAGGACCACAAAATCACCATTGATTGAAATCCTAAGATACACACATGTGCAATATTGGGTCATTTAAACATAAAACATGAAGCCAATATGTTGAGTGTTTACCCGAAATAAGAGGGTAAAAAATATAAAAGAAACAAAAAAAAACAATTACATAAGCTGGATTCTGATTGGTGGAAACATCTATGACATGGATCGATGACATGGCAGACATCCTACCATCCATTGCTAGCCCTAACCCATCGCACGTCCATCCATCCATCCATAACCCACCGCACCCACTCCTTGTCCTCGCGAACCCTACCCAGCCACTCGTCGCCTCCTCCCCTCCAAATCGCCACCGCCACCTCCTTCCCCACCCCCTCCCCGCACCCGCAGGGGCTCCCACCCTCCCCGCACTCGTGCACGCCGCCGTTGGCTCCTCCACCTCCAGGCGATGCCGAGCCCGCGGTCTCCCTCCCCAAGATCGCGCCGGAGCCCGCGGTCCTCCTCCACCTACAGCTCGTCTCCTCTCCGGTCGCGCCGCCGACCTGTTCGTGGTCGGGCTTCGGCGAGCTGAGCAGCAGAGCACCGACGGCTCCTCCTCTCCCCCTGCAGCCGCCTGCCGCACCAACCTCCCTTCTTCCGTCCTCGCCAACGAAACCCTAGCCAGCAGCCATGGCTAGGGTTTGTGCAGTTTCTCCCCATCCGATCTGGCGAGTCTCCCTCCTCCTCCCCCTCTCCCTGAACCTTAGCCACTCCAAACCCCTGACCCCTTCTTGTCTCGTCTCTGCAGGTAGACCGCGCCGGCAAGCGACCAGGACGACGCCCGGAGAGGAGAGGAGGGCATTCTCCTCACCGTGTTGTCGCCGACCTTGTCCTGCTCGAGGAGGAGGAGCAGGAGGGGCACACCCAGCCACCACAGTCGCCGCCGTCAAGGGCTTCTTCCACCTAGACCTCTAAATCCACGGCGCTGTCGTCCAGCCACCCAAGGTGAAAGGTGTCCCCAACTCCCCTCCGTCCCCTCTCCCCTCCTTGTTTCATTCGATCTAGCAGCCATGGATTTGGGTTCCTCAAGGCTGCCTAATTACTCTACCAGAGTAGACCATCTCCTGCACATGTACCTACATACCAGAGTAGACCATCTATATAGTCTCTAGCCATGTTGATAAGAATTTTTTTAAGAAGAAATGAAGTCAGATTATATACGTACAATTATTATGCGCATCTGATAGTTCAGGTTCTGTCAGGGATTGCCAAGACCATTCAGGTTCAGGTTCAGCGAGATGGCTCTCTGAACCATGAGTAGGTAGCACAACGCATGCCTTGCCAGCTGATACACAGGACCACTAGTTGTGCTACTGCTCTACTACAGTACCATGTGTTCCTACTACTAGCTCTAGTCGTGGATGCTGGTAGCTCCCTGTTTTTTCTGTTTTTATGTAGTCCTAGATAGAACCATACAACTGTGGATGACAAACACTGCAATTTAATCTAAAATTGTCATCATGATCCTAGCAAATACTCCTCAAACTACTGTAAATTGTTGCACAATTAGGGGCTAGTGTAGATGCAAAATAAGGTTGCACTTTTAGAGGAGATAAGACACTGATGTTGGATGCTTGGTACTTGTCTTGTGTTGTGTGCATGTCGGTACTAGCAGTATGACCGTGAGCACCGTGCTGGTGTTAGTCGCAATGATCAGCTTCAATAGCATGACCAGTATCCGAACATGATGCATATTTATTAACAAAAATGGTAATGCATTTTGCTCATACCAGGGTGCTCGATTTAGTCTGTTGCGAATGCTAATAGATCATAATAACTTGTATATTGGACCTGCCCCCTCTCTCTGTTTGACTCGCTCAATCTCTCTCTATCTTTCTGCAGGCGCCGCCGGATTAGAACTATACGGCTTAGCGGGTGGCCCTATTTTGCCGTCGGGAGAGGAGCTCTCGTCACTGACCCCTCTTCCCCACTACACGTGTTCAACAGAAACTGTTTTAGTTTGTCATACATAATTGACTATGCTTATGTTGGTTGTTATTGCCTGTATAATTCATTAGATTACTTATTTTTTTGAAGTATAACTAAAACTTCATATATCTATTTACATTCATTGAAAGCATATAATCAATATCTGGTCTGATGATTTACGTACTATTATCTCAAATAAAAAAGCATATAACAGCAGCAGTAGCACAAATTTAATTGAGTTCAATTAAAATCTCCAGAATCTCTTCTTGATCTGTAATGTTTTAGTGCAACAAAGTCATACTGAGTGAGGTCCATGTGGTGCTCTGAGATGCTCTTGATGGTTTGTTGTCAAGACTGATATCCCCTGTATGTCATGATGCTGCTAGCTTGTTTCAGTCCAGTATCTCTTCTTGATAGTCTTGTTAACATAATTCAGTCCAGTAACTCTAACTAATTAAATTAATTTATTTGTTTAATTAAATTACATTGAAACCTTTCCTTTAATTATAATTAAAGAAGGGTTTCAGTTTAATTAAAACTAATGGAAACCTTTTCGGTTAATCCTGTTGTTTGCTGTATTTGCATGCTTGCAGGAATGTGTCAAATACTTGTTATGTACATGTAGTGGCACGAGAGTCAAGATTTACTAGTGCTTGCCTTCTTGTGTTATCTGGACACATTGGTTAATCTACTTTTCTTGTGATTTCCCAATTCAATATCTAAGAAATGAATCTATAGACTTTAATGAATTCAATGTATGATCCTGATGAGAATTATATGATATCTACATGTTTTTATCCTTGACCAGTATCAATTGTGATAGCTCTTAAGCGACACATACTTTTTCTCGCTCCGAGTTCCTAAGCATGGTATTATATTTTTGTTAGCTAGAACATACAATCTTTGAATTTTTTGAACATTAGTAGCTCACTAAGTTGTGCCCAATTGATGTCTCAATTGTTACATTACATCTAAAAAAGTTAGCCTCAACTAACTGTGAAATTTAAAATGTTCAAATTCAGATCTTAAGTTCTCAAACTGGACCGGCTTTGGGACTTATATATACACAAATCAGTACTGAAGTAGGTTTGTATGATCTCCTATTAGTAAAATTACAGCATAAATAATTTCCCATGTAGTTCTGCTATTTCTAGTTTGGGTTGAAGTGATTGGTAGGCCTAGTGGTTGTGCGATTCTGTGATCCTATCCTGTAAAATTTATATGCACACCTCATATGAATCTGTGATCATATCCAGTGAAATTTATATGCATGTTCCACTCCACTGTCTACACATTTACTTAGTAATACATACTTCTGCACTTCTGTTATGCTTCTCTCTTTGTTTGTATGAGGCGGCCAGGCTGCCTATTTTGTAGCAGTCTGCTTCCATAGTGTTTGTATGGAGTTGAGATAATTGTGTTTTCCTCGGCAGTAGCTCAGCAGACACCGCTCCTGCTATATATGCTAAGCTGTCGCCAGTATTTGTGCGATGTTGCCGGCTTAGAGCATCATCTCCAATAGCCGCTGCCTGTTGATGTGCTTGTTGTGGTGTCATGTGATTCTCCTGAATCTGTTGTACGCTTAGCTGATTAAACGTGCAGTTTTTTTAGTATTTTGGTCTGACGGTGTTTCTTTTTTTGGCTCAAGTGCTTAACTGATGAGCTTATCTTGAAGTGTGCTGATTTTGCACTATTGAAATTGATAGGAGATACTATGGATGCAAGATTCATTGTTTGTTCTTGCTCACTATGTGCTTAACTAATGATGATTGTTGTTGTTAGAAATTATGATTGCTTGTGTCTTAATTTTTTTCTTTTGTAATGATGATATGAAATGTCACGCAGGTCCTTATTGGTGCTGCTGCTGTTGCTGTGGTTGTCGGAGGTGTTGCTGCTGCATCTGGCGGAGCTGCAGTCCGAGAAGGTCAAGGATAAGATCATCCTCGATGGGAACGACATTGAGCTCGTCTCCCGCTCTGCCACCCTCATCAACTAGGTGAATCAAACAGGACCCAGAACCTGTCTTTGTTCATGTGCATGTTGTGCTGCTTGAATAATTTGGTTGATGAGATGCAAATGATATTGTATCATGTTTGCTTATGCTCTTTGCGGAAACTAGTATGCTAGATGTTCTTAGAAATCATTGCAATGCATGTCTTCAGATGTTGGATGTCGAGTGTTCTTTCTTTGCCATGCATATATGGCTGCTTGTGTTGTTCAACATGATGCAAATAGGGCTACTTCTGCCGTTGTGCTGTTGTTTGTGGTTTGTCCAGTTTTGGCCTATATAGTTGCTTCTTTCTCTTCACGTATTATTATGTGCTCCGTAATGATTTGTTTTTTGCTTCAATATATCTGCTTCTACATTCTGTTCCCGTGTAATCTGATCTGCAATGATTCAGTTTTTGGTTCCATATAATTAATCTGCTTCTATGCTCTGTTCTTGTGCAATTTTCCTGTTGTTCTTGCTGTTCTATGCGTTCGCCTTCCAGGGACAACATATATGTGCTTTTCTTACTTGTTTTTCTTTATTTAAGCTGGTAGCTTTTTATGCTCAATCTTTTTCAGGAGCTTCAGGCCTAATTTTTTGCCTTTATGTTCACCCTTTTACAGTAGCTCCAGGCCTAATCTTTTTGAGTGTGAAGCCGTGAAGCCAAGTCCGAAGCATCGAAGCCCTACTTAGGAAGAGTTTTTTGGTTCTGTAGTAGACTATAAATTGCAATTTTGTAACGGATTGTAAAAGGCTACTATAGTGTTATTTGATGAATTATATTTGTTCTGTCCTGTTTGAAATAGCTATTTTGTATGTTAAAAAGATGTGAAATGGAAACTTGACCAGGTGGACTAACTTATGTCCCACTTATGAATATAATCTGTGAGCAATTTTGAAATTTTTGACATGTGGGACCAGTGTATGGCATTATGAGTAGTGGGACCCATCTGATTAGTGGGACCAGCTTTAAAATATAATGATATAAAAATAGAAAATCAATTGGTGGTAAGAAGGCCACGACCCAACAATAAAAAATGCTGCAATATTGGGTTGGCCCATGAACCTGATAAAAAAAAGACAGAAAAAACACATATAGGCTGAATTGTTGGGCTCGGCCCATGTAAAACACCGAACTGGACCGGGATGATTCTTATCCACGTCAGCTTGCCACGCTGGATCCTACGTGGTCTTGGGAGGCTGCTAGTGACCAAAATTTTGGTCGAAGAACCAACGACCTTTTACAGAAGGTCGTTAATTTTAGTTTACGACCGCCAGCTTTTGACCTTCTGTTTTTGGTCAAAAAGGTCGCAAATGAAAAACAATGACCTTTCAGCGGTCAATAGTGAGGGTCAGAAGTTGACATATTTCTTGTGGTGGCTCAATGGGCCATGCAAAATTCACAGTACACCGGATACCATGCTAACACACAGCCTTAGAGCATGTTGGATACTCCGGCAGGTGACCAAGAGCGGCGAGGATATCCTCATCAACAATACCACAGAGCACCATCCCGTGGAAAATAACAATACAATATTGACAGTCTTCGAGACCTTCGCCTCAAATAAATAGGCGCAAGCGAGCACTCCGCAGCCTTGCCGAAGTCTGCCACATTGCAGCAGTAAATCGATGGAACGATACGGCCATAACCTTCCATGCCAGTGACGAACCTCCATTCCGAACAGCCCGAGCACCAGCCGCTTTGGTCCTTAGTCCAATTGTGGACGGCTTCCAGCTTACTAAAGTGCTCATGGATGGTGGCAGCGGATTAAACCTCATCTACGAGGAGACTCTTAGCAAAATGGAAATAGACAAGAGCCGCATTGAGCAAAGCAACACGACCTTCAGAGGAATCATCCCTAGTCGGGAGGCACGATGTGCAGGAAAAATCACACTAGATGTGGTATTCGGCACGCCGGAAAAATCACATTCCAAGTGGCCCCGTTCAGTAGCGGATACCACGCCCTTTTAGGGCGGGAGGCATTCATGATCTTCCAAGCTATACCCCATTACTGGTACATGAAGCTCAAAATGCCCGGGTCCAATGGAATCATCACTCTAGCTAGTGATCCGGACATAGCACTCCGCGTAAAAAATAAAACCGCCGCACTGGCCCTCGAGGCATTATCTGAAGCCCTTGTGGCCGAAGAACTAACTGCGCTGCGCTCCATAGTGGATAGGGACGATGTGATACTCGACAAAATACACAAGTCCACCTCTTTTAAACCAGCAGACGAAATAGTCAAATTCCAGGTCCACCCAACAGACCCTACAAAAACAGCATCCATCGGGGCACAGCTGAACCCCACAACAGACGCCGCACTGCGGGAGTTCTTGCGCGAGAATTGGGACATCTTCGCCTGGCATCCTTCAGACATGCCAGGAATCCCACGCAGGCTAGCCGAGCATAGCCTAAACATTCTAAAGGGATACAAGCCGGTCAAGCAGACTCTTCGGTGTTTCTCAGAGCCTAAGCGACAAGCCATGGGAGAGGAGCTAGCCAAGTTACTCGAGGCCGGATTCATTAGATAAATAAAACATCCGGACTGGCTAGCAAACCTGGTAATGGTACGAAAGAAGGACAAATCCTGGCGCCTATGTGTCGATTTCAAGGACCTTAACAAGGCTTGCCCCAAGGATCCCTTCCCCCTCCCCCGCATCGATCAAATTATCGACGCTACCGCAGGACACGACTCATTGTGTTTCCTCGACGCATACTCTGGATACCATCAAATTAAGATGGCGGAGTCCGATCAAGCCGCAACGGCATTCATCACTCCATACGGCCCCTTCTGTTTTAACACTATGCCTTTCGGGCTCAAAAACACCGGTGCAACCTATCAACGCATGATTCAGACATGCCTGGAAACACAAATTGGCAAAACAGTGGAGGCATATGTAGACGATGTGGTCATTAAAACCAGACACGTCGAATCCTTAATAGACAACTTGAGGCTCACGTTTGACAATCTCCGAACATATGACATCAAGCTCAATCCGGAAAAATGCATTTTCGGCGTGCCCGCCGGAAAGCTCTTGGGCTTCATCGTTTCCAATAGAGGAATTGAAGCAAATCCGGCTAAAATTCGAGCTCTGTCACAGTTGGCTATCCCAACAGACCTCAAGCAAATCCAGAAATTAACTGGATGTGTGGCTGCCTTAAGCCGCTTTATTTCCCGATTGGAAGAAAAGGCACTACCTCTTTACCGCTTTCTTCGACGCACTGAACACTTCGAGTGGACGGATGCGGCCACGACCGGATTGGAAGAAATAAAAGCCGTCTTGGCCAGCAACCCAATCTTGGCCGCGCCAAATATCGGCAAACCAATGTTGTTATATATAGCGGCAACACACAAAGTTGTAAGCGTAGTGCTCGTCGTCGAACGATAGACGGACGGACATAAGTTCCTGCTTCAAAAGCCGGTATACTACGTATCCACTGTCCTCATTCCATGCAAATCGCGGCACCACATTATCAAAAGATAGCATACGCGGTCTTCATGGCATCCCGGAAACTACGACACTACTTTCAAGAGTGTTCAATTACGGTGGCCTCTGAAGTACCACTCAACGACATAATAAATAACCGCGATGCCATGGGCCGGATTGCTAAATGGGCTATTGAGCTCCTCCCGTTCGACATAACATACAAACCACGGCGAGCCATTAAGTCACAAGTACTGGCTGATTTCATCGCCGAATGGACAGAAGCCGAACTCCCTAAAGATACTCCAATTGGATCATGCACTTTGACGGCTCTAAGATGCTGGCTAGTCTGGGGGCAGGCGTCATCCTGACATCCCCCACCAGAGATACAGTCCAATACGTACTCCAAATCTTATACACAGGCTCCAACAATGCAGCAGAATATGAGGCCCTGTTGCATGGTCTCCGGATGGCAGTCTCCATGGGCCGCCTAGAGGTGCGTGGGGATTCGAACCTCGCAATATCTCAAATAAATGGAGACTTTGACGCCAAGGACCCAAAAATGGCGGCTTACCGCAACGCCGTCCTCAAAATGTCAGCTCGGTTCGAGGGGCTCGAATTCCACCATGTGGTCCTAGAAAACAATCAACCGGCGGATATCCTCGCCCGCATCGGCGCTAAGCGCGACCCTGTCCCACCTAATATCTTCTTGGAAAGGCTGTTTAAGCCATCCGCGGTGTGGGAAGGGGAGACCGGCAACAACAGTCCGGATCCGGCCACACGCCAGATCCCGAACACTCTGACATAATCGGAGGCTCTGCCACCGAAATAACACCTTCGACCCACGTGATTATGGCTGTCATCGCCCCGTGGACAGAACCCTTCTTGGCTTACCTAACTAGGCAAGAACTCCCTGAGGACCCAAACGAGGCACGTCACATTGTGCGGCGGTCTAAAGCCTACAAGGTCCACGAGGGAGAGATTTATAAGAAAAGCGCTACCGGAGTACTTCAAAGGTTCATCTCCGAAGAGGAAGGATGACAACTTTTGGCAGAAATTCATGCTGGACTCGGCGGCCACCACGCCGCAACTCAGGCCCTTGTAAGCAAGGCCTTCCGTACAGGTTTTTACTGGCCGATGGCCCAAGCAGACGCACATGACCTCGTCCAACGTTGCGTCAGTTGCCAGCTTTTTGCAAACCAAAGCCATATGCCACCTACCGCTCTCCAAACAATCCCCATTACTTGGCCCTTTGTGGTCTGGGGCTTGATATGGTCGGACCCCTTAAAGGAGGAAGCCATAAGAAAAAATACCTATTGGTCATGGTGGATAAATTCACCAAATGGATAGAAGCCAAACCAGTTAAAACGGTCGAGTCCGGACCAGTGATAGACTTCATATCCGGGGTTGTACACCGTTACGGTGTCCCCCACAGCATCATCACCGATAACGGCTCGAACTTTATAGCCGACGAGGTAAAAACTTGGTGCGACAACATGGGCATTAAGCTCGATTATGCCTCCGTCTATCACCCCCAGACAAACGGTCAAGTCGAGCGAGCAAATGGTCTTATTATGAGTGGCATTAAACCCAAATTAGTGCGATCCTTGAAGGAATCAGATACGCACTGGGTTAAGAGCTCGACTCCGTAGTATAGGGGCTGCGGACCATGCCAAATCGCACTACCGGATACACACCGTTTTTTATGGTGTACGGCGCAGAGGCGGTATTGCCCTGTGACATCATTCATGACTCACCTCGAGTGCGCATGTCTAAAGATAAAGAAGCCGAGCTTGATCGGCAGGACAGTTTGGACACCCTGGAGGAGGAGCGTGACGTGGCAAAAGCCCGCTCCGCATTCTATCAGCAACATGCTCGACGGTATCAAAGCAGAGAAGTACGGGCCAAAACTTATAACGTTGGCGAACTCGTTCTACGCCTACCAGAGAAGAAAAAGGACAAGCTCAAGCCCAAATGGGAAGGTCCCTTCGTTATTGACAAAGTTCTAATCGGTGGAGCATACCGTCTGCGGGATGCATCGGACAATCGACTAGACCAAAACCCATGGAATGCAGCCAGACTCCGAAGGTTCTACGCCTAGTGCCGGACTCTGTGTTTGTCTCCTTACCTCCGTCCCTTTTTTAATATATACATATCCGCTATCTGTCTTTCTTTCTTTCTTTCTTCCCTTTTTATTCACGGCCTTAAAAGGTTAAAATGTGTCTTGACTACACAATCTTGACGCGCCAGGCGTGCTCATTATACCTGGGGGCTTCTTATACAGAAGCTTAATATAATTATGTTCGGGGCTCTATGCCCCCTGCACATGTGTTAGTTTTCCACATGTACCTTTTCTTCGCCATTATTTTCATCGATATGACTTAAGTTTTGGCCAAGCTGGGTTGCCTGGCTCTTGTGTTTATGCCCTACATTCCCGTTAATTCGGCTAGGGCATAAGGGGAGCACCTCTGCGATTGTTACTGCCGGGTCAGCCGGATGTGTACCTCAGACTGGGTGAAGCCGAAAGCTAGCGTTCTTAAGGGAATATTCGGTCGGTGAGCAAAAGATGACTTTTACTTATTACAATACATGCCCCCAGATGTTTATATCCTGCGTCTCTTTTCACAGTTCGGACATGCACATTAATGCATGTGTACCCAGAGAAAGGAATCCTTAACGGAACTATTCTCCCTGGAAGATGTTTCTTACTATCCATGTACTTGTCTGTTCATGCACTTGTGACCCCTACGCCTGGTTTCCACGCGTACCCCGGTTTTTACATAACTGAGCGGGTATTCGGATACACTCCGGACTATCGAGTCCGGAGGTTGAAGCGAAAAGGTCCGCCATGACAAATGATTTACAATCCGGCTAGGGACAATATATGTCACTTGAAGTACACAGTCACTTAGACTGACAAAATTCTTCTCCTATACCATCCAACAGGCTGTCTAGCCTACAATCCTGTTGGGAATACTTTGCGGCTAATTTTACCTGGTCATACACCAAACTGACGGGGATCTCTTTCCCATCAGACCCCACAGGTCCGACCTCAGCCATGTGGTTCGGGTCAGCCTTGGTATATCGAGTCTTCACCATGGCCCAGGCTTCCCTTGCACCTTGTCGGTAGGCAGATATCTTCCATAATCGGAAGCGCCGCCGCGCTCCCTTGAGCATCTCTACGAGCTCCCCCATGCCTCCTGGCAGGGAGGCGGATGGCCACAAGGCCTGGGCAATGCCCTGCATCACCTGCCGAACTTGTTCATGTAGTTGTGAGAGCTCTGGCAGAAGATCACGCGCAGACCCGGGCATCTCCTCTCCGGACGACCCGTCTGCATACCTACAGATATAATTCTGTTAGCCGGTTTCTTCGCTGAACTCTATAAAAGTTCATGCAAGCACTTACTAAAAATGCCGCGTCGAAGCTCCTTATTCTTCTTTACGAAGTCAGCTAGCTGGGCCCGAACATCCTTCAGTTCAACACCCAGCCGGGTATTGGCATCTTAGAGATCGTTTTTCTCCCTCCTAACCTGCATAAGCACGCGCTCGCCAGCCTCTAGCTGTCGTTGAGCATGTTGCTCATCCACTCGCACGACCTGCGGATTCACTCCGGGATCATCTGCAGAATCTCTGTTAGATTTGCATGCATGCCGAATACTAACTATTATATGTCATTCTTTTCGATAGGAACAAGTGTTACCAGATGGGGCCTTCTTGGACTCCTCCATTGCGGCAACTGCAGCCCGTAGCTGGGCTTTGCACTCCTCCAGCTCTTGAGACAACTAGGTATTCTTCTTCGTAAGAACCTACGCAAATAATGATCCTTAAATCAGTTGTGCCAACTGTTTCAAGTCTCAGGGGCTACTGATATACATAATTATCAGATTTTCTTATCCGTATATCCTTTACATACTGGTCCGTAGCTCTGGCAAGACCATTTTGAGCAGCTCGGATGTACGCGTCTCCTGAGTTGAAGGCATCGAACGCCTCTTCAGAGAAACCAGGGTCGCGGAGAACGGCCCAGCGATGCCTTTGATTCATGGCACTCTCCACTTCGGAATTCGTAGCGGACAGCCTATCCGCATCCTCTGTAGGAGGAACATCCGGTGTTGTCCCCACGTTAGCATCTGCCCCTAAGTCCGAATCTGGAGCCCGGCTGGTGGAGGCATGGCCGGCAGGCTCTCCGGATATGGTCCGGCGAGCGTTTTTCCTGCCAGGAACCATGGACATTATTATATCTTAAAGACGACAACCACGGAGCAGGGTTCCTTTTCATACCTCTGCGACGGCGTCTCAGTCCTGACCGCCTTCCTTTTAAGCCTACCCGGCTTCGGTGCCCCTTGTTGGTGAGTCACCGCGGGTTCGGCGTGGCGTCCCGAGGGCCTTCCCTGTAAGACACCATATGTGTGTGGTGGGTGAAGCGCAAAAAGGGATCCTTCTCGGAAGTTGGGACTCCGGTTTTACTTACATGCGATGCAGGGAGCAGTCCAGGATAATCGGCTATGATGGCCACCAAGGCACCATCGCAGCTTAACTGATAGAACGTCCCGTCGATAAGCTCCACAAATATGTCCGGATCTTCTTCGAGTACGGGGTCGAGGGCCCGGTCAGGGTCCTCTGGCTGTGGAGACGGGCTGTGGATCTCCCTCACGGCCTTTCGCAGTTCCTGCTATCAAATAGCAAGGTAAATATTTATGACGAAGAATGCAGGAAGGTCTGGAGTAAAAAGTAGCGGCTCACCCAGTTTGGAGGGCTGTACATGGAGAATCCATCCCGTGGCTTAATGCGGATGAACTCCTCTTCCTCTCCTTTGTACAAATCAGACAGTATTTTCGCTAGAGCAGCGGCGGAGTCCGGACCTTTACGGCCGCAGCGGGTGGTATCGTCTTCTCCATTGAAGTGCCACATGGGTTTTCCCCGATACTGAAGTGGCTGCACCTCCCGCATTATACATATTGACATAACCTCGATTATTGTCAGTCCTGATTTGGCCAGCGTTTTTATCCTGCCCATCAGGTAAATGACCTCTCTGTTATCTTCCTCCTGGGGGCTCCGACTACGCCAGCTGCGGCGTTTCTTCAAAGGGGCGTTGTTAAACTCAGGAAGGCCCATCCGAATAGGGTCCGGAAGAGGGACGTCCTCCATATAAAACCACTCAGAAGGCCAGTCTTCGGATGTCTTTTTCGGAGTATCGGACAGGTATCCGGTCCCGGCGATGCGCCATATTTCGGCTCCGCCCACTTGATATATTGACCCCTCCTGTGTACGGGGTATGAGGCAGAATAGCCTGTTCCATAACTGGAAATCAGCTTCGCAGCCCAGAAACAGCTCACAAAAGGCGACGTAGCCCGCAATGTGTAATATGGAGGCGGGAGTAAAATTATGGAGCTGGAGGCCGTAGAACTCCAGGAGCCCGCGGAGGAATGGATGGATTGGAAATCCGAGTCCCCTCAATAAGTAAGGGACAAGGCATACCCGCTCCCCCATGGATGGGTTGGGAAAGCTCTCCGCTTGCTCCCCGCCATTGTAAGTGGCTAGTCCGGCTCAGACGGGGGCCACATACGCAGGAGGGAGAAACCCCTGGGTCTGTAACTCTACTAATTGGCTGTGGGGGAGAAAACACTTCTCCCAATTGCCTGGCTTAGTGCTACGGGAGCGAGAGGAGGAGCTGCGATGGCCGGCCATGATGGGATGGGCTTTTCCGGGCGCACTCCGATAGATACTCGCTGTGGGAGGATGGTGTGATCTGGATCTGAGGATCCCCGACTCTTTAAATAGACGATTTACTCACATGGTTAGGGTGGCAAATGTAAAAATGCCCCGACTTCTCGCATTCGCTCGACATGTGGAAGATAGCCATTATTAGGCGCAGAAGCCGAGGAGTGCAACATTCATGGGAAGCCGGATACTACTCGACAGGTACTTAGGATTTGGAGAAGAACCCGCCTTGCAATGCCGAAGACAATCTGCGCGCCGGACTCATCGTCATTGAAGCCTGGTTCAGGGGCTACTGAGGGAGTCCTGGATTAGGGGGTCCTCGGACAGCCGGACTATATACTTTGGTCGGACTGTTGGACTATGAAGATACAAGATTGAAGACTTTGTCCCATGTCCGGGTGGGACTCTCCTTTGCGTGGAAGGCAAGCTTGGCAATTCGGATATGTAGATCTCCTCCCTTGTAACCGACTCTGTGTAACCCTAGCCCCCTCCGGTGTCTATATAAACCGGAGGGTTTAGTCCGTAGGACAACAACAATCATAATCATAGGCTAGCTTCTAGGGTTTACCCTCAACGATCTCGTGGTAGATCAACTCTTGTAATACTCATATCATCAAGATCAATCAAGCAGGAAGTAGGGTATTACCTCCATCGAGAGGGCCCGAACCTGGGTAAACATTGTGCCCCCCGCCTCCTGTTACCATCCGCCTTAGACGCACAGTTCGGGACCCCCTACCCGAGATCCGCCGGTTTTGACACCAACAGCGGCATCTCCGGCTTGAACTTGGGCGGCCACTTCACCTGCCGCAAGGCGGGGGCCAGGGCTCCGAGCCCCTGGCCCCGTCGTTGGCGCCAGCCGTCGGAGCCGGGAGTGAGGCGCCTACGTGAGGGTGGAGCGCGGTGGTGGCGGAGCGTAGATCGACGGAAGGAAGGCTACGGCGCGCCCCTACCTGGCGCGCCAAATGTCGGATCACGGGTTCCGGCAAAACCCTCAAGGTTCGAACTCTGTGGTGCGCACGAAGATCTCCTCCTACCGATCCACGTCCTAGCTTCGCTAAGATCTCACGGGCTAACTCGACGAACTCGCAACACAAGG
The DNA here is from genome assembly GCF_002575655.3 of Aegilops tauschii subsp. strangulata. Taxonomy (NCBI): domain Eukaryota; kingdom Viridiplantae; phylum Streptophyta; class Magnoliopsida; order Poales; family Poaceae; genus Aegilops; species Aegilops tauschii. The sequence goes on along the minus strand of NC_053035.3, from coordinate 487,924,603 downwards.
GACACAAGGTTTATAATAGTTCAGGCCACCGTTGTGGTGTAATACCCTACTCCAGTGTGGTGGTGGTGGATTGCCTCTCGGGCTGAGGATGAACAGTACAAGGGGAGAAGAGCCTCATGAGGTGAGGTATTCTTGTGCCTGGCTAACTTGTGTGGGTGAGGATTCGATGCCTCCTACTATGGTGGCTAGTCCTATTTATAGAGGCCCTGGTCCTCTCCCCAAATATTGAGCGAGAAGGGAGCCAACAATGGCCAATTTGAAAGGGGACAGCTAGTAGAGCTTATCCTGACAAAAGCAGTCTTCGCCTACAAAAGGCTCTGGTGGTGACGCCGTCTTGGGCTCCATGGTGACCTCCGTCTTGCCATCCTGCTGGTCTTGGTCTCGTTGCACTGATATGGAAACCTTTGCTTGATGCCTCGGTACTCCACGCCTGCGCTTGCCCCCTTTGCACCAAAGAGGAAACAAGGACACTGTGCGCGCTGGCGCCCGCCTGGTCTAGGTCATCACGGCTCACGTCACGAGAACCTCGCGAGGTTTGCCTTGCCTTGATCTCTCCGCCCCTGGCGAGCCAACCTGGTGAGGCCGCTCTTGACGAGGTCTTGCGTCATCCTCCTCGCGAGGGTCTTGAATGCCTTGTTGGTGAAGATGGGCCGTACAGGCCCGCTAGCAGAGCCACACCATGGGCTGCAGGCAGGCAAGTCTGGGGACCCCCGTTCCCAGAACGCTGACACGATCTATAAACCAAATATACCAAAAATATTTATTTTATAATTTATCTATCACTGCCAGATATCACTTTTGCAAGTAACCGTGAAGGGATTGACAACCCCTTTTATCGCGTTGGGTGCAAGTTGTTTGATTGTTTGTGCAGGTATTAGGTGATTTGTGTGTTGTCTCCTACTGGATTGATACCTTGGTTCTCAAACTGAGGGAAATACTTATCTCTAGTTTGCTGCATCACCCTTTCCTCTTCAAGGGAAAAACCAACACAAGCTCAACAAGTAGCATTGACATAGTATTTGTGGCAAAGCCACCATTCATAATTTTTTATACATGTCACTCTTGATCATTGCACATCCCGGTACACCACCGGAGGCATTCATATAGAGTCATATTTTGTTCTAAGTATCGAGTTGTAAAGTAAGTAAAAGTGTGATGATCATCATTATTAGAGCATTGTCCCATGTGAGGAAAGGATGAAGGAGACAATCATTCCCCCACAAGTCGGGATGAGACTCCAGACGAAAAAAGAGGCGAAAGAGCCCATGCAAAAAATGAGAGAAAACAAAGAAGGGGCAATGTTACTATCCTTTTTCCACACTTGTGCTTCAAAGTATATAACACCCCGGATGTAACTTTCCATATTTGTAACTCCGACTCTTGCCATTTTGATCTATGTGATATGATATTCCCTCCGTGGTCGGGTTTTTGTCTTTCGTTTTGCATTTTGTTCATGTCATGCATTTCATATCATGTCATCATGTGCATTGCATTTGCATACGTGTTCGTCTCATGCATCCGAGCATTTTTCCCGTTGTCCGTTTTGCAATCCGGCGCTCCTATCTCCTCCAGTGCACCCCTCTTGTTTTCTTTTGTGTGCGGGTGTCAAACATTCTCGGAATGGACCGAGGCTTGTCAAGTGGCCTTAGTATACCACCCGGAGACCACCGGTCAAGTTTCGTACCATTTGGAGGTCATTTGGTACTCCAACGGTTAACCGGGCATCCGCAAAGTCCTTTTGTGTGTTGCAGCAAAACCTCCTCTCTAAACAGCCCAAAACCCACCAAACTCTCTTCCATGCTCTAGGTCGTTCGATCACGATCGTGTGGGCGAAAACCGCACCTCATTTGGACTCTCCTAGCTCCCTCTACCTATTTATAGGTGACCCTCCCGAAAAATGAATGCAGTCCAAACCCTAACCCTCGTTCCTCCGCGTGCCGGACACGTCCGCCCGGCGCCGGACAAATCGCGCCACCGCCACGTCAGCGTCCGCCGCCGCCCGTACCGCGCCGGCCCGCGGAGCCCACGTCGGGCCCTGCGAGCCCGCGCCGCCCGCGCCTGCCCCGCCGCCCACCGCGCCGCCGCGCCGGCCGGCCCCGCCGCCTCGCCGCCCGGCCTCCGCACCGCCGCCGCGCCCGCCCGCGTCGCCGGCCGCCGCGCCGCCGCTCACCGGCGACCGCGCCCCTCCGGCCGTCGTTCCCCGCCGGCCTCTCCCTCCTCCGCCGCCTCCCCGCACTCCGGCGAGCTCGAAGCTCCGGTAGCCGACCGGCGAGCTCCCTCGAGGACGGCCCCGATCTGGATCCGATCGAGCACTGTAGTAGGTTGACTTTCTCGAAGCCTGAAAATCTTCCAATCTTTTTCTATTACAGCAAGTGCCCCTGTTCAACAGTACATAACTCTTTGCATGTAGCTTTGTTTCGCGCGTGTAATATGTCAAATTGTTCGTCTCGTGATTCTCTACATTTTGCTCAATTGCACCATGTTCATTAGTGGCCATCTTGATTCCCAAATCTCTGTTGCCAGAGTGCTAGTTGCTGTTATCTGCTGGTTCTTATCAGAACTTGGAGATTTGTCATTTTTGTATCATTTAATCTGTGCATCTTATGGGCATGAGCTCTACATGTGTTTTGTTGTAGACCATGTATTTTTCTGATCTCTGTGGTGACTAGAACAAGCATGCAAACTAGGCCCCGTAATGTTTCTGATTTCAGGGACTTCGTGATTTCTCGAAGTCTTTGTCTGCTGTTATTTTGTTGCCATGTAAGCTTGATGCTACAGAGAGATCCATGCATATTTTGAAGATGTTCAGTGAAGATGTTTTGTAGATATTGTTGTAGTTGATCCATTCCTGCCCTTGTTTGCATTTATGGAGTGTCATAGCATGACTCAATCTTGCTCTACTTTTGCTATAAAATATTTCTGGCAGATTGTTTACGTGTTATTCAGTTTTGCCAAGCTTATTGTAGTTGAACCATACATGCTATGCTTTCTCTCTTGCCATGGATAGCTTCATAAACATGCCATCTTACTGTAGGTATGCTTGTTTTGTCATGTATTGCTTTGTGGTGAGTGCTTCAAGCTCACAATCATGCCTTCATATTATTGTTTCTGCCATGCTCTGTTTTTCCGCCAAGTCTGAAACCTGATAACGAAACTTGCTATGTTTACATGCTTGCCATCAGATCTTCAGGTCCTTTTTGGCTTATGGTCAGTAAGGGACGTTTGTCATATGCATTTAGTAGAATACTGCCATGCCTTGTTTTGCCATGTTAAGTTCCTGTAGCATGTTGATTTCGTGCTCTAAACATTGCTACCTGATGCTGTTTCAGTCATGTCCAGTAATTTCACCAAGTCTGTCAACCTGTTATCTTTTGCACTTTTGCCATGCTAGTTTTAGCTTGATATGTTGTGATCTAGCCGTAGCTCAGTGTTCATCTTTTGTCAATCATCTCCTGTAGATTACTGCCATATGCTTTGTTGCTATGTTGGAGTGCTGTAGCATTGTTGCTAGTTGCATTTTAAGTGCTATCATGCTATTAATCGCATATTCGTGTCATTCTTGTTTTGCTTGCCATTTGCAAACCGTGCATCCGTTTCCGGTGATATTTATATCGATTTCGACCAAAATCATCTCATCTTTCCAGTGACATGCTTGGTTTGCCAAGTTACTGCCTTGTTCATCATTTTCCTTCTGGAGCACGCATATGCATCGCATATCATACATGTTCTGCATCATGTTGCTTGTGCATTTCTCGTGATTGATTGTGGTTCCGTTTGCTTGTGTTCTTGTCTTGGGTAGATCCGGGAGACGAGTTCGTGAACGAGGAACCTGTTGAGTACGCTTATGAGGATCAAGCTTTCGACAACTCTGAGAACCTTGCAGGCAAGATGACCACCCCTCGAAATCACTTCTATCTTTGCTGTGCTAGCTGTTCGCTCTATTGCCATGCTGCGCTACCTATCACTTGCTATATCATGTCTCCCATATTTCCATGTCAGCCCCTAACCATCCTTTCCTAGCAAACCGTTGTTTGGCTAAGTTACCGCTTTTGCTCAGCCCTTCTTATAGCGTTGCTAGTTGCAGGTGAAGTTGAAGTTTGTTCCATGTCGGAACATGGATATGTTGCGATATCACAATAGCTCTTATTTAATTAATGCATCTATATATTTGGTAAAGGGTGGAAGGCTCGGCCTTATGCCTGGTGTTTTGTTCCACTCTTGCCGCCCTAGTTGCTGATATACCGGGATTATGTTCCTTGAGTTTGCGTTCCTTACGCGGTTGGGTGATTTATGGGACCCCCTTGACAGTTCGCCTTGAATAAAACTCCTCCAGCAAGGCCCAACCTTGGTTTTACCATTTGCCACCTAAGCCTTTTTCCCCTGGGTTTTCTAGAGCCCGAGGGTCATCTTTATCTTAAACCCCGGGGCCAGTGTTCCTCTGAGTGCTGGTCCAAACTAGAGCCCTTTGCAGCGCCACCTTGGGGAAACTCGAGGATTGGTTTTAGTTGTACGGACTGCTCATCCGGTGTGCCCTGAGAACGAGATATGTGCAGCTCCTATCGGGATTTGTCGGCACATTCGGGCGGCTTTGCTGGTCTTTTTTTACCATTGTCGAAATGTCTTGTAGACCGGGATTCCGAGACTGATCGGGTCTTCCTGGGAGAAGGTTTATCCTTCGTTGACCATGAGAGCTTATGACGGGCTAAGTTGGGACACCCCTGCAGGGTATTATCTTTCGAAAGCCGTGCCCGCGGTTATGAGGCAGATGGGAATTTGTTAATGTCCGGTTGTAAAGAACTTGTCACTTGACCCAGTTAAAATACATCAACTGCGTGTGTAGCCGTGATGGTCTCTTCTCGGCGGAGTCCGGGAAGTGAACACGGTTGGAGTTATGTATGACGTAAATAGGAGTTCAGGATCACTTCTTGGTCAAAACTGTTGCAGGTGCCGACGATGCCAGTGAAGATGATGGGGTCGATCTCAAGTGGGAGTTCGACGAGGAACGTGGTCGTTACTATGTGTCTTTTCCTGATGATCAGTAGTGGAGCCCAGTTGGGACGATCGGGGATCTAGCATTTGGGGTCATCTTATTTTCATGTGGATCTTGACCGTAGTCGGTCTATGTGTGTATTTTGGATGATGTATGGATTATATTTATGTTTTGTGTGAAGTGGCGATTGTAAGCCAACTCTTTATCCCATTCTTGTTCATTACATGGGATTGTGTGAAGATGACCCTTCTTGCGACAAAAACACTATGCGGTTATGCCTCTAACGTGCCTCGACACGTGGGAGATATAGCCGCATCGTGGGCGTTACAAGTTGGTAATCAGAGCCATCCCCGACTTAGGAGCCCCCTGCTTGATCGAATTGCTGGCGTTGTTGAGTCTAGAACAAAAATGTTTTGAGTCTTAGGATTATATATATCGGAGAGTAGGATTCTTTATACTCCTCGGTCCCTTCGTCGCTCTGGTGAGGTCTCCTGACGTAGAAGTTTTGACTATTCTCTCCTCAAATTTCACAAAAAAAATTTAGGATCATGCGGGTATCTTGGAATCGTTCCGATGGTTTTGTGACGAGAACATTGTTCTTGGTGCCTCCTGACATTTCGGGGTTGTGGCAGTGTCCCGGGGAGTTGAGCTCCGAGGTGTTGTCGTCACAATTTTATCGTTGCAGTTCTGGAATACCTGAGTTTCGCCGACATCGAAATCTCTTTTATGCAGTTGTTGGTGAGATCACCTCGACGCCACCCAGTACTGGGGCGGGAGTTCGTGAGTATTGCCATAACTCGTATAACGGATGTTTTTCGAAGGTTGAGGTAAACGATTTCCGAAGGTTTCTTGGTTATGTGTTGCGGATGGATACAGCTGGATCTAGGGATTGTTAGTTTGGGTGATATATTTTGTGTCCCCTGTATCCCCAACACCAGATTGCATAACCAGAAAGTTTCGGGAGTTTATAAGTGGGAATTCAAGTAGCCTTAGGATATCTTTCCGACAGACGCATGATATGAGATTGGGGTTCGACGTCTAGTGGTCCGCCTGTACACGGTTGGTTTTACAGTGGTCTCGTAGTGTCTTAAAGAGTCCTTGGCTATGCCGACTCGGGGACGCTTCGTATGTCATGTGCACAGCCTTGTACATGATGGTGTTGTAGGATTGAGCCCGTGTGGGCCCCACCACGAAAACTTCGGACGAAAACTCATCATATGTTTGTTCTGGCTTATTCTGCAAGCCAATACTTTGTTTTGTTTTGAATTGTGGTATTCGAGTTGCTTCGAACTCATATGTTGATTCCATATCTTTTTCAAGTGGCTTCTCAACTAACGGAAGTGTGATGATTTACTACGGAATTCATTCGTTCATCTTCGTTCGAATGTTTATTGTGAAGACTATATGTTGCAATTTCTATCCGTTGATTCTACTTATCTATTTGTCTATCAAGATGCTAACGGATGTCACCCTCTTCAGGATGGCTCCGCAACGCGTCAAAATCCGGATCGCAATGAAGGGACTCAAGCGAACCCTCCGCCACCACCTCCGCCTCCGGAAGCATGGCAAGCTATCATGGCAGCCACCAACGCCAATGCTCAGATAATTCTGCAACTCTTGCAAGAACGCACCCAAGGGCAAGGCAATCAAGGAAATCAAGGTCAAGGCAACAATCAGCCTCACTTCGCTACACTCAACCAGTTTCTCGCAAATGAGCCCAAGTCTTTCAGCTACTGTGCCGAGGCCACGGATGCCGATGATTGGCTCGTGGACATCAACAAGCATTTTGAATGTAGCAATGTCAGGCCTGAGGACTTTGTCAAGTTCGCTTCTTTTCAGCTCAAGGACCAAGCTGCTGATTGGTTTCAGCAATACAAAGATTCCAGAGGAGGTCGTGTGATCACTTGGACTGACTTCTGTCGGGATTTCAAAGCGCACCACATTCCACAAAGTGTTGTTGAGAGCAAGCGTGAGGAGTTCCACAATCTCAAGCAAGGCAACATGTCTGTGTATCAATACAACATCTAGTTTCAGAAACTTGCTCGCTTCGCTAAACAAGACGTTCCTGATGAAAAGAGTATGATCTATCACTTCAGAGGTGGCCTTAGAGGGGATCTGAAGTTAGCTCTTGTTCTTGTTGAGCCTACTCAGTTCGATCAATTCTATAACATGGCACTGAAGCAAGAGGCTGCTCAGCTCAAGTGTGAGGCTTCTAAGAAGAGAGTCAGAGAAGCAGTTCACTCTACTTCTTCCTCACTTGTGGCAGCTAAGCAACACAAGTTCTGGTTGCCTCCTCCTCCTCCGTTTCGTCAGCCTTACCAGCAGAAGAACAAAGGTGGCCATGGTTCTTCCAACTCTTCCAACTCCGGCTATCAGAACAAGTCTCAGAATCAAGCTCCAAAGTCCAATGCTCCTTATCACCGTCCACTCTCAGAGGTGACTTGCAACAAGTGTCAGCAGAAAGGTCACTATGCTAACAAGTACTTCAATCAAAGGCGTCTGCCTCCTCCTCCTCCTGTCAGATCTTCCAGCAATGCAGTGGTCAAGCATAATCCAAAGTCTGCAAAGGTGAACATGATGAATGCAGCTCAAGCGGAGGAATCTACTGATGTGATAATGGGTAATCTTCCTGTTAATGATATTCCTGCAAAAGTTCTTTTTGATACTGGTGCATCACATTCTTTCATTTCTAGACCTTTTGTGGCTATGCATGATCTGGTTACTGAAGTATTGCCGAGTCCTCTGTCTATTGTTTCGCCGGCTCGACAACTGACTTCTCGAGCATTCGTTCGGGATTCCGCAATCAAGATGGGCGACTATGAATTTCTGTCTTCTCCAATTGTTCTTGGTGACTCGGATATTGATCTTATTCTCGGGATGGACTGGCTTTCTAAGCACAAGGCTCAACTTGATTGTGCTGCCAGGGAAATTCAATGGACACACTCTTCTGAGGATGTTATTATTTATGCCGCTCGTGATGAAACCATTCGGTTATTTTCTCTCAATGAGAAGGGCGAATTGAATGCCATCTCTCAGATTCCAGTCGTTTGTGAGTATCAAGATGTCTTTCCAGAAGAGCTTCCGAGTATGCCTCCTCACCGGCCAGTTGAGTTCGTTATCGAACTAGAGCCTGGCACGGAACCCGTTTGCAAGCGTCCATACAAGCTTGGACCCAACGAGCTGAAGGAATTGAAGAAACAGCTCGATGAACAAGAGCGTCTGGGTTTGATCAGACCGAGTTCTTCTCCATGGGGTTGTGGTGTTCTTTTTGTAAAGAAGAAGGATGGCACAGACCGACTTTGTGTCGACTACCGTCCATTGAACAAGAAGACAATCAAGAACAAGTATCCACTTCCCAACATCAATGAGCTATTCGAGCAACTCAAAGGTGCTAAAGTATTCTCCAAGCTTGACCTTCGTATGGGTTATCATCAGATTCGCATTCGTGAAGAAGATATTCCCAAGACAGCATTCAGAACAAGCTTTGGTTCTTATGAATATACTGTCGTGTCTTTCGGCCTCGTCAATGCTCCTCCAGTATTCTCTCGGATGATGAATTTCATCTTCAACCCCTATACCAATGAATTCGTTGTGACGCCCCTGATTTGACCGTACACTAATCATGCACGCAAATGTGTACGATCAAGGTCAGGGACTCACGGGAAGATATCACAACACAACTCTAAAACAAAAATAAGTCATACAAGCATCATAATACAAGCCAGGGGCCTCGAGGGCTCGAATACAAATGCTCGATCACAGACGAGTCAGCGGAAGCAACAATATCTGAGTACAGACATAAGTTAAACAAGTTGCCTTAAGAAGGCTAGCACAAACTGGGATACAGATCGAACGAGGCGCAGGCCTCCTGCCTGGGATCCTCCTAACTACTCCTGGTCATCGTCAGCGGCCTGCACGTAGTAGTAGGCACCTCCAGTGTCGTAGGTGTCGTCGTCGACGGTGGCGTCTGGCTCCTGGACTCCAATATCTGGTTGCGACAATCAGATAGATAGGAAGGGGGGAAAGAGGGAGAGAAGCAACCGTGAGTACTCATCCAAAGTACTCGCAAGCAAGGAGCTACACTACATATGCATGGGTATATGTGTAAAGGGGCATATCAGTGGACTGAACTGCAGAATGCCAGAATAAAAGGGGGATAGCTAGTCCTGTCGAAGACTACGCTTCTGGTCATCTCCATCTTGCAGCAGATAGAAGAGAGTAGATTGAAGTCCTCCAAGTAGCATCGCATAGCATAATCCTACCCGGCAATCCCCTCCTCGTCGCCCTGTTAGAGAGCGATCACCGGGTTGTATCTGGCACTTGGAAGGGTGTATTTTATTCAGTATCCAGTTCTAGTTGTCATAAGCTCAAGGTACAACTCCGGGTCGTCCTTTTACCGAGGGACACGGCTATTCGAATAGATAAACTTCCCTGCAGGGGTGCACCACATAACCCAACACGCTCGATCCCATTTGGCCGGACACACTTTCCTGGGTCATGCCCGGCCTAAGATCAACACGTCGCAGCCCCACCTAGGCCCAACAGAGAGGTCAGCACGCCGGTCTAAACCTATGCGCGCAAGGGTCTGGGCCCATCGCCCTATGCACACCTGCACGTTGCGTACGCGGCCGGAAGCAGACCTAGCCCCCTTAATATAAGCGCGAGCTTACGGTCCAATGCGGGGCGCGCCACTCAGTTGCTGACGTCAAAAGAGCTTCGGCTGATACCACGACGTCGGGATACCCATAACTACTCCCACGTAGATGGTTAGTGCGTATAGACCAAATGGCCAGACTCAGATCAAATACCAAGATCTCGTTAAGCGTTTTAAGTAACCACGAACGCCGACCAGGGCCAGGCCCACCTCTCACCTAGGCGGTCTCAACCTGCCCTGTCGCTTCGCCACAAAGATCCACTCGCGGGTACTCCTACGAGCCGACCCGACTTTAGTCATCACATGTGTCATGTATTTAGTATATAAGTATATACCCGTGATCACCGCCCAGGTGATCACGGCCCGATAGTATATCACAGCAGACGGAGAAGAATGTAGGGCCACTGATGGAAAACTAGCATCCTATACTAATCATGTAGGATTGCAGGTAAAGGTAACAACAGTAGTTACAAGGATAGGCTATGCATCAGGTTAGGATATCGAAAAGCGGTAACATGCTACACTACTCTAATGCAAGCAGTATAGAGAAGAATAGGCGATATCTGGTGATCAAGGGGGGGCTTGCCTGGTTGCTCTGGCAAGTAGGAGGGGTCGTCGACTCCGTAGTCGAACTAGGCAGCAGCAGTGTCGGTCTCGTAGTCTACCGGAGAGAAGAGGGGGAAGAAACAGTAAATACAATGCAAACATAAGCATGACGATGCGTGACATGACAATGAGCGGTGCTAGGTGTGTCTTAACGCGATAGTAGGTGGTACCGGTGAAGGGGGGGAACATCCGGGAGGTATTCCCGATGTTTCGCGTTTTCGGACAGACGGACCGGAGGGGGAAAGTTGCTAGTTCGATAGGTTAGGGAGGTGTGGTGGACGAACGGACTGCGTATTTGGATTCGTCTCGTCGTTCTGAGCAACTTTCATATAGAAAACATTTTCATCCGAGTTACGGTTTAAAAGATATGAATTTTCAAAGTTTATTTGAATTTCTGGAATTATTTATATTAAGCAAAAAGGAATTATGACGTCAGCATGAGGCAATGCTGACGTCAGCAGGTCAACAGGTCGGCTGACCAGTCAAACCAGACAGGTGGGTCCAGTGGGACCCACATGTCAGCCTTTGTTAGTCTAATATTTATTTAAACTAAACTAACAGTCTAATTAGAGGGGTGGGCCCCATATGTCAGTGAGTGATTAGTTAATCTAATTATTTTTATTTATAAAACATTTTTCTTTTTCTTTTTCTTTTTTAATTTTTGCGGCGGGGCCCGCATGTCAGTGGCTGGGCCTGCCCAGTCAGCACGTTGACTGGGTTGACCCAGTCAACGGGGCCCACGGGGCCCACTGGCAGTGGCACTGGGGGTGGCCCCAGGCCAGCCACGTCGGCGGCCGGCGCCGAAGCGGCTCCGGCGAGCCAAACGCGGCGGCGCGGCTCGGGCGGGGTGCGGGTTTCACGCACAGTGGGTTTGCGGGGTCGTGGCTGGGCGCGTTCGACGCGGCTCGGCGCCGCGCGTCCAACGGTGGTGGCCGGAGGGGCTGGAACGGGCGGGGGCGAGTGCTTCGAGCTCGCCGGCGGCGAGGTGCTTCGGGCTGGGGGCGGGTGCGGCGTTAGAGCGCGCGAGCGGCCGAACTAACTAGCTAGGCGGGTGCGGCACGACGCGGTCGAGCTAGCGGGCCTACGCCCGTGACCATTTGGTCACCGGAGACCCGCCGGCGGCGAGCTCCGCGGCGCGGCGTTCGGGCGCGCGTGGGGGAGCAGCTAGGGAACGGGGGCGAGCTAACGGAGAGCGGGAGGAGAAGCGGGAGCTCACAGCGGAGCCGTAGGGAGTGGCAGTGAGCTCGGGGAGGGCGCGGGATAGCCGGAATCAGCGACGATCGACGGCGGCCGTGCGGGGAAGACGAGCTCGGGGAGGTTGGTGCAGTGGCGCTCGGCTTGTTCCCGATGGCGTAGTCGACGTAGTCGACGGCGGGGAGCCGTTCGGGCACGTCGTCGGGGCAATCGGGGCACGGTGGCCGCGAGTGCGACGGTGAACGGCGGCGAGCGCGCTCGGGCAGAGGGGATCGAAGGGGAGAGGGAGGTGGATCTGACGGGGGGGAGGTGCAGAGGCCGAGAGGGAGCGGGGGGGTGAGTGGGAGAGAGGCCCGAGGAGGCGGGGGTGCTGGTGCCCTTATCCTCCCCGTCGCCGGCGAGGGGGTGCGGCGGGGACGGCCCCTGTTCCGACCCCGGTCGGGGGAACAGGGAAGGGGACGCGGGGGAGAGGTGGGCTGGGCCGGGGGGGTCGGGGGTGGCGGCCCAGTTTGGGCCGGGGGTCCAGTGGGGGGGAAGGGCCTTTTTCTCTGTCTGTTCTGTTTTCTGTTTTCTTTTTATTTGTTTTTTTTCTGTTTTATTTCACTTAAAAGTATTTAGGTATTTTATAAAAATGTGTTTCCTCCACCATAATTACCAGTGTATTATTTGGCACCCACTGAACATTTTTGTTTAAATTTTTGAAAACTTTTATTTTCCACTTTTAAATTTAATTGAAGTTTGAACTAGGAGTTTGAAAAGGAAGGTGATTCAAATGTGATCAAGCCCTATTTAGCAACATGATTAGCTTAATCACAGGGAGTTACTGTAGCATGATTCTCAGGGTGTTACAAATCTCCTCCACTACAAGAAATCTCGTCCCGAGATTTAGGAGGTAGAAAGAAACAGTGCGGGGTATTCTTCTCGCAGACGATCCTCTCGTTCCCAAGTGGCCTCATCTTCAGAATGGTGCGACCACTGGACTTTGAGAAACTTGATCGCCTTCTGACGTGTGCGGCGTTCAGCTTGGTCGAGAATGCGGACCGGATGCTCCTTATAGGAGAGGTCTTGCTGCAATTCGAGCACTTCATGATCCACAGCTCGGATTGGATCCTTGAAGCAACGGCGGAGCTGTGACACATGGAACACATCGTGAACCTGAGAAAGGTTCGGCGGTAGCTCCAGTTGGTATGCCACTTTTCCACGCCTTTCGAGAATAGTGAATGGGCCAATATAGCGAGGAGCTAGTTTGCCCTTGATCCCGAAGCGGTGAGCACCCTTCATAGGTGTGACTCGAAGATAAGCCTTTTCGCCAGGTTGATAGACCATGTCTTTATGATGACGGTCATACTGACTCTTCTGACGTGACTGAGCAGTCTTGAGATTCTCGCGAATAATGCGAACTTGTTCTTCGGCATATTGGATAATATCCGGACCGAAGAGTGGACGTTCCCCAGTTTCTGACCAGTTCAGAGCGGTTCGGCACTTTCGTCCATATAACACTTCGAAGGGGGCCATCTTCAGACTAGCTTGATAGCTATTATTATAAGAGAACTCAGCATACGGGAGAGATTCCTCCCATTTCTTGCCGAAGGAAATAACGCAAGCTCGAAGCATGTCTTCGAGAACTTGATTGACGCGTTCAACTTGTCCTTGCGATTGAGGATGAAACGCAGTACTGAATGTCAGATGAGTTCCCATAGCTTCTTGGAAACTTGCCCAGAATCTTGAAGTGAATAAGCTGCCACGGTCTGAGCTGATAACCAATGGAATACCGTGGAGTGAAACAATCCTGGACATATAGAGCGTTGCCAACTGGCTAGCAGTGATCGTTTCTTTGACTGCCAGAAAATGTGCAACTTTGGAAAGTCGGTCTATGACGACAAGAATAGCATCATTACCTTTCTGTGATTTGGGAAATCCAGTGACGAAGTCCATCTCAACATGGTCCCATTTCCATTCAGGAATAGAGATAGGTTGCAGAGTTCCAGCAGGCCTTTGATGTTCTGCTTTGATACGACGGCAAACGTCACACTCAGCAACATAACGAGCAATGTCTTGCTTCATATTAGTCCACCAGAATATCTGACGGATATCTTGGTACATCTTTGTACTACCAGGATGGATACATAGAGGCGTATCATTTGTTTCTTTCATAACTTCCTGTGTCATATCCAGGTTTTTCTCTGCACATGGCACCACTAGGCGGCCCTTGAAGTATAGGGTGCCATCTTCAGCAATGGTGAAGAATGAGGGCTTTCCTACTGCGAGGTAGCGCTTAATCTTGTGGGCTTCAGAGTCATACTTCTGTAGCCTTTTGATGCTGTCCTCGAGATCTGGTTTAGCAACTAGGGTATTGAGGGAACCCTGGGCAACAACGTGGAGGTTCACCTTGCCAAATTCCTTAGGAGGGGAGCGAGTGCACCCGGAGGAACAATATGGAGGTTCAGCTTCCTGAATTCTTCAACAAGCGAGGGCTGAACTTTATGAACCTGGAGGTGGTTGCAGTAAGACTTGCGGCTCAAGGCATCGGCCATGACATTAGCCTTGCCTGGCATATAGGAAATACCCAAGTCAAAGTCTGCAACGAGCTCCATCCATCTCTGCTGACGGAGGTTCAGATCTGGTTGAGTAAACAGATACTTCAGACTTTGGTGGTCAGTGAAGATCTCGCAGCGATTACCGAGAAGGTAATGTCGCCACTGCTTCAGCGCATGAATGACAGCAGCAAGTTCGAGGTCGTGAACTGGGTAGTTCCCTTGGTGAGGGCGCAATTGTCGAGAGGCATAAGCAATCACTTTGTGGTCTTGCATTAGGACACAGCCTAATCCTTGACGGGAAGCGTCGCAGTAAATGACAAAGTCCTTAGTATCAAGTGGAGCTAGGACTGGGGCAGAAGTCAACTTGTCTTTGAGTGCCTGGAAACTTTCCTGACATTTGTCTGTCCATTGGAACTTGACGCCCTTATGTAACAGGTTAGTCAGAGGCCTGGCGATCTTGGAGAAGTTCTCGACGAATCGACGGCAATAGCTGGCGAGACCGAGAAAACTTCTGACTTGCTTAACGTTCTTGGGACGAGTCCAATCAAGAATAGCCTGAACTCGCTCGGGGTTGACGGCAATACCATCCTTAGAGATGACATGCCCAAGATAGGTTACTTCCGGTAGCCAGAATTCACATTTGGAGAACTTGGCATATAGTTGATGCTCTTGTAGCTTTTCCAGCACAAGTCGAAGATGTTCAGCATGTTCTTCTTCGTTCTTGGAAAATACCAGGATATCATCCAGATAAACCACGACGAACTTGTCGAGGTAATCCATGAAGATATAGTTCATCAGACGAGAGAAGGTGGCTGGAGCATTGGTTAACCCGAAAGACATGACGGTGTACTCGTATGAACCATAGCGAGTCACGAAGGCGGTCTTTGGGATATCCTCTTCGCGAACACGGATCTGGTGGTAGCCCAACCTCAAGTCGAGCTTAGAGAACACTGACGAACCCGCCAGTTGATCATACAGATCATTGATCCGAGGAAGAGGGTATTTATTCTGAATGGTAGCTTGGTTTATAGGACGGTAGTCTTGAACTAACCGGTTTGTCCCATCCTTCTTCTTGACAAAGAGAGAAGGTGCTCCCCAAGGAGAGCAACTTGGGCGAATGAATCCTTTGCGAAGAGACTTGTCGATTTCCTCCTTAAGCTCAAGGAGTTCATGCGGCGGCATTTTGTAGGGTCGCTTGGCTATAGGAGTGGTGCCTGGTTTCAAGTCGATGATGAATTCGACAGCTCTAGCAGGGGGAATCCCCGGAAGTTCTTCAGGGAAGACGTCGAGGAATTCACGCACGACGGGAATGTTTTCAATGCCCTCGAGTGGTGTAGTGTTCAATGCATTCAATGCATAGAGCCGTGCCTCGGCATTTTGCACCAGATGAGCTTGGTAAGCAACTATTTCATCAGAAGGGTGTAGCAGATGGACGGTCTTAGTGGCGCAAACTATAGAAACAGTATGCGCTTTCAACCAATCCATACCCAAAATGAGGTCGATGTTAGACGACTTCAGGATAATGGGAGAGGCATAGAATTCCAGCCCTTCGATTTCCACGGGGACATCGATGCCAACCAAGGAGGTTTGACACTGTCCCACGGGGGTTTTGACCAATACAGAGGTGTTCATCTCCTCACATTTAACGTCGTGCTTGTATGCAAAATCTTCTGACATGAATGAATGCGATGCACCTGTATCAAATAAAACAGATGCTGGTACTGAATTTACGAGGAGTGTACCCATCACAGTAGCAGGCTGGTCTTGAGCGTCGTTGAGATCAACGTGGTTGGCATGCGCACGACCATAAGGCTTAGCATTGTTGTTGCGGGGCTGGTTGTTACCACGGCCCGTTGCTGGAAGGGCCAGTTGATTCTGATTCTGATGGCAGTCCCTGGCACGGTGACCTGGTTGTCCACACTTGTAGCACAGACCATTATTGGGAGTGGGAACAGGAGCTTGGGATGGTGGAGCTGGAAGTCTTGACTGCCTAGATGGTGGTGGAAGCAGACGAGGTGCAGCATAGGTCTGCCTTGGGGCAGATGCATTTGGACGGTACATGCTGTTCGGGATCCATATCTTACGCTTCTGTGCGGGCGAACCCGAAGATGAGCCCGTGTCACGGTTGCGCCTGTGAGAGCTCTGGTATTCCTGCAGGCCAGTTTCGACATTGATGGCCTTGTTCACCAAGGTGGCGGAATCAGCAAAGTCATGCACTAGAAGTGCGAGCTTGATGTCAGCTTGAAGGCCATCACGGAACTTCTCCTGTCTGCGTGCATCAATTGCAATGTCCTCTTCAGCATAGCGGGACAAGTCCAGAAACTCCCGCTGATAAGCTTCAACAGTTTTGTTGCCTTGAGTGAGGTTGCGGAACTCACGCTTCTTCCGGTCCATGACTCCTTGAGGAATGAAGCGGGCACAGAAAGCAGTTTGGAAGTCTGGCCATGTGATGATTGTTCCAGCTGGCAGAGTACGCCTGTGGCTGTCCCACCATTGAGCTGCGGGTCCCTTCAAGAAGAAGGAAGCAAAAGTGACATAGCTGGCAGGGGCTACATCAGCAGACTCTATCTCATAGGTGATGTCACGGAGCCAGTCATCAGCATCCAGGGGCTGAGTTGAGCTGCGGTAGATGGTTGGGTTGAGGCGTATGAAATCTTGAAGAGTCACTTGAGCTGGCTGCTGGTTCATATTGGGGCGAGGAAACTGAGCCATCATATTTTCCATGAACTGGCGGTTCAGTTCAAACTGTTGGATCATACCAGCCATGTACTCAGGTGGTGGTGGGGCATCGCCACCACGACCACGACCACCTGGTCTAACCATCCTGCTAATATATAACAGGGGGTAGTTCAGGATTGAGAAATTTGCAATGACAAGAATCATTCATGATGAAACATGCATAATGAAAGGAGCACGATAGCTACTACATAGTAGTCGGCACAACTTACAAAAGGGGCCATGCATAGAGTTCAGTACATAGAGTTCAGTACATAGACTAAAACATCATAGGCGGCACACAGGCTCGCGGCGACTGCATCTAATACTACAAGCAAGCCTACATCAGTCCCAAGAGGTACTGTGGAGGTAATCGTAGCCCGACAGCTGGTAGTGAGGCAACGGATAGCCCTCGACGTCAGCAGACTGGGGGCCGCGGATACTCAGGTGTAGAGCCCGACGCTCAGGTGGCAGAAGAGGGCTAAGTGCGGGAGAGTAGCCTCCCACCTCTGGCCAACCAACACCGTGGGGCATCACGGTCCTGGCTGGGTAGATCGCAGTACGCGGTACCTGTCCAGACCGGACAAAGGGGTGCAGTAGCGTCAGAGCACGGTAAAGGTGCTGACGGGTGGTGTACATCTCGTGGCGAAGAGCTCGGTTAGCTCGATCCAGCCCATCAGCATGCAGAACCAGGTGCTGATGGTAGAAGGGCTCTCGGGTGACAGTGGAGTAGGCAGCAGTATAGTATCCCTCCGCACCAACATCAGATGCGATAGCAATGTGCCTGAAAAGGGGAGGTGTCCAACTCCTGATACTCTCCACGAAGACGTGTCAGAGCAGCATAGGCAGCATCGTGGACAGCCATATCGATGGTCACACCAACACCATGTGCGGTGTGCAGCACAGTAGTGGAGTCGTACTCCCGAGAGTAGAGGTGGACGATGGCACGGTACTGCTCCTGGTTAAAGTCCTGGTACTCCTCGTAGACGGTGTACTCAGGGTGCCAGCGATAACCCAGATAGGTCATCATCTCAGCTAGCACCGCAGGTGATCCCGAGGCACCAATGGCCGTCGTGTGGCGCGCGACCTACCTCGTGGGTTCCATCTGAAAGCAAAGACGTTTCAAAGGAGTCAAATGACAGTGTGTGAATTGTTCAAAATACTATTCTAAGAACAATTATGGCTTATCCAACTTTGGGGTGGACGCGGTCACGGGATCCTAGTGTTAGAGTTAGCAAATTCGTTTAACCCGAGTAGAAGAGAGTTCAGAGTCCCAGAGTAAAGGTCGAGGAGTAAAAGATCCTAGTACCACCCAATGGCGACGTGGGCCCGTAAGACACACAGCCATGTTAGTAAAATGTTTTGTAATGTCTAGACTCGACTTCGGCCAAGGAGTGTGGATAGGGGGATTCCTACATGCAGTCGGCTCTGATACCAACTTGTGACGCCCCCGATTTGACCGTACACTAATCATGGACGCAAATGTGTACGATCAAGGTCAGGGACTCACGGGAAGATATCACAACACAACTCAAAAAAAAAAAAAGTCATACAAGCATCATAATACAAGCCAGGGGCCTCGAGGGCTCGAATACAAATGCTCGATCACAGACGAGTCAGCGGAAGCAACAATATCTGAGTACAGACATAAGTTAAACAAGTTGCCTTAAGAAGGCTAGCACAAACTGGGATACAGATCGAACGAGGCACATGCCTCCTGCCTGGGATCCTCCTAACTACTCCTGGTCATCGTCAGCGGCCTGCACGTAGTAGTAGGCACCTCCAGTGTCGTAGGTGTCGTCGTCGACGGTGGCGTCTGGCTCCTGGACTCCAATATCTGGTTGCGACAATCAGATAGATAGGAAGGGGGGAAAGAGGGAGAGAAGCAACCGTGAGTACTCATCCAAAGTACTCGCAAGCAAGGAGCTACACTACATATGCATGGGTATATGTGTAAAGGAGCATATCAGTGGACTGAACTGCAGAATGCTAGAATAAAAGAGGGATAGCTAGTCCTGTCGAAGACTACGCTTCTGGTCATCTCCATCTTGCAGCAGATAGAAGAGAGTAGATTGAAGTCCTCCAAGTAGCATCGCATAGCATAATCCTACCCGGCAATCCCCTCCTCGTCGCCCTGTTAGAGAGCGATCACCGGGTTATATCTGGCACTTGGAAGGGTGTATTTTATTCAGTATCCAGTTCTAGTTGTCATAAGCTCAAGGTACAACTCCGGGTCGTCCTTTTACCGAGGGACACGGCTATTCGAATAGATAAACTTCCCTGCAGGGGTGCACCACATAACCCAACACGCTCGATCCCATTTGGCCGGACACACTTTCCTGGGTCATGCCCGGCCTCGTAAGATCAACACGTCGCAGCCCCACCTAGGCCCAACAAAGAGGTCAGCACGCCGGTCCAAACCTATGCGCGCAGGGGTCTGGGCCCATCGCCCTATGCACACCTGCACGTTGCGTACGCGGCCGGAAGCAGACCTAGCCCCCTTAATACAAGCGCGAGCTTCCGGTCCAATGCGGCGCGCGCCACTCATTTGCTGACGTCAAAAGAGCTTCGGCTGATACCACGACGTCGGGATACCCATAACTACTCCCACGTAGATGGTTAGTGCGTATAGACCAAATGGCCAGACTCAGATCAAATACCAAGATCTCGTTAAGCGTGTTAAGTAACCGCGAACGCCGACCAGGGCCAGGCCCACCTCTCACCTAGGCGGTCTCAACCTGCCCTGTCGCTTCGCCACAAAGATCCACTCGCGGGTACTCCTACGAGCCGACCCGACTTTAGTCATCACATGTGTCATGTATTTAGTATATAAGTATATACCCGTGATCACCGCCCAGGTGATCATGGCCCGATAGTATATCACAGCAGACGGACAAGAATGTAGGGCCACTGATGGAAAACTAGCATCCTATACTAAGCATGTAGGATTGCAGGTAAAGGTAACAACAGTAGTTACAAGGATAGGCTATGCATCAGGTTAGGATATCGAAAAGCGGTAACATGCTACACTACTCTAATGCAAGCAGTATAGAGAAGAATAGGCGATATCTGGTGATCAAGGGGGGGGGCTTGCCTGGTTGCTCTGCCAAGTAGGAGGGGTCGTCGACTCCGTAGTCGAACTGGGCAGCAGCAGTGTTGGTCTCGTAGTCTACCGGAGAGAAGAGGGGGAAGAAACAGTAAATACAATGCAAACATAAGCATGACGATGCATGACATGACAATGAGCGGTGCTAGGTGTGTCTTAACGCGACAGTAGGTGGTACCGGTGAAGGGGGGGAACATCCGGGAGGTATTCCCGATGTTTCGCGTTTTCGGACAGACAGACCGGAGGGGGAAAGTTGCTAGTTCGATAGGTTAGGGAGGTGTGGTGGACGAACGGACTGCGTATTTGGATTCGTCTCGTCGTTCTGAGCAACTTTCATATAGAAAACATTTTCATCCGAGTTACGGTTTAAAAGATATGAATTTTCAAAGTTTATTTGAATTTCTGGAATTATTTATATTAAGCAAAAAGGAATTATGACGTCAGCATGAGGCAATGCTGACGTCAGCAGGTCAACAGGTCGGCTGACCAGTCAAACCAGACAGGTGGGTCCAGTGGGACCCACATGTCAGCCTCTGTTAGTCTAATATTTATTTAAACTAAACTAACAGTCTAATTAGAGGGGTGGGCCCCATATGTCAGTGAGTGATTAGTTAATCTAATTATTTTTATTTATAAAACATTTTTCTTTTTCTTTTTCTTTTTTAATTTTTGCGGCGGGGCCCGCATGTCAGTGGCTGGGCCTGCCCAGTCAGCACGTTGACTGGGTTGACCCAGTCAACGGGGCCCACGGGGCCCACTGGCAGTGGCACTGGGGGTGGCCCCAGGCCAGCCACGTCGGCGGCCGGCGCCGGAGCGGCTCCGGCGAGCCAAACGCGGCGGCGCGGCTCGGGCGGGGTGCGGGTTTCACGCACAGTGGGTTTGCGGGGTCGTGGCTGGGCGCGTTCGACGCGGCTCGGCGCCGCGCGTCCAACTGTGGTGGCCGGAGGGGCTGGAACGGGCGGGGGCGAGTGCTTCGAGCTCGCCAGCGGCGAGGTGCTTCGGGCTGGGGGCGGGTGCGGCGTTAGAGCGCGCGAGCGACCGAACTAACTAGCTAGGCGGGTGCGGCACGACGCGGTCGAGCTAGCGGGCCTACGCCCGTGACCATTTGGTCACCGGAGACCCGCCGGCGGCGAGCTCCGCGGCGCGGCGTTCGGGCGCGCGTGGGGGAGTAGCTAGGGAACGGGGGCGAGCTAACGGAGAGGGGGAGGAGAAGCGGGAGCTCACAGCGGAGCCGTAGGGAGTGGCAGTGAGCTCGGGGAGGGCGCGGGGTAGCCGGAATCGGCGACGATCGACGGCGGCCGTGCGGGGAAGACGAGCTCGGGGAGGTCGGTGCAGTGGCGCTCGGCTCGTTCCCGATGGCGTAGTCGACGTAGTCGACGGCGGGGAGCCGTTCGGGCACGTCATCGGGGCAATCGGGGCACGGTGGCCGCGAGTGCGACGGTGAACGGCGGCGAGCGCGCTCGGGCAGAGGGGATCGAAGGGGAGAGGGAGGTGGATTTGACGGGGGGGGAGGCGCAGAGGCCGAGAGGGACCGGGGGGGGTGAGTGGGAGAGAGGCCCGAGGAGGCGGCGGTGCTGGCGCCCTTATCCTCCCCGTCGCCGGCGAGGGGGTGCGGCGGGGACGGCCCCTGTTCCGACCCCGGTCGGGGGAACAGGGAAGGGGACGCGGGGGAGAGGTGGGCTGGGCCGGGGGGGTCGTGGGTGGCGGCCCAGTTTGGGCCGGGGGTCCAGTGGGGGGAAGGGCCTTCTCCTTTTTTTTTCTTTTTCTCTGTCCGTTCTGTTTTCTGTTTTCTTTTTATTTGTTTTTTTTTCTGTTTTATTTCACTTAAAAGTATTTAGGTATTTTATAAAAATGTGTTTCCTCCACCATAATTACCAGTGTATTATTTGGCACCCACTGAACATTTTTGTTTAAATTTTTGAAAACTTTTATTTTCCACTTTTAAATTTAATTGAAGTTTGAACTAGGAGTTTGAAAAGGAAGGTGATTCAAATGTGATCAAGCCCTGTTTAGCAACATGATTAGCTTAATCACAGGGAGTTACTGTAGCATGATTCTCAGGGTGTTACAAATCTCCTCCACTACAAGAAATCTCGTCCCGAGATTTAGGAGGTAGAAAGAAATAGTGCGGGGTATTCTTCGCGCAGACGATCCTCTCGTTCCCAAGTGGCCTCATCTTCAGAATGGTGCGACCACTGGACTTTGAGAAACTTGATCGCCTTCTGACGTGTGCGGCGTTCAGCTTGGTCGAGAATGCGGACCGGATGCTCCTTATAGGAGAGGTCTTGCTGCAATTCGAGCACTTCATGATCCACAGCTCGGATTGGATCCTTGAAGCAACGGCGGAGCTGTGACACATGGAACACATCGTGAACCTGAGAAAGGTTCGGCGGTAGCTCCAGTTGGTATGACTGGTGAACACCAACTTCTTGGCAATGACTTAATCACTGAAGCTGAAGAAATGTGTAAAGTCATCCGTGATAATCTCAAAGCCGCGCAATCGCGCCAGAAGAGTTACTATGATAGCAAGCATCGTGATGTGGCTTTCGAGATCGGAGACCATGTCTACCTCCGCGTCTCTCCAATGAAAGGCACTCATCGCTTCGGTATCAAAGGGAAGCTTGCCCCTAGATACGTGGGTCCTTTCAAGATCATTGGCAAAAGAGGCGATCTCGCCTATCAACTTGAGCTTCCTCCCAGCTTCGCGAACGTGCACGATGTGTTCCACGTGTCACAGCTCTGCAAGTGCTTCAAGACGCCCGAGCGCGCTATCAACTTCGAAGAGATTGACCTCCAAGAAGATTTGTCATATCATGAGTACCCCGTTGCTATTCTTGAAGAAACTGAGCGCAAGACTCGCAACAAGTCAATCAAATTCCTGAAAGTGAAGTGGTCGCACCATTCTGACCGGGAAGCCACCTGGGAACGCGAGGACCATCTCTGTTCCGAATATCCGGAGTTCTTTCAGTCCTAGATCTCGGGACGAGATCCTCTCGTAGTGGTGGAGTGTTGTAACACCCCGGATGTAACTTTCCATATTTGTAACTCCGACTCTTGCCATTTTCGGCTATGTGATATGATATTCCCTCCGTGGTCGGATTTTTGTCTTTCGTTTTGCATTTTGTTCATGTCATGCATTTCATATCATGTCATCATGTGCATTGCATTTGCATACGTGTTCATCTCATGCATCCAAGCATTTTTCCCGTTGTCCGTTTTGCAATCCGGCGCTCCTATCTCCTTCGGCGCACCCCTTTTGTTTTCTTTCGTGTGCGGGTGTCAAACATTCTCGGAATGGACCGAGGCTTGTCAAGTGGCCTTAGTATACCACCCGGAGACCACCGGTCAAGTTTCGTTCCATTTGGAGGTCGTTTGGTACTCCAACGGTTAACCGGGCATCCGCAAAGTCCTTTTGTGTGTTGCAGCAAAACCCCCTCTCTAAACAGCCCAAACCCACCAAACTCTCTTCCATGCTCTAGGTCGTTCGATCACGATCGTGTGGGCGAAAACCGCACCTCATTTGGACTCTCCTAACTCGCTCTACCTATTTATAGGTGACCCTCCCGAAAAACGAATGCAGTCCAAACCCTAACCCTCGTTCCTCCGCGCGCCGGACACGTCCGCCCGGCGCTGGACAAATCGCGCCACTGCCACGTCAGCGTCCGGCGCCGCCCGTACTGCGCCGGCCTGCGGAGCCCACGTCGGGCCCCGCTAGCCCGCGCCTGCCCAGCCGCCCACCGCGCCGCCGCGCCGGCCGGCCCCGCCGCCTCGCAGCCCGGCCTCCGCACCGCCGCCGCGCCCGCCCGCGCCGCCGCGTCGCCGGCCGCCGCGCCGCCTCCCGCCGGCGACCGCGCCCCTCTGGGCATCGTTCCCCGTCGTCCTCTCCCTCCTCCGCCCCTCCCCGCACTCCGGCGAGCTCGAAGCTCCGGTGGCCGAGCCGGCGAGCTCCCTCGAGGACGGCCCCGATCTGGATCCGATCGAGCACTGTAGCAGGTTGACTTTCCCGAAGCCTGAAAATCTTCCAAGTCTTTTTCTGTTACAGCAAGTGCCCCTGTTCAACAGTGCATAACTCTTTGCATGAAGCTTTGTTTTGCGCGTGTAATATGTCAAATTGTTCGCCTTGTGATGCTCTACATTTTGTTAAATTGCACCATGTTCATTAGTGGCCATCTTGATGCCCAAATCTCTGTTGCCATAGTGCTAGTTGCTGTTATCTGCTGGTTCTTATCAGAACTTGGAGATTTGTCATTTTTGTATCATTTAATCTGTGCATCCTATGGGCATGAGCTCTACATGTGTTTTGTTGTATGCCATGCCATCTTCCCAGTGGTGTAGACCATGTATTTTTGTGATCTCTGTGGTGACTAGAACAAGCATGCAAACTAGGCCCCGTAATGTTTCTGATTTCAGGGACTGTGATTTCTCCAAGTCTGTCTGATGTTATTTTGTTGCCATGTAAACTTGATGCTACAGAGAGATCCGTGCATATTTTGAAGATGTTCAGTAAGGATGTTTTGTAGATATTGTTGTAATAGATCCATTCCTGCCCTTGTTTGCATTTATGGAGTGACATAGCATGACTCAATCTTGCTCTACTTTTGCTACAAAATATTTCTGGCAGATTGTTTACGTGTTATTCAATTTTGCCAAGCTTATTGTAGTTGAACCATACATGCTATGCTTTTACTGTTGCCTTGGATAGCTTCATAAACATGCCATCTTGCTGTAGGTATGCTTGTTTTGTCATGCATTGCTTTGTGACGAGTGCTTCAAGCTCACAAACATGCCTTCATATTATTGTTTCTGCCATGCTCTATGTACATGCTTGCCATCATATCTTCTGGTCCTTTTTGGCTTATGGTCATTAAGGGAAATTTGTCATATGCATTTAGTAGAATACTGCATGCCTTGTTTTTCCATGTTAAGTTCCTGTAGCATGTTGATTTCGTGCTCTAAACATTGCTACCTGATGCTGTTTCAGTCATGTCCAGTAATTTCACCAAGTCTGTAAACTGTTATCTTTTGCACTTTTGCCATGCTTGTTTGAGCTTGATATGCTGTGATCTAGCCGTAGCTCAGTGTTTATATTTTGTCAAGAATCTCCTGTAGATTACTGCCATATGCTTTGTTGCTATTTTGGAGTGCTGTAGCATTGTTGCTTGTTGCATTTTAAGTGCTATCATGTTGTTAATCGCAGATTCGTTTCATTCTTGTTTTGCTTGCTATTTGCAAACCGTGCATCCGTTTCCGGTGATCTTCATATCGATTTCGACCGAAATCATCTCATCTTTCCAGTGACATGCTTGGTTTGCCAACTTACTGCCTTGTTTATCATTTTCCTTCCGGAGCATGCATATGCATCGCATATCATATGTCGCATATCATACATGTTTTGCATCATGTTGCTTGTGCATTTCTCGTGATTGATCGTGGTTCCGTTTGCTTGTGTTCTTGTCTTGGGTAGAGCCGGGAGACGAGTTCGTGAATGAGGAACCTGTTGAGTACGCTTACGAGGATCAAGCTTTCGACAACTCTGAGAACCTTGCAGGCAAGATGACCACCCCTCGAAATCACTTCTATCTTTGTTGTGCTAGCTGTTCGCTCTATTGCCATGCTGCGCTACCTATCACTTGCTATATCATGTCTCCCATGTTGCCATGTCAGCCCCTAACCATCCTTTCCTAGCAAACCGTTGTTTGGCTAAGTTGCCGCTTTTGCTCAGCCCTTCTTATAGCGTTGCTAGTTGCAGGTGAAGTTGAAGTTTGTTCCATGTCGGAACATGGATATGTTGGGATATCACAATAGCTCTTATTTAATTAATGCATCTATATATTTGGTAAAGGGTGGAAGGCTCGGCCTTATGCCTGGTGTTTTGTTCCACTCTTGCCGCCCTAGTTGCTGATATACCGGGATTATGTTCCTTGAGTTTGCGTTCCTTACGCGGTTGGGTGATTTATGGGACCCCCTTGACAGTTCGCCTTGAATAAAACTCCTCCATCAAGGCCCAACCTTGGTTTTACCATTTGCCACCTAAGCCTTTTTCCCCCGGGTTTTCTAGAGCCCGAGGGTCATCTTTATCTTAAACCCCGGGCCAGTGTTCCTCTGAGTGCTGGTCCAAACTAGAGCCCTTTGCAGCGCCACCTTGGGGAAACTCGAGAATTGGTTTTAGTTGTACGGACTGCTCATCCGGTGTGCCCTGAGAACGAGATATGTGCAGCTCCTATCGGGGTTTGTCGGCACATTCGGGCGGCTTTGCTGGTCTTGTTTTACCATTGTCGAAATGTCTTGTAGACCGGGATTCCGAGACTGATCGGGTCTTCCTGGGAGAAGGTTTATCCTTCGTTGACCGTGAGAGCTTATGATGGGCTAAGTTGGGACACCCCTGCAGGGTATTATCTTTCGAAAGCCGTGCCCGCGGTTATGAGGCAGATGGGAATTTGTTAATGTTCGGTTGTAAAGAACTTGTCACTTGACCCAGTTAAAATACATCAACTGCGTGTGTAGCCGTGATGGTCTCTTCTCGACGGAGTCCGGGAAGTGAACAGGGTTTGAGTTATGTATGACGTAAGTAGGAGTTCAGGATCACTTCTTGGTCATTGCTAGATGTCGACCGTTCCGTTGCTTCTCTTCTCGCTCTCATTTGCACAAGATAGCCACCATATATGCTTATTGCCGCTGCAGCTCCACCTCATTACACCATACTTTCCTATAAGCTTAAATAGTCTTGATCTCGCGGGTGTGAGATTGCTGAGTCCTCGTGACTCGTAGATTCTACCAAAACAGTTGCAAGTGCCGACGATGCCAGTGCAGATGATGGGGTCGATCTCAAGTGGGAGTTCGACGAGGAACGTGGTCGTTACTATGTGTCTTTTCCTAATGATCAGTAGTGGAGCCCAGTTGGGACGATCGGGGATCTAGCATTTGGGGTTATCTTATTTTCATGTGGATCTTGACCGTAGTCGGTCTATGTGTGTATTTTGGATGATGTATGGATTATATTTATGTTTTGTGTGAAGTGGCGATTGTAAGCCAACTCTTTATCACATTCTTGTTCATTACATGGGATTGTGTGAAGATGACCCTTCTTGCGACAAAACCACTATGCGGTTATGCCTCTAAGTCGTGCCTCGACATGTGGGAGATATAGCCGCATCGTGGGCGTTACAAAGTAGCACCATGATCTTCATGATAGAGAGTCTCCTATGTTGTCACTTTCATATACTAGCGGGAATTTTTCATTGTAGAACTTGTATTGTATATTCCAACGATGGGCTTCCTCAAATTGCCCTAGGTCTTCGTGAGCAAGCAAGTTGGATGCACACCCACTTAGTTTTCTTTTGAGCTTTCATAAACTTATAGCTCTAGTGCATCCGTTGCATGGCAATCCCTACTCACTCACATTCATATCTATTGATGGGCATCTCCATAGCCCGTTGATACGCCTAGTTGATGTGAGATTATCTCCTTCTTTTTGTCTTCTCCACAACCACCATATTCTATTCCACCTATAGTGCTATGTCCATGGCTCACGCTCATGTATTGCGTGAAAGTTGAAAAGGTTTGAGAACATCAAAAGTATAAAACAATTGATTGGCTTGTCATCGGGGTTGTGCATGATTTGAGTATTTTGTCTGATGAAGATGGAGCATAGCCAGACTATATGATTTTGTAGGGATAACTTTATTTGGCCATGTTATTTTGAGAAGACATGATTGCTTTATTAGTATGCTTGAAGTATTATTATCTTTTATGTAAATAATAAAATTTTGTTTTGAATCTTATGGATCTGAACATTCATGCCACGATAGAGAAGATTACATTGATAAATATTTTAAGTAGCATTCCACATCAAAAATTCTGTTTTTATCATTTACCTACTCGAGGACGAGGAGGAATTAAGCTTGGGGATGCTTGATACGTCTCCAACGTATCTATAATTTTTGATTGTTCCATGCTATTATATTATCAATCTTGGATGTTTTATACGCATTTATATGATATTTTAATATTATTTTTTCATACTAACCTATTAACCTAGAGCCCACTGCGAGTTTCTGTTTTTTCCTTGTTTCTGAGTTCACAGAAAAGGAATACCAAATGGAGTCCAAACGAGCCGAAAATTTACAGTGATTTTTGATGGACCAAAAGAAGCCCCCGAAGCACAAGAGTTCGGCCGAAAGAGTCCCGAGTCAACGACAAGGGTGGAGGGCGCGCCCACCCCCTAGGGCATGCCCCTGCCATGTCACTGACTCGTGGACTCCCCTGACGTGAAACCGACGCCAAAAATTCCTATAAATATAGAACCCCTAGAAATAAACCTAGATCGGGAGTTCCGCCGCCGCAAGCCTCTGTAGCCACAAAAAAACTATCGGGAGCCTATTCCGGCACCCTGCCGGAGGGGGAAACCATCACCAGTGGCCATCTTCATCATCCCAGCGCTCTCCATGATGATGAGGGAGTAGTTCACCCTTGGGGCTGAGGGTATGTACCAGTAGCTATGTGTTTGATCGCTATCTCTCGTGTTCTTGATTTGGCAGGATCTTGATGTACCGTGAGTTTTGCTACTATAGTTGCATCATATGATGTTTCTCCCCCTCTACCTTCTTTTTATGAATTGAGTTTTACCTTTGAGGTTTCACTATTATCGGATTGAGTACTATTATAGATTTGAGAACACTTGATGTATGTTTTGCGTGGGATACCCGTGGTGACAATGGGGTATTCTAATGATTCACTTGATGTATGTTTTGGCACTCAACTCACGGATTCCCGAGGTGACATTGGGGTAATCTATGCATAGGGGTTGATGCATGTTTTGGTCCTTGTTTCTCCAGTAGAAATCTTGGGGCACTCTCTGAGGTTCTTTACGTTGGACTGAATATTATGAATTTGAAGTTGTTTGATGCATATCGTATAATTGACCCACGGATACTTGTGGTGACATTGGAGTATCTATGTGACATTAGGGTTGATTGATGTGCGTCATATGGTGTTATTTTACTATGAACTCTAGGGATATTTGTGACACTTATAGGAATAGCTCAATGGATTGATCGGAAAGAATAACTTTGAGGTGGTTTCGTACCCTAGAAGCAATTTCATCTTATGTTCTCCGCGATAGGAACTTTGGAGTGACTTTTGTCGCACGTTGAGGGATTTCCATATGATCTAATTATGTTATCATTGTTGAGAGAACTTGCACTAGTGAAATTATGAACCCTAGCCTTGTTTCCAATCATTGCAATACCGTTTTTGCTCACTTTTGTTACTAGTTACCTTGCTGTTTTTTTATATTTTTAAGATTACAAAAACCTATATCTACCATCCATATTACACTAGTATCACCATCTCTTCGCCGAACTAGTGCAACTATACAATTTATCATTGTATTGGGTGTGTTGGGGACAAAAAAACTCTTTGTTATTTGGTTGCGGGGTTGTTTGAGAGAGACCATCTTCATCCTACGCCTCCCACGGATTGATAAACCTTAGGTCATCCACTTGAGGGAAATTTTCTACTGTCCTACAAAACTCTGCGCTTGGAGGCCCAACACAAGTCTACAAGAAAAGGTTACGTAGTAGACATCAACACTCTGTAGAGGATAGCACACTGTACCCACACCACAAAACCGATGGCCTCGTGCTCCCATACGGGTGGACCAACGGCGTTCCGATGAAACCGATCTATTGCATGACACTATCCCAGCCACTCTGACCAACTCCACTTTGGGCTAAGTCATGGGTGGCCCTGATGCCACTCTGGACGTCCAATGGCCACCTTTGTGGCAAAACAAAACGGCCCCAAACGGGGACATGACACTAGTAGAAAACAGGGCTTTAGTCCCGGTTCTAGAAGGCCTTTAGTCCCGGTTCTGCAACCGGGACAAAACGATCGAGACTAATGCCCACCATCTTTAGTCCCGGTCGTGTTATGAACCGGGACAAAAGGGTCTCCACGTGGCCGCTGTGGGGCGCCCATGCAGGAGGACCTTTAGTCTCGGTTGGTAACACCGGTCGGGACTAAAAGGCAGCCACACATCAGCAGCTGCCAGGCACTTGGTTTTTTTTAAAGGAGGGGTTTAAGGGTTTTGGAGGGTTTAGGGGTTTCATATTGTGTTAGCTAGCTACTACATATAGAGAGAAGTGACCTCTCTTTCTCTGTGCCTGGTCGACGCTAGCTACTACATATAGAGAGAACTCGACGCTAGCTAGTAAGGAATGAAGGAACCATTAATTACACAACATCGTCATGATCAATATATAGAGAGAAGTGACCTCTCCTTCTCCGTGCTTGTTGGTCGAACAACGAGTTTTCGTATATCTATTCTATGCTACTACATATACTACACGTTGATGAATATATACAATATAACATCTCTTACAACCCCTACCATTGCATTTCCTGATGGTATTCTCCTTTTTTAGGTATGACGTGGTCAACAAAGAATCCCACCAATTCCTCTTGAATTGCTCTTGCGATCATTTGGTAGGAGTTCGTTCCGCTTCTCCCAGATATAATTTGAAGAAGGGGTCCAATAGATATTTATGAATGAAACTCAACACAATTGATGGTAATAAGATAAAGTTGTGAATATTGTTTACGTACTTCAAATTGTTGGTCAGATAATCCCCGCTCAGAGGTCGAGTAGCGCATGAACTCGCAAACGTAGTATCCACATAAATTATTCCCAGGTGCTTGCCACAAGCACTTTACGAGAATAGAGTTCAATCAAAATGATAATCAAGCATGAAATGGTATTGAAACTAGAATCAATGAGAGATGCGCAGAACTAGCTAGTACTACTTACTTTGGGGTGTGTAAATCGCAACTCCTTTTTCCATTCACCCAGTACCTTGCTGATGAACTTTTTCCAAACCCTGCCCGACAAGGAAAATGATTACTTGATATCAGGAAATGAACGAAAGTTGCCGATATGGTGCGATAATGATTGAACTTACTTCTGGAGCATTTCACTCATGTCTGCCCACTCCTTTTGCTCTTTACGTCTCGAGTCCAAGACAATTACTAGTCTGGCTTCAGGCTTAATGGACAGCAGAATAAAGTGGAACCCGTGCACGCATAACTCATCAGTTACACTTAACCTCGAGTAAGCGAAACAAAATGTGCACAATACAGTAATTGACACTCACAAGAAGTTGTAAGGAAGGAGTATTTCCCTTATGTTTTGAAGTCGAAGTAACGCATTTAGCAAGTTTTTCTTAGTTTCGTCGGTCTTCTTTTGTACCATATATTCATTTATGGTATTTGGGCTAATGAACCCAATGTCATAGATTTGTCCTCTATTGCATTCGACGATCTTCGATCTGCATAATATAGTGAGGATAATTATACATGCAATGAATGAGCTGAGCTAGAGACTTGATTACAAAAATAATACTTACAAACAATAGCAAGTCATGAGAGTTTTGTCGAGGGCGTCTTGATTGTATAACTGAAATAGTTCTTCAAATTCAACGTACAACAAGTCGACTCCAATGAAGTCGTCTTATCTTTAATACCTAGCAATATACTATCGGTCCCATCTGTTGAGGATATAAACCTTAGAGTCACCCGCCAGAAAGGGCCGGGTTACTCGTAAGGGTCATCACATGAAGCCCGGCGCCAAGCTTAAGGACGGTGGGCCAAAGATGGGCTTAAGACCCGGAGATGGCTTAAGGCCCGTAGTGATAAACCGCTATATGGCGAGACTTGTAGTGTAAAACAAGAATAGTTGAGAGTCCGAGCCGGACACTTTTATGAGCCGGCCGGGACTCTGAGAGCTGCTGGGCGTCAACCTCTCTATATAAAGGGACGACCCGGCAGCGGTTTAAGGGACAAGAAAGATCTCATCGAGAGCCAGGCATAGCAGTTAAGCTCCCTGGTCATCGAAACCCTAATCAATACCACCTCAACTGGACGTAGGCTTTTACCTTCACCGTAAGGGGCCTAACCAGTATAAACCCTCGTGTTCCTTGTCCCGTTTAACCCCTTCAAGCTTCCTAGCAGCGATGGCTCCACGACTAAGTCCTAGCTTGAGGACATCTGCCGTGACAATTCCACGACACCATCCTTGCAAGTTTCCAAGTACCAGTCATGCAATCTTCGCATCATCGTTGATAGATGCCGGAGCTACTTAGGTTTGACGAGAGGCTTCCCGTGCTTGTATCTAAAGGGCTCTACTACCTCAGCCATTTAGAACTGTACATCATCAGGTAAGTAATCACCAAGGGTGGTACCGGCCGCTACCTCTGGAACATTAGCGATATCGCTAAACACCTTGAGCAGGGGGCACGATTGCTTTTCCTGTTCGCCGAGTTGGGGAATTGTTTTCCCACTGCATCTTGCAACATTTCTAGTACTTTCCGACCACTGCGCTTCATCAAATGTCTTTGCAATACAGCGTCATAGTGTGATAGCGGAGGCAGTGGTGGTCGCCTAAGGGCACCCAGAGAGCGCTTCGTTTTCACCGGATCTATTTTTTCCCTTGGAGGCGGACGTTTCCGTTCAAAATGGGCCTTCATTTCGGAAGGCACGATGTCCTTGGTTTCCTCGTCAGTCCTTTCATATGGTAACTTTGGAGGAGCCTTGAGGCTTGGACCAGCTCTGAATTTCCTCTCTGTTCTACTGCTAGCCGCCGGAGCGGCGGCGCCTCTCTTCTGCCGTTGCAGAGGCGGCGGAGTCCGCTGACGCGACAGAGACATCTGAGGGGCAGGAGGATTCTGCTGATGGGCCTTGATGACCCATAAGTATAGGGGATCTATCGTAGTCCTTTCGATAAGTAAGAGTGTCGAACCCAACGAGGAGCAAAAGGAAATGACAAGCGGTTTTCAGCAAGGTATTCTCCGCAAGCACTGAAATTATCAGTAACAGATAGTTTTGTGATAAGATAATTCGTAACGGGTAACAACTAACAAGTGTAGCAAAGGTGCAGCAAGGTGGCCCAATCCTTTTTATAGCAAAGGACAAGCCTGGACGAACTCTTATATAAAACAAAGCGCTCCCGAGGACACATCGGAATTACTGTCAAGTTAGTTTTCATCATGCTCATATGATTCGCGTTCATTACTTTGATAATTTGATATGTGGGTGGACCGGTGCTTGGGTGCTGTCCTTACTTCGACAAGCCTCCCACTTATGATTAACCGCTCTCGCAAGCATCTGCAACTACGAAAGAAGAATTAAGATAAATCTAACCATAGCATGAAACATATGGATCCAAATCAGCCCCTTACAAAGCAACGCCATAAACTATTGTTTAAGCTTCTTTTACTCTAGCAACCCATCATCTACTTATTACTTCCCAATGCCTTCCCCTAGGCCCAAATCATGGTGAAGTGTCATGTAGTCGACATTCACATAACACCACTAGAAGAAAGACAACATACATCTCATCAAAATATCGAACGAATACCAAATTCACATGATTACTTATAACAAGACTTCTCCCATGTCCTCAGGAACAAACATAACTACTCACAAAGCATATTCATGTTCATAATTAGAGGAGTAATAATTATCATTAAGGATCTGAACATATGATCTTCCACCAAATAAACCAACTAGCATCAACTACAAGGAGTACTCAACACTACTAGCAACCCACATGTACCAATATGAGGTTTTGAGACAGGATCGGAGACAAGGGATGAACTAGGGTTTGGAGAGGAGATGGTGCTGGTGAAGATGTTGATGGAGATTGACCCCCTCTCGATGAGAGGATCGTTGGTGATGACGATGGCTTCGATTTCCCCATCCGGGAGGGAAGTTTCCCCGGCAGAACAGCTTCGCCGGAGCCCTAGATTGGTTCTTCCCAAGTCCCGAAAGCTCTCTTATGATTTTTTCCAGGTCAGAAGACACCATATAGCAGAAGATGGGCACCAGAGACCTGCCAGGGGCCCACAAGGCCTGGAGGCGCGCCCAGGGGGTAGGGCGCCCCCAGGCTTGTGGCCACCTGGTGGGTCCCCCTCTGGTATTTCTTCGCCCAATATTTTTAATATATTCCAAAATAATTCTCCATAAATTTGCAGGACTTTTGGAGTTGTGCAGAATAGGTCTCTCAGATTTGCTCCTTTCTGGTCCAGAAATCCAGCTGCCAGCATTCTCCCTCTTCATGTAAATCTCGTAAAATAAGAGAGAAAAATGCATAAGTATTGTACCATAATATGAAATAACAGTTCATAATGCAATAAATATTGATATAAAAGCATGATGCAAAATGGACGTATCAACTCCCCCAAGCCTAGACCTCGCTTGTCCTCAAGCAAAAGCCAAAATCGATAATCATGTCCACATGTTTAGAGATAGAGGTGTCGATAAAATAAAATACGGACATGAAGGCATCATGATCATCTTTAGAACAACAATATATTGTCATATAATTTCTCATGCTAAAGTGACAATTCATTCACAAGGTAAAGTATAAATCAAAAACTTTATTGGAAACCAACAAACTAAGATCTCAGTCATTGAAGCAATTGCAATTTATCATAACATCGGAAAAAGTCAATATAAGAGCTTGTCTAGGAAATCCACATACTCAATCATCTTTTAGTCATTCACAATTGCTAACACTCACATTGTACTTATGAGATCAAAGTTTCAATTGGACACAGAGAAAGATGTAAAGTATTTTGAGGATCTGGCCAAGAAGAATCCGCCACCTAAGGAGAAGAAGGACCCACCACGTAAGGAGTGTGACGGTGCGATGCCATTGAGTCCACCGACGTACATTCCCGACGACGCTTGATCCTCCAACGTGGGGGATGCCCTGACGAGCTCTGACTCCACGATCACCGGTTTCACCGACTACACCTCCGAGTAGTCCACCTAGATAGTTTGGCATTGATTTAGTGATATAGTCATTTAGGTGCTGATACGGACTACTTAGATTACCACTTGCGATGCTTTTGATTGTTTGAGTGATGAACGCTTAAGTGGATTATCTATGATGTGCTATTTTTAACCTTGCATTCCTTCTTTGCCTTTTTCTCTCTATCTTTGTAGATGAAGTGGTATGTGGTGTATAGAGGTAGATGTCCAGGAGTCTACGATTCATGGTCTGAATGCAATGAACAAGTGATTTACTACGAAGGCAGCTCCCACGACTCGTTCAATAGCAGAAAGAAGGCAGAGTATCATTACGATAAGTATGTGCTTAAGCAGAAGAGAAAATCTGAATTACTGGGTTCAGTGGATGTGCTAGTCAGAAATGGCTTATCGGGTTTAGTGGATGGAAGAACATGATAATTCTTCTTCAGTTTGTGATAAGTGTGGTGTTGCTTTTATCATGTGGTCGCATGTAGAAATGCATTGACATTGAGAAGTGCGTGTGATGGGTTGAGTGGAAATGCATTCATAATTGTGGTGTTGCTTTTATCATGCTACCTTGTGATTTCAAAAGAAGTTCGTGTGAACTATTTTATATAATGGTTATGTGAGTTTTTTGTTAGACATTGAGACTTCAAATGCATGTTTGTGTATTGTATATGTATTTTTGCGGCAGGGATCCGGGGGGAATCTATAGAAAGTGGTCTGGGAACCGATCTTTGCCGAGAGCTGCTCTCGGCAAAGAGGCATGCGCTGGCAATTGGCTGTGGCGGTTTTGCCGAGAGCCACTCTTGGGAAATAGCTAACGGAACCAGCCGACGTGAAAGTCACTTTATATTGCCGGGTGGTACTGTTGGTTCTCGGCAAACTCTTTGCCAAGTGTCTGTGCCCTGACTCTCGGCAAATTCCTGTTTGCCTGAGAGGTGTACGCCGGGTGGGCTTTGCCAGCGGTTATTGGCCCTTTGCCGAGTGTCCATGACACTCGACGTGTAAGGCGATTCCAGTAGTGATGGTCTTTGAAACATTGTGTTGCCAAACTAGGCCTTAAGGTTTATCAGTATTTCTAGCTTTACATCAAACTGAACTTGGACATCAGCTAACTACCCGACCATTTGGCTTATTTCCGGGATCAAACTGAACTTTGACAGCAGCTTAAACTGCACTTTAACAGCTAAATGAAGCTTGGCTTTTCCCCCGATCAAACTCAAGTTTGACTGACGAATTGGAGTCAGGTCACGACTGCCGGTCAAAGTCGCCGTCGCGATCAGGAGCGAGTCGCCGTCATCGTCGCGCCTAACCCTGTGGTGGTAAACGCCGGCGCCTCCCAGCGGCGCAGCCCTCGATCTAGGTCTCGAGCGAGACAAGAGGTGGGGGAAAACGACGGGCCTAGGGTTGTGTCTGATCGTGGGAGTCTGACGGTTGCCGGATGTCCGGATTGGTGTCCGTGTCTACAAGGAGGACCTCACGCGGCGTCCAATATATTTCCAATTGGAGTCTGTGTCCACCTCCACCTCCCGTCGGCCCGTTCGATCCTTTATAAGCCGAGGCAGCACCAAGCAGCAGATTGATCGATTCTTAATATATCCGTCATGGACCGACTGCTACCCGATGGCGTGCTCGCGGACATCCTCCGCCGTCTCCAGCCGCGCAGCCTCATCCTTTCACGCTGCGTCTGCAAGTGTCTCCGCGACGTCGTCGACGACCACCGCCTGCTGCATGCGGACCTCCTCCCGCTGTCGCTGGGCAAGATCGTCGCCAACTTCAAGGGTTTGGAAATCTCAGAATTCTTCTATCCCGTCAAGGGTCCGGCGGCCATCTCACACAGGCACAGCACCCTCTCCGGCGTAATTGTCGACAACTGCAATGGCCTGCTCTTGCTTAAATACGTTGGCTTCTATGTGGTTAATCCTGTCACGCTTCAAATGACACTTTTGCCCCCACCCCCGCCCCCGTCGACGGAGATGAAGGCCTTCTACCTAATTAAAGGCGTCAGGTATCTTGTGTTTGATCCTACGGTCGCACCGCACTATGAGGTCTTCTTGATTCCCCATGTTCCAAGGAGAGATGACCTGGGCCTTTTGTCACAGGAATTGGAATGGCCACCATCGCCATTTATCTTGTTGGTTTATTCTTCAAGAACAAAGCATTGGGAGGAGAGGCCCTTTGTTCGGAGAGGGGATGCAATGGGGTCTATTGCCGATGTGCTGCAAGCCGGAAAGAGAGAGAAGCACTATGGTGTCTACATGCACGGAGCACTTTACGTGCATTGCCAGAATCATCACTTTTACAAAGTATCACTATTGGATGGTCAGTACCAAGTAATTAAACCTCCGCCAGGTATTGGGACAAGCGATCGCTGTCAAGTTTATCTGGGGAAATCACGGGACGAGGTGCGTTGTGCAATAGTAGACTGTCCGTATCAAGTTCGGGTTTGGTTGATGGATGAAGTTTATGGACAATATGAGTGGGTGTTGAAGCATCATATTGACCTTATGCACATGGTGCAAAGACAAGACAATCAACAAATCGATCGCCCATCCTCTTTACAAGAACAGAGAGAATATTATTATTATGATGATGATGATGATGATGACGATGATGATGTTGGCAATGACACCGTGAAAGCACCAGAAGAGTCTGATTATGATTTCTTTATTAGAGCACACCTCAAGTTAGGACCTGCGGCGAAGAAACCTCGACGTGAATATTGTCACATTGCTTTTCTTGGATTCCATCCTTTCGACAAAGATGTCGTCTTCTTGACCGACGGATCACAACAAGGATTTGCCTATCATCTGGAGAGCTCTAGAGTTGAGCACCTAGAAAAGATAACACGATGGGCCGAACCTGTTTTTCACAACCCACAAGCATTTGTAAAGAAGTCTTTTGCTTTCAGGCCTTGTTTGACCGGCGAATTGTCTGGACAGATATGTAATTCGGTCTAATCTGCTCTGTCGGCGTTCGGCAATGCATGTAACTAGAGTAGCAAGTATATATGTTATTGGACATGACATTTGGTTCACTGTAAGTTTCAAGATGTCAACTTTGCTATATACATTTTCTTTTTTACGTGCGAATTAGCATTGCTATTCATGCATGCTCGTGTAAGAAGGAAAAGAAAAAGATGGAACATGCAGATCCGTCCGTCTAGTCTAGTTGCTAGTGGGGCCAATGTGTGTGTGGCAGCGGCATCTTCCCTTGGATGTTTGGGGTTACCGACTGCTGCTAGTTTCTGAATTTCAACACCAAATATAGACTTCTGTACCGCCGGAAGCCCCGTCAAACACAATAAGGGTCGCGTAAATGGCGATCCCTGGCGATGTGCACCTGTCTTTTACTGTGTCGAGGTGAAAATAAAATAGTACAGAGAGAAACGGATGCCCAGGCCCAGCCCCGGCTCCCCAACCTTATATCCCCGATTCCTCTCCCTTGTCCGTCGCCGCCGCCGCCAGTGAACGGCTGCCTCCCCCACAGCCGCCGCCACCTCCTCTTCTCTCCTCTCCTCACCTTCTCCCCACCACCGTCGACCTCGTCCCCTCTCCCCCGCCGTGAGCTCTCGTCCCGAGCAAGCCACGAGCTCTCATCCCGAGCAAGCCGCACGAGGACGAGCACAACTCGGACGAGGTTGCCGTGGGAGGCCATGGGTGAGAGGAAGGAGCCGTTGTCAGTTCCGCATCCTCGCCCGCGACACCAACTCCCGTTGCGCCTCCAGTCCTAGCACATGGTCGCGCTAATCCCGCCCCACGATGTCCTCGATCTGAAGCTCGCGTAGGATGGGGACAAGCTGGGGATGGAGAGAAACGGACGAGGAGGTCGAGCAGTCTGTGGTGTCGCCGCAGTCGTCCTCATCCCTCGTGCGTGCTGCCGGGGAGACATCCACGGGAAGCTCGACTATATGTGCCCGCATCTCTTTCCTTCCTTTCTTCCGCATGTCACTTTTTGTGTCATTCTCCTCCCTTTTTTCAGAAAATGCTCTTGGAGTTGCAGCCCTTCAGGAAAGAGACTCTTCAAGAGGTGATCTATTTTATAAAAAGCTTTCCATGAACCAATTCATCTTTCTTGAGTGTTCAATAGGTATGGCTTCATTGCCCTGTCGGTGCTACTTTTGTTTGATTTGTCATGAATGATTTTTTTTGCAGAAACACTTCCAATCTATTCATCTTCAATCATGGCAGTACAACGAACACCAGAAATAAAAATTACATCCAGATCCGTAGACCACCTAGCGACGACTACAAGCACTGAAGCGAGCCGAAGGCGCGCGGCCGTCGTCACCCCTCCATCGCCGGAGTCGGGCACAACTTGTTGTAGTAGACAGTCAGGAAGTCGTCGTGCTAAGGCCCCATAGGACCAACGCACCAGAATAGCAACCGCCGCCGATGAAGAATAACATAGGTTGGAAGGATTCAACCCGAAGACACACGAACATAGACGAACAACGACGAGATCCGAGCAAATCCACCAAAGATAGATCCGCCGGAGACACACCTCCACACGCCCACCAACGATGCTAGATGCACCGCCGGAACGGGGGCTAGGCGGGGAGACCTTTATTCCATCTTCAGGGAGCCGCCACCGTCTCGCCTTCCTGAGCAGCACACAAACCCTAACAAGACAGGAAAAAACGACTGAAAACGGAGCCCTCCCGCCGGCCCTTGGCAGGATCCACCACGCCTCCATGGCCCTAGGGCCACCGGAGACGAGGCAGACCTGCGGCGGCGCCGGCGAGAGGCAGAAACCCTAGCTTTCTTTCTTGGAGGAGGAGGAGCGACTTGGCGGCTGTCTTGGCGTGTCATGAATGATTTGAGATTGATGTGATGCTATGCAAGTCTGGAGTGTTAG
The DNA here is from genome assembly GCF_002575655.3 of Aegilops tauschii subsp. strangulata. Classification (NCBI taxonomy): domain Eukaryota; kingdom Viridiplantae; phylum Streptophyta; class Magnoliopsida; order Poales; family Poaceae; genus Aegilops; species Aegilops tauschii. Next base: position 487,885,133 of record NC_053035.3, on the reverse strand, counting down.
ACCGAGTCACATATATATAGTTTCTGGTGCTAATTTCTTGCACAATTGCATTGCTCTGTAGATTCTCTCTTGGCATTTGATACAACCATCACCACGACATTATTTGTTTGTCATGAGCTTTGACATAATTAATTAATTGTACAACTTATACATTTGTACTGTACATCCTAATTGGTAATTAGCCATGCATATTGAGGTTATGAAAGTTGAACAATATCTCAATTTCTTAGCTGCATGAAATTTTAGGTTACATTTTTCAGATTTTTTACTAAAAAATGATGAAATAAGATGAGAGATGTATTTAGATCTCAAGGAAAAATATTATAGATGTTGCGTGTGTATCCAAATCACAAAACAATTCTGATTCTATCGGATCTGATGTCTAAGTTGTTGAATTTTTATTTGATAGAGTACAGCAAGAAGGTTTATGCCCTGCACGGTGGACATAAAAAACCAATAGAATCACAACACTTTTATGTTTGAATTTGTTGGTACATGTAATCTAACTTACAGTTAAGGAGATTGTGTGATGCAACCAAAAAAATCATGTAACCTCATCTTACATGGGAGCTATCTACTTGTGCAGATAATTAGATATTGTTCTTTTTATCACTATTATGGGTTTATGGTCAAATCACCTCTCTTTATTGTCTTGCCTTTTGTAGTGCTTTTGGTTAGAAGCTGCAAAATGGAAATGTGTTGGAGCTATTGACAATTTGACATCACTCAATATCTGTTCAGATATATATTTGCCTAGCCCAGGGATATTGAATGCAACATTTGGTTGAAGCTTTTGAAAGAATGGGCATACCAGTGATCCTTTTCTTGATTCTCTAAAGCATATTGTTTGGTGAGTAAAAAGTAAACATAGAAACTCCCATGTTTACTGTATTCACATTCAGTTATCCTTATTCAGAATGTCTGAATGTTATTTAATTTTGCAGATTGAGCTAAACTTGGAACGTGTCACCAAATCTGAGATCTAGAACATGTTGCTCCTAGCAGGGCCCAAATATAATCAAAATAAACATGTAGGTTTTTAGTGTTGCTGATGTATTGTTCTGCTAGATGTTTGATGTGTGTTGCTGCGAGTTTGTGGATTGCGGGCTTCTTGGTGATGTGTGCCTGCTCGAGTGCATTGGTGGTCTGTGTGGTGGATGCAGCCATTGCTTCATGTTTGTTTTTGTATCATGATTGTCGGAGTAAATGGCCACGGGTAGCCTAACCGACTGCCCCTGGCTTTTCCAAAAAAATTATCAGGCCTTTGGGCCTTCAAGCATTTCAAGCATTGGGCCGCCTTCCCTGGCCGGCTACCCTTGAAGCCGACTCTCAGAAGACGACCCAGCCTCAGCAACCTCCCCTCCAAGATAACCACGGGATGGCCGACTCCAGGGAGCCGGCCATAGAGGATGCCGACTCCTCAGAGCCGGCCATGAAGAACGCCGACTTCCCAGAGCTGGCCACGAAGAGCGCCGACTCCAAGAAGCCGGCCAAGACCGCAACCACCAAAACTGCGCCCACATAACGGTGACAAGACGGGGTGTGGCCACAGTGCGGCCCACTACCCCCGAAGCCCGAGGCAGGCATGGCCACAGGACGCCGTACGGGACGGCCATCTCCCGTACGGGCGGCGGGCTCCTTTAGCCAGAGAGAGGCGCGAAGGCGGCCCGGCCCTCCCCCAGTCGGCCAAGGGCGTAGCCGGCCCCCAGAAGCCGGCTACCCCCTTCCTCGAAGCAGGAGCCACATTAAGGAGACAAGACGAGGCAAGGCTACAGTGAAGAGCCCTCGAGGTGGCACACTGTAGCCACGCTTACCTCGACGAAGCCCTCGTCATCAGGGGCGAGGCTACAGTAAGCAGCAGCCGACAAGACCCTAGGCGGTGGGGCCGGCCTGTCGACCAAGAGGCCGGCAGCCGGCGGGACCCACCAGTCTGCGGGCCCCAACGGCCGGCGGAGAAGCCGGCGAGCGTAGACACTAACGGCTGGGACCAGCGCCTAGCCGGATTACCATTGTACCCCCGGGGGGTAGGCCTATATAAACCCCCCGGGCACCCATGCAAAGGGTGGGCGGCTTAGCATTATACACACACCATAGAGAGAGGGAAGTAAGAACTAGCCTTGTTCTTCTTCTCCCTTGAACCCTACAGCTCTAGGAGCATTTGTAGCTACTCTTTCCGATCTAGTGATCATGCGGAGACCCTGCAGAGCAGGACTAGGGGTGTTATCTCCTCGGAGAGCCCCGAACCTGGGTAAGATTCGCCGGCGTGCATGTCTTCGCCTCATCCCGTTTCCAGGCACCGGCGACGTCTTACTGGCACCCACTATGATAAGCCACCCGTTGGCATATGTCGCACCTACCACCCGATATTTGGCGCCCACCGTGGGGCGAGGTGCACCGTCGTCCGGAGACCTGTTCTGGACGGGAACCCTTTTCCTCCCCCGCGAGCGCAGCCAGCCTGCTGCGCCCGATGGCATTTGCCTCGACGCGCTGCAAGGCGTCGACGACGCCTGCGCGGCGAGCTGCCTCGCCGATCTTCTCGGCGAGACTCGCATCTCCGACGAGCCTGCGTCCGACGCAGGGACGGACTACCCCGAGAGCCGCCCCGTCCGCCTCCTTGACCAGCTTCACGTCTCCAGCGAGCTTGCTGTAGATGTGGAGTCGGTCGGCTCCACCGACCCGATGCTCGTCGACTCCGACACGGCATCGCTCGACGCCTACCCCTCCGACGTGGTGGTCTTCGACGACCCCCTCCCTCGAGCTGACAGTGGCAGCAGCGCTGTCACCGAAGTGTTGGTCATCAGCCACGTCGCCAACTCGGGCGAGAACGCCCACGACGCCCTGCAAGCGGCGATGCACGACCTCTCCGTCCCCATCCCGGCCGACGCCGACGCCGAGACCCTGGAGGCACGCCGCCTCGCCCTCATCGCGGAAGGCCAGAAGATAGCCTCCATGAGACGCCTCACCGAGGCCCACCAGCGCGAAGTCGACCGCGCCGCCTTCGGTACACCGCCGCCTAGCGGGCCGAGCCGAGCCGGCTTCGTCCAGAAGCGCGGCGCGGCTGTTGCCAGCATGCTGGGGGCAGATCGCCCCGTCTACGCCGCCCCGCTCGAGAATCTGCGAGCCGCTCAGGCGGCAGCCGAAGAGCTAAATGGGCTGGGAGCCGACGAGCTCCCCTACATGACAAGACGGATCCAGCAGCTGATCGACGCGGCTGCAGAACGGCACGAAGCCGGCGCCCGTGCTGATAGTCATCCCCCGCGCCGGGAGCACGCCGTGACGTCCTGCTCGCTGACTGCGAGCGGCGCCCGCCAGAAGAAAGACAAGGAGCCGGCTGCCAGCCGCAGCCGGACTCGCATCACCATCGAGCGCGACGCGGAGGGCCGCCCTCGAGCGGTGGAACGCCAAGGAAATCTGCCTCCTCCCCTGCCTCGAAGAGAAAGACGTCTCACCCCGCCGCCCGTCACGCACCCGACTCTTGGCGACCGACTCGGCCGCCGAGAAGGAGTCGGCGAGAACGACGCCCGCCACCGGATCGACCGCCTTGCTCGATCCTTGGCGTTAGAAGAAGAAGACGATGTCGGCCCGCCATGCTTTGGCCCCCGCATCCGCGACGAGCCCTTTCCCAAAGGGTTCTCGCTCCACAGAGACACGCCCAAGTAGAACGGCTTAGTGAAGCCGGAGGATTGGCTCATCGACTACTCCACTGCTGTCAGCATAGCCAATGGCAATCGGCGCGTCGCCGTGAAGTACGTCCCCCTCATGCTGCAAGGCACGGCGCGCACATGGCTCAACAGCCTCAAGCCATACAGCATCAACAGCTGGCTGGACTTCACGGAAGTTTTCGTCCGCAACTTCACCAGCACGTACAAGCGGCCTCCCAAGCCTCGCCAGCTCTCCCTGTGCGTCCAAGGACCCAATGAGTCGACCCGCGACTACCTCACGCGGTGGGCCAAGCTCCGCAACTCCTGCGAGGGGGTGCACGAGGTTCAGGCCATCGAGTACTTCACCGCCGGGTGCCGAGAGGGCACCCTCCTCAAGCACCGACTCCTCTGCGACGAGCCGGCTACCCTCGACGAACTGCTGGTCATCGCGGACAAGTACGCCATGGCCGACTCCTCGATGAAGACCGAGCTCCGAGTGGACGCCTCCGGGAAGGTGATTGCTCCGGCTCCCAAGATGCCGGCTGGCGATTCCAATCGGTGCCCCTACCAGAACGATCACAACCGCAAGGCCCCATGCCAACTTCCACCAGTCGGCAGGTGGCCACAGTTGAAGATGAGCAGCCCGAAGAGCGGCCCGCCCCCAAGAAGAAGGGTGGCAGGCCGGCTTGGCAGCCGGCTTTCTCTTACGAGCAGACTCTCGACGCCCCCTGCAAGTTCCACAGCGGCGCGAAGCCGTCCAACCACACAACCCGAAAATGCCACTGGCTCACCCGAATCTCCAAGGGCGAAGGGTTGTTGCTGCCTCCGCCTCCCGGCCCGCCGCCTCCAGCCCCCAGCAGCCGGCGGCTCGGCCGACAGTCGGAGCCATCCAAGATGAGTTCCCTGAAGAACACGCCGCCTACGTCGTCTTCACCAGCCAAGCCGATGACAAGCGTAGTCGGCGCCGACAGCATCAAGAGGTCAATGAAGTCGCCTCAAGCACCCCCGAGTTCATACACTGGTCAGAGAAGCCAATCAGCTGGAGCCAGGCCGACCACCCAGAGGTGATGCCATCCCCGGGCTCCTATGCACTGGTCTTGGATGTTACGCTCGCGACGGAGAGGCGAGCTGCCCGATTCTCCCGCGTCCTGATAGATGGCGGAAGCAGTATCAATATACTGTACTGCGATACCATGGAGAAGCTGAACATCAAGGCGAAGCAGCTTATGCCAAGCCGGACCGTGTTCCATGGTATCGTCCCCGGCTTGTCTTGCTCCCCAATCGGCAAGATTAAAATGGATGTTCTCTTCGGAGACAAAGATCATTTTCGCCGAGAAGCGATCTGGTTCGAGGTAGTGGATCTGGAGAGCCCCTATCATGCCTTGCTTGGCCGACCTGCTCTGGCCAAATTCATGGCTGTGCCCCACTACGCCTACCTGAAGATGAAGATGCCGAGCTCGAAGGGGATCATCACGGTAGCCGGCGATTACAAGAAGTCCATCGAGTGCGCCATGGCCAGTAGCCGTCTGGCCGAGTCCCTCGTGGTGGCAGAAGAGAAGAAGATGGTGGAGCGGGTTGTGGCCATGGCCGGCAAGCAGCCGGCCCTGTCCCCCAACCCAAAGGACTATGATGCGCAGGGCTCCTTCCAGCCTGCCAAAGAGACGAAGAAGATACCTCTGGACCCGGAGAATCCGGAGAGGTTCGCTGTCATTGGGGCGAACTTAGACAGTAAATAGGAAGGCGAGCTCGTCGACTTCCTCCGTGAGAATCGAGACATCTTTGCATGGTCCCCAAAGGACATGCCGGGTGTCCCGAAGGATTTCGCCGAGCACAAATTACATGTCCGAGCTGACGCGAAGCCGGTCAAGCAGCCCCTCCGCCGACTCTCAGAAGAGAAGAGAAGAATCGTGGGAGAAGAGATAGCCCGGCTCCTTGCCGCTGGCTTTATCATGGAGGTGTTTTTTCCAGAATGGCTTGCCAACCCAGTTCTGGTTCTGAAGAAGAATAACAAGTGGCGCATGTGCATAGACTACACTAGCCTCAACAAGGCCTGCCCAAAGGATCTGTTTGCTTTGCCACGGATTGATCAAGTGATAGACTCCACAGCCGGATGCGAGCTGTTGAGTTTTTTGGATGCCTACTCAGGGTACCATCAGATCAAGTTGGACCCAGCAGACCGCCTGAAGACTGCCTTCGTCACACCCTTTGGAGCTTTCTGCTACCTGACTATGACATTCGGCTTAAGGAATGCCGGTGCCACTTTTCTGCGTTGCATGCAGAAATGCCTCTTGAAACAACTCGGCAGAAATGCCCACGTCTATGTAGACGACATTGTGGTGAAGACAGAGAAGCGCGACACCCTGCTGGAAGATCTCAAAGAAACATTCGCCAACTTGCGCCGATTCCAAATCAAGCTCAACCCCGAGAAGTGCGTGTTCGGAGTACCAGCCGGCCAGCTGCTAGGCTTCCTGGTCTCCGAACGCGGCATCGAGTGCAACCCTGTGAAGATCAAGGCCATCGAGAGGATGGAGATTCCCACCAAACTGCGAGATGTGCAGAAGTTCACCGGGTGCTTGGCCTCCCTGAATCGCTTTATCAGCCGACTAGGAGAGAAGGCTCTCCCCCTGTACCGACTCATGAAGAAGTCCACTCACTTCGAGTGGACTGACCAAGCCGACCAAGCCTTCCATGAGTTGAAGAAAATGCTGACCACTCCGCCTGTCCTGGCAGCGCCGACTAAAAAGGAGCCCATGCTCCTCTACATCGCCGCGACTAGGCGAGTGGTCAGTACTGTTGTTGTGGTCCAACGCCCGGAAGAAGGCCGAGCCCAGCTAGTCCAGAGGCCGGTGTACTATCTCAGCGAAGTGCTATCCAGCTCAAAGCAAAACTACCCGCACTACCAGAAGATGTGCTCCGGGGTGTACTTCGCTGCAAAGAAACTAAAGCCCTACTTCCAAGAGCATCCCATCACGGTCGTGTGCACCGCCCCGCTTGCCGAGATCACAGGCAGCCGGGATGCATCCGGCCGAGTGGCCAAATGGGCCATTGCATTGGCGCCCTACACGATCTTCTACCAACCCCGCACCGCCATCAAGTCCCAAGCCTTGGCCGACTTCCTCGTCGACTGGGCCGAGACCCAGTACCTACCGCCGGCTCCCGACTCTACCCATTGGCGGATGCTCTTTGACGGGTCCAAGATGCGCACCGGCTTGGGAGCCAGCATCGTCCTCACCTCTCCCAAAGGCGACAAGCTCAAGTAAAAGCTGCAGATCCACTTCGCCGCCTCCAACAACGTGGCCGAGTACGAGGCGCTCGTACATGGGCTCCGGCTAGCCAAAGAGCTCGGCATACGCCGGATCCTATGTTACGGCGACTCAGACTTGGTGGTCCAGCAGTCGTCTGGCGACTGGGATGCCAAGGACGCGAACATGGCGAGCTATCGATTCCTCGTCCAGCAGATCAGCGGGTACTTTGAAGGGTGCGAGTTCCTTCACGTGCCAAGGGCCGACAACGACCAAGCAGATGCCCTAGCACGGATTGGCTCCACCCGACAAGCCATACCGACTGGCGTCTCCCTCCAGCGCCTCCTCAAGCCGTCTCCAGAGTCGGACTCTATCTTCGTACCTCCTGTGCCAGATGCCGTCGGATCCGACTGGAGGAACCCCGCAGGCGGCGCGGGGACTTCTACAACTGGCCCGGGGACTGCCGTAGTCGCACCCGGCCCGGGGACATCAGAACCCGGCCCGGGGACTGCAGCAGTCGGCCTGGGAACTGCAGCAACGCAAGAAGCGGTGGCCGACTCCAACTCCACGCCACCCAACCCACCCACCCGAATCATGGTGGCTACGCTAACAGAAGAAGAAGTCACAGCTCCATCATGGGCCCAGCCCATCCTCAAGTTCCTAGTCAGCAGAGAGCTGCCGGCTGATGAGATCTCAGCAAGACTAGCGCAACAACGAGCCGGAGCATATGCAATAATCAACAGAGAGCTTGTGAAGCGCAGCGTCACTGGGGTCTTCCCGCGCTGTGTTGAGCCAGAAAAAGGAGTGGCAATCCTGAAGGATATCCACCAAGGCGAATGCGGCCACCACGCAGCCTCAAGATCACTTGTGGCCAAGGCTTTCCGCCACGGCTTCTTCTGGCCGACTGCCTTGGAAGATGCCAAAGAGATAGTCAAGAGCTGCAGAGGATGCCAAGTTTTCAGTTCCAAGCAACACCTGCCGGCTTCTCCACTGAAGACCATTCCCCTCACCTGGCCCTTTGCCGTATGGGGACTGGACATGGTGGGCCCTTTCAAGACAGCCCGAGGCGGCTTGACACATCTACTTGTCGCTGTGGACAAGTTCACAAAGTGGATCGAAGCGAAGCCGATCAAGAAGCTGAACGGGCCGACTGCCGTGACATTCATCACTGACATCACTACTCGGTACGGCGTGCCGCACAACATCATCACCGACAACGGCACGAACTTTGCCAAGGGAGCACTGGCACGTTTCTGCGCGACGCAGGGCATACGACTGGACTTAGCGTCCGTTGCCCACCTGCAGTCAAACGGCCAGGTCGAGCGAGCAAATGGACTCATCCTCTCCGGCATCAAGCCCCGACTGGTTGTACCACTGGAGCGATCGGCCGGCTGCTGGCTGATGAGCTGCCGGCTGTCCTCTGGATTCTGCGCACTACACCCAACAAGTCGACCAACTTCACTCCATTCTTCCTTGTATATGGTGCCGAGGCTGTCATCCCAACAGACATCGAGTTCGACTCGCCTCGGATCACCATGTACACGGAGGCGGAGGCCAAAGAAGCAAGAGAAGACGGCGTCGACCTACTAGAAGAAGGCCGGCTATTAGCACTCAGCTGGTCCGCCATCTACCAGCAAGGGCTGCGCCGCTACCACAACCGCAAGGTCAAGCCAAGATCCTTCCAAGAGGGCGACCTTGTGCTTCGGCTAATCCAGCGAACAGCCGGCCAGCACAAGCTCTCGGCCCCTTGGGAAGGCCCCTTCGTCGTCAGCAAGGCACTCGGCAACGACTCCTACTACTTGATCGACGCGCAAAAACCAAGAGCACGCAAGAGAGATGACTCCGGCAAGGAGTCGGAGCGACCATGGAACGCGAACCTCCTGAGAAGATTTTATAGTTAAAAGCAGTATGTATCATGCTACCCTTTTGTATTAAGTACGAACCAATAGGCTCCCCGAACAGTACTCGGGGTTATTACATTTGATTTCTTGTCTGGCACCGGGTTCGACTAGTCGGCCCGGGGACTGGCCGCCTTGTGCTATATTAAAAGTTCTACCTGAAGTCAGACAAGTAGTGTGCCGGCTCCCGAGTCCTCTTTTGTTGAAAGTCGCAGCTCGAAGAACCGACTGTCCGACTAGCAAGAGACAAGGCAGAAAGGATGCCCACACGAAAAACGGCTAAGGACTAACGAACTTATATAGCAAAAAGACAGCCTCCAACCACGCTTGCCGGCTGTCAGAACAGCCGGCTGGCCGGCTTCCTAAACACTTAGCTCCAATCCAACAAAGCTAGAGTACTTGCCCTCCCAATTGGCCAAGCACTTCTCCAGCAACAGATTGCAGAGGAACTGTCTGTCTGGGGAGGCGGCAACCAAGGGAGGGCGGCAAAGGAAACAGCAGAAGGATGAAAAGCAAAGCACGAGGAAAAGCCAAATGCATGCATAAGTTATATACACATATAGAGCCCCCAACAGGCCGGCAATAGACATAAGTTCGAATACACCCCCAGTGGGTGGAATTGTGCAGACTTAACAGAATATTGTTCCAAAAGTGACAAGACAGGAAAACAAAAGATAACAGACTAGACTTAGGCGCGGTGCGGGAGCCAGGCTGGTCGGTGGAGATGGCGTCGCCGGTTGAAGGAGTGGCCGGCTGGCGGGCCTCGGCTGGGTCACCACCGGGGGAAGGCAACGCACCCGCGCGTGACGTGGTGCTGGAGGCGCGGTCAGCCTGAGGCTGGTCGGCCGCTCCACCATCCGGCTCGGCGTCTTCACCTTCCTCCTCCTCCTCGCCCTCGTCGCTGGAGTCGATCTCCTCCGCCGAGTATTCACCGTCCGCCGGGTTCAGCCCGAACCATTCCTCCGGCTGGGCGACGCCGTTGTCGTCCACCTCAGGGGCGAAGACACTGGTGTCGGTGTAGTCGGCGATCGCCGAAGCCCACCGGACGATAGCCGGCCGCGCCGGCTCCAGCTCCGTGTCGGCTTGCTGCCGCCAGGTAGCCAGCTGGTACAGACTCAGGCCCGGGTACCAGGCCTTGACGAACTCCAGCGCCCGCCTGGCACCGGACCGAGCTACCGAGGCCTTCCAGGCTTCGAAGCGACCGACCGCCACCTCCAGCCAGTCGGCAGTCCGACTGGGGGTGCAGGGAACCACTTCGCCGGGCCAGAGGGCGGCCAATACTTGCGCCCCGACACGCTGACGCCGGCGGAGCAGTCGGTGAGCCGGCTGGAGACGGGCCTGGATCGCCAAGAGCTGCTCCTCCAGCGAACGGCAAGCGCTTGGTGAGATCTCGAAGCCAGCCTGCCTCCGCGCTTGGCGGCGGGCCTCAATGAGCTGGTTGGCGGCGGTAGAGTAGCCAGGGAAGTACTCTGTGCAAGAAAGAAAGAGAAAGAAGAGAAAACACCAAGTCAGAAAACGAGCCAAAGGCGGCAGACGGCAAGAAAGGACGAAGAAGTAGGCGGCTTACCGTCAACCAGATCTTCGATCTGACCATAGCCGGTGATCAGAGTCTGCCTTGCTTCAGCCCAGCCAGCCGCTTCTGTCTCGTACTCAGCCTGGAGGGCGGCTTCGAGGTCCTGCGCCACCTTCAGAGCTGCCTTGTGGCCCTCCTCCTAGTCGGCCAACTTCTTGGCCAGGCGGTCGCGTTCCTGCACCAAGGCGGCAAGCTCGGCCTCCTTGACACGAAGGGCAGTCTGAGACTCTCCCAGCTGTGCCCTCAGACCGGCGTTGGCCGCTGCAGAGATGGCAGAAAAAGAAGAAACAATTAGAGGAAGTCGTCAAGGAAGATCCGACCCGACTGCTCAGCAGTCGGCCCGAATCTCGGGGACTACACCTAGTGGGTGCGCTGACGCGCCCCCACGTGAGATAAAGAACAGAAGCACTTACCCCGGCTCTCAGTTAGGTCGGCGGTCTTCTGGGTCAGCTCCCGAGCCTGGGAGTTGAAGGCGGCCGCACGAAGATTGTGGTAGTCCTACAAGATAGGCAGAAGATCGAAGTAAGAACAAGAACAGCAAAGCCGAATCCACTAAGAAGTTCCAAGCCGCCTGCTCAGCAGCCGACTCGGAACTCGGGGACTACACCCAGTGGGTGCGCTGACGCGCCCCCACGGAAGAAACCAGGATCAAGAAGAAGCAAGATAAGAAGCCTAACCCGGATGGCCGCCCGCGTCGCGAGGAATTCATCGGTGAACTGCCTCAGCGCCGTAACCTGGGCTTGGAGCCGGGTCCGGACGTCCTGCGCGGCCACATTCCTCACGGCCGTCCCTCCACCCGGCGTCCACCCTGAGATGGCGCTGGCCACCTCCACATCCTGGGCCGACGAGCTGGAGCCCGCGGCCGGCTGCGGCTCCGACGCCGCCTTCTGTGGCTCTAACGCAGCCTTCCCTGCGCGCCGGCTCGGCGGCATCCGGACCGCCAGCTCAGTCCTCGCGGCCGGCTCGCCCCCCGCCGACTGCGCAGGCGGCAGGTCAGGCCGGCCGCCTTGAGCCGCCCCAGTCGGCGGAGTCGGCACCGGCGCCCTCTCCAGGATGACGACGTCGTCATCCCTCTCCAGCCCCGGCTGGTCGCCGCCGGCCTCTTCTGGCGGGGGCTCCGGGGCCCCGGGCGCTGCGACGCGCGGTGGGGTAACCAACAGGGCCCCCTCCGCCGTCGCCGCAGCTGCAGCCTCCGCTTGGGCCTGGGCTGCAGCGTCGGCGCACGCCTTCGCCGCCTCCTCCTCCTGCGCCGCCTTCCGCGCCTCCGCCTCCCGCGCCTCCTGCTCCTCCCGCACCTCCCGCGCGTTCTGCTCCGTCGCCGCCTGGAGGTTGGCAAGGGGGTCCACGCGGCGAGTGGTGCTCCCAGACCCCCTCGGCGACTCAACGACGGAGGCGGCAGCCGCCCGCTCGAGCGACAATGGAGCTCTGGTTGTTTGGAGAAAAAGACAAGGATTCAAGAACCACCAGAGAAAAGAAAGAAAAAAGAGTACATGAAGGAGTTTGAACTTCCGCCGAAACCGTCTGCGGTTGCTTCACCGTCTTGCGAAAGCGAGCCGCCTTCGCGGCCGCCTCCTCCCGACTGGTCGCCGCCGCCCCGCCCCTGGGCTTCTTCGTCCGACTGCCGAACAAACCCTGTGCGGCGCGACGCTTCTGCCCGCCGCCCCGAGCAGGCGGTGCAGCGGAGGAACCCGCGCCGCGGCCAGATGCCGGCTGACGGCGCGGGACGACTTCGGCTTCGTCGTCGTCCGGCCAGTCGTCGAAGGTGACTCCATGCTCGGAGCCGCCTGCTTCGCCGCCGACTTGGCCGCCACCCGGCTCGGTGTTGTCGTCCATAGCGGCCGCCCCCATGTCGGGATCCTCCAGGTCGTGCTGCGTCCGGTCGGGGACGAATCGGCGCTCCGCGTCCGACCCGCCGGCAGGCCGAAGAAGAGGGCTCTGTCGAAGACAAGCCCACTAGTCAGAGTCGGCCAAAGGAACTCGGCGACAAAGCTGAGAGAAAAAGAAGAGACAAGGAGAACATACCGTGGGCGGCGGATTGGCTCGACTATATGGCTCCTTGCCGAACTGCCACTCTTCGGAGAGTTTGCAGTTCGCGGGGTAGTTCACCATATAGGCCACCTCCTCGTGCGGCATGTCCTTGGTACACATCCGGCTCGGATCGAGCTGGCCGTTCATCTGACAGATCAGATGAGGGCGGCTCTGGAGCGGGAGTACCCGGCGTGACGAAGGCGGCCAGCAGGTCGGGCCCCGACAAGCCCTCCGACTGGATCATCGCCCGCACTCGGGCGATGGCTGCGTTTCTAGCCGGCGTCAGCGTCACGGCCCGGTATGACCACTAGGGCCGCCTGCCCGCCGGTGGGCCGGCTACGAAAGCCGGCAGGTTGACGTAGTCACCCTGCGGGGCGATGTTCCTGATGTAGAAGTACGACTTTGGCCATAACTTCACCGACTGGATCAGCGGGATGACGGGGAAGGGGTTGTCGGCGGCCACCCTCCGCATCGTGATGTAGGCGCCAGTCTGAGCCGGCACGCCCTGCATACGCCTGCCCATCTTGGACTGGAAGAACTCCCCCCAGAGCTCGAGGGTAGGGAGGACGCCGAGGTAGCCTTCGCACAGGGTGACGAAGGCAGGCAGCAGCACCACCACGTTTGGGGTGAGGTGGTGCGGCTGGAGCTGGTAGAACTCGAGCCAGGAGCGGAAGAAGGCACTCACGGGCAGGCCGAGGCCACGCAAGAAATGCGAGCGGAAGACCACCCGCTCGCCCTCCCGCGGCTCCGGCGTATTCTCCTTCGCCGGCGCGAGACGGACCTCCACCTCGTCCGCACCGGGCAGCCGCCGCGTCTTGCGGAGGAATTCGACGCGATCCTCGTGGACGTTGGAGCCATCCCAGTCCCCGCCATACTGCTCCGTGGTGGGAGGCATAGCGAAAACGAGCGCGGCGGCGGAGGAACGAGTAGTGGAGGAGCGCGGCGGTGAGGCGCTGTTGCAAGAAACGACAGGAGGAAGAAGGTGGTGGAAAGAGGGGGAGCGTGCGAGAGCCTACCGCTCTCCCCCCTCCCCCTACTTATAGCTTCGCGATGTGAAGCCGGGGAGGCCGGACGTGGGGTGAGACGTGGGATTAACTGCACCCACTCCCCCCACGCCCCGCGGTTATTACGCCCTAAAGGCGTGCCGAAACTGCCGCGAGGTGACGTGCGGGCGGTTTTGGGCTGCAGAGAATCCACGCCTGGGCCCGGGCGTGGACGTGGCGAGCCCCCGCCCTGCGGCGACGTCCCATCGCGCGCGTGGGCTGGCAGGCTTTTTGGCCGAGAGAGGCCACGTGGTTCGCAGGCGGCAAGTGGCCGGCCCGCGGCCCGGTGCACGCGCTGGCGAGCTCCCGCCCTCCGACTCCAGAATTTTTGGCCAAGATGGCACGCCTAACCAAGGCCGGCTCCCAGGTGCCGGCTTGTCGAGCTAGGAAGCTGACCGAGCTTCTCGACTCCTACCCAACCTCGAAGCCCAATCAGCTTCGGGGACTACTGTCGGAGTAAATGGCCACGGGTAGCCTAACCGACTGCCCCTGGCTTTTCCAAAAAAATTATCAGGCCTTTGGGCCTTCAAGCATTTCAAGCATTGGGCCGCCTTCCCTGGCCGGCTACCCTTGAAGCCGACTCCCAGAAGACGACCCAGCCTCAGCAACCTCCCCTCCAAGATATCCACGGGATGGCCACCTCCAGGGAGCCGGCCATAGAGGATGCCGACTCCCCAGAGCCGGCCATGAAGAACGCCGACTTCCCAGAGCCGGCCACGAAGAGCGCCGACTCCAAGAAGCCGGCCAAGACCGCAACCACCAAAACTGCGCCCACATAACGGTGAGAAGACGGGGTGTGGCCACAGTGCGGCCCACTACCCCCGAAGCCCGAGGCAGGCATGGCCAAAGGACGCCGTACGGGTCGGCCATCTCCCGTCCGGCTCGGCACTATAGCCGTGCTGGCCTCAACGTCACCCACGACAGACGCCAGTGCGGCCCACGGGCGGCAGGCCCCTTTAGCCAGAGAGAGGCGCGAAGGCGGCCCGGCCCTCCGCCAGTCGGCCAAGGGCGTAGCCGGCCCCCAGAAGCCGGCTACCCCCTTCCTCGAAGCAGGAGCCACATTAAGGAGACAAGACGAGGCAAGGCTACAGTGAAGAGCCCTCGAGGCGGCACACTGTAGCCACGCTTACCTCGACGAAGCCCTCGTCATCAGGGGCGAGGCTACAGTAAGCAGCCGCCGACAAGACCCTAGGCGGTGGGGCCGGCCTGTCGACCAAGAGGCCGGCAGCCGGCGGGACCCACCAGTCGGCGGGCCCCAACGGCCGGCGGAGAAGCCGGCGAGCGTAGACACTGACGGCTAGGACCAGTGCCCAGCCGGATTACCATTGTACCCCCGGGGGGTAGGCCTATATAAACCCCCCGGGCACCCATGCAAAGGGTGGGCGGTTTAGCATTATACACACACCATAGAGAGAGGGAAGTAAGAACTAGCCTTGTTCTTCTTCTCCCTTGAACCCTACAGCTCTAGGAGCATTTGTAGCTACTCTTTCCGATCTAGTGATCATGCGGAGACCCCGCAGAGCAGGACTAGGGGTGTTATCTCCTCGGAGAGCCCCGAACCTGGGTAAGATTCGCCGGAGTGCATGTCTTCGCCTTATCCCGTTTCCAGGCACCGGCGACGTCTTACTGGCACCCACTATGATAAGCCACCCATTGCCATATGTCGCACCTACCACCCGACAATGATGTTCTCTTTTTGGGTATGGAAGGCTTAGGTGTTTTTTAGGCTGTTGTTTCTTTGTTGGGGTAGATTTTTCAGAAATTGTTTGGTGGTGGTGGCCCTGTTGTATGTAGACCGACTATCGTGGCTTACTGGCTTGCGTTCCAGTTGCCACCGCTCAACAAGGAGAAGAAGGGTAGTCCACCACGTACACGTAAATGCCTCATGCATAGCTCTTTCAATGCATTGCTGCTCTCATCGCATTTTATATCATTCTCTATGCTCACAGTATGCAGGAGATTCTTCCTATCATCACGGGGCTTGAGAGAGAGGAAGGGATACATGTCGGCCTCTATGCGCATTCGCACAAGGGTTGCTGGTTAGAATTAGTGTATATGGGAGTCCATTCATCTGATTTTCAACAAAAATAATTATGAGATACTCTGAGTAATGAGGCTTAAATTCAATCTTTGATTTCCCTATTTCAACTGTAAAATGTTTATATTAACTATTAGAAGTGGGTGCTGTTTATTTCATGCTTTATTTACCGTGTTCTATCCAGCTCTTTTTTTGAGTTGGAGAAGTGAAAGGAACTAAAGAAGAAAATGGTAATTCTTGGGTCAATCTGCTATGCTTTTGTATTTGAGAGCGGCTGATAGAATCTTAGGTAGGATATAGCTACTGATTGGATGCATAAGAGAACTGTCATACTCGGTACTACATACTTTCTCCAGTTTGAACAAGTTATCTGAACAATACAATAGCTGAATGATTTGCTTGTATGTTTCCCTTCAAGTTAGAGAGGAAGATTTTGATGTGAATTTCTGGATAAAATCCCTGATTTCTCTTACTTGGATTCAGATCACCATATGCTGAATCGGATTTCTTTAACAAGGTACTTAATGGGACACCTCGTTATTTTAGATCCTTGAACACTTGTATGTGGGTGTGCATACTTTTCAGGTTACAACTACCAGTATTTGTTTATTTCTCTGACTTAATTTGTTTGTGTCATTAGAGAGTGAAATATTCTTTACTTCCCATTGTTATGTTGTGTTTTATTCTCCTAACTGATATACCATGTCTGGCTATGTACTAAGAGGTAGAACAATTTTATCTAGAGGAGTTGTGCATTCGCAAGTTCTATTTTTCTTTACTCATGTCCCTGGATTTATATGTCAGTATGTAACAAAAGATGTAAATGAGTGGCGAAGCCATAATATTTTGGGGTTGACGAAGCACTTTTAAATTGCTTCCCCACAAACGGATCGAAGGTCCAAAGCCACGGGTCCTTCCCTTTGTGAATTTGTTATGCTTTTGGGTGTAGCCATACTATTTCGGGTGCGGGCATGTAACAAATTCAGTAAGATTGATTTATGTGTACATAGGTTCTGCTATAGTTTTGTAAGATCAATATATTTTCTCACAAAGAAAATTCCGGGTTTGAAAAAAGGCAAGTGGAAAATTGTCACCACTTCAGCAACTGCAGCGTATGTTTTCTCAGAAAGAAACTTTAAGGAGGAGGATGTAGGAACTATTTGAACCTGCTTGTACGATAATGGATTTTCTTGCCATTTTGATCCTGCTACCTGAACTGTATCTCACTGCTGGCCAGATTGATCATTGCGGATGAGATGGACTACTTAATAACACGAGACCGGGCTGTGCTACATGACGTTTTCATGCTTACCAACCACCAGTTCTCAAGATGCATACTAATAGGTTCGTTTTCTGCGATACTCACACCTACAATGTACACTTTTAACTCTCTGAAAAGAAAAGGAAAACAATCTTACTCGGCATTTTGTACTGTTTTACTAATTGATAGCCCATTATGTTTTTCAGGAATTGCAAATGCCATAGACCCAACAGATCGCTTTCTACCAAAGCTTCAATCATTAAATTGTAAGCATTCTTGCTATATTTGCTGTAGTGAAAATTGAAGGCGTCTCTAGAACAGGAAAATGAGTCTGCCTTTTGTTCCCGACACTCCTTCATATCTTGTGTTCTGCATTCTTGTGTCTCACTATGGGAGCAATATTTAGTCAATCTAGCAATTAGTGAACATAGCATTGCGTGCATTTTTATGTAAACCCAATTTCACAAAGATTTTGTTCTGTTCCATTGTTAGCGCTACCCATGTTATAGAGATGATCGGAAAGTTAGCTATCATGGTAGTATCTGTGCTCTTTTGTTCTGTTTTTCTTTGGTCAGAGGTGATTTGGTGCGCCTCATGATCTCTTTGTTCTGCCCAAAAAGCAGTATTTCTGATGGCTTGGACAGTTTCTGTCAATAATTTTGTGCATCTATGGTTGCAGGAGGATGAATTTTATGTTCCCATGAAATTAACCTTTTCCTTCTTTGTTAGTTATCATCTTCCATGAATATATGTTCCATCTATCTGTTCTGCTAGCTGAAATTGATCATGTCGGAAAACTGCCTTTACTGCATCACAAGTTCTATCATTCTGATATATTGTTGAAATATTTCATCGGCTTGCTTCAAATCCTATTGATCCACCCCGAAACGCATGCCCTAAAGCTACTCTCTCGGAACCATTTTTATCATAATCTACAGCTATCATGCTTCAAATTAACTACGTTTATCATAATTTGTTCATGCCTGACAGGTTTTCTTTCTTCGCAGCTGGTCTGATAAGTGAAACTACAACAGTACTTTATTATTTACAGGTAACTGATAATATGTACATTCTAATTTTCTTCTATACTCCAGTGCCCCTTACACTTTCTCTTCCGTCATTCCAGAATAATATCATATAAACTATTTTCGTGTGACTGTTATGTGCCAGGATGAGTCCAATTATCCTTAATCAGGCAGTACTTCTTGTGAGAAAGTATACATTTTGTTTCGGACAACACCAAGCTATGGCTTAGAGTATCTACATCACTAGATGCTAACCAAACACTGCAGGTAGGCGAAATTACCTAGCACCAATGCTAGGTGATGTGTGGGTAGGTGCTAAGAAAAAAAAACCTTGCCACCCAATCGTAAGCTAAATACATTACTTGTGGTTACGTATAACATTTTTACTTTATCTGAAAAAAATGAGAAGTACTCCCCCAAGTCTCCTCGCCGACGTCCAACGGGTGCCATGCAACCAATAGCACTGCCGTCATGACAACACCCACCTCCATGCTAATCGAGCATTTCGACCTTCCTGAAATGGACAAGGTCATTCGGGCATCTGCTTTTGATGTGCCATTTTCTCTCTTTTGATAAGAATTTAAGTGTAACCAACATGATTAATTTTGTGTTCTATGCTACCAGTTGTCCGGGCATCCACTTTTGATGTACTATTTTTTCTCTTTTTGTAAGATCAATTCTGTGTTATAGAAACTATGCTACCAACTGTTCATGGTTGTGCACTGAACATTACTGAATCTGATATAATTAGCAGTCCAATTGTCATTTTAGTATCATATCTGAATTACTGTCACTGACTATAATCAATCAGCCGTACTAAAGTATGCTAATGTTCATGTACATGTAAGGAGCAGCAGAAGCAATGAAAAGGGCGCCGACAAGTTGGCAACGCCCAAACTTCCTTTCAGGAGGCGCGCCATGGGCGCGCCCCAACTACTAGTATATATATAGTCTTACCGTGTACTGGCTGCTTGAACTTGACCAACCATGTCAACTCAGCATCTTGAACTTACATTGATACAACAATAATTTGATGCTTTGCAATATCTACGGTTCCTATGATTTATCTGTTTTTCCGTCCATATAATTTGCGGCAACAGAAAGATGTTTCTAACTTTTTAACTTGTTGCTACATTGTGAAGAGCGTTATTTGTATCTAAAAATTGTCATCATGCTTCCTGCATTTCTCATATATGTTGCTTAATGATGCATGTCCACACCTTTCAGATTTTTTTTGTTTCAAATGGGTACAGTCTGGTTGCAAATTTAGTTGTTGACTTGTTCTGTCCTACATTTCTCATATATGTTCCAAAGGATGCATGTCATTCCCTTCCCCATTTTCGAATGACACATTTAGGCTGCCGAATTAGCTAGCTTTAAAATTCTTCTGATATTGCATATGGATTAGCTGTTCTCTACTACTTTTGCACTCCTATTCTCACACTAACTACATCCCATGGTTATATTAGCGTCATGGATTTAAAATTAATATGGTTTGGTTGTATTGAAATCTCACGTTTACACAAATTTTGATTGATGGAATTGGTTTACAAACCAAACCATTAATATGTTTACCATACTCTTGGTGACAAGCTAGTAATTTTGCATGTTCAAATTTTTGTATTAACATGTGTCGCATATGCATTGTGATAGCATTATGATTTTTTTGTAACTAGTTGTGCTTCCCTTGTTTATCATATATGCTTCTACTTTATATACGTTTTGTTTCACACAAATCATGCTTAGTTTGTCTGTTACTTATGCTTTTGCTGTACACAGTGACATGCATGATTTCTTCGTTTATTTGGATTGCTTCTGTACTTCCCACGTATTATTTTACATAGAAAATCACGTACTTATTATGACCATTTAAACATGCTAGGCTCATATATTATAATACATATATGTCTCTATTCTTGGTTCTTTGCTTCTATAGTACTGGCCTCCAATCTTTTTTTTTAATGTTTCCATTTGTTTTTGCCGTTGTAATGTTAACGTTTTCTACTTCATCAGTATTGTATCGTACATGTAGTACCAAGTTTTTGTTCCTACCTTTGATACTTGTGCATCATGTTTAACCCATGTATGCTTCAGACATTTGTGTGCTGCCTTCAGGGCCGTGAGGCGCGGAGGAGACAAGTCTATATGGAGCCGACCGGTGCATGCACTAAGAAGAGCAGCGACACCTGGATCTACCACACAATGCAGACGACCTTCGCTATATGAAGGGAAGCAAGTCTATGAACTTTATGAAACATACGATATGAACTTAGGAAGCATTGTATTTTTGATGCATTGTATTATCGGCAACTTGAAGGAAGAAATAATTTGTAGTACATCCAAAACATGTTGTATGAATGGATGAAGTGCGAAAACTAACTTATACTATTTGGTTATATGGAAATTACTTTTGTGATGAAAACACTATTTTAGTGCATGGAAGTAAAGTTTTAGTGATGAAACTATTTTGGATCAGCCTTCAATAGGTTCCCATCTGGGAAATACTTTGCTCTCAGAACTTTTGCACAAAGTGTTTCTAGATTAGTGATCATTCTCCAACTCTGTTTAGCTAACATAGCTAGATTAAAGGCATGTAGGTCTCTAAATCCCATACCACCTTTATCTTTTGGGAAACACATTCTCCACCATGCTAACCAATGCATCTTCTTCTCTTCCTCCGTGTCATCCCACCAAAAGCCTGACATTGCATCCGAGATTTCTTTACATACTTTTTTGGGGATATTAAAAACTGCCATAGCAAAAACAGGAATAGACTGAATTACAACTTCAAGTAATATTTCTTTGTCCCCCTAAGGACAAGAGTTTCTCCTTCCACCCCTTCAGTCTATTGACGATCATTTCCACAAGATGGGTGAAACTATCACTTCCCAAATATTTGTCTGAAATTGCCTCTGTCATAATATTTAATTCTGCACACATCTCAGCTTTCACATCAATATCAACACTAGGACTGAAAAGAATATTGCTTTTCCTTCACTCACCAGCTGCCCCGAGCTACAATATTCATCCAACACTTGCCTCGGTGAGGTTGCATTATTCATATCAGCTTTCATAATGATCAAAGAATCATGAACAAATAATAAATGTGATATTGATGGTGCATTCCTGCACACATGCACCCCTTCAATGCCACGAGCCTCCTCTTTATGAGCCAGCGCACTAGACAATCCTTCTGCACACATAAGAAACAAATAGGGTGACAAGGGATCCCCTTGACGGAGTCCCCTAGTAGGAATAAATCCATTTGTTTTTTGGTCATTAAACCTGATCTTATACTTAACATATCTCACACAAGCCATCAAAAGTTCTACAATCTCTACATGGAAACCTAGCCTGAGCATCATTTTTTCCAGAAAGTTCCACTCCACACGATCATAAGCTTTGTGCATGTCCAGTTTAACCGCACAATACCCCACTTTCCCCTTCTTTTTATTTTTGATTCTATGCAGGCACTCATAAGCTGTAATAAGACGTCCTGGGAAAAAAACACTTTGGACATGCGCGATTATTTCATCAAGGCAAGTTTTCAACCGTAAAGCAATCATTTTTATTACCTTATACAGAACATTGCATAAGTTGATCGGCCTATATTGAGAAATTATCTCCGAGTGCCAGCTTTGGGTATAAGAATGATGACTGTGTCTTTCCAACCTTTGGGGATATTTTTCTTATTTATTGCCTCCAAAACCTCAAAAGTGAGGGCTTCTCCCAGAAAGCTCTAACATTTCTTAAAGAATATTGCATGAAGCCCATCCATGCTGGCGGCCTTAAGGTCTGCAATAGACAGTGCCCTTAGTTCTTGTACTGGGGGCCTTAAGGACCTTTCTTGTGGCATATTATCACTCATAGTTATTGTAACAGTGCCCTTAGTTCTTGACCCGGGGGACACTAATATCTGAAGCCAGCCTAATCGGCCTCTTCATTTAACTTAAACTTACTTGGTCATTCATTCATATCGTATTTACATGACTGTCCTTTAGTGTGTTAGAGTTGTGTCGAAAATTATTATACAAGGTAGGTTATAGTTGGACTTGCAGTACGGTGTGTAGACAGGATATGGAGTCGTGTCCAAATAGGACACTTGTATTCTAGGCCTCTTACATGATATGGGATAGGCACACGATGTAACCTACGCCAACATAATAACATAGGCACACAGGAAAGCCGGCGACATGTGCCGGCGCCTAAAAGGCCGGGGCGGCGCTGGCTGCCAAGCCCGGCAACGAAAGGGCTAGGCGGAGCCGGCTGATGGCAAGTGCTACGAGTATGAGATGCGTGAGCGAGCAGGTTGCGTGCGGAAGCCATGAGCGATCGTGAGTTTGACTCGTGGCTGTGAGAGATTTATTAAGGAAAAAAATCGGTTCTCGAAGGTATTGTAGTGTGATGAAACATGGAATCTGCTGGTTACTAGTATGTTGATCTCGTGCGTGGAAAAAAATAGAACAAGAAAATTAGTCAGGAAGTCACTAGGTGCTACAGGTGTGGATGAAATTGTTTGAGTTGGTTGCACACGTATACAAGAGACTATAGGGACTACTTTTGGGTTCTTTGCTTCGTACGCTCAGGATGGCAGCAGTGGTGTTGTTTGACTAGCAGTTAAACGGGAACCGAGGAGTCTGGAGTGCGTATAAGGCTTGGGGAGTCTGGAGCATGTCGTGACAGGGATCATGCATACACAGGGCGTCAAGGCAATGCACAGATGTGCGGGCGGACACGACACATGATGCAGCATGGTTGCAGTCATATAATATCGGCTGGGTCGGACTGGATTGTCTGATGGACTAACATGGATGTTGGTCAAAGTAGAAGACGTGGTGATTTCAGCAGCGACGATACTGGAGCGTGATGCCGATAGTGGCCGGCTTCTGGGGCGTGGAAACACGTGGTGCAGGCCTAAGGGTTTGTGCGGCTTCAACAAGCTATGGCGCAGGGTTGATTCAAGGAAGTGTGCACATGAGAGAGCTTGAAGTCGATGGGGCGCTGGGTAGCATAGCAGCTACATGGAGTCATGTTGAAGGTGGAGCTAGAGTCTGGCGGAAGACTTCACTCTGAGCTGGTGGAGGGGCTACAACATAAGAATTCATAGAGTCGAAGCCTATTTCAGTGGAAAAGCGAGAGACACGTGGATCGGACTATGTACCAGTGGTCTGATGGAGACGTGATACCCGGCACCGGTCGGTGATGATCGGTGGTTCTCTGAAGTGGGGGTTGAGGCAGTGTGGGCTAGCTACCCTAAAGACTCGACCAGGACAGCAGAGGCTCGACACGGTGATAGCGGCGAGGCGTGCGGTAAGCACAGGACACAGCGATAGGCCAAGGCACTGGTGGTCAGAAAAAGTGTGCAGAGGGTGCTGAAGCAGTGTTTCGAGATTCAAGTTAGTGACTAGGTCTATCGGTGCTGGAAGATGGACAAGAGTTGACCATGGAGAATCTGAGAAAGTGGCAGGGAGTCTGAAATTGTCAAAAGCGGAGAGAGTACATGGCCGTATATTTTGTGGTGTTCAGTGCACATGGCAAAGTGCGCATGACAAGTAAAGGAGGCGGAGTGCTATAGTAGTAGGACATGTCAGAGACTATCCGGGAAAATGGTGAGACAACTGCGAACTTGACTCAACAGTGAAATTCCTTCAAGTTTCAGACAAGCAGTCAAGAAGAGCGATGACGTTGAGTTCGCGTAACTCTTATATGTAGCGTCCAATATGCGAGTTGTTCACTTTCACGCAGACAAACGTCAGTGTGTGATGGCGTTGAACGGATACTTCAGAAGTTGGAAGCACAAAGTAGAGTAATGAGGAACTTAATTTTGCTTGAGTGTTGACTGTGAAGAAGACGAGAAGGGACTACAGTTGCAGGTGAAGTCACATGGAGTCTGGGAGTAGCAGCGGTGCTCATGGCGTATCTCAAGTCCAATGTACATGGAGGTTCGGCGCATGGATGAATTCAAGGTAGTGAAGAATTTTCGTCAAGGAGGAGTTTGTTAGAGTTGTGTCCAATATTATTGTACAAGGTAGGTTACAGTTGGACTTGGACTTGTATGGTGTGTATACAGGATATGGAGTCGTGTCTAAGTAGGACACTTGTATCCTAGGCCTCTTATATAATGTGGGGGTAGACACACGATGTAACGTACGCCAACATAATAGCACAGGCATGCGGAGAGAGCCGGCGACGTGTGCCGGCATCTGGACGGCCAGGGTGAGGTATTGTGACAGTGCCAAAAGGAGGAGCGCGTGTAGTCATGCCCGTGAACCTCGTTAACGAATCTCGGTGTCATGCTTGTGTGATTTCTTGGTCCTCGGTAGATCGACTGCGCGCCCCGGAATAATTCTAATATAGTGCAACCCATTTCTTGTACTCCATCATGTGTAATGCATATGCTAATGCAGAAAACCCCTTGATTTGCCCATTCATGAGCTGGATGGCAGGCTTATGGGGCCGTTTGGATTCAGCCCATGTGGGCCCTACCAATACCTGGCGCGCCAAGAAATTGGCGAGCAAATTTGCCGCCCATGTGCCTTCATAATATCTGAACTGGGAACAAATTTTTTGGCATGGTTCCGAAATTTCGGCCCCAACCAATCGGTAGCCCATCCTACAGGTCAACTCCGATTTTTTCGCATGACAACTTCGGGCTATAATCGACACTACCGGAATGGCATGCTATGCTGCCAGCCCACAACCGTCGGCATAGGACCAAACCCCGTCGGGATAGGACTATGCCGACGGGCACCGTCGGCATAGGGCCGTTGGCAACTTTCACGTTGGCGTACCTGGCCCCGGCCGTCGGCGTAGAAAGCCGTCGGCATAGATGCCTATGCCGACAGCTTCCGTACCACGATCGGCATAGGTTCACCATTGGCAAACCTTTACGTATGACGGCGGCGCAAGTATTGACCAACCAAAGGGTGCCATGTGGCACTGCTATGCCGAGGCCAGATCATCGGCATAGCTGTGTGCCAGGAAGCGCCCAGTGGGCGCCACGTGTCATCTATGCCGACGGCTGGGCCGTCAGCGTAGATTCCGGTGCCCCAGGACGCGCCCAGTTCGTGCCATGTGTTCTCTATGTTGACGGCCAGGCCGTCGGCGTAGATACAAAACAATGCCGATGTCCTGGCCATCGGCATAGTAGACACGTGGCGCCCACTGGTAGCACAACTGAACCCCTATGCCGACGGTCTAACCGTCAGCATAGTTTTTGTCTGATTTTTTCTGTTTTGTGTTTGAATTCAATTCAAATACACAACACATAGATATGATCAAATAGACATACACATCACATAATCATCACAACCAACACCAACACCATCTCAACAACATAAGTATTATCACAAACAACGTAAGCATCTAAAGAAGCACACAAGTGATCTAAAGGAGTGTAAAAGACCACTAGTTATCTAAATCACACAAGTTTATCATCACCGGCACCACCACCCAGAGGCTTAAGCGCCCAGACGTACACCACCACCGCCAAGTTCGTCACCGCCAAGTCCACCAAAGCCCGGGTCGTCACTACTACATGCATCGCTATCGCCAAGACCGCCACCTCTTCCGTGGATCGGAGTGACTGGGCTTCATGATTCGGGAGTGATGCCAACACCGGCACCACCCCCAACGGATGATCCATCGGTTCCCTGGATGTTTGAAAAGACATGTTAAGGGGATATGTGATTGTGTTGAATAAATGGTAAGCAGTGGTTGAATAGTTTGTGGATGTACTAATCGGAGTCCCCGTGTGATGTGCCAGAAATTCCTCAAAGGTAAGCAATACTGGTTGTGGTCCAGCAGGTGGTGGTGGTTCCATTGTAGGAACCGTGCCGGCCGCCATGCTCTTCAAAAACGCGATGCATATTAGTTGACTAAGCAAACCCGAATGTCAGAAGAAATGGAAGTGCAAATATGGAAGTGAAATGAAAGGGGCTAAACTAACCGCCATCATGTGAATGTTGTGCTCCTGGACTGTTGCAACTCTCGCTCTCCACGCCATGGTCTCCTGGCGTGTGTAGTCCATGTAGACCTACAATATGACATGATGGAACTCATAAAACATCTCAATGCGGAAAATAAAGTGAGCAAAAATGAAGATAAGAGGGAAAATACTTACATAGTGCTGCTGGGCTAGGAGGGAGTGTGACCGTGCACTGGTCGTGCTCGTGCGCTGGCTCAGGCTCGGGTCGGTAGCTCGGAGCAGTGTGAAGGAGATAGAAGGAGTGACCACGGCATCCAGAACCGCCTCCCGACCATGAAGCTTCGGCCCTATGCCCACCACCGCCCTATCATCCGTAGCTTTCTGTATGTTGTCAGGTGTGTCAGGATGTAACTTCTTATACTCATCTATGTAGGCCTTCAGATTCTTCTCGGTCTTGCCGTAGTATTTGCCCTTGCCATCCTTGGGCTTACTCCGCGTATGGGCGATCTGCCACGCCTCCATGTCTGAGAGCGTCCGCTTCAGTATCTCCTCCTACACCACCAAACAGAGTTTAGCCATACATAAGAAAGTGACGATCGATAGAAGAAGAAGAATGTTTTGTGTACATAGATGTACCTGAAGTTTCTTGTGGCTAAGGTGGTTCCGGTTTCCCTGACCATGTGTTCCATCGGTCCCTCGGTTAGCCTGGTTTTTCATGCTCTTAACAGCGCGCTCTCCATCCCGACCGAGCCACGGACCCACCAATGTCGCCTATGCATCATCTTTTCCATAACACCAAGCAGGACACACCTACATAATGAAAGCATAATGGCATGTCAACACGAAACAATGAAATTTACCACAAACATCTGAAAAGTTTGTTATACTTACCATCAAGTACTCCTCCCTCTCCAAGGTAAGCTTCTTCCTCCGTGCGTCTTCCTTGGTCATCTTCTCACTAAGAGCGTCGTGATAATATTGCGAGATGGCCACCCTGCGCACCTCGTACTGCATCTGGCGGGCCTTCTTCCTCGCTTAGCGCAGCAAGATCTCGTAGGCAGTGGACTTGTGCTCCTCAAGAACTTGATAGTATTTCTACAATCATTCAGAAAACCAGAATGGAAGAAGCCATGAGTTAAACCATTCGATGATAAACTATGAACGAATCTCAAGACTCGTGCTTCTGAAGAGAACTGACCCAAAAATTTGTGATCACAGCCTTAGCATACATATTATGGTCCGGGTGGGGCCCGCTTCCTTGTGGTCCCAGCTCGTGCCCAAAACCCGGCGCTCCGGCTACCTGACTGGATCCGGACGGAACAACCCCGGCCAGTGCTCCTTCAGCAAGATGGTGATGAGGCCGTTTGGAAGACGGCACCCTTGAGGAATTATCCAGTTGCTGCAAAGGATATAAAGAATGAACATATGAGCATGTGTACAATCAAAAGAATGTAAATATTAGCATGTGTACAAGCAAAAGAATTAAATTATGATTAAGTGGCACTTACTCTTTCCCCGTTGGCTTAATGAGACACTTCTGCTCCTCGGTAGTAGGAAGGGGAGGGAGCATAGCATTAACGCGCAGCCACCCCTTCTTGTTGCCAACCACCTCACTGCCACCACCATCCACCCCGCCACCACCATCCTCCTCGCCTTCCTCCTCCTCCTCGTCCCCCTCCCCAACCTCCTCCTCCTCCTTCTCCTCCTGAACGTCCTCCTCCTCGGCAGAGGGTACCTCACTACAGAAGGGCCTCGAAGATGACACCCCTAAGTTGGTGAGGGATCACTGTTTCTGGCCCCGACCCCGTCCTCCTCTAGGGGCTCTCCCCCCACCCCCTCCTCCTCTAGGGGTGCCTCTCCCTCGACCTCCCTGTGAGCAGTCATCCTCAAGTACTCGGGGGGGGGGGGGGGACAGTACATGGTCGACCACTTTGACTAGCCGCCGTGGTGAGCTTGGCTAGGAAACCCGTGCGATCGCCCTTCCCCTTGCCCACGTTCCGTGAACCTACATTGAAAAGAAATAAACAATTAGTACATTAATAATGAAGAACAAAGCATAATAATAAGGAATAAAAAACACATTAATAAATAAGCATAAAAAGGCATATTGATAAACCATAGAAAAAAGGCATGAAACGTGCATCTGCTAGAACCCATACGGATCATCACTGTTGTAAGTTGTACCGATTCCTCGGTCGGCCTCATCATCACTATCACGCATATCATCTTCGTTATCTGGCTAAGGTGGAGGCTCTTCCTCGTCATCAACGTCTTCGTTTAACTTTCTAGCACAAGTATGGCATTTTCATTTACAATGGTCTCACCATCATTCCGTACATCGTCATCGTTTGGATCCACATCGTCATCACCCAAGGCGTCAGCGTCATCATTTCTGACCACATCATCATCAGGTTGCTCTTGATAGAACACTCCCTCATATGTCATGGGGTTAATGTTGTAGTAATCATCTTCTTTCGGGTCCGGTAGCTTACCATGTGGCGACACCTTGAATACAACTTCCCAACCCAATAGGTAGTCTTTCTGGAATGGGTAAGGCAGATAATAAACTTGTGCGGCAGATAATAAAGAGATTGGCTTCGGCATAGACGGTTGATGGTTTAACTTCGACCAAACCAACGGAAGGCGTATGTCTCAGCCCCTCTACTAGGTTGAACCATCGGCATTTGAACACAGGGAGGCTAAGGGTTTCGCGCCCATGGCTGAATGTAAGCTCATATATTTTTCCTATCCTTCCGCGTCGTCATAGATATGACGGCGTCAACCACCCGTCAACTATCGGGTGGCCGGGCCCACATTTATGCTGACGACCCATCTATGCTGACGGCTACTGTAAGCATATCTCGAGCTACGCCGATGGCGTTACTATGCCTACGGCCATCGTCGGCATATGTGGAGATATGCCGACGGCTTTTCTA
Source organism: Aegilops tauschii subsp. strangulata (assembly GCF_002575655.3). Classification (NCBI taxonomy): domain Eukaryota; kingdom Viridiplantae; phylum Streptophyta; class Magnoliopsida; order Poales; family Poaceae; genus Aegilops; species Aegilops tauschii. The sequence continues at coordinate 487,856,521 of NC_053035.3, read as the reverse complement.
CACCGACGGCTTGCCCTAGGCCGTCGGCATACCTCAATATATGCCCACGGGGGCCGTCGGCATAAGATATGCCATTGGGATTAGGGGTAATTCCGGTAGTGCGAAGCAGCCCCTATGACTGTGAACAAGGCAGCGGCCCCTAGAACTGCCGAGGCAGAAGAAAGACGGTCTCTCTGTCGATCCACGTCTTCTATGGCCATTAAAATCTATGCGGGCCATCTTCCCTATGAAGCGGACGACTCTCGGCTAAAGCGGTTGTTCAGCAGGCACGGCGATGTTATGAATGCTGAAGTTATCTAACTGTGGAGTAGGGGGGTTGGAACTCACGAGGGTTTGGTTTCGTCACAATGGCGAGATGGGATGACGCGGACGACGTGACTTGTACTTCGACAAACAGGTCAGTTTATGGCTAGACAGTGTAATGATGCTACACTTTTATCATGGTCGAGCGTGTGATGAATTGATATAATTTTGTACTTCGACAAACAGGTCAGTTTATGGCTAGACAGTGTAATGATGCTACACTTTTATCCTGGTCGAGCGTGTGATGAATTGATATAATTTTGTGTGTGCAGGTGTGGAAGGGGCGTGAACTGCGTGTGGAAGTTGCCAGAGAGGGGAGGTGAGAACTGAGGAGTACCATGTCATTTGTTTTTTCGAAACTGCTCTGCGTACGATGGTTTTCTCATGCGACCAGTACGACTAGAGAGCATATCATCTCTAAATCCTATGGCCCACAAACTGAATTATCTACAATTGTCTTTAATCGTACAGTGTTGGACAAGCATTCTGTCGTACGTATAGCAGGGTCGTTGTTTTTTCTCATGAATCCATGATCCGGAAAAGGATGACCACCTAAAATAAAACCATTATTAAGTTTGTTATAGGAAAAACATTTCAGTCTTGTAATTTCTATCGAATTGGGTATTTTGGTAGTACATATCCTTGTGTAACCAGAACCTGAACATATACATCTTACACTATATCAGTACCACACTAGGCGACAGGTTGCCCTGCCTGCGGCGGCGTGAAGCGGCGGTGGTCACCAAATACAGGTCATCATCGCGGTGCTGGAGCGCCCATATGTGTAACTCGTGTCCTCGTCCTTGTGTTTCAGGCCACTCATGCCCACGAACCTCTGGTGGTTCCTCCCGAATTTCAACACCGAGGTGTGGCTCGAGTCCCACGTGGTCAGCTCAGCGTCCATCTGATGACCGTCGCGGTTTACGACGACGTGCACGACGAGCCCGCCGTGCTTCTTCCCCAGCACCCTCGGCTTCTTCCCATCGCAACCGGACGGCTGCGGTGTCGGCTTCTTCTTCTTCCGCGCCGGCGCGCTCTTCTTGGACCATGTTGGCCTCAAGGTGCTGCTTGTCAGAGAGGAGAGGGCGGAGATGGTAGATGGCCCGCGGGATGAGGAAGCGGCTCTGCTGCGTGTTCATGTCCGACTGCTCGACCACCTTGGTGGCGATGAAGTAGAGTGGGTGGTTGATGCGGAGGCCCAGCGTCTCGCGTACCCAGGCCGGCTCGGGAGGCCCGACCAAGTACGCCGCGCGCAGAGGGACGGCGTCGAGTGGCTCGACGACCATTGCCGCCGTGTGTGCTCAAAGTCCAAGGTCCCGATGCATCGTCGCCGTGGATCACGATCGCCAGCGAGACCGCCTGCGGTGATCTGCTGGCCGGCGCTGTCCCGGCAGTTTCTTGGTAAAGACAACCTGCAAGCTTACACTTCTTAGGTGGCAGCACGTTGTTCGCAGTCGCCGCTCGCCCGCGGGATGAGGAAGCGGCTCTGTTGTGTGTTCATGCCTGATTGACGGACACCGGCGGCGCTTCCGCCGCCCCGCTTGACGAGACCGAGGCATCGTTCGTGACGACGGATTCGCCGCTCGACGCCTTCATCCAAGGGCGCGCGCGAGAGGTTAAGCGTCACCTCCCCGGGTTATTCCCGACGCGGCTGCACCATCTCAGCGGGTGTGAGCGACAGCGTCAGGTACTCAGGCGGCGCCGCATCAGGATTCAGGCCCCTGCAGCAGATGGGCCAGGGATGTTGTTTCCGCAGCCCTCCCCATGCCTCTCACCGGAGCTCTCTCTCTCACGCTCGTACGTAGAAGAAAGAAGGTGGAAGAACAAGGCGCACACAGCAAGCTTTACCCGGCGCACGTACGCCGCCGGCCGCAGGAACAGCCGCTTGTTTTCCTTCCTGAGAGCATCTTCAGCCGCAACCCCAACAGCCCCCGAGGCGATTTTTCCGTGCCGGCGCCCAAAAATCGGCCCAGTCGCGCTCCAAAAGCTAGTTTTTCGCCGGTTTAGGCCGAAACTGGCGCCGGCGGACCTAGACCGAACCCGGCGCGCTGTGGGGCGCCCGGGAGCGCCGGGGCGAGCGAATTTGGCACGAAAGAGCTACAGGCCCGCCGAGTCAGCGACACTCGCCTCGTCGTCCTCACAACGCCTCGGTTTTCCGGCGGGAATCAATGGCACTTCGCGGGCGGCGTGGCGACGCCTCCCCTCCCGCCACGCGTACACACGGCGCGTGCCTATAAAAGCAAGGCCTCCCCTCGCCTCTCGCCACACCCCGTCCACAGCCGCCGCCGAGCTCTGCCTCTCTCCCAGTGCGCAGCCGCCGCCGATGTTCCTCCCCTCCCCTCTCTCCCCAGCGGTGGCCGAGCGGTTCCCCGGCGATGGGGCGGCGGCCAACGGCTTCGGCCGCGGCTCGCTCCCCGAGTGGAAGGCCTACCTCTTCTTCGAGGCGAACATCCCGGCACCACCGGACATTAGCCCCGGGCCGACGGGGTGGAGACTCAGCACAGGAGGAGTCCCCATTCCCCCGGTGCCCGACGTCGACGTGCGCCCCGACCTCTTCGCCGCCGAGGTCGACCGCGCCCTCCCGCAGTACGCCGCCCACGACTACGCGTCGTGGGCGGCGTACGTTCAGCACCGGCAGGCGCAACGGCCGGCGTCCACCAACGGGGCGCCGGTGGTGGGGGCGTGAAGAACAGCGAGGGGCGCCGCCTATGGTGGGGCGCCCCCGGCCACACGCTCCTAGAGGTACTCCAATACCTCGAGGGTGGCAATGACCCGCCGCTGGCATACCCTGCCGCGGCCGCCCCCCCCCCCCCCCCCCCCCCCCGCCGGAGCGCTGGGCAATGGATGCCCAGGAGGTTCGGCTCCTCCTCGTGTTCCTCCTCTCACTCCTCCCGCTCCTCTTCACACTCCACCGGCTCGCCGGCGGTGTTCGGCGTCAAGGCCGAGCCCGCAGCGGAGACGCCGCTCGGCCGACACACACGCAGTGTGGCATCATCATCAATGAGGGCGGCTGGCGCGCCTCCTCCTTGGCTCCTCCGCGCTACGTCAAACCTAAGACGGAGCCGGGGCTCGCCGCCGTGAAGACGGAGCCGGGGCTCGCCGGCGGCGTCAAGGAGGAGGTCAACGACGCGGCGGCCTTGAAGTGGGCGCATGACGACTGGGTGCAGACGGAGCTGGACCGCCAGCGCCTCGCCTACGCGTGGTTTGCCGCTTGGCGCCGTGGCCCGGATGAGGGCGGCGTCCTCGTCCTCGACGACAGCGACGATGACGCGCCGCCACCACCGGTCCGCCAGGGCGACGCCGGGCAGGGGTCCAGCAGGGGCGGCCGCGTGAAGGAGGAGAAGGACGACGAGGACAACGGTGGCGGCGGCAACGGCACAGACTTCACCTCTCTCAGCGCCTTCTTCCGCTTGTAGTCGCGTTTTTTTAGTCTTTTATATATCTATGTAAAAAACTATTTCAGTAGGCCGAAGTAATGCACTGTTTCGCCGAATATTTGTCCCGTTCACTGAATTTTAGTCAAATAAATGTTAAAAAGAAATTAAAACATGCGCCTGGGGCCGACCCTGGGGCGTTGATACATCTCCAATGTATCTATAATTTTTGATTGTTCCATGCTATTATATTATTGTTTTAGATGTTTATGCGCTTTATTTTACACTTTTATATTATTTTTGGGACTAACCTAGTGACCCAGAGCCCAGTGCCAGTTTCTGTTTTTTCCCTTGCTTCAGTGTTTCGTAGAAAAAGAATATCAAACGGAGTCCAAACGGAATGAAACCTTCGGGAAAGTTATTTTTGGAACGGAAGCAATCGAGAAGACTTGAGTGTACGTAAGGGAAGCAACGAGGAACGCACGAGGCAGGGGGGCGCGCCCTCCACCCTCGTGGGCCCCTCGTGGCTCCCCTTACTGACTTCTTTCGCCTATATATATCCATATACCCTAAAAACATCGGGGAACAGAATAGATCGGGAGTTCCGCCGCCGCAAGCCTCTGTAGCAACCAAAAACCAATCGGGACCCTGTTCCGGCACCCTGCCGGAGTGGGGAACCCTCACCGGTGGCCATCTTCATCATCTCGACGCTCTCCATGACGAGCAGGGAGTAGTTCACCCTCGGGGCTGAGGGTATGTACCAGTAGCTATGTGTTTGATCTCTCTCTCTCGTGTTCTTGAGGTGATACGATCTTGATGTATCGCGAGCTTTGCTATTATAGTTGGATCTTATGATGTTTCTCCCCCTCTACTCTCTTGTAATGGATTGAGCTTTCCCTTTGAAGTTATCTTATCGGATTGAGTCCTTAAGAATTTGAGAACACTTGATGTATGTCTTCCCGTGCTTATCTGTGGTGACAATGGGATAACACGTGATCCACTTGATGTACGTTTTGGAGATCAACTTGCGGGTTCCGCCCATGAACCTATGCATAGGGGTTGGCACACGTTTTCGTCTTGACTCTCCGGTAGAAACTTTGGGGCACTCTTTGAAGTACTTTGTGTTGGTTGAATAGATGAATAGGAGATTGTGTGATGCATATCGTATAATCATGCCCACGGATACTTGAGGTGACATTGGAGTATCTAGGTGAAATTAGGGTTTTGGTTGATATGTGTCTTAAGGTGTTATTCTAGTACGTACTCCTGAATAGATCGATCAGAAAGAATAACTTTGAGGTGGTTTCGTACCCTACCGTAATCTCTTCGTTTGTTCTCCGCTATTAGTGACTTTGGAGTGACTCTTTGTTGCATGTTGAGGGATAGTTATATGATCCAAGTATGTTATTATTGTTGAGAGAACTTGCACTAGTGAAAGTATGAACCCTAGGCCTTGTTTCCTAGCATTGCAATACCACTTACGCTCACTCATATTACTTGTTACCTTGCTGTTTTTATATTTTCAGATTACAAAAACCTATATCTACCATACATATTGCACTTGTATCACCATCTCTTCGCCGAACTAGTGCACCTATACAATTTACCATTATATTGGGTGTGTTGGGGACACAAGTGACTCTTTGTTATTTGGTTGCAGGGTTGTTTGAGAGAGACCATCTTCATCCTACGCCTCCCACGGATTGATAAACCTTAGGTCATCCACTTGAGGGAAATTTGCTACTGTCCTACAAACCTCTGCACTTGGAGGCCCAACAACGTCTACAAGAAGAAGGTTGTGTATTAGACATCAAGCTCCTTTCTGGCGCCGTTGCCGGGGATGCTAGGTAAGCGGCACTCACACCCCGTCAACTAAGCTCTTTTCTGGCGCCGTTGTCGGGGAGGTGAGTGCTTGAAGGTATATCTTTAGATCTTGTAATCGAATCTTTTAGTTTCTTGTTTTATCACTAGTTTAGTTTATAAAAGAAAACTACAAAAAAATGGAATTGAGTTTGTCTCATACGCTTCATCTTTTTAATATCTTTCGTGAGTATGATGGAAAGGAAAATTGTGCCAAAGTGTTAGAAGAAGAATGCATTAAAATGTTTGGCACTAAATCTTCGAATGATGAGCATGATTGCAATGTTGTTAGTATGAACTCCTTGAATATCCATGGTACTAATGATGATTGCACTAGTCATGATGAAAATATCTCTTATAAGAATGTCGATTTTTGTGGAGTGCATAGAGTTTGCAAATACATACCAAAAAGGGAAGATATATTTTGTAAGAGGCACAAGTACTTAGAAACTAAATGGTCGCAAGAGAGGCTAAATGTTAGTGCTGAAAATTTAAAATATCTTAGCCATACTTGTGAACTTTGCAATGAACATGGTCATTTAAATATCAAATGCAAATTGTTTCATGATCGAATCGTGTCCAAAAATTGTGATGGCTTGATTTCCCTTGCACATCATAATGAACTAAGTTTGCTTTTGGGTTATGAAGAATTGAAACGTCAAACTAAGTTTATTCCATAATATAACCTTGAGAAATTCCTCGATATTGATCTAGAAGGAATTTATATGTATTGTGCGCTAAAATTGCATTGAAAATCCTTATATTGCCAATTACATAAAGAAAAGAAAACAAATAGAAGATGAAGAGAATACTAACGAAAGGGAAGAGACTTCCCAATATTCTCCTATTATTTCTTATGATGAATCAGGCAACGAGGAGGAGCCTTCTATTCAACCAATCTCATTAATAAGGAGCTCCAAAAAGAGGATTGAACCCACACATGATGTGAAGAAGAAAAAGAAAAGACGGAGAAGCAAAGGTAGAAAGGTACCTCTCCCAAATGATGTTGCTCCTATTACCCATTGTGATGATGATAATTGCTATACTATTGGTGCTATCCATACTATTAATGATGAGAGTGATTATGCTTATGATATGAAAAGGCCCAAGCTTGGGGATGCTATGTTTGATGAAGATGATGTTTTTGAGAATATATTTGCTGCAATTAATGTTTGTCCCAAGCTTGGGGATGCTACGTTTAATGAAGATGATATTTTTAGCCTCCCATGTTTTGATGAGCAAATTTATTATGATGATAGCATGCCTCCTATTTATGATGATTATTGTGATGACACTTATGCTATAAAGAGTAGTGATGATTATATTTATAAAACTTATCATGATTATGATTACCCCTTTTCTGAGCATTACTCTTTTAATGTGGAAACAATTTATAGTATTCGAGTCTCTTTTCATACTCCCACTATCCAGAAAGAGAAAATTTTTGCTTATGAGGAGAGTAATAGATCATGAAAATAATGCTTTAGGTGCTGGTTATATTGTTGAATTCATTCATGATGCTACTGAATTATTATGAGGGAGGAACATATGCTTGTAGGAATTGCAATAATATCAAGTTTCCTCTCCATGTGCTTAAAGTTTTGAAGCTATGCTTGTTTTGGCTTCCTATGCTAGTTGATTATTGTTCCCATAAGTTGTTTGCTCACAAAATCCCTATGCATAGGAAGTGGGTTAGACTTAAATGTGCTAGTCATATTCTTCATGATGATCTCTTTATGTTTCAATTCTTATGTCTTATGTGAGCATCATTGAAATCATCATGCCTAGCTAGGGGCGTTAAACGATAGCGCTTGTTGGGAGGCAACCCAATTTTATTTTAGTTTCTTGATTTTTGGTTCTGTTTAGGAATAAATAATACATCTATCCTCTGGTTAGATGTGGTTTTATGTTTTAATTAGTGTTTGTGCCAAGTAAGAACTATAGGATCTTCTTGGATGATAGTTATTTGATCTTGCTGAAAATTTCAGAAACTTTCTGTTCACGGAAACAATTGTTAAAAATCACAAGAACTTGATAAAATACTGATTCCAATTGCAGTAGATTAATAAACAAATTATACAGGTCTTCCTATTTTGGTATATTTTTCTGAGTTCCAGAAGTTTGCGTTAGTTACAGATTACTACAGACTGTTCTGTTTTTGACAGATTCTGTTTTTCATGTGTTGTTTGCTTATTTTGATGACTCTATGGCTAGTAAAATAGTTTATAAACCATAGAGAAGTTGGAATACAGTAGGTTTAACACCAATATAAATCAAGAATGAGTTCATTACAGTACCTTGAAGTGGCATTTTGTTTTCTTTCGCTAACGGAGCTTACGAGTTTTCTGTTAAGTTTTGTGTTGTGAAGTTTTCAAGTTTTGGGTAAAGATTCGATGGACTACGGAATAAGGAGTGGCAAGAGCCTAAGTTTGGGGATGCCCAAGGCACCCCAAGGTAATATTCAAGGACAATCAAAAGCCTAAGCTTGGGGATGCCCCGGATGGCATGCCCTCTTTCATCTTCGTTCATCGGTAACTTTACATGGAACTATATTTTTATTCACCACATGATATGTGTTTTGCTTGGAGCATCATTTTATTTTCTTTTGTTTTGCTTGCTGTATGAATAAAATACCAAGATCTGAAATTATTAAATAAGAGAGAGTCTTCACATAGTTACGTAATTATTCAACTACTCATTGATCTTCACTTATATCTTTCGGAGTAGTTTGCCATTTGCTCTAGTGCTTCACTTACATCCTTTTAGAGCACGGCGATGGTTTTATTTTGAAGAAATAGATGAACTCTCGTGCTTCACTTATATTATTTTGAGAGTCCTAAACAGCATGGTAATTTTCTTTGGTTATGAAATTAGTCCTAATATGATGGGCATCCAAGATGGGTATAATAAAAACTTTCATATAAAGTGCATTGAATACTATGTGAAGTTTGATACTTGATAATTGTTTTGAGATATGAAGATGGTGATATTAGAGTCATGCTAGTTGAGTAGTTGTGAATTTGAGAAATACTTATGTTAAAGTTTGTGATTCCCGTAGCATGCACGTATGGTGAACCGTTATGTGATGAAGTCGGAGCATGATTTATTTATTGATTGTCTTCCTTATGAGTGGCGGTTGGGGATGACCAAGGTCATTTCCTACCAATCTATTGTGACGCCCGGATAATCATGCTACAGTAATCCCACGTTAACGGTGCCACGTCACCCTGGTTACTGTTGCTAATCTCGCGCTGGATCAAAAACTTCTCAAATTCAAAAGTTTAAATAAATGTCAGACGTCAAACTTTTCAAAAGTTAAAACAAAATTGTTCGGAAGGTGCCATATTTTGCATATGTAAATATGGTGTAATAAACACATTTTTATAAAATGCCTAAATGATTTAAAATGAAATAAAACAGAAAAGAAAATAAATAAAAGAAATAAAATACAAAACAGAAAAAACAAACTATTAAAAACAAAAAAAAACAAAAAGGCTAACACCCCTCCCACTGGGCTCAGGCCCAGCAGGCCACCAGCCCAACCGGACCAACCGCCCCCCACTCCCCATATCCCCACTCCCGTACCCCGTACCCCCCACCGACACCCCACTCCCCCCCCGAAATATCTCCCCACTCTCTCCCCCGATTAGATCGGGATCGGAGGAGGAGGCCGCCGCCCGGATCGCCCGTCGACGTCCATCGCCGCCTCGCCCCCGCCACTCGACGCGCTCGCCGGTGCGCCGTCGCCCTACGCCGTCGCCACCTCGACCCCGTTGCCTCGCCTCCTCACCTCCTCCTCGTCCCAAGTCGAGGCCGCCGTTCCGGCGCCGCGCCGTCGACCCCGTCGCCCTGCCGCACTCGTCGCCGGCGACCCGGACCGCCTCCCCGTCTCCGTTGATCGTCCCCGTCCTCCTCCCCATGGGTCGCCCCCGAGCCTCGACGCCATGTGCCCCTGCAAACGCCGGTGAGGCCCTTGGCCTCCGCCTCCCCTTCCTTTTGTCCGCGGTCACCGCGCTCGTCCACCTCGCGCCCGTGCAGTCCGCTCGTCTCCGCCCCGTCTCTGCCTTGCGGTCAAGCACGGTCGCGCCCCTCACCGCACTCGCTCCGGCGGCCGCTCACGGCCGCCGCCATCCTACACCGTCCCGCTGCCTCCCTGCTCCACCATGGCCGCCGCCCCAACCGCTCCACCCGTGGCCGTTCCCCACTGCCGCCGCTGCCCGTCCCCTACCGCGGTTCTGGTCCGGCCAAGCCGCCGCCACCACCGCTGTCCTCTGCCGCCCGCGCGCTCCGGCCGGCCAGCCTCTCCACGGCCGCGCCCGTTGTCGGACTCGGGCACGGGCACCACACCCGTGCGCCCGCACTCCCGTTAACCCAATTCGCCCTTGGCCCTATGATAGCCAGGGCCCACGCCCCCTGAAAATGTTTATAAAAAAAGAATTTAAAAAATATAAATAAATAATAAAAATAAAAATAATTAACTTAATTAATTTTAATTAATTAAACTAAACAACAAATTAAACTAATTAAACATTAGTTGCCTAATTAACCAAATTACCTAATTAAGTAGTCAATGACAGTGGGGCCCACCCCTAATTAATCCTGATTAGGTTAATTAATATGTTTAATTAAAATGTGTCACTGACCAGTGGGACCCACTGGTCAGGTTGACCAGTCAACCCCTGTTGACTGGTGACGTCAGCATGACATCATGCTGATGTCATAAATCCAGTTTCGAATTAAATTAATTCTGTTAATTCTAAAAATGATTTTAAACTTTGAAAATTAATATAAAATAAACCCTACCTCGGATGAAAATACTTTGTACATGAAAGTTGCTCAGAACGACGAGACGAATCCGGATACGCAGCCCGTTCGTCTGCCACACATCCCTAGCATAGCAAACACGCAACTTTCCCCCTCCAATTCATCCGTCCGAAAACGCGAAACACCGGGGATATTTTCCCGGATGTTTCACCCCTTCACCGGTATCACCTCATACCGCGTTAGAACACGTCTAGCTCTGCCTGTTGTCCTATTATGCATTTGCTTGCTATGTATTTACTGTTTCTTGCCCCTCTTCTCTTCGGTAGACCCCGACGATGTTGATGCCCCTGTGGTCGACTACCTTACCGACGACCCCTCCTTCTTGTCTGAGCAACCAGTCAAGCCCCCCTTGATCACCAGATATCGCCTATTCTTCTCTATACTGCTTGCATTAGAAGAGTGTAGCATGTTACTGCTTTCGGTTAATCCTATGCTGCTGCATAGCCTGTCATTGTTGCTACAGTTGTTACCCTTGCCTGCTATCCTACTGCTTAGTATAGGATGCTAGTGTTCCATCAGTGGCCCTACACTCTTGTCCGTCTGCCATGCTATACTACTGGGCCGTGATCATTTCGGGAGGTGATCACGGGTATATACTGTATACATTATATACATGACACATGTGGTGACTAAAGTCGGGTCAGCTCGTTGAGTACCCGCAAGTGATTCTGATGAGGGGGCTGAAAGGACAGGTGGCTCCATCCCGGTAGAGGTGGGCCTGGGTTCCTGACGGCCCCCGACTGTTACTTTGTGGCGGAGCGACAGGGCAGGTTGAGACCACCTAGGAGAGAGGTGGGCCTGGCCCTGGTCGGCGTTCGCGGATACTTAACACGCTTAACGACATCTTGGTATTTGATTTGAGTCTGGCCATTTGGTCTATACGCACTAACCAACTACGCGGGAACAGTTATGGGCACTCGGCGTCGTGGTATCAGCCAAAACTCTTTTTGACGTCAGCGACTGAGTGGCGCGCGCCGCATTGGACCGTAAGCTCGCGCTTGTATTAAGGGGGCTAGGTCTGCTTCCGGCCGCGTACGCAACATGCAGGTGTGCAATGGGCGATGGGCCCAGACCCCTGCGCGCATAGGATTTAGACTGGCGTGCTGACCTCTCTGTTGAGCCTAGGTGGGGCTGCGCCGTGTTGATCTTCCGAGGCCGGGCATGACCCAGGAAAGTGTGTCCGGCCAAATGGGATCGAGCGTGTTGGGTTATGTGGTGCACCCCTGCAGGGAAGTTTATCTATTCGAATAGCCGTGTCCCTCAGTAAAAGGACGACCCGGAGTTGTACCTTGACCTTATGACAACTAGAACCGGATACTTAATAAAACACACCCTTCCAAGTGCCAGATATAACCCGGTGATCGCTCTCTAACAGGGCGACGAGGAGGGGATCGCCGGGTAGGATTATGCTATGCGATGCTACTTGGTGAACTTACCATCTATTCCCTTCTACATGCTGCAAGATGGAGGTGGTCTGAAGCGTAGTCTTCGACAGGATTAGCTATCCCCCTCTTATTCTGGCATTCTGCAGTTCAGTCCACCGATATGGCCCTTTACACATATACCCATGCATATGTAGTGTAGATCCTTGCTTGCAAGTAATTTGGATGAGTACTCACGGTTGCTTTTCTCCCTCTTTTCCCCCTTTGCCTTCTACCTGGTTGTCGCAACCAGATGCTGGAGCCCAGGAGCCAGACGCCACCGCCGGCGACGACTCCTACTACACCGGAGGTGCCTACTACTACGTGCAGGCCGCTGACGACGACCAGGAGTAGTTAGGAGGGTCCCAGGCAGGAGGCCTGCGCCTCTTTCGATCTGTATCCCAGTTTGTGCTAGCCTTCTTAAGGCAAACTTGTTTAACTTATGTCTGTACTCAGATATTGTTGTTTTCGCTGACTCGTCTATGATCGAGCACTTGTATTCGAGCCCTCGAGGCCCCTGACTTGTATTATGATGCTTGTATGACTTATTTTTATTTTTAGAGTTGTGTTGTGATATCTTCCTATGAGTCCCTGATCTTGATCGTGCACGTTTGCGTGTATGATTAGTGTACGATTGAATCGGGGGCGTCACAAGTTGGTATCAGAGCCAACTGCCTGTAGGAATCCCCTTCCCAACTCCTTGGCCGAAGTCGAGTCTAGACATTACAAAAACTTTTTACTAACATGGCTGTGTGTCTTACGGGCCCACGTTGCCATTTGGGTGGTATTAGGATCTTTTACTTCTCGATCTATACTCTGGGACTCTGATCTCTTTTCTATTCGGGTTAAATGATTTTACTAAATCTGACTCTAGGTTCTCGTAACTACTTATCCCGGAGATCCCCTTATCACAGATGATCGCCGACTGCACCAGAAGATGTTGACGATACTCTTCGATCATTCCCGAGACCCTTGTGCCCTCTGCCTTTTCAATTCCCTACTACCGATATATCCATATGGATAACGACATACAGTTGTTGTTCATACAATTACTCTGAGTTTCTCTTGTTATTACCAGATACATCGAATTGCTCTCCGGCTTTTAAGAATCCCTTGTACCACTGCCTTGTAGTTCCTTGCCGCAAAAATACCCATACGGATAATTACTCGCACCTACCGAGTATCGACTCATCCCCAGTTGATTCATGTATTTCACAATAGTCTTCAAAATACTATTCGATCTTCCGAAAATCCTCAGGAGCCTATTGCTCTTGAAATTCTTGTTTGCTTGCATTATGGTTAATCCCATAAGTCTCGTAATCTTATTGGCATCCCTTGTCATTATCATTTTGAGTCTGTTGATTCAATATGTGCGAATGCACGCAACCATCAGTTGATCCTTTTAAAATTATTTTTCCGACTCAGACGTCATTCCGGACATGAGTTGGTTCTCAGCAATTCAAACCTTTATTGATTGTCCAACTAAGTGCTTTCAACTTATCCATCCTTGATCAGAGCGTCTGCTTCTGATCCTTCATTTTGGAAACCATAATTTCTTTCTATTTAAGCATCAGACTAATTAGGTGATTCTTGAATCTGATGCCTATGTATTCTTTCTTTCTCTGAGTGGGTACCGATACTCACATCAGCTCTGTTGTGGATCGCCCAATCCATTGTTGGATTTTTATCCGACAGTGTCCTTCATATTCAATCACCTTGTGAGTTCTTCCCCTGATACATAATGCCTTTGGTAAATTGTATCCTCTGCTTGGCCAACCATGCTCTGCTTTCGAGCTTGTGTATTTACTTTTGAAACTTGTGGTATATGTTACGAAGATGCCCGATGGGTTGAACCTATGCCTTCCCCTAATCCGTGATAACCCGAAAGTTTGCACAAGTCATACTCTTCCTGTGTTCTACCAGATAAAATTCCAACACTACAGTTATATCAAAGCGAGAGGTGAATGAAATGATCTGCATTAAAAAAATAGTGGGAGTCGACCTTGAACTTTGTGTTCATGCCCATGAAAATGATGTAGACCGTCTCGGAAGCTTCTTGCAAAATGATTATCCAGCTGTATGATTCTTTCGGTATTCTTGAAATTGATTCCTTACAGTCATGATTCCGACCATACTGTCCTGATCTGATATATCTGATGGGAATTCATTCCAGTGCCTCGTCTATTTTTGGCAAGGTTGAAGTATCTAGTGTCATAGGTCAATGACCCAGTTCTACTTCTATCATGTTCTACCTTCGAGTATTACCCCCTGGGATCTCGGAGATGTCTTGCCATTGCACCACATCTTACTAACTTTGTTGGAGTAATGTCTTTTCTTATCGTAATCACTCTATGGGTTCTAGGTTGTTGTCAACAGAGGACACCGACTAGTGAAATTATTTCGCACTACAAGTCAAATACCCCTAGTATTTTTACTAGGAAAATTCTGAACCCAATTTGGTCATTCCTAGACTATCGGCTGCATCCTGGTCTTGCTATCTTTAACTGTGCTACCTCGTCCTTCTCTGGTGCACAAATTCTATAGTGTGTGAGCACGACTTACGTGGAGCTTTCAACATCTTGTTGCTTGTCTTGAAAGGCAACTTTGGTTCTGAGCTTGCTTCTTATATATTGATCCTATAACTTGCCACTTCGTCATTTCCTTGCTTGTTGCCGTTGTTGTTTGATTGCATCCTCTTGAAACCTCCCGACAAATGTGTCGGATCACCTTCAACACTTTGACTTCTTCCGAGATGTCAACTGTGTTCATGATGAGAAATACCCTCCTTGCCCTCGATGATTTTTATTATCATCGACAACACCCTTGACTTCCTTTCATCGCGAACTTGTCCACATTATGAATACAACTTCCTCTCCAGCTAGTATTGTGTTCTGCCTCGAAGTATTACTGTCCTTATGTCAAGGATGTTGCAAGGATTGCTCCACCTCTTAATAATTCTTGGTATAGAGATACTTCTCACAAGCACCATTATTCTTGGTCCCCGTATTGACTAACCGGGAATATCAACAAGTGAACGATGATGTTTCGGTTCTGTACTTCTAGCAGCCCTATTGCTTTGTAGTTAATGGTCGATAGTTCATTCTTAGACTATTGGTTATTGAATCACCAGTCTAAACATTGATCGTGCAACCCAGCCCATATTTCGGGTGCACCTTTCAACCAATGTTTAATTGTGTATGTTTTCCTCGAGCATACATCATTATACCATTTGATCTGACAAATGTTATCTCCTTGTTCACATAGTTGTGGAAATCCATCTTTTGTTAATCTCGATGAATTGTCGCTGATTCCATCAGCCACCTCGTCATCCTCTCGTTGGTTTACTGATGGACTCTTGTTTCGGAACTCGCTTCCATAGTTTATTTCCCGAGAATCTTACAATGTCATCTCGTCAAATTGTGCCACTCCTTTTCTTCTCAGGCATCCTAAGTCTGAGGTATCGTGACACCAATCAGATCTGAATCTCGGTCAGATGTGATGGTTGGAACATATTTCCAAGAGTTATAATGTTGGTCTTTATATGACCCGGTAAGGTTATGTCATGCATAGCACACCTGGCCGGAGGCCCTATTGTTACAGATTCCTTTTCAGCAAGGTTATCCATTCTTCCATGAGGAAATTGTAAGAATTATTCTACAAGTTATTCTTGATGGATCCTTTGTGTTTCCAAAGTTTGATCTTCACGTGATGACCATGTCAATGCTATCTCGAAGCATGCCTATGGTACTCCGGTTTTCAACAAGAACATTTGAAGCCCAATACTAAATGTTTCCTGCTTAATTATCCAAACACCGTTGTATGGGTAATGTCATGAAATTTCTCTCCCCTACCTAAAGAGTTTTCTACATTATATCCTAACATGGATATCATGCTCTACTTGACCTTCGGAAGGATATACCCTTGAAATATGTGTTTAAACCCCTTTTCCTTTCCATTGATCTGTTTAATCTGATAGTCATATTTTCCTTTCCATTGGTTGGTTTAACGTTGCTTGTGATCTATATGATCTAAGCAGTAATATTCTCCTGCTTATGTAAACACCTCGGTGTACAATTCTGTCAGCAAGCCCCTGTTACTATTGTTGATGACAGTTTGGTAGCCACCGATGGATGCGAACTTTGCCTATTGGTCCGCCTCGTTTCAACAAGCAGGAGAATGGTTCTCTTTGTCCCTCGCCCTTGGTATCGAGTTGTTGCCGACATAACTGACAGGCTACCCTTTGACATGCCTTGCTACCGTGATCGTGCAAGATGTCAGCCCCTTTCTACTTTAGACCACATGGTGGGCCCATAACCCGCAGTTCCACATGATCGAAACCTGACTCTCCTGTACAACCCTGTTTCTAATGGTTATTACCCATGCTTGGCTTCGTATTTAATTCATGGGCCACCTTCCTAGTGCTCTATTCTGGTATCAGACGCAATACTTACTCTCGCTGCTCTGAACCCCCTTTCTCACTCTGGTTCAGACTTCGAGCAACTATCTATCTGCTTGGAACCTCTCATTGTACCTTCGTACCTTACTCTCAATGTATTATATATGTTCAACTCGAGAGATATCTTATGCTCATTCATGAGTTAACCCCAGATTGTTTCCCTCCTAAGCATTCTGTCGTAGCCGAGCTGCCTCTTACCTATTCGTAAGTACGCTGATGTTCCCGAAGAAAAGGACGTCTTCACCACGATGACCTGAAGCAGAGAAATGAAGACGTCAATGTAATGAATCGACCTCTTCGAGAAGAGCAATCAAAGACGAGAAGATCCGTTAGAATTTCGTAACCAGAACTTCCCCCATTGCACCCCTCCTAAATCTCGGGACGAGATTTCTTGTAGTGGAGGAGAATTGTGACGCCCGAATAATCATGCTACAGTAATCCCACGTTAACGGTGCCACGTCACCCCGGTTACTGTTGCTAATCTCGCGTTGGATCAATAACTTCTCAAATTCAAAAGTTTAAATAAATGTCAGACGTCAAACTTTTCAAAAGTTAAAACAAAATTGTTCGAAAGGTGCCATATTTTTCATATGTAAATATGGTGTAATAAACACATTTTTATAAAATGCCTAAATGATTTAAAATGAAATAAAACAGAAAAGAAAATAAATAAAAGAAAGAAAATACAAAAGAGAAAAAACAAACTAGCAAAAACAAAAAAACAAAAAGGCTAACACCCCTCCCACTGGGCTCAGGACCAGCAGGCCACCGGCCCAACCGGACCAACCGCCCCCACTCCCCATATCCCACACTGCCGTACCCCGTACCCCCCACCGACACCCCACTCCCCCCCGAAATATCTCCCCCCTCTCTCCCCCGATTGGACCGGGATCGGAGGAGGAGGCCGCCGCCCGGATCGCCCGTCGACGTCCATCGCCGCCTCGCCCCCACCACTCAACGCGCTCGCCGGTGCCCCGTCGCCCTACGCCGTCGCCACCTCGATCCCGTTACCTCGCCTCCTCACCTCCTCCTCGTCCCGAGTCGAGGTCGCTGTTCCGGCGCCGCGCCCTCGACCCCATCGCCCTGCCGCACTCGTTGCCGGCGCCCGGACCGCCTCCCCGTCTCTGTCGATCGTCCCCGTCCTCCTCCCCACGGGTCGCCCCCGAGCCTCGACGCCCAGGTGCCCCTGCAAACGCCGGTGAGGCCCTCGGCCTCCGCCTCCCCTTCCTTTCGTCCGCGGTCACCGCGCTCGTCCACCTCGCGCCCGTGCAGTCCGCTCGCCTCTGCCCCGTCTCTGCCTTGCGGTCGAGCATGACCACGCCCCTCGCCGCACGCGCTCCGGCGCCGCTATCCTACACCGTCCCGCTGCCTCCCTGCTCCACCATGGCCGGCGCCCCAACCGCTCCACCCGTGGTCGTTCCCCACAGCCGCCGCTGCCCGTCCCCTGCCGCGGTTCTGCTCCGGCCAAGCCGCCGCCCCCACCGCTGTCCTCTGGCGCTCGCGCCTCTGGCGCCCGCCCGCTCCAGCCGGCCGGCCTCTCCACGGCCGCGCCCGTGGTCGGACTCTGGGACGGGCACCACACCCGTGCACCCGCACGCCCGTTAACCCGATTCGCCCTTCGCCCTATGACAGCCAGGGCCCACGCCCCCTGAGAATGTTTATAAAAAAGAATTTAAATAATAATAATAATTAATTAATTAATTAACTTGTTTAATTTTGATTAATTAAACTAAAAAACTAATTAAACATTAGTTACCTAATTAACCTAATTAGCTAATTAAGTTGTCAATGACAGTGGGGCCCACCCCTAATTAATCCTGATTAGGTTAATTAATATCTTTAATTAAAATGTGTCACTGACCAGTGGGACCCCCTGGTCAGGTTGACCAATCAACCCCTGTTGACTCCTGACGTCAGCATGACATCATGCTGATGTCATAAATCCAGTTTGGAATTAAATTAATTCTGTTAATTCAAAAAATGATTTTATACTTTGAAAATTAATATAAATTAAACCGTACCTCGGATGAAAATACTTTGTACATGAAAGTTGCTCAGAACGACGAGACGAACCCGAATACGCAGCCCGTTCGTCTGCCACACATCCCTAGCATCGCAAACACGCAACTTTCCCCCTCCAGTTCATCTGTCCGAAAACGCGAAACACCGGGGATATTTTCCCGGATGTTTCCCCCCGTCACCGGTATCACCTCATTCCGCGTTAGAACACGTCTAGCTCTGCATGTTGTCCTGTTATGCACTTGCTTGCTATGTATTTACTGTTTCTTGCCCCTCTTCTCTTCGATAGACCCCCACGATGTTGATGCCCCTGTGGTCGACTACGTCACTGACGACCCCTCCTTCTTGTCTGAGCAACCAGGCAAGCCCCCCCTTGATCACCAGATATCGCCTATTCTTCTCTATACTGCTTGCATTAGAAGAGTGTAGCATGTTACTGCTTTCGGTTAATCCTATGCTGCTGCATAGCCTGTCATTGTTGCTACAGTTGTTACCCTTACCTGCTATCCTACTGCTTAGTATAGGATGCTAGTGTTCCATTAGTGGCCCTACACTCTTGTCCGTCTGCCATGCTATACTACTGGGCCGTGATCACTTCGGGAGGTGATCGCGGGTATATACTATATACTTTATATACATGACACATGTGGTGACTAAAGTCGGGTCAGCTCGTTGAGTACCCGCAAGTGATTCTGATGAGGGGGCTGAAAGGACAGGTGGCTCCATCCCGGTAGAGGTAGGCCTGGGTTCCTGACGGCCCCCGACTGTTACTTTGTGGCGGAGCGACAGGGCAGGTTGAGACCACCTAGGAGAGAGGTGGGCCTGGCCCTGGTCGGCGTTCGCGGATACTTAACACGCTTAACGAGATCTTGGTATTTGATCTGAGTCTAGCCATTTGGTCTATACGGACTAATCAACTATGCGGGAACAGTTATGGGCACTCGGTGTGGTGGTATCAGCCGAAACTCTTTTTGACGTCAACGACTGAGTGGCGCGCGCCGCATTGCACCGTAAGCTCACGCTTGTATTAAGGGGGCTAGGTCTGCTTCCGGCCGCGTACGCAACGTGCAGGTGTGCAATGGGCGATGGGCCCAGACCCCTGCGCGCATAGGATTTAGACCGGCGTGCTGACCTCTCTGTTGAGCCTAGGTGGGGCTGCGACATGTTGATCTTCCGAGGCCGGGCATGACCCAGGAAAGTGTGTCCGGCCAAATGGGATCGAGCGTGTTGGGTTATGTGGTGCACCCCTGCAGGGAAGTTTATCTATTCGAATAGCCGTGTCCCTCGGTAAAAGGACGACCTGGAGTTGTACCTTGACCTTATGACAACTAGAACCGGATACTTAATAAAACACACCCTTCCAAGTGCCAGATATAACCCGGTGATCGCTCTCTAACAGGGCGACGAGGAGGGGATCGCCGGGTAGGATTATGCTATGCGATGCTACTTGGTGAACTTACCATCTATTCTCTTCTACATGCTGCAAGATGGAGGTGGTTTGAAGCGTAGTCTTCGACAGGATTAGCTATCCCCCTCTTGTTCTGGCATTCTTCAGTTCAGTCCACCGATATAGCCCTTTACACATATACCCATGCATATGTAGTGTAGATCCTTGCTTGCGACTACTTTGGATGAGTACTCACGGTTGCTTTTCTCCCTCTTTTCCCCTTTCCCTTCTACCTGGTTGTCGCAACCAGATGCTTGAGCCCAGGAGCCAGACGCCACCGCCGACGACGACTCCTACTACACCGGAGGTGCCTACTACTACGTGCAGGCCGCTGACGACGACCAGGAGTAGTTAGGAGGGTCCCAGGCAGGAGGCCTCCGCCTCTTTCGATCTGTATCCCAGTTTGTGCTAGCCTTCTTAAGGCAAACTTGTTTAACTTATGTCTGTACTCAGATATTGTTGTTTCCGTTGACTCGTCTATGATCGAGCACTTGTATTCGAGCCCTCGAGGCCCTGGCTTGTAATATGATGCTTGTATGACTTATTTTTATTTTTAGAGTTGTGTTGTCATATCTTCCCGTGAGTCCCTGATCTTGATCGTACACGTTTGCGTGTATGATTAGTGTACGATTGAATCGGGGGCGTCACATCTATCCCCCTAGGAGTATGCGCGTAATACTTTGCTTTGATAACTTGTAGATTTTTGCAACAACTATATGAGTTCTTTATGACTAATGTTGTGTCCATGGATTATACGCACTCTCTTCCTTCCACCATTGCTAGCCTCTCTAATACCGCGCACTTTTCGCCAGTATCATACACCCACCATATACCTTCCTCAAAACAGCCACCATACCTACCTATCATGGCATTTCCATAGCCATTCCGAGATATATTGCCATGCAACTTTCCACTGTTCCGTTTATTATGACACGCTCCATCATTGTCATATTGCTTTGCATTATCATGTAGTTGGCATTGTATTTGTGGCAAAGCCACCGTTCATAATTCTTTCATACATGTCACTCATGAGTCATTGCACATCCCGGTACACCGCCGGAGGCACTCATATAGATTCATATTTTGTTCTAAGTATCGAGTGGTAATTCTTGAGTTGTAAGTAAATAAAAGTGTGATGATCATCATTATTAGAGCATTGTCCCAGTGAGGAAAGGATGATGGAGACTATGATTCCCCCACAAGTCGGGATGAGACTCCGGACTAAAAAAAAGAAAAAAAAAGAGGCCATAAAAAAAGAGAAAAGGCCCAAATAAAAAAATAAAAATAAAAAAAGAGAGAAAAGAGAGAAGGGACAATGCTACTATCCTTTTACCACGCTTGTGCTTCAAAGTAGCACCATAATCTTCATGATAGAGAGTCTCCTATGTTGTCACTTTCATATACTAGTGGGAATTTTACATTATAGAACTTGGCTTGCATATTCCAATGATGGGCTTCCTCAAATTGCCCTAGGTCTTCGTGAGCAAGCAAGTTGGATGGACACCCACTTAGTTTCTTTTGTTGAGCTTTCATACACTTATAGCTCTAGTGCATCCGTTGCATGGCAATCCCTACTCACTCACATTGATATCTATTGATGGGCATATCCATAGCCCGTTGATACGCCTAGTTGATGTGAGGCTATCTTCTCCTTTTTGTCTTCTCCACAACCACCATACTATTCCATCTATAGTGCTATGTCCATGGCTCACGCTGATGTATTGCGTGAAGATTGAAAAAGTTTGAGAACATCAAAAGTATGAAACAATTGCTTGGCTTGTCATCGGGGTTGTGCAGGATTTAAATATTTTGTGTGATGAAGATAGAGCATAGCCAGACTATATGATTTTCTAGGGATAGCTTACTTTGGCCGTGTTATTTTGAGAAGACATGATTGCTTTGTTAGTATGCTTGAAGTATTATTGTTTTCATGTCAATATTAAACTTTTGTCTTGAATCTTATGGATCCGAATATTCTTGCCACAATAAAGACAATTACATGGATAAATATGTTAGGTAGCATTCCACATCAAAAATTCTGTTTTTATCATTTACCTACTCGAGGACGAGCAGGAATTAAGCTTGGGGATGCTGATACGTCTCCAACGTATCTATAATTTTTGATTGTTCCATGCTATTATATTATCTGTTTTGGATGTTTATGGGCTATAGTTTACACTTTTATATTATTTTTGGGACTAACCTATTGACCCAGAGCCCAGTGCCAGTTTCTGTTTTTTCCCTTGCTTTAGTGTTTCGTAGAAAAAGAATATCAAACGGAGTCCAAACGGAATGAAACCTTCGGGAAAGTTATTTTTGGAACGGAAGCAATCCTGAAGACTTGGAGTGTACGTTAGGGAAGCAACGAGGAAGGCACGAGGCAGGGGGGCGTGCCCACCCCCCTGGGAATTTTACATTATAGAACTTGGCTTGCATATTCCAATGATGGGCTTCCTCAAATTGCCCTAGGTCTTCGTGAGCAAGCAAGTTGGATGGACACCCACTTAGTTTCTTTTGTTGAGCTTTCATACACTTATAGCTCTAGTGCATCCGTTGCATGGCAATCCCTACTCACTCACATTGATATCTATTGATGGGCATATCCATAGCCCGTTGATACGCCTAGTTGATGTGAGGCTATCTTCTCCTTTTTGTCTTCTCCACAACCACCATTCTATTCCATCTATAGTGCTATGTCCATGGCTCACGCTGATGTATTGCGTGAAGATTGAAAAAGTTTGAGAACATCAAAAGTATGAAACAATTGCTTGGCTTGTCATCGGGGTTGTGCAGGATTTAAATATTTTGTGTGATGAAGATAGAGCATAGCCAGACTATATGATTTTCTAGGGATAGCTTACTTTGGCCGACCCAGAGCCCAGTGCCAGTTTCTGTTTTTTCCCTTGCTTTAGTGTTTCGTAGAAAAAGAATATCAAACGGAGTCCAAACGGAATGAAACCTTCGGGAAAGTTATTTTTGGAACGGAAGCAATCCTGAAGACTTGGAGTGTACGTTAGGGAAGCAACGAGGAAGGCACGAGGCAGGGGGCGTGCCCACCCCCCTGGGCGTGCCCTCAACCCTCGTGGGCCCCTCGTGGCTCCCCTTACCGACTTCTTTCGCCTATATATATCCATATACCCTAAAAACATCGGGGAACAGAATAGATCGGGAGTTCCCCCGCCGCAAGCCTCTGTAGCCACCAAAAACCAATCGGGACCCTGTTCCGGCACCCTGCCGGAGGGGGGAACCCTCACCGGTGGCCATCTTCATCATCCCGGCGCTCTCCATGACAAGGAGGGAGTAGTTCACCCTCGGGGCTGAGGGTATGTACCAGTAGCTATGTGTTTGATCTCTCTCTCTCTCTCTCTCTCTCTCGTGTTCTTGAGGTGATACGATCTTGATGTATCGCGAGCTTTGCTATTATAGTTGGATCTTATGATGTTTCTCCCCCTCTACTCTCTTGTAATGGATTGAGTTTTCCCTTTGAAGTTATCTTATCGGATTGAGTCTTTAAGGATTTGAGAACACTTGATATATGTCTTGCCGTGCTTATCTGTGGTGACAATGGGATATCACGTGATCCACTTGATGTATGTTTTGGTGATCAACTTGCGGGTTATGCCCATGAACCTATGCATAGGGGTTGGCACACGTTTTCGTCTTGACTCTCCGGTAGAAACTTTGGGGCACTCTTTGAAGTACTTTGTGTTGGTTGAATAGATGAATATGAGATTGTGTGATGCATATCGTTTAATCATGCCCACGGATACTTGAGGTGACATTGGAGTATCTAGGTGACATTAGGGTTTTGGTTGATATGTGTCTTAAGGTGTTATTCTAGTACGAACTCTTGAATAGATCGATCACAAAGAATAACTTTGAGGTGGTTTCAAACCCTACCATAATCTCTTCATTTGTTCTCCGCTATTAGTGAATTTGGAGTGACTCTTTGTTGCATGTTGAGGGATAGTTATATGATCCAACTATGTTATTATTGTTGAGAGAACTTGCACTAGTGAAAGTATGAACCCTAGGCCTTGTTTCCTAGCATTGCAATACCGTTTACGCTCACTCATATTACTTGTTACCTTGCTATTTTTATATTTTTAGATTACAAAAACCTATATCTACCATCCATATTGCACTTGTATCACCATCTCTTCGCCGAACTAGTGCACCTATACAATTTACCATTGTATTGGGTGTGTTGGGGACACAAGAGACTCTTTGTTATTTGGTTGCAGGGTTGTTTGAGAGAGACCATCTTCATCCTACGCCTCCCACGGATTGATAAACCTTAGGTCATCCACTTGAGGGAAATTTGCTACTGTCCTACAAACCTCTGCACTTGGAGGCCCAACAACGTCTACAAGAAGAAGGTTGTGTAGTAGACATCAGGCGTTGGCTGGGAACCCCATCGCCCAGGCCGATTTTACCGCCGGTTCGCCCCCAGGTGGCGATTTTTCATGCCGCCTGGTGTCGGTGTCAAAACCGGCAGACCTCGGGTAGGGGGTCCCGAACTGTGCGTCTAAGGATCGAAAGTAATAGGAGACAGGGACACGATGTTTACCCAGGTTCGGGCCCTCTTAATGGAGGTAATACCCTACTTCCTGCTTGATTGACTTTGATGAATGTAGTGGTTACAAGAGTTGATCTACCTCGAGATCGTAATGGCTAAACCCTAGATGTCTAGCCTGTATGATTATGATTGCCTCTACGGACTAAACCCCTCCAGTTTATATAGACACTGGAGGGGCCTAGGGTTGTGCAGAGTCGGTTTACAGAGAAAGAAAACTTCATATCCGAACGCCAAGCTTGCTATCCAGGCAAAGGAGAGTCCCATCCGGACACGGGGGAAAGCCTTCCGTCTTGTATCTTCACGGCCCATCAGTCCGGCCCACGTCACATATCCCGGACGCCCGGGGACCCCTAATCCAGGACTCCCTTAGTAGCCCCTGAACCAAGCTTCAATGACGATATGTCTGGCACGAAGATTGTCTTCGGCATTGCAAGGCGGGTTCCTCCTCCGAACACTTCAAAGTAGTTGATCAACAAGAACTATGTCCGGCTCTGTTTAACAGTTACAACCCACTACCACAAGGGCATAATACTTAATCAAAAAACATAATATGTCTTTACTGACAATTTTGCTGGCAAAACGTTACGTCTGGCTTCTTCATTATTTCGAATCGCTTTTCAATCTCCCGTTTCGCATTTCGAGATGCAGCCTCCGGTGACACGTCTTGTCAAAGCAGAGATCATGTCCCCTTATTACGGGATTCTCATCAATACAGGCTTGGGTAATCCAACCGTGCCGTTCGCACGACCCCTTGGGAATAGCCGAGTTTTAAGGCTCATGGGGGGGACGCTTGATATTCACTTCCTTTATAAGGAGATAAGGATCCACCTTTTCACCCCACGCCTTCTTCTTCCTCAGCCCATCCGCCCTCGAGCTCCAGCGCCCAAGCTTCAATCCTTTCCGTCCACAGAAAACACTCCAGTCATGTCCGGATCTGGAGCGTAGGGCAAGTGGATGGCCTCCTCCGTCAGAGAGGGGAACATAAATGTGACACCCAAAATTTTTAATTGGATTTTTCAAACTTTTATTTTTATTTGAGGAGGGTATTTAAATTTTTCTTCTAAAGAACTTTCCCTCTCAAAATTTTCTTTTATGGCAAGTGTTTTGTTTTGAATTCACCCAAGACTTGGTTCTTGGTCTTGGAGGTTTGCCCTCCTTATTTGGACTCAAAACCAAATGCTTTTCTCTTGGGAAATTTTTTCTTTTTTGAAAAATCTTTTAAATAGCCTAAGGCTTTTGGAGTGATCTTTTGCCCCTTTCAAAAATTTCTCTTGCCTTAATC
This sequence comes from Aegilops tauschii subsp. strangulata, assembly GCF_002575655.3. Taxonomy (NCBI): domain Eukaryota; kingdom Viridiplantae; phylum Streptophyta; class Magnoliopsida; order Poales; family Poaceae; genus Aegilops; species Aegilops tauschii. Next base: position 487,830,956 of record NC_053035.3, on the reverse strand, counting down.
TAAGTGGAAATCCACTCCCATAAACCTTTCCTCATCTTTGGATCATGTTATGTTTCAAACCCAGCAAGTTGAACCTCTCCATGTATTTGCTTCCATTTAAATTCTCATCAAAAATATTTCTGCCTTCCACTTTGGCTATTGGAGGTTTACAAAGGAGCTACCCTTTCTGCTTTGAATTTGGCCTCCAAACCAATTCCCCTAGCTAGTCCTTTGAGCCCTCAACCAGGATCCATGAAGATCCACTGGTCTCCAGTTCAAATTTTTCAAACTATTCTTACTGCAAGTTTGGACCAGATTTGCCAAATTTGATGAAATTCATTTGAATTCTTCTCCTAAAAATCTGAGAAAATTCAGGCAGCCTCTGGGTGCATTGAGAGGTCACCTCACCAAGTCCCAGCTCCAGAAAAAAATTTCTTCATGCCAAATCATTTCGTCGAACACCTGCTGGACACTGTTTCTGTCAAGTTCAGTTTTCAGAGAACAGTTTCAGTCACTGCTGTCGTTTTATTCAGAACATCTCCTCGATCTCGCCAGTAACCGCGTTGGCGCCTTGCTCCCTGTCCCCTCCTTGTTCCTGCGCCGCACGATCGCCTGGAAGCTTGCGGGCGTCGGCGACGAGCTGGAGGAGGTGCGCCACCCCGTGAGCGACGGCAGCGGCGGCTTTGCGGCCGCCAGAGAGGGGCGCAGCGTAGACGGCGCCGTCCAGCGCCGCCCAAGCCACCGGAGGCCGCCGCGTGGCCCTCCACTCCCCCATGCGCGCTGCCACCCTCGTCGTGAACTACTGGGCGCGGAGCGCGCTCTCTGCCGCCGTCGTGCCCGTACGGCCGCTCCGTCGAGGACCGGGGCCATTACGCCATGCCCGACCAAGGTTAGCAGTGGAACGGCACCAGTGAACCTCTCTGATGCTGCCTGGCCACCTAAACCCTCTGCCCAACCACTGCCTCGCCGTAATTGCTCACCGGAGAAATCCCGTTCACGGCCACCCCCTCGGATCGCCTATAAATAGAGGCCCCGAGCTCGAACTCGAACCCACACCACCTCTGCACTCCACCAAGACCACGCCAAGCCACTGGAAGAGCCCCGGGGGAGCATCCTTCCCCAACTCCGGCCGCCGCGACCCGCCACGGGATCCAGCTCGATTCGCTCCCGTGCGTGCACCTCTACCTCTCAACTCTTGCCAGTAGCTTCCCTATGCATCCACTCTCCTGACCCGTGCTTCAATTCGGAGTTTGCAGCACCCACCGGAGTTCTCCACCATCGCCCGAGCCGCCGTCCGCCGGAGAAAGTGTCGCCGTCGACGTGGTGCTCTCCGACGACCAAGTCCACCACCCACCGACGCGGAAGCACACACTGAACCTCTTGGTACACTCCGATCTCCCTGCCTCGCCGTGGTTCGACGCCGGCGACCACCGCAGTCTTCGGGCGCCGGCGAACTTTTTTAAACCTGACATGTGGACCCCCCGTCAGCCTCTCTTCCTTCTCCCCCTCGAAACGTTTTCTGTTGGCGCCTTTGGGCAAATACGTTTTCTCTTTGGGGCTGGCGCATTTCTTTCCGAAGCGTTTTCTGTTTTCTCAGTTAAGTCCCTGGATATTTTCTGTTTCATCACAGATTAGTCCCTAGATCTTTTCTGTTTCATCATAGATTAGTCCCTGGACTAAAACCGTTATAACTTTTTAATAAAAGATGATTTTTGAGTGATTCTTTTTCTGTCAGTCTTGTATTTTTGTCTAGTTTTTATCGTATTTATTTGGAAAATTTTTTGAACAATTTTATGCACGCGTTGATTTTCACGTTAGTATACGTTTTCGCTATACCGTAGGTTCCGGAAGAGGTGATGGAGCCGCGAACTTCACCAAACTAGACTCCGACTTCTCCGAACCAGGCAAGCATGTTTGAACCATTGATATGATAGGTGTTTTGCATGTTTGCTTGAATGGTTTGTGCATGGCATATGAGCATCGGTGAGTATCTCGTTGCATGTAAGGCAACTATCCGGGTGCTCCGAAGTTACTGTGATCTCTGATGAGAGATGGCCTAGCCATGTGGTGACATGAAAGGCAGTGAGGTGGTATTATTGTAGCATGCCAGCCTTACGATATCCGATAAACTCCGATGTTAACGTGGACTGAATCCCGTTATCATTCTTCCCCTTCCGTGCCGCCACATGTTTTCTGCCAAGAATACGGTTTAGTAAGTTGGTAACCTCTTTCCGTGTACACACCAAATAGAGGGGCCGGGATGATGGTTCCATGGCCCTAGATTAAAGCCAGTCATCCGGTCAGGGGGCATGGGTGTTTTCGGTTGGGACCAAGAGGGGGGCAACCCTTAGAGCGCGCGTATATAAATTTGATACCATGCTAAGCGAGGTTGTAGCCTCCCCGTCTCAAGGTTTTTCTTGAACGTTGCCGAGGGTGATTCCTGGCTTCGGAATGTTGAATGGGTGTGTACTGGTTAGATGTGTTTCTTCCAAAACACCGTAAACGGAACTAGTCCCCGTGACTACTGAAATCCGTTGGCTGTGGTTAAAGTACAATCTCAGCAGAGTCAAATCCTTCCAAGTCATCGTGTCTATGGTCAAGGACCATGGCCAGTATATCTATGTCTCTGTCAATCCTCGTGGTAAATCCCCGGTGAACAAGCTTGAGTGGTAAACCCAGTTTAATTGTTATTCCTGTGGATGGACTAACCTCTTATTTGTCTCGTACTTGAAATGATTTATATTCTTGAACTACTGAATTATTAAGATATGATATAAGCCCTTTATGTGATGTCGCTCAGACGTCCGACTGGGGCACTCTTGTTATTTACTTTTGATATAAGCCCTTTATGTGATGTCGCTCAGACGTCCGACTGTGGCACTCTTGTTATTTACTTTTGATATAAGCCCTTTATGTGATGTCGCTCAGACGTCCGACTGTGGCATGCTTGTCATTTACTTTCAATATAAGCCCTTTATGTGATGTCGCTCAGACGTCCGACCGTGGCACGCACTGTCAATCTATATTTTATTATAAGCCCTTTATGTGGTGTCGCCTTGACGCCCGACTGCGGCATTGTTATTTCTTTTGTTTCCGCTCGAGGAGTCATTCAGACACTCGTTTGGCCCTCAGTATTATTTTGGGATTTCGGGAGGACTACCGCCCGACTTCTCTGTATTTTCCCATGCATTATTATCTCGTTGTCTGAGTGCACTTATTAATCTGTTCATATGCATCATGTTTACATTTGTTATATCATATGTCCGACTGTCTTGCGAGTACTTTCATGGTACTCACCTGGCTTGTTGATTTGGCCAGATGTTGACGAAGGCGATCTCATGGATGAAGAGTTTGATAGTGAGTCCGACGCCTAGAGGAATCCCAGTCAGTCCCGTGCGATCCTGGATATTGGTCACTTGTATCTTATACGCTTCCGCCACCCACAATAAGTCTCCTCGAGCCTCACTCCGACGCTCGAAGAGCTGTTAGTTTTCAGGAGTCATATCACCCACTTCGTTGTGATATATCCCCCAACCGCTTTTATCGTGAGCTAGTAGTTATGCCACCCTATTCGCCTTTATGTATTATTGGCGTGCTTGTAATAAATTGTTGAGCAGTCTCCGCTCAACCTTGTATTATATTCAGTACTCCTGGTATTTTCATCTGTGATCAAGATTCTGTCTACCAGCGAGAAGGAATTCTTCTCTACTGGTCCGTAAAGGGATCGTTTTCTCAATAAATATCTTTATTGGAAAACCGGTCGTGACAAGCTTGGTACCAGAGACAGGCTGACTGTAGGAAGCCACTAGGTGCGATCGCTAATCGGTTATTAGCGTCTTTTGTGCTTTTTCAGCATTTTGCAAATGTAGCTATTTTCTGTTGGTCATCATAAATTTATGACATGACTACTCAGAATTTTTGCCTACTTTTGTAGATGGCTGGCAGTAACTGTGAGACTCGGGTGTTCACTAACGTGCCCGAGGGGTTTGTCAAACTCCTCGTCTCCATCACCAAGCTCGCAATCGGGCCAGCGACTCGTCCGGACTTCACGCTTTACCAGCACAAGCTCTGCGACGACGTGTCTATGCACCAGGCCGTGGTGCAATTCAAGGGAGGACGTTCTGCGTCTCGCCACTTCCGTTTTGTGGGAAGGGCCATGCCTACGGAGAGGCATGCCATGCAGATGGCTGCCCGTGAGGCGATAGCTTGCCTTCGGGACATTCTTCCTATGATGAAGACTCGTCGCTACCGCTACCTCCCATGCCATGTGCCATATACTTGTCACTACGCATTCGCCTGCCATAGGGGAGAGTGAGATGAAGCCATCGAGATGGTTGTGGAGTATCTCAAGGCTCTGGAGGAGTCTTTCGACAACCTCGTGGACGATCTTGTGGCTGCCCGGATGGACTTAGTTCGGGGCGGTCCTGCCTGCAGGAAGGAGCTTCTTCACACGGCACCGCCACTGACATTCGTCTCGTCCTCAGCATCTTATGCACCGGCCATTTTGGCCACTGCTCGCCGTCTGCCTACCACTGAGGAGTTCGACCGAGTCATCGCTCCTACTCCAGTCAGAGCTGCACCGCCTGCCACACCCGCACTGCCGCCTGTCGCTCTCGCACCATCACCTCAGCGCAGTGCTACGCGCCTGGAGCCTACTAGGGAGGAGGTGGAGGTTGAGTCTCCTGCACCGCTGGGACTTACCCTCGGCAAGGGAAAGGAAATCTTCACCATCTCCGACTAGGTGCATCGAGTAGCCGCGCGAGTTGTACCTGCCTGTATGTTATGTTTTATGTGCTTAAGCTTGTAGTAGTTGTGTGCGCCGCTTTCTGAGGAGTGTGCTAGTCAAAATAACATGTCAGGAATGTGTACGCGCATCCTGAGTGTTGTATCGTATGTTTGCGTATCGCATCTAAGATTTGTGTTGAGCAGTTCTTCTCCGTGCGAAACCATTTGTGTTCTTGAAAAATCTTGAGGTCTTTTAAATTTATTTTTTTGCCTTTGCAAGATTTTTCCGTGTGCCACACAGTCCTCCTCATGAGTTTTGCTAAATAATACCCCAGAGTGGAAAATGTCTCGTCCGTGGACTCGTTCCATGCCCAATCAACCAGAAGAAGTGTATGGAACACAGACCAGCAACATCTTCACTCAGGGACAGTCTAGTCAACAGGACAGCGAAGTGGCCTTGTCTCAAGTGTGTCGCCTTTTCGAACAAAGCCAGCAACAACACCAGGAGATGATGAATCGCGTCATCAATATGGGAAACCACCGTGAGCCCTATCAACCACACTCCAAGTTGTCTGAGTTACAGAAGACACGTCCTCCAATGTTTGCTCACACTGATAGGCCACTTGAAGCCGATGATTGGCTTCGTGACATCGAAAGGAAGCTGATTATTGCTCAGTGCTCAGATCATGAGAAGGTGCTTTATGCACCCCACTACCTTACTGGAGCAGCTGCCGCATGGTGGGAAAACTTCCTACACATGCATCCCAGTGAACACAACATCACCTGGGAGAAGTTCAAGGAAGGCTTTCGTGGGGCACATATCCCCAGGAGCATCATAAAAATCAAGAAGAGAGAATTTGATGACCTCAAGCAAAGAGGCATGTTAGTGACAGAATACAACGGTCAGTTTACCCAGCTATCTCGTTATGCCTACGACGAGCATATGACTGAGAACAAGAGGATGGAGAAATTCTTGGACGGCCTGGCACCAGCATTAAGATGCCAACTGGTCGTACACACTTTCCCAGATTTCAAAACTCTGGTTGACAAGGCCATTACCTTGGAGAATGAGCGCCGTAGTCTGGAGGATATCCGCAAGCGAAAGAGGGATAAGACGACTCTTGCTCGCAAAAACCGAAGCAAGACTGAGGTTCAGAGGACTGAAGACAGGAAATCCACGACTACTGATCTAAGGCCAACCAGACAATTTCATTCCAGGGACAAGGACTTCACGTACTGTCCAGGGGTCACATGCTATGCTTGTGGTGAAGAAGGGCACTATGCTAAACAATGTCCAAAACCAAGGAACTCGGCCCCCAAGCTGAACAATGGTGGGAACAATCCAGCCCCTAAGCGCAACAATTTCAATCCCAGCAACAATCACAGGAAGGGTCACCTGAATCATGTGACCAGGGAAGAAGCGCAGAACGCCCCAGACATCGTGCTCGGTACGTTCCCTGTCAACGCAGTACCTGCCACGGCTTTGTTTGATTCTGGAGCTTCTCACTCGTTCGTTTCGAAGAGTTTTGTTTTACAACATGGTTTTCCGATACTTCCCTTGGAAAAATCTATGATCATCAAGTCCCCCGGAAATAAGCAGATCGCTCAGGGCTACTGCCAAGGAGTGATCATTGAGTTCGAAGGATTAAAGTTTCAAGCTAATCTCATCGTGTTGGAAAATAAAGGACTGGATGTCATCCTAGGGATGGACTGGTTGACCACCAACAAAGGATTTATTGACTGTTTCAATCGGACTGTGATTCTCACTCATCATCACGGCAAGACAATAAAGGTTACAGCTCAAGAAAGGCCACGGTCACGGCAACCAAAGCTGAACAAAGTGGACATTTCAGAACTGAGAAAAGTTCCAGTAGTGTGCGAGTTTCCAGACGTATTCCCTGAGGAACTACCAGGCATGCCACCAGACCGAGAGATAGAATTCAGCATCGAACTAGCACGTGGCACCGCTCCCATCTATAAGAAACCTTATAGAATGGCACCCTCAGAACTGGTGGAATTGAAGAAGCAGATAAAGGAATTACTGGACAAAGGTTTCATTCGAGCCAGCTCCTCACCTTGGGGTTCGCCAGTATTATTCGCCAAGAAAAAGGATGGGACACTGAGATTGTGTATAGACTATCGAGCTCTCAATATGGTCACCATCAAGAACAAATATCCGATGCCACGGATAAACGACTTGTTTGACCAGCTCGCACAAGCCAAGGTGTTCTCAAAGATTGATTTGAGATCGGGATATCATCAATTGAAAGTACGGACAGAAGATATCCCTAAGACAGCATCCACTTCCAGATATGGACTATATGAGTTCACAGTAATGCCATTTGGACTAACGAACGCCCCCGCATATTTCGTCCACCTCATGAACAAAGTGTTTATGAAATTCATGGACAAATTTGTTGTGGTGTTCATTGACGATATTCTGGTATATTCAAGGACACCAGAAGAGCATGCTGAGCATCTCAGAATTGTTTTGGGAGAATTAAGGAAACATCAGTTGTACGCCAAATTTAGCAAGTGTGAATTTTGGCTAAGGCAAGTTGGTTTCCTAGGCCATATATTAACCCAAGAAGGCGTGGTCGTAGACCCAGAAAAGGTCAAAGCCATACTTGACTGGAAACCACCAGCCAACGTGGCAGATGTGCGGAGTTTCCTTGGAATGGCCAGATATTACAGGAGATTTATTGAAGGATTCTCCACTGTGGCTAAACCAATGACACAATTGCTCAAGAAAGACAAGAAGTTCGTATGGACTGAAGCATGCGAGAAAAGCTTCCAAGAACTTAAGAAGAAACTAACAACTGCACCGGTCTTAACTGTGCCAGACATACACAAGAGTTTTGAAGTATTTTGTGACGCATCCCGGAAAGGCCTCGGATGTGTGCTGATGCAGGATGGCAAAGTTGTCGCGTATGCTTCCAGGCAACTATGGAAGCATGAGGAAAATTACCCAACTCATGACTTGGAGCTAGTAGTGGTCATCCATGCACTCAAGGAGTGGAGACACTTTCTGTTGGGTAATCGTTGTGAAATATATACGGACCATAAGAGCCTTAAATATATTTTCACACAACCAGAGCTAAATTTACGCCAACGACGCTGGTTGGAATTGGTCAAGGACTATGATGTCGGCATTCACTACCATCCAGGGAAAGCAAATGTAGTGGCAGATGCTCTTAGTCGGAACCCCAGCCCGGGCAACGACAGTCCAGAAGATTTGAGACCTGAGTTTCAGCAGGAGTTCGCTAGACTCAACATGGTGTTGGTCACTGAAGGCACCGTATCGAATCTGGAAATACATCCCACCCTAATGGAACAAATTAAGAAGGCTCAGCAAGGGCACCCCAGCATCGAAGGAATAAAGAGGAAAATGAGCCTTGGCAAAGCTTCAGAGTTCGTCACAGACAATGAGGGAATGTTATGGTACGAGGACAGACTTTGCGTACCTAACATTGAGGAACTCAAGCAACAAATCCTAACCGAGAGCCACACCGCTCCATACTCGATCCACCCTGGAGGAACCAAAATGTACAAAGACATTCAGGAAAGATTTTGGTGGCACGGTATGAAAAGGGATATAGCCGCATTTATTGCTTGTTGCGATTCATGTCAGCGCATCAAAGCCGAGCATCAAAAGCCAGCAGGGCTGCTACAGCCAAACAGGATACCTGAATGGAAATGGGATGAAATTGGAATGGACTTCATCGTTGGACTACCTCGATCACAACGCGGAAATGATGCCATATGGGTCATCACAGATAGGTTAACCAAGGTAGCCCATTTCATTCCCGTGAAGACGACCTACTCCACACAAAGGCTGGCCAAGCTTTATCTCTCCCGTATAGTTTATTTGCATGGAGTCCCGAAGCCTATAATATCCGACCGAGGCACTCAATTTGTCTCTAAATTTTGGGATCACTTACAACAAGCTCTGGGCACGCAACTAGCTTTCAGTACAGCATACCACCCTCAGACTGATGGACAGACGGAACGCGTGAACCAAATCCTAGAGGACATGCTGAGAGCCTGTGTGCTCACCTATGGATCCAGTTGGGAAGAAAGTTTGCCGTATGCCGAGTTTTCTTACAATAACAGTTACCAAGCCAGCTTACAAATGGCACCCTTCGAAGCATTGTACGGACGGAGGTGTCGTATCCCACTAAATTGGTCAGAAACAGGTGATAGTCGTATCTTCAGCCCAGACATGCTCAAGGAGGCCGAGGACAAGGTTAAACAAATCAGGGACAGACTCAAGACAGCTCAAAGCCGACAAAAGAGCTATTACGATAAAAAACATCGTGAGGTCAGCTTTGAACCCGGTGATTCCGTATACCTACGAGTGTCTCCTATGAGGGGCCTGCAACGGTTCAAAATGAAGGGGAAGCTAGCCCCGAGATTCATCGGACCATTCCGTATAATTGCCCGAAGAGGCACGGTAGCCTACCAGCTAGACCTACCCAAAGAGCTGTCAGACGTCCACGACGTGTTTCACGTCTCACAATTGAGGAAATGTGTGAACAACCTGGAGTAACATGTATCTCAGGAGAACATCGATGTGCAACCAGATCACACCTATAGAGAACGGCCAGTAAAGATATTGGAAGACTCTGAACGGAGGACCCGTCAGAAGACAACTAAAATTTTCAAGGTTCAGTGAAGCAACCACACCGAGGATGAGGCTACCTGGGAAAGAGAAGATTTTCTCCTGGCAGAGTACCCACATCTATTTGAGGATCAACTGAAATCTCGAGGACGAGATTTTTCCTAAGGGGGTAGGTGTTGTGACACCCAAAATTTTTAATTGGATTTTTCAAACTTTTATTTTTATTTGAGGTGGGTATTTAATATTTTCTTCTAAAGAACTTTCCCTCTCAAAATTTTCTTTTATGGCAAGTGTTTTGTTTTGAATTCACCCAAGACTTGGTTCTTGGTCTTGGAGGTTTGCCCTCCTTATTTGGACTCAAAACCAAATGCTTTTCTCTTGGGAAAAATTTCCTTTTTTGAAAAATCTTTTAAATATCCTAAGGCTTTTGGAGTGATCTTTTTCCCCTTTAAAAAATTTCTCTTGCCATAACATAAGTGGAAATCCACTCCCATAAACCTTTCCTCATCTTTAGATCATGTTATGTTTCAAACCCAGCAAGTTGAACCTCTCCATGTATTTGCTTCCATTTAAATTCTCATCAAAAATATTTCTGCCTTCCACTTTGGCTATTGGAGGTTTACAAAGGAGCTACCCTTTCTGCTTTGAATTTGGCCTCCAAACCAATTCCCCTAGCTAGTCCTTTGAGCCCTCAACCAGGATCCATGAAGATCCACTGGTCTCCAGTTCAAATTTTTCAAACTATTCTTACTGCAAGTTTGGACCAGATTTGCCAAATTTGATGAAATTCATTTGAATTCTTCTCCTAAAAATCTGAGAAAATTCGGGCAGCCTCTGGGTGCATTGAGAGGTCACCTCACCAAGTCCCAGCTCCAGAAAAAATTTCTTCATGCCAAATCATTTCGTCGAACACCTGCTGGACACTGTTTCTGTCAAGTTCAGTTTTCAGAGAACAGTTTCAGTCACTGCTGTCGTTTTCTTCAGAACATCTCCTCGATCTCGCCAGTAACCGCGTTGGCGCCTTGCTCCCTGTCCCCTCCTTCTTGTTCCTGCGCCGCACGACCGCCTGGAAGCTTGCGGGCGTCGGTGACGAGCTGGAGGAGGTGTGCCACCCCGTGAGCGACGGCAGCGGCGGCTTTGCGGCCGCCAGAGAGGGGCGCAGCGTAGACAGCGCCGTCCAGCGCCGCCCAAGCCACCGGAGGCCGCCGCGTGGCCCTCCACTCCCCCATCTGCGCTGCCACCCTCGTCGTGAACTGCTGGGCGTGGAGCGCGCTCTCTGCCGCCGTCGTGCCCGTACGGCCGCTCCGTCGAGGACCGGCGCCATTACGCCATACCCGACCAAGGTTAGCAGTGGAACGGCACCAGTGAACCTCTCTGATGCTGCCTGGCCACCTAAACCCTCTGCCCAACCACTGCCTCGCCGTAATTGCTCGCCGGAGAAATCCCGTTCACGGCCACCCCCTCGGATCGCCTAGAAATAGAGGCCCCGAGCTCGAACTCGAACCCACACCACCTCTGCACTCCACCAAGACCACGCCAAGCCACTGGAAGAGCCCCGGGGGAGCCTCCTTCCCCAACTCCGGCCGCCGCGACCCGCCACGGGATCCAGCTCGATTCGCTCCCGTGCGTGCACCTCTACCTCTCAACTCTTGCCAGTAGCTTCCCTATGCATCCACTCTCCTGACCCGCGCTTCAATTCGGAGTTTGCAGCACCCACCGGAGTTCTCCACCATCGCCCGAGCCGCCGTCCGCCGGAGAAAGTGTCGCCGTCGACGTGGTGCTCTCCGACGACCAAGTCCACCACCCACCGACGCGGAAGGACGCACTGAACCTCTTGGTACACTCCGATCTCCCTGCCCCACCGTGGTTCGACGCCGGCGACCACCGCAGTCTTCGGGCGCCGGGGAACTTTTTTAAACCTAACATGTGGACCGCCCCCCCCCCCCCCGTCAGCCTCTCTTCCTTCTCCCCCTCGAAATGTTTTCTGTTGGCGCCTTCGGGCAAATACGTTTTCTCTTTGGGGCTGGCGCATTTCTTTCCGAAGCGTTTTCTGTTTTCTCAGTTAAGTCCCTGGATCTTTTCTGTTTCATCACACAATAGTCCCTGGACTAAAACCCTTATAACTTTTTAATAAAAGATGATTTTTGAGTGATTCTTTTTCTGTAAGTCTTGTACTTTTGTCTAGTTTTTTATAGTATTTATTTGGAAAAAATTTGGAACAATTTTTATGCACGCGTTGATTTTCACGTTAGTATACGTTTTCGCTATACCGTAGGTTCCGGAAGAGGTGACGAAGCCGCGACCTTCGGCGAACTAGACTCCGACTTCTCCAAACCAGGCAAGCATGTTTGAACCTTTGATATGATAGGTGTTTTGCATGTTTGCTTGAATGGTTTGTGCATGGCATATGAGCATCGGTGAGTATCTCGTTGCATGTAAGGCAACTATCCGGGTGCTCCGAAGTTACTGTGAACTCTGATGAGAGATGGCCTAGTCATGTGGTGACATGAAAGGCAGTGAGGTGGTATTATTGTAGCATGCCAGCCTTACGATGTCCGATAAACTCCGATGTTAACGTGGACTGAATCCCGTTATCATTCTTCCCCTTCCGTGCCGCCACATGTTTTCTGCCAAGAATACGGTTTAGTAAGTTGGTAACCTCTTTCCATGTACACACCAACTAGAGGGGCCGGGATGATGGTTCCATGGCCCTGGATTAAAGCCAGTCATCCGGTCAGGGGGCATGGGTGTTTCCGGTTGGGACCGAGAGGGGGACACCCCTTAGAGCGCGCGTATATAAATGTGATCCCATGCTACGCGAGGTTGTAGCCTCCCCGTCTCAAGGTTTTTCTTGAACGTTGCCGAGGGTGATTCCTGGCTTCGGAATGTTGAATGGGTGTGTACTGGTTAGATGTGTTTCTTCCAAAACACCGTAAACGGAACTAGTCCCTGTGACTACTGAAATCCGTTGGCTGTGGTTAAAGTACAATCTCAGCAGAGTCAAATCCTTCCAAGTCATCGTGTCTATGGTCAAGGACCATGGCCAGTATATCTATATCTATGTCTATGTCAATCCTCGTGGTAAATCCCAAGTGAACAAGCTTGAGTGGTAAACCAAGTTTAATTGTTATTCCTGTGGATGGACTAACCTCTTATTTGTCTCGTACTTGAAATGATTTGTCTCGTACTTGAAATGATTTATATTCTTGAACTACTGAATTATTAAGATATGATATAAACCCTTTATGTGATGTCACTCAGACGTCCGACTGGGGCACTCTTGTTATTTACTTTTGATATAAGCCCTTTATGTGATGTCGCTCAGACGTCCGACTGTGGCACTCTTGTTATTTACTTTTGATATAAGCCCTTTATGTGATGTCGCTCAGACATCCGACTGTGGCATGCTTGTCATTTACTTTCAATATAAGCCCTTTATGTGATGTCGCTCAGACGTCCGACTGTGGCACGCACTGTCAATCTATATTTTATTATAAGCCCTTTATGTGGTGTCGCCTTGACGCCGGACTGCGGCATTGTTATTTCTTTTGTTTCCGCTCAAGGAGTCATTCAGACACTCGTTTGGCCCTCAGTATTATTTTGGGATTTCGGGAGGACTACCGCCCGACTTCTCTGTATTTTCCCATGCATTATTATCTCGTTCTCTGAGTGCACTTATTAATCTGTTCATATGCATCATGTTTTCATTTGTTATATCATATGTCCGACTGTCTTGCGAGTACTTTCATGGTACTCACCTGGCTTGTTGATTTGGCTAGATGTTGACGAAGGCGATCTCATGGATGAAGAGTTTGATAGTGAGTCCGACGCCTAGAGGAATCCCAGTCCGTCCTGTGCGATCCTGGATATTGGTCACTTGTATCTTATACGCTTCCGCCACCCACAATAAGTCTCCTCGAGCCTCACTCCGACGCTCGAAGAGCTGTTAGTTTTCAGGAGTCATATCACCCACTTCGTTGTGATATATCCCCCACCGCTTTTATCGTGAGCTAGTAGTTATGCCACCCTATCCGCCTTTATGTATTATTGGCGTGCTTGTAATAAATTGTTGAGCAGTCTCCGCTCAACCTTGTATTATATCCAGTACTCCTGGTATTTTCATCTGTGATCAAGATTCTGTCTACTAGTGAGAAGGAATTCTTCTCTACTGGTCCGTAAAGGGATCGTTTTCTCAATAAATATCTTTATTGGAAAACCGGTCGTGACAATCAAGGAGCTCCGGGAAGCGGGGTAGTTAGCCAAGGAAATCGCCCACCGGATTCCGGCCAAAAAGCAGATCGTCCCTAATCTGGAGCCCAATGAGAGGGTAGTATTCATCCCCCATTTCCTTCGCGGATTAGGGCTTCTCCTCCATCCTTTCGTCCGTGGCCTTATGTTTTACTACGGGCTAGATTTCCATGACCTAGCCCCGAATTCCTTCCTCAACATTTCGGCGTTCATCGTCGTGTGTGAGGCATTCCTCCGCATCCCTCCCCACTTCGGCCTATGGCTCAAGGTCTTCAATGTGAAGCCAAAAGTGGTGGATGGTCAACATGCGGAGTGCGGCGGCGCCATGGTGAGCAAGCTCCCCAACGTCACTTGGCCCAAAGGCACCTTTGTGGAGATCGTGAAGGGATGGCAGCAGGAGTGGTTCTATGTCACGGAACCCCGTGACTCCACATGGGCCGCTCCTTCCGAGTTCAAGTCCGGGCCTCCAATGCTGCTGACATCCAGGCTCAACAAGGGCCTGGACTGGGCGTCGTCTGACAACGTAATACGTCTCCAACGTATCTATAATTTTTTATTGCTTCATGCTATATTATATTCTGTTTTGGATGTTTAACGGGCTTTATTATACACTTTTATATCATTTTTGGGACTAACCTATTAACCGGAGGCCCAGCCCAGAATTGCTATTTTTTTGCCTATTTCAGTGTTTCGCAGAAAAAGAATATCAAACGGAATGAAACCTTCGGGAACGTGATTTTCGGAACAAACGTGATCCAGAGGTCTTGGACCCTACGTCAAGAAAGCAACCAGGAAGGCACGAGGTAGGGGGCGCGCCTACCCCCCCCCCCCCCCCCAGGCGCGCCCTCCACCCTCGTGGGGCCCATGTTGCTCCACCGACGTACTTCTTCCTCCTATATATACATACGTACCCCCAAACCAATAGAAGCATCCACGAAAACCTAATTCCACCGCCGCAACCTTATGTACATGTGAGATCCCATCTTGTGGCCTTTTCTGGCGTCCTGCCAGAGGGGGCACTGATCACGGAGGGCTTCTACATCAACACCATAGCCTCTCTGATGAAATGTGAGTAGTTTACCTCAGACCTTCGGGTCCATAGTTATTAGCTAGATGGCTTCTTCTCTCTCTTTGGATCTCAATACAAAGTTCTCAATGATTCTCGTGGAGATCTATTTGATGTAATCTTCTTTTGCAGTGTGTTTGTTGAGACCGATGAATTGTGGGTTTATGATCAAGTTTATCTATGAACAATATTTGAATCTCCTTTGCATTCTTTTATGTATGATTGGTTATCTTTGCAAGTCTCTTCGAATTATCAGTTTGGTTTGGCCTACTAGATTGATCTTTCTTGCAATGGGATAAGTGCTTAGCTTTGGGTTCAATCGTGCGGTGTCCTTTCCCAGTGGCAGTAGGGGCAGCAAGGCACGTATTGTATTGTTGCCATCGAGGATAACAAGATGGGGTTTATATCATATTGCATGAGTTTATCCCTCTACATCATGTCATCTTACTTAAAGCGTTACTCTGTTCTTTTGAACTTAATACTCTAGATGCATGCTGGATAGCGGTCGATGTGTGGAGTAATAGTAGTAGATGCAGGCAGGAGTCGGTCTACTTGTCTCGGACGTGATGCCAATATACTTGATCATACCTAGCTATTCTCATAACTATGCTCAATTCTGTCAATTTCTCAACAGTAATTTGTTCACCCACCGTAATACTTATGCTCTCGAGAGAAGCCACTAGTGAAACCTATGGCCCCCGGGTCTATTTTCCATCATATTAATATTCCAAAACTTAGCTATTTTTATTGCCTTTTATTTTACTTTGCATCTTTATCATAAAAAATACCAAAAATATTATCTTATCATATCTATCAGATCTCACTCTCGTAAGTGACCGTTGAGGGATTGACAACCCCTTTGTCACGTTGGTTGCGAGGTTCTTGTTTGTTTGTGTAGGTGCGAGGGACTCGTGCGTGGTCTCCTACTGGAAATACTTACGCTACTTTACTGCATCACCCTTTCCTCTTCAAGGGAACACCAACGCAGTGCTCAAGAGGTAGCAAGAAGGATTTCCGGCGCCATTGCCGGGGAGATCTACGCCAAGTCAAGTCAAGTCAAGACATACCAAGTACCCATCACAAACTCATCTTCCTCGCATTACATTATTTGCCATTTGCCTCTCCTTTTCCTCTCCCCCACTTCACCTTTGCCATTTTATTCACCCTCTCTTTTCCATTTGCCTCTTTTCGCTCGCCTTTCCTTCGCCATGTCGGAACCAAAAAGAGTTGGGGTTCTCTCCCGAACTTGGATGATCCTTCTATTTTATCTAAACTCATAAATAAAGCTATGGAAAAACCTGCCGGAATTGTAAATGAGCGTCTTAATAATTTTGATGAAGAGGATTCTATAATTTTTCGTTATTTACTCGATGAATCTTTGAAAGATGCTTGGGATAGGCTGTTAAGGATCCCGGCTAGCTATGTACCCCAATATCAAATAGAGGTTTACCTAAAGAGCTTTTATGTTGGGTTGCCCGCTTCGTTCAAACAAGTTTTAGATTCTATCTTTGAAGAGGGTTTTCTTGAAGGGGACCCCATAGATACCTATGAAAAGATGAAAACTATATTTGGGCACCCCATGAATGAGAAAGTTGAATCCACATCTCTTTTGCTCTCCTACCAAAACGAATCTATCAAAGAGATAAAAGCTAGCATAGATGCAAATTTCCGCAACGTGCTTAATCTTTCTTCTCCCATTAATAGCCACGTGCTTTATCAAAATAAACAGATTAATTTCATAGATAAGAAGTTTGCTCTTTTCTTCCCTAAAACCAAAGATGACAGTACCTAGATCTATCCTTGCTTTTATGCCTAGCTAGGGGCGTTAAACGATACTGCTTGTTGGGAGGCAACCCAATTTTATTTTTAGTTTTTTGCTTTTGGCTTCTGTTTAGGAATAAATATTTGATCTAGCTTCTTGTTAGATGTGTTTTTATGTTTTAATTAGTGTTTGTGCCAAGTTAAACCTATAGGATCTTCTTGGATGATAGTTATTTGATCGTGCTGAAAATTCCAGAAACTTTCTGTTCATGAAAACAATTGTTAAAAATCACCAGAACGTGATAAAATATTGATTCCAATTGCTGCTGATCAATAAAAACAAATTCTAGGTCGTCCTATTTTGGCTGAATTGTTTGAGTTCCAGAAGTTTGCGTTATTTACAGATTACTACGGACTGTTCTGTTTTTGACATATTCTGTTTTTCGTGTGTTGTTTGCTTATTTTGATGAATCTATGGCTAATAACAAAGTTTATAAACCATAGAGAAGTTGGAATACAGTAGGTTTAACACCAATATAAATAAAGAATGAGTTCATTACAGTACCTTGAAGTGGTGTTTTGTTTTCTTTCGCTAACGGAGCTTACGAGATTTTCTATTAAGTTTTGTGTTGTGAAGTTTTCAAGTTTTGGGTAAAAGATTTGATGGATTATGGAACAAGGAGTGGCAAGAGCCTAAGCTTGGGGATGCCCATGGCACCCCAAGATAATCTAAGGACACCAAAAAGCCAAAGCTTGGGGATGCCCCCGAAGGCATCCCCTCTTTCGTCTACTTCCATCGGTAACTTTACTTGGAGCTATATTTTTATTCACCACCTGATATGTGTTTTGCTTGGAGCGTCTTGTATTATTTGAGTCTTTGTTTGTTAGTTTGCCATAATCATCCTTGCTGTACACACACCTTTTGAGAGAGACACACATGATTCGGAATTTGTTAGAATACTCTATGTGCTTCACTTATATCTTTTGAGCTATATAGTTTTTGCACTAGTGCTTCACTTATATCTTTTAGAGCACGGTGGTGGATTTGTTTTATAGAAACTATTTTTCTCTCATGCTTCACTTATATTATTTTGAGAGTCCTACAAAACAGCGTGGTAATTTGCTTTAATTATGATAGGCATTCAAGATTAGTAAAAAATTTCTTATGAGTGTGTTGAATACTAAGAGAAGTTTGATGCTTGATAATTGTTTTGAGATATAAAGATGGTGATATTAGAGTCATGCTAGTTGAGTAGCTGTGGGTTTGAGAAATACTTGTGTTAAAGTTTGTGATTCCCGTAGCATGCACGTATGGTGAACCGTTATGTGATGAAGTCGGAGCATGATATATTTATTGATTGTCTTCCTTATGAGTGGCGGTCGGGGACGAGCGATGGTCTTTTCCTAACAATCTATCCCCCTAGGAGCATCCGCGTAATACTTTGCTTTGATAACTTGTAGATTTTTGCAATAAGTATATGAGTTCTTTATGACTAATGTTGAGTCCATGGGTTATACACACTCTCTTCCTTCCACCATTGCTAGCCTCTCTAATACCGTGCACTTTCGCCGGTATCATACACCCACCATATACCTTCCTCAAAACAGCCACCATACCTACCTATAATGGCATTTCCATAGCCATTCCGAGATATATTGCCATGCAACTTACCACCGTTCCGTTTACTATGACACCCTCCATCATTGTCATATTGCCTCGCATGATCATGTAGTTGACATCGTATTTGTGGCAAAGCCACCGTTCATAATTCTTTCATACATGTCACTCTTGATTCATTGCATATCCCGGTACACCGCCGGAGGCATTCACATAGAGTCATAATTTGTTCTAAGTATTGAGTTGTAAGTAAATAAAAGTGTGATGATCATCATTTTTAGAGCATTGTCCCAAGTGAGGAAAGGATGATGGAGACTATGATTCCCCCACAAGTCGGGATGAGACTCCGGACTAAATAAAAAAAGAGGCCATAAAAAAAGAGAAAAGGCCCAAATAAAAAAATAAGAGAAAAAGAGAGAAGGGACAATGTTACTATCCTTTTACCACACTTGTGCTTCAAAGTAGCACCATGATCTTCATGATAAAGAGTCTCCTACGATATCACTTTCATATACTAGTGGGAATTTTTCATTATAGAACTTGGCTTGTATATTCCAATGATGGACTTCCTCAAAATGCCCTAGGTCTTCGTGAGCAAGCGAGTTGGATGCACACCCACCTAGTTTCTTTTGTTGAGCTTTCATATACTTATAGCTCTAGTGCTTCCGTTGCATGGCAATCCCTACTCACTCAAATTGATATCTATTAATGGGCATCTCCATAGCCCGTTTGTTGGGGATATTACCACTGGGCGTAAACCGGCCAGGAGAGGCCGGGTTAACCCCATCAGTATTTCATTATATCTGAAGCCCATGAAGACAGACAGTGACGCTTTATGAAGGCCTAGGGCCCAAAACCGGTTTAAGGCCTGTAGACATAAATCGGTATTGATATGTAAACTTGTGCTGTAAGATAGAAAGTGTGGAGACCGAGCCGGACACGTTTATGAGACGGCCTCGGGATTCTGTAAACCGACGGGCGTCAACCTATGTATATAAGGGGACGACCCGGCGGCGGTTTAAGGACAACAGACAAGAACTCGAGACTCAGGCAAAGCATATTCGCTCCCTGGTCATCGAAACCGAAGCAATCCCACAACAACTGGATCGTAGGCTTTTACCTTCACCGTAAGGGAGGAACCAGTATAA
Organism: Aegilops tauschii subsp. strangulata; assembly: GCF_002575655.3. NCBI lineage: Eukaryota > Viridiplantae > Streptophyta > Magnoliopsida > Poales > Poaceae > Aegilops > Aegilops tauschii. The sequence continues at coordinate 487,811,790 of NC_053035.3, read as the reverse complement.
ACTCTCTTGCGTCCCTTGTCCGCTTTAACCCCTTTAAGTTAACCTGTAGCGATGGCTCCACGACTAAGTCCTTTCTCTAGGACATCTGCCGTGACAAAACCACGACAGTTGGCGCCCACCGTGCGGCTATCGCACGGTGGTTTCGAATTCTTAGAGGGCAGCTTCGAAGGACACAAGGGTTACTCTATGGGCCGGATGACCAAGGGTCGTCGCGGCAAGCTCTACATCGACGATGCAGGCTGGGGCCCCGAGGCCGGCTCGATCGAGTACGGGTACCGGGTCCCCTTTGGTGGCATACATGTTTTCATTGGCAAGATAGGCGAACGGGCCCTGAGCCGGACATCTGCACCGACCTCGTTGAGATGGCTCAGCGTGCGATATCTGCCCGGGTCAAGCCAGTCATGAAGCGTGCCTTCATGGGAGTCATCCACGGAGGGGAATCTGAGGATAGATCGGAATCTGGTGGCGAAACCGTCGTTTATTCCGACGACGAGTCATCGACCGGAGAGACCGAGTCGTTATATCAGTTGCAAGATGGCCGGATTGGGGGCTGTTCCGACCGCGACAGTATTCCGGACCCCTTTGATCTGCCAAACCGGGTCACGATCTTCATGGCCAGTACGCAGCCAGCGCTCCACTCTTCAACCGCAGCGGCGATGATTTCCGGATCGGCAGCAGCGATAGCGGCCGAGGCAGGAGGCCCCGTGCGACCGCCGGCTCAGGTTCTATCTGATTTGTTTGACGCGTTGGCAACGCTAATGGCGGAGGTTAACCCGGCGGATCAGGATGCACACTATGCGGAAATCACGAAGGTGAAAGATCAGATCACCCAGGCAAAAGCTGACTTGGCAGCTGAGGATACCAGGATGGCCGCGGAGCGGGCCGCTTTGGATGCACAGGCTTACCGGATTATGCTGGATCAGAGTGCGTCGAACGAAGTCCTGAAGAGGAGGTACCGATCTCGCCTGCCGCCGGTTTATGACGCTAGAAACCTCTTTAACACCCCAGGAGCAGGGACCAGTAATCCGCTAGTGGTAAACCGGGCGGAGGCACCTGGAGCGGGGGCGCCGGTTCAGCCACGTTTGGTGGATCCGCCTCGTCAGAACAACATTGTAACACCGCATGTCCCAACGCCACCGGGTCATTACCCTAACCCGATGGACAACATTGTCGGTGCCGCTTCACGGCTGGCGGCCATCCCGATCGAAGGCGAGTCTCCGGCGGCAGTTGAGACGCGTCGAGTTAGGGAGCTTCTTCAGACAGCTTTGGTTCAGCAGGAGGTTTATTCATATAGTCGCGATCGGATCCATTCCACTCCCCGCCCAAGCCGGAGTTACAGCAGGCGTATGGATGAGCCGACAGTGTCAAGCAACGCATGGAACCGTGATCCGCCACGTGGCAATAACCCGATAGGTGGTGCTAGTGATGCTCAGGAGGTGGTGGACCGGGCTCGGGCACGTAGAGAGGCCGAGTTAGCGGCGCAGCATGAAGCCCGTCAGCTTACTCCGGTTCGTCCAACCACGTCGGTAGAACCAGGAGTTACTTCTAGTTCTTTGGGAGTACCGTGTCTCGTCCCAGCGTTGCGCAATGTGCACCTGCCCAAGGATTTCAAAGGCCCGCGCAAGGTGCCGAATTACACCGCCGATTTATCCCCTGAGACATGGGTCGAAAGCTATGAGATGGCCATGGAGATGCTGGATCTGGACGATGCGGCGTGTGCGAAATACTTCACCATGATGCTAGAGGGGACGGCCCGCACTTGGCTGAAGAGCTTACCGGCTAATTCTATCAAGTCATGGGCCAAGTTGAGAGCCCGGTTTATCCAGAATTTCAAGGATACATGCAAGCAGCCCATGTCAATTGTGGACCTAGCTACCTGTGTCCAGGAGGAAGGAGAGTCAACAACCCGTTGGGTGCACCGGGTTTCAGAGATTTTGCATTCATCGGACCGCATCAATGTTGATACCGTAGTTTTAACATTGGAAGGCAATTGCCGGTTTGAACCCCTAAAGTTGAAGTTGGGACGGCTCAAACGTCATTGTAATGACATGGGAACTCTCATGGCCGCTCTGGTGAAGTACGCCGACTCTGATAGTACCAAGGATCCCGAGTCTGACGATGATAAGACAGGGAAGGGAAAAAGGAGCGGCAATGCCAAGGGGCAGCACCACAACTCGGCGGGTCATGGAAACGGCGGCAAGTGTAAGGCGGACCACAGTTTAGACTTTGTGGCTAATACCAACACACATGACAAAGGCCAGCGGCGTAAGGGTAAACCGCCCCAGCGCGGCGGAGGGCCAAGTCCTAACCCGGATCGCCTGTCTTATCTGTTGAACCAGCCTTGCCCGAAGCACGGGACAAAGGAGAACCCGTCCACGCATCTCTGGAAGGATTGTTACATCATGCAAGAGTTAAAAAATTCTGATTCTTTTTGGTATGATCATGGACCGGGCGGTGGTTCAGGCCCCGGATCTCATGGGCCGGGTTATGGCGGAGGAAATTCCGGTTCAGGCTTCCACGGTAATCAGGGTGGACATAGCAATCAAAGCAATCAGGGCAACCAAGGTGGTTATAACAATCAGGGGAATCAGCAACAGCAGCAACAGCAGTCGGGTTACCAGAGCAACCAGAAGCAGTTGAATAGCGGGCAATATCATATCTTCACCACTAGCCTGGACAAGCGCGATCAGAAGCTTCATAAAAGGGCAGTGAATTCCGTTGAACCGGCGGTCCCCCGATACTTACGCTGGTCTGAACAGCCTATTGTGTGGAGTCAAGAGGATCATCCGCCCCGGGTTGATAATCCGGGTCATCTGGCGTTGGTGGTGGCACCTCAGGTGGGAGGTTATAAGTTCACCAAGGTACTCATGGACGGAGGGAGTAGTATCAATATCCTTTATTAGGAAACTTTCCGTCTCATTGGGTTAACCGATAAAAATCTTAAACCGTCCAATACGGTGTTCCATGGCGTGGTGCCTGGTAAATCGGCATACCCTGTTGGTAAAATAGCTCTAGAGGTTGCTTTTGGAGATGAGCATAATTCGAGATCAGAAAATTTGACCTTTGAAGTGGTGAAAATCAAAAGCCCGTATCATGCCCTGTTTGGACGGCCAGCTTATGCTAAGTTTATGGCACGACCTTGTTATGTCTATCTGCAGCTCAAGATGCTGGGTCACAAGGGAACTATAACAGTGTATGGGAGCCGCAAGATCGCTCTGGAGTGTGAAGAAGGTGATGCGGCTTATGTTGAGTCGGTTTGTGCAACAGAAGAGTTGAAGTTTTCCAAAGACAATGTTGATCCGGCAGATATGACTTCATTGAAGAAACCAACTACAGAGCATGATCCGGCCCTGAAGTTTAAATCGGCTGATGAGACTAAGCTTGTTGACTTCGTGCCCGGTGATTCGTCCAAGTAGTTTAGCATCAGCGCTAACTTGGATCCGAAATAGGAAAGTGCGCTCATCGAGTTCATCCGTGAGAATCGGGACATCTTTGCATGGAAGCCTTCTGACATGCCAGGTGTACCGAGAGAACTCGCTGAGCACACTCTCAATGTTGATCCCAAGTATAAACCGGTCAAGCAGTTTCTCCGCCGGTTCAATGAAGAAAGACGCGAGGCTATTGGAGAAGAAGTAGCCAGGCTCTTGGCGGCTGGATTTTTCGTTGAAGTATTTCATCCTGAGTGGTTGGCTAATCCGGTGCTGGTCCTTAAGAAACACGGCACTTGGCGTATGTGTGTGGACTACACAGATCTCAACAAAGCTTGTCCAGCAGATCCTTTTGCCCTCCCTCGTATTGATCAAATTATTGATGCTACGGCGGGTTGCGAGCGTTTAAGCTTTTTGGATGCATACTCTGGTTATCATCAGATCAAAATGGCAGTCAAGGACCAGGAGAAGATAACCTTCATAACTCCCTTTGGAGCCTTCTGCTATATATGTGTCCATGCCTTTTGGGCTCAAGAGTGCCCAGGCGACTTATCAGCGATGTGTGCAGAATTGTCTTCATAAACAGATCGGCCGCAATGTTCATGCCTATGTGGATGATATTGTGGTAAAATCAAGGAAGAAGGAGACATTGATTGATGACTTGAAAAAAACCTTTGATAACCTGTGGATTTATAAAATGATGCTTAATCCGGCCAAGTGCGGCTTTGGTGTACCTGCAGGCAAGCTGTTGGGCTTTTTGGTGTCTAACAGGGGCATTGAAGCTAATCCCGAAAAGATCAAAGCCATCACCTCCTTGGCCAAACCGAAGTGTATCAATGATGTTCAACGCCTGGCAGGCCGGATTGCCGCGTTGAGCCGGTTTATCAGTCGCCTTGGCGAAAAGGCCATCCCTTTATATCAGATGCTGAAGAAAACGGATAACTTCGTCTGGAGTGACGCCGCTAATGAAGCGTTTGAGGACTTACAGCGGCAGCTGGCTAATCCGCCGGTTCTTGCTGCTCCGGTTGACAAAGAGCCATTGTTGCTATATGTGATAGCTAACGCTCGGGCTGTTAGTGTGGCTATTGTGGTGGAGCGCAGGGAGGCAGGAAAGGAATATCCGGTTCAGCGGCCGGTTTATTATATTAGTGAGGTGCTTATTGAGTCCAAGCAGAGGTACCCGCATTGGCAAAAATTGGTGTATGGGGTTTTCATGGCAAGCCGGAAGCTTAAGCAATTTTCAAGGTCATCCCATCACGGTGGTTAACTCTGCTCCTTTGGGAGATATAATCCAGAACAGGGAAGCAACTGGCCGGATTGCTAAGTGGGCTATCGACCTCGGGCCTCACGGGTTGAAATACATACCCCGAACGGCGATCAAATCTCAGGCACTTGTGGATTTCATCAATGATTGGACAGAACTGCAAGCGCCAGAAGAGAAGTCGGATCATACTTATTGGACTATTCATTTTGATGTCTCCAGGCAATTGGAGGGCTTGGGGGCTGGAGTCGTATTAACTTCCCCACGAGGTGATAAGTTTTGTAATGTTCTCCATTTAATGTTCCCTTGCACTAACAATGCAGCTGAATATGAGGCTTTACTCCATGGTCTTCGGATGGCTAAGGAGATGAACCTAAGCCGAGTTAAGTGCTTCGGTGACTCGGATCTGGTGGCTCAACAAGTGTCCGGCACTTGGGATTCCAAGGACCCGCTCATGGCAGCATATCGTCGTGAGGTGGATATTGTTGCAGGTCACTTTAAAGGTTATCAGGTGGATCATGTGGACCGGCGGAAGAATGAAGCGGCGGACGCTTTAAGCCGCCTGGGTTCCCAACGTAAACCGGTTCCACCTAATGTCTTCCTGGATGTTCTGCATAATCCGTCCGTCAAGCTCCCTGGTGAAGAGGATTTGGCTATTCCTGATCCGGAAGCTCAGTTGGTGACGGCTCTTCAAGTTAACCCGGATTGGACGGTTCCATATCTAGCGTATATGAACCAGGGCGAGTTACCAGAGGATGAAACTTTGGCCAGGCAGATAATCCGGCGGTCCAAGTCCATGACTATTATCAATGGAGTGTTACATCATTGCAGTGTGACAGGGGCGTTTCAACGCTGTGTGTCTCCTGAAGAAGGCCGTGAAATTTTGCGTGAGATCCATGAAGGAGATTGTGGTCACCACGCCGGTTCAAAGTCTTTGGTGGCCAAGGCGTTTCGTCACGGTTTCTATTGGTTGACAGCTCATGCTGATGCCGAGGACTTGGTCAAAAGATGTGATGGCTGCCAGAAATTCTCAAGGCGCGCTCATGTACTGGCTCAAGAATTGAGGATGATTCCAATCACCTGGCCGTTTGCAACTTGGGGGCTGGATATGGTTGGGCCTTTCAAGAGATCCAAGGACAAGAAGACCCACCTCTTGGTGGCGGTTGATAAGTTCACGAAGTGGGTGGAGGCAGATCCAGTTAGTAAGTATGATGCAGCTACGGCGGTTCAATTCATCAAAAAGGTGATCTTCCCGTTTGGCTTTCCACCCAGCATTATAACAGACAATGGAACCAATCTGTCAAAGGGTGCCATGAAGGAGTTCTGTCAACGTGAGCACATCCGACTTGACGTGTCATCAGTGGCTCACCCCCAGTCCAATGGTCAAGCGGAGAGGGCCAATCAAGAGATCTTGAGAGGCATCAAACCCCGGCTTATGGTTCCTTTGCAACGGACGCCGGGTAGTTGGGTTGAGGAGTTACCTTCTGTGTTATGGAGCATCAATACCACACCCAACAGATCGACAGGATACACACCGTTCTTCATGGTTTATGGAGCAGAAGCGGTTCTTCCTAGTGACATATGTCGTGACTCACCTCGTGTAGCGGCATATGTTGAAGCTGACAACGAGAAGGCACGGCAGGAAGCTCTTGACCTGTTAGATGAGGAGCGTGACATGGCGGCAGCCCGTTCGGCGATTTATCAGCAAGATTTACGTCGTTATCATAGCCGCCGGGTTAGAACCAGAACCTTTCAAGAAGGCAATTTGGTGCTTCGACTCATCCAAGATCAGACGGATATGCACAAGTTATCCCCTCCTTGGGAAGGACCCTTTGTGGTCAGCAAGAATCTACACAACGGCTCATACTACCTCATAGATGTTCGAGAGCGCAAAGACTCACGTAAATCGGAGGAGGAGACCCACCGGCCGTGGAATATCGCTCATCTTCGGCCCTACTATACTTGAGCCATAGGCTCTACTTATGTACATATTATGACAATGTATATATTATGATCAATATAATAAACCGGAACCTCAGCTAAAGCGGGGTATCTGTTGTTTTTCTTACATCATGTGTGGTTACATGGAGCTTCTGTTTATAAAGCGGCGTCCGGTTTACCCCTTGATTTAGCTTCCCAAAGCTTTATATTACATCACTTGGGGGCTTGGTCGTATCCGAACCATAGCTACACCTCTTGATCGGCGCAATGCCACAACATCACTTGGGGGCTTGGTCGTATCCGAACCATAGTCACACCTCTTGATCGGCTCAAAGCCAAATCAATCCGGGGCCAAAGAGAGTGTTGTAAAACAACAACTCAAGCATAGGCACCCACTAAGCACAGCTCAAAATGTTACTTGGGGATTCTTTGCTGTCGAAATGAACTAAGAATCTACACTTGTAATAGGCTATCAAGCCATGGCTTGGAAGCCTGGTGTATACACCTAAAATCCCGGGTTAACCTGCCTATTTAAGTAAGTCAATCCGCCCAGGTAAACCTGGTATGACCCTTCAAACTTTGACAAGTTACTCTAAAATCAAGACCCTGAACTTGTCAAGTTAAAACAATGATTGGTTAAGGATTGAGGACCATCTTAAAAGGCATTGCAAAAATGGTTTAACTCAGTGGCCTGGCAGCCCATGAAAAGCCTCGAATTTGGGGCGTGGCAGCCCGTGAAAAGCCTCGACTACAACGATTTTTATTTGCCTTTTGCTAAGTTTTTCTTTGTTTTGATAAGATTTGTGGTGTTTTCAAACCGGGGTTTATCAACCCGGTTAGGCTGTCAACTACAAGTTGTCAGTACACGATCAAATTATAATCCGGAGACTATCAGCCCGGTCAGGTTTTGACTCAAAGTCACTAGTATGGAATAAACCGGAGTTTATCACAACCCGGAATGGTTTTATTATAAACCGGCATCATATAACAGGAGTTACTTATCCTCCAGAGTAGGGTTATGACCTCGCTACAAAGTTGGTCAGCCAACATTATGCCTAAAGGTCACAGGTATTATATATTTCCATATTTGGTTACAATCTTGGTTATAAACCTTGGTCATATATATATATTTGGGTATCATGACCCGCCCGGTGGTAAACCGCCAGGGCGCTTTAAGCTTCTTATCGGCAGGAACAGCTTGAATAAATGGCTATGGATTATGAACATCATATCTTAAGCATGTCGGATTAAGCAAGCATCAGTCGCAGATAAATATGCACGAAGGCATACCAGACCAAGTATTTTAACTAGCCTATTACAAGGCGTTTCAGTGCCCAAAAGGACAATTGTTTTCTCAAATACATGTTGCAGCATGTAGAAGACTAACCCGGCCTCCGGTTCATGATTGGTCACCAGCTTGGCCTGACGGTTGCGGATCATCTCGCACCGGTTCAACTCCCTCCTCTCTACCCAATGGCTGGAAGTCAACAGTTGCCCAGTCGATCCCAGTTAGGGCTTGGAATACAGCTTCATCGCTTATATGCGTCGACGGTTCAATGTCAGGGGCATAAGTGTGCTTACGGATTGGTGGGATAAGATTTTGCGCTTCTGGAATTGGTGCAGCAACCCGTCTGTTCTTATCATCATAACTCGCCTGATAGTATGAGAGATCTGCTTCTTCAACCAGTTGACAAGCCAATGGGCGTACTTCCCGGTTTATGATTCGGAGATCATCATTGCCAAATTCTGTTCCGTCTTCCTTCAAACTGGGATAGCCATGGGCCGCTTCCACTGGATCAAAGTCAGGTACCCATGCTTTTGCCCGGGTTAGTGCGATCAAAGCGCCCGTTCTTGTGGCAGACTTTTTTAGCTCGTCTACCCGGGCAGGAAGCATAGATAACCTTTCTAAGGTATCCTTGATCAAAGTGGGAGGAGGATTATTGTATGAAGCAGTATAAATGATCCGCTGCGCGCCGGTGTACAACTGTTCTATTAGAGTGTACGCAGCCTTTAGTTTCTTCTGTACATCAGAGCCCAGGTGGCTAATACGAGTTCCTGCACCATTGTCCACATCAGTAAACCGACAACACATGAGAAGATATGTTGAAAGTATTAAGGAAAAGATGTTTACCGAACACTGCAGCAGTCATGGCATGAATCTGCCGCTTTACACCGGTCAGTTCATCAACCACCGGTTTAAGAGCTGCTTCTGCGTTCTCGGCTCTTTTTTCAGTCTCCCAATCCGCCCGCTCCTTGTTGAAGCCCTCTTTCAGTTTTTCCATAGCGCCTAGAGCGCTGGTCAACTCCTCGCTGGCTTTGGAGGTTTCGGCTTGCTGGGATTTGAGGTTCTCTTGCAGATCAGCGGTTTGGCTTTCTTTCTTGCTCAGTTCAGCCTATAAAGAGACAGATATATAATGAGTTGACGGTACATATTTGGAGTACCAAGAACATAACAAGTTATGCCCTTGCTACTTGGGGGCTAATGCATATTTGCTTCATATCAGAAATTTCTACAAGTCCCAAGCACAATACAAGTATTAAACTTGGCACTTGGGGGCTAATGTGTGTTTGCTCATAATTGCTGATATGGGAATTCTTCTACAAAGTCCCGGTTCATCTTTATAAAGTTAAACCGGCCCTTGGGGGCTACATCAGTGAAGTTAAAATGCATTGTTGCAAACATGAATTTGTTACTAAGTCCCGGTTTAGATTGGTATGTTAAACCGTCACTTGGGGGCTACTGGAGTTGATAAGCTACAATTGAATGTAAGAGACAAACACTTATGTAGTTACCTCATATCGCTCCTTCATCAAATTTACCAAACCGGCTTCATAGTCACGGCTGGTGTACAGACGGTTCAAGAAGCCGGAGTGAAGATCTTGAGCATTCAGATGGGCATAATTTGACAAATCGGTGTTCCATTTGCCTTTGCCAATTCCAGAGAGCTCGTCTTTGGCAGTATGCTTGGACAAAGCGACAGGATTGCCAGGAGTGGTATGGCCAGTGCCAGTAATCATTATGTCATCATCTTTGTCATCAGCAGCCGTTAGTGGGGTTGGCGGTTTGTCAGTATTTTTAACTGGACTTGCCGGTTTGTCATCAGTTCGGACAGGGCTGGTAGGCTGGTCAGCATGGCTTGTGGTGTCAACTTCTACCTGCTCAGCAACAAAGACATGATCTTGAGGCGGTGGGTCATTCAGTATGGCATCAACGTTGGTCTCTTCAGGATATGGAGTTTTTTCCGGTTCAACATCCGCGTTATCATCAGTCGGTTTATTCAACCGAGCCCTCTTGCTGGGTCTGGGCTTGGCACTGAGGAAAATAAACATGAGGATCAGTACGGTATATAAAAATAACAGATCAAGGATAAAAACAAGTATATAGCTCACCCAAGAACTGTTTTGAGGGGTGGAAGTTTTGTGGCCGACGACTCGCCAGAAGATGAGTTTGAAGTGCCCTGATAATTTGAATCAGGCGGGTTAAGAGGCTGGCGGAAACAACCTGCTTTGGGGCATGAAGTGTCAAGGGGATAAGAGACCTCTGATCGGCGTTTCCGAACCGGGCTGTTCGGTAAACCGGCGGAGGTAACTACCTGGCCGCTGTGCCGGGTTGTGCGGCGAGCCTCGTGTTGCTGTGTCTTCAAAAGAAAGTTTGGATCCAAGTAAGCAAGGGGGTGAGAAAATTTTACTTTCCGGTTTGCTCGACGGATTTTTGATGTTGGCAGAGGATCTGAATCGGAGGAAAGAATGGTTACCTCTACATCATCAGCGTGACTGCCTTCAGCGTCGTCCTGATAATAATCATTGTCAATGAGGTGTACGAAAAATGAACAAAGAGAGTCAAGTTCTACCTCTGATTCCGGGTTACCCACATCGTCATCAGCTGGTAGCTCGGAGGATGTAGTGGTCCTTTTCTTACCAGGTTTCTTAACAACCTTGGTATTTGGGCGAAGTGGCTTGGCCGGTTTGTCTTGCGGTTTTGCCGGTTTTTCTTGTGGTTTCTTGTTCCATAACGGATCATTACCCTGTCAGAAGATAATCACAATTTCAGAAAATATTTGGACAGAAGCAACTTCAGATAAAAAGATTATATGATTCTTACAGCTGGCGGTTTGTGGAAGGTGCAGAAAGGGAGCAGTCCGGTTTGGGCACAGACAGCCTCCGGTTCGTTCAACATCTTCTTTACAGCCTAAGTAACTTCCACATCTGTAAGCTGAATGTCAATGTGTCGTTGAGCATCCTTCAAACTCCCCGTGTACTCACACATCAAACCGGAGCACCGGCTTAAGGGCAGAATACTCCAGCTTATCCAACAACAATCAAGATCAACTCCTGTCAAACCGTTCGCCATGAAGGCTCTAAGCTTTGATAGTTGAGGAGCATAGTTGGCCCTTTATTTTGGAGTCAACCTCTGAGGAAAAGGATGTGTATTGCTAAGGCGTTCAGGGCGGTAACCCGGCAGGGGGTTTTCATCAGGTGGAGATGTATCTTTGCAATAAAACCAGGTCTGGTTCCACTCTTTGGGGTGACTGTGGAGCTTAGGATGAAGGAAGGTGACTTCCTTCCTTTTCTGAACTGCCATTCCGCCCAATTCAGTATTGGGTCCATCCGTGAATTTTCTGCGACGGTTTAAGTGAAAGAAATCCCTAAACAGTTCGACTGTAGGTTCTTCTTGTAGGTAAGCCTCACAGAAGACTTGGAAGTGGCAGATGTTGGTCAAAGAATTTGGACCGATGTCTTGAGGGCGCAGTTGAAAACTGGCTAGTACATCCCGGAAATTTTTTGAACCGGGTGGGCTAAAACCTCGATTCAGGTGATCAGCAAACACAACTACCTCTCCATCCTTGGGTATAGGAGGATTTTCCGGGCCAGGGACCCTCCAGTGGATTACATCTTTCTTGGCTAAAGTGCCCGTTTTAACGCAGTTGTTTAATTGCTCTTCGGTTACTCGAGAAGGAGCCCAATTGCATTCATAGACTTGCTTGGCCATGGTAATGAAGATCTGAAACGTGATTATTGCCGGTTTAAGATTTACAGTGGACAACTATACAACTATAAGGATGCAAGCATATTGTTAAACCGGATTTGGTTATTCGTAAACCGGAGTCTAACAATGGAAACAGTACAATGATGAATGCATTGGCGGTTCAACAGGGGACTAATGGTATCTACTGGGTCATCATTTTTTCTGTGAAGTTAAACCGCCTAATCCGGTATTAAAGGTACAAGTATAAAGATGTATAAGTGAAGGAAAAAACAAGTTTCACAGTTTGGCATGGGAATTTCAGATCTACCGTGCATTGGATAATCAAAATATATTCTGGTCTAATATCAAGCGCTCAAAAAGTTCAGTAAGTTCAGACGAGTTGGATATCAAGCAGATGCCTTAACAAGAAGAAAGGAGTTTAAACTACAAAAGGCGCTGAAAACAGTCAGATCTAACCGGCCATTGGTATTCTTGAAGGAAGAACAACTTCAAGCTATGAAGAACACCAAACCCTAATGGCGGATCTAGGGCGAGGAGAAGAGGAACTTACTGGTGCAGGAGGAAGCAGCGAAGGATCACCGCTTTTCTCTGATACGATCAGGTTGATGCAGCGGCCTTTGTTGAAGCAGAGGCGAAGGACGACGGCGGCGGCAGAGCTCGAGGGTCGGTCGGCGCGAGGAAGACGACGACGCGAAGAGGCACGAGGGGGAAAAGTGAAAGTGACCCCTTGGCCCTATTTATAAGATGAATGGATAAAAGGCAGGCGCGAGAATCGAGGAGCCCGAAAAATGGGGTGTGTGACAGCTTTGTTGCCTCGATCCTCGGAGGCCCATTAATGAAGATGGGTTATACACAGTTTTAAATAACAGATGATGTCATGGCGGTTTACCGTGGTCCTGGAAGGTGACGTCACGGCGGTTTAGAAGATTATGTGAAGATGTTGAAGAAGAAATTTTCTTAAGTATTGAGGATTGACATGAATCAGTTCAAATCAATCTGGGGCCTAATGTTGGGGATATTACCACTGGGCATAAACCGGCCAGGAGAGGCCAAGTTAACCCCATCAGTAGTTCATTATATCTGAAGCCCATGAAGACAGACGGTGACACTTTATGAAGGCCCAGGGCCCAAAACCGGTTTAAGGCCTGTAGACATAAACCGGTATTGATATGTAAACTTGTGCTGTAAGATAGAAAGAGCGGAGACTGAGCCGGACACGTTTATGAGCCGGCCTCGGGATTCTGTAAACCGACGGGCGTCAACCCATGTATATAAGGGGACGACTCAGCGGCGGTTCAAGGACAACAGACAACAACTCGAGACTCAGGCAAAGCGTATTCGCTCCCTGGTCATCGAAACCCAAGCAATCCCACAACAACTTGATCGTAGGCTTTTACCTTCACCGTAAGGGGCCGAACCAATATAAACTCTCTTGCGTCCCTTGTCCGCTTTAACCCCTTTAAGTTAACCCGTAGCGATGGCTCCACGACTAAGTCCTTTCTCTAGGACATCTGCCGTGACAAAACCACGACACCGTTGATACGCCTAGTTGATGTGAGACTATCTTCTCCCTCTTTTTGTCTTCTCCACAACCACCGTTCTATTCCACGTATAGTGCTATGTCCATGGCTCACGCTCATGTATTGCGTGAAGATTGAAAAAGTTTGAGGACGCCAAAAGTATGAAACAATTGCTTGGCTCACTACGAGGAAAAGGCCTACTAGTGGCGCACCAGTTTTGCCTACTAATGGCGCACTACTGGTGCGCCACTAGCACCACGCCATTAGTATTTTTTACTAATGGCGCACCAGTGGTGCGCCATTAGTATCTGGTATACTAATGGCGCACCACTGGTGCGCCATTAGTATAGGCCACTGGTGCGCCATTAGTATAGGCCATGGTGCGCCATTAGTATTTTTGAATTTTGAAGGCGGGAAAATAGTAGTGGCGCACCGTCTAACCCCCACCGTGCGCCATTGCTATTTTTGAATTTTGAATTTGGATCTGGATCGCGATTTTTTTGCCCATTTTTTGCTCGTTTTTTTGCACGATATTATTTCAAATTGTGTTCCTGTTTTTGGATCTTGTACGTTCTTTTGCCGTGTTCTTTTGCCGGAGAGGAGGTCACTGGAGAGGCACTTGCCTACATCGCCGGAGAGGAGGAGGAGGTCGCCGGAGAGGAGTTCACCGGAGCATCGGAGAGGAGGAAGGAGAAACCATGAGGGGATGGGAGGAGAGGAGGGAGGAGGAGCTCACCGGAGAGGAGGGAGGAGGAGCTCACCGGAGAGGAGGGAGGAGGAGCTAACCAGAGAGGAGGGAGGAGGAGCTCACCAGAGAGGAGGGAGGAGGAGCTCACCGGAGAGGAGGGAGGAGAAACCGTGAGGGGAGGGGAGGGGAGGAGAGGAGGGAGGAGGAGGTCGCCGGAGAGGAGGAGGAGGAGGTTGCCGGAGAGGAGGAGGGTAGTATGGTGGAGGGGAGAAGGGAAGATGGAGTGGAGGAGAGGAGGAGATGGAGTGGAGGAGAAGAATGAAGAGGTAAGGAGGAGAGGACCACGCCCAGCCATATATACGGCATAGTAATGGCGCACCGTGGGCAGGTGCGCCATTACTAACTTTTTTTATTTTTTGATTTATTTTGAATTTTGAAGGCGGGAAGATACTAATGGCGCACCATGGGCAGGTGCGCCATTAGTAAATTTTTTTGTGTTTTTGACTTATTTTGAATTTTGAAGGCGGGAAGATAGTAATGGCGCACCATGGGCAAATGCGCCATTAGTAAGTTTGAATTTTTTTTGAATTTTTTTGCCTCTCCAAATCTTAAAAGCCCCGTATCTTTTTTTCTGTTAGGTTTTTGAGGATTTTGAAAATGTTTAACGGGGTTCCCCCGATTAAATTCGGATGTAACTTTTCGAGTAGATGAATTTTCATATAAAAAACTTTTTCATCCGAGTTCGTATGCAAAAGTTATGCCCATTTTACAAATTCTCGAGAGATTTTTCAAATAAAGTCGAAATTCATATTTGTAAATTTTCACAACAACTAAACCACATATCACATGGGAAACTTATTTTCTTTTATTTTTCTGACATTTCCATCATTTTTTTTATTTTTTTTAAAACTGAAAAGGCGGTCCACTGGGGGGTGCATTCGGTGGAAGTGGTGGCCAAGTTACTAATGGCGCACCGTGGGATGGTGCGCCAACTAGTAATGGCGCACCACTCCCATGGTGCGCCATTAGTAGTTTAAAAAATAAAAATAAAAAAAATTGAATTTTTTTTGAAACATAATTACTAATGGCGCACCGTGGGAGTGGTGCGCCATTAACTAGTAATGGCGCAACATCCCACGGTGCGCCATTAGTAGTTTTGAAAAAATTCAAAAAAATTTACTAATGGCGCACCGTGGATGTGGTGCGCCATTAGTATTTGCACACTAATGGCGCACCAACACATGGTGCGCCATTAGATTTAGTAATGGCGCACCACATGTACAGTGCGCCATTAGTGTCCATATTGGCTATAGCTGTTTTTGTAGTAGTGGCTTGTCATCGGGGTTGTGCATGATTTAAATACTTTGTGTGGTGAAGATAGAGCATAGCCAGACTATATGATTTTGTAGGGAGAACTTTCTTTGGCCATGTTATTTTAAGAAGACATAATTGCTTAGTTAGTATGCTTGAAGTATTATTATTTTTATGTCAATATTAAACTTTTGTCTTGAATCTTTCGGATCTGAATATTCATACCACAAATAAGAGAATTACATTGAAATTATGCCAAGTAGCATTCCGCATCAAAAATTCTATTTTTATCATTTACCTACTCGAGGACGAGTAGGAATTAAGCTTGGGGATGCTTGATACGTCTCCAACGTATCCATAATTTTTGATTGCTTCATGCTATATTATATTCTGTTTGGATGTTTAACGAGCTTTATTATACACTTTTATATCATTTTTGGGACTAACCTATTAACCGGAGGCCCAGCCTAGAATTGCTGTTTTTTTTCCTATTTCAGTGTTTTGTAGAAAAAGAATATCAAACGGAGTCCAAACGGAATGAAACCTTCTGCCGGACTATATACTTCTGCCGGACTATTGGACTATGAAGATACAAGACTCAAGACTTCGTCCGTGTCCGGATGGGATTCTCTTTGGCGTGGAAGGCAAGCTTGGCAATACGGATATGTAGATCTCCTCCCTTGTAACCGACTCTGTGTAACCCTAGCCCCCTCCTGTGTCTATATAAACCGGAGGGTTTAGTCCGTAGGACAACAACAATCATACCATAGGGTAGCTTCTAGGGTTGAGCCTCTACGATCTCGTGGTAGATCAACTCTTGTAATACTCATATCATCAAGATCAAACAAGCAGGAAGTAGGGTATTAGCTCCATCGAGAGGGCCCGAACCTGGGTAAACATCGTGTCCCCCGCCTCATGTTACCATCCGCCTTAGACGCACAGTTCGGGACCCCTACCCGAGATCCGCCGGTTTTGACACCGACATTGGTGCTTTCATTGAGAGTTCCACTGTGCCGTCACCATAAGGCTTGATGGATCCTTCGATCATCGGCAACGATGCGATCCAGGGTGAGGTTTTCCTCCCCGGACAAATCTTCGTATTCGGCGGCTTCGTACTGCGTGCCAATTCGCTTGGCCATCTGGAGCAGATCGAGAGCTATGCCCCTGGCCATCAGGCCAGGTTTGGAAACTTGAACTATACTGCCGACATCCGCGGAGACTTGATCTTCGACGGATTCGAGCCCATGTCAGGTGGGCCGCACAATCACGAGGAGCATGATTTAGCTCTGCCGTTGGACAGTGTTCGGGAGATCACACCTGCAACTACTCTGGCCCTCAATCCGGAACAAATTGCACCATCTAAGGACGGGTGGGTGGACCCCGCCACGGAGGCCCCACACTCAGCGGCGGTAGAGCCGAATACCGACTTCACCTCCTCCGAGACGCGTGTTGCCGAATCGTTGGATTCGTCCCCGGCCATGGACGCCGAGCCGCCTGCGTCCATGCCTATCGAATCTGATTGGGCACCGATCATGGAGTTCACCTCCGCGGATATCTTTCAGCACTCGCCCTTTGGCGACGTGCTAAACTCACTGAGCTCTCTCTCCCTGTCAAGAGACCCTTGGCCGAACTATGTCCGGCTAGAATGGGATGCGGACGATGAAGAAATTCGCTCCCCACCCACCACCCACTTAGTAGCCACTGTCGACGATTTAACCGACATGCTCGACTTCGGCTCCGAAGACATCGACGGTATGGACGATGATGCAGGAGACGAACAAGAGCCATCGCCCACAGGGCGCTAGACTGCCACCTCATCATATGACATATACATGGTGGACACCCCCAAAGAAAACAATGACGAGGAACGGAAGGATGCAGCGAAGGATAGCTCCCTCGAGAAGCAACCAAAGCGACGGCGTAGGCGCCGCTCCAAATCCCGCCTTGGCAAAAACAGCGATAACAGCGCAAGAGAAAATAACACCCCAGTCGACTCCAGAGGAAACGACGACCACATTGACCCAGCGATAGAGCAGGATGAACCAGCAAACGGCGAACATAGTACGGATCCGCTGTCCGAACACGGCGACGCCGAGGCTCATCAACCTCCCTCCGGAGAGGAAAACAATCCGGACGAGGATGCACACATCATCCCGGAAAGGCACTTGGAACAAGAGAACCGTAGAAGGCTTATTGCCACCGCGAGGAGTCTGAAGAAGCAGAAGCAAAGGCTTAAGGTCCCGCAGAATACGCTCAACACTAGATGGAACAGAGTGCTTGACACTGAAGAAAAGTATGGTGGCAGTCACCACACAAAGAGCTATCCAAAGCGCAAGCTGTTGCCCGAATATGATGATGAGGCCTTAGAGCCCACACAGCCGAAAAATAAAACGGCCGACAGGTCGGATCGACCACCTCGTGGCCGCGATAGAGCGGCTAACGAGACCGCACATAAGTCAGCACCAGTGACCTAGGCACATCTGAAGACAGGGATGGTAATGGAAAACCACGATGTAAGAAAAGCAAGTGTCGGAATAACGAAGACAGCCCAGACAACATGGCGGTAAACGCTGGATTTAGGGGCTCTCGACCCGGTCAGCCGAAAAAGCCTTTCAAAGGCAACAGAGATGGACCGTCCAGCCTAAACAAGATTCTAAACAAATTATGTCAGATTCCTGGCACCTCCGATAAACCTGCAAATCACACCCACAGAGAATGCTGGGTCTTCAAGGAGGCCGGCAAGTTAAACGCCGAACACAAGGGGAGGGATACACCAAGTGAAGACGAGGATGAGCCTCGCCAGCAAAGCACTGGGGGATAGAAAAAATTCCCACCAGAGGTCAAAACAGTGAACATGATTCACGTGACGAAGAGGAGAAGCAAATATGCACTCCGAGACATACGTGCCGTAGAACCCGTCACCCCTAGGTTCAACCCTTGGTCGGCCTGCCCGATCGCTTTTGATCGCAGGGATCATCTGACAAGTATCCGGCACGGAGGATTGGCTGCCTTGGTGCTAGACCCAATTATCGACGGATACCATCTCACCCAAGTCCTCATGGACGGCGGCAGTAGTCTTAATCTGATATATCAGGACACAGTCCGCAAAATGGGGATAGACCCGACAAGAATCAGCCACAGTAATACTACCTTTAAAGGAGTAATACCAGGCCCAGAGGCCTGCTTTATGGGCTCTCTAGTACTAGAGGTTGTATTCGGTTCTCCCGACAACTTCCGAAGTGAAAAGTTAACCTTCGACATCACTCCATTCCGAAGCGGCTATCAAGCACTACTCGGAAGAACAGCTTTCGCTCGTTTTAATGCAGTACCCCAGTATGCTTCTCTTAAGCTTAAGATGCCCGGTCCACATGGCATCATCACAATTAGCGGAAATATTGAGCGTTCCGCCCGCGTGGAAGAACGTGTGGCGGCTTTAGCAGCCGAACACTAAACGGCCTCTCCAACCAGAATAAATGATCGGTCGTCAAGACCGCGGACACGGCTAGACGTGTCCGGCGCATCACTACCTGTAACAGCTTAGTTAAACATGAGATTGGTTTGATGGATATACCCCCATAGGCGGTACCAGGGGCTTCCCGCATGTAAAAAGGACTACAGTTCGGCTCGACCTTACTCATCTTGAATTTTAATGGTTTATTGAGAATAACCAATTTTCCGCATGACAACTTTCACCTAAGTTCTTCTCTTTTACAAATGATAATCGTGCTGCACCCTTCCAGGATACGGCACAACGGAGAGACAGGCGCAGACGTGCAGCAGGGCCCCGCTCAAAGGTTTCTTTTTTAGATTAAGACCCTGTGTAAACCTTTTTTACTGTCTCTTGTTGTTTCACATCCTCCGGATACTCAGTATAATCGAGAGGGATGCTGACGTTATTGGCATTTTGCCACGTCAGAACAATGCACATACCTGGACACTTGGGGTTCATTATCAAGGGCGTCACTCAGCCCGGTATATGTTGTAAAGACCGAATACCTTAGGGAGTGTTCGGCGTCACGAGTTTGGCCTTATATGCATCAGCTCCGAATCATGTCTTTGGTCAAATGTTGGGTTTGCCCAGCTCCCGCATTTTGCTACCTTACGTTCCGCTCTATCGGCTAAGGTGGCACCGGGAGAACTACTGCGATTGTGCCCTGGTTCAACCGGACGAGCACCTCAGTAGAGAAAGCCGAAAACTGACTGTCACGATAAAGCGTGAGACTGGTCAACCTCTCGATGACTCATCGGAATCTTCGGGATTCCTCCGCATTAACGAAGGACCGGTTTCCCCGGTCATGTACGTACGTGCACCGTATTCGGATAGCCGCGGAAATACCAGGGGCTATATCATAGCCCCACTGTCAAACTCCTGTGGTTAAGTGAAACTGTTAAAGCAATATAGTCCGATTGCCTCGTTCGCCGCGCTACCACTTCCTTCATGGACCAAGACGTTGGATCAAGTGTGAAGACGCGCTTTTGCGAACACCCCCGCATTATATGCGTGGGGGTGAAGCCGACGACTGCAAACTTTCAGTATATATATACATACATAAACGACCGCACAGGAGGCACAATAATACTTTCAGGCAAAAGTATAAACACAACGTTTATAATTCAAATAACATTGTTCTTACAATTGGGATACATGTCACTAGAACATGATACTCTTTGAGCATTGAGCCTCTATTAAATGAGCGCCTTCTAAGACTTCTTCAAAATAGTGCTCAACCGGTACCCGGCCTACCGCCAAATTCTGGGTTGTAATAGCGGTGGCCTCCATCTCTGCCCAGTATGTCTTGACACGGGCAAGAGCCATCCGCGCACCCTCTATGCACGCCGACCTCTTCACAACGTCGATATGCGGCACAACACCAAGGAATTGTTGCACTAAGCCAAAATACTATGCGGCTTTGGTCCTTCCGGCCAAAGATGATCCACAACAGACCTCATGGCAAGCCCGGACAACCTATGGATCTCGGCCCATTCGGCCATTTGCTCATTTAACAGCAGCGGACGCGCCGGAGCATTGAACTGCGACCAAAACAACTTTTCCACTTCGTGATCTTTTTGATCTTCGAAAAACTTGGTCGCATCAGCAGCACTTGCTGCCAAATCCAGGTACGCATCCGCAGAACTCCATAATTGATCCAAAAGGGCACACTTAGGATCTCTGAACTTTGTCCGCAACAAAAATGGCTTCCCAGCCGTGATATTTCCGGCTTGACGTAGCTCCTCCTTCGCCGCTCTGATTTTAGAGCGGATTTCCTTGGCTGCTACCCTGGCTTTCTCCAGGTCCGCCGTCTTCGTTTGGTTTTCCTTTTCAAGAAGCTCATAACGGTCGGCGGCATCTCTCAGCTCAACAGCCATCTTGGCTATTTTCTCTTTGCTCTGGCAATGGGCAGCCTGTTCGGCTCTTAGCTCTTCGACCGCCTTTAGGGCGGCCGCATCACTCCTCCTGGCTTGTTCCTTGGCTCGGGCAAGTTCCGCCCGAAGGGTCTCCACGGTGGCAGCTCCATCTGCAGTCACAGCATATTATAGATACTAGCATCATGCTCCTCTTAATATGTGTTGATCATAGGAGAATACGTACCCTGTGCCTCGTCAAACCGCTTGTTTACAAGCACGATGTCGGCATCTGCCGCATCAAGTTGCCGCTTCAGTTCAGCAAACTCACCAGTCCGGCTAGCCACCGGACCCTCTGCAGCCTGCACGTGAAAGCAGCATGGTTATTACCTAGGACTATGATCCTCTATTTGTCATATTTTTCAACAGCAACAGAGTCTCAGGGGCTACTATCTACATAGGGCACACCTGGCGTGTGCGGTACCCTAAAAAATACACATATTACTTTGCGTACCTCAAAGCCTCTCAGCAGGCTCATAAAGGCTTCATGCAACCCGCTTTCGGCGGATGAAATCCTCTCAACTACTGTACCCATTAACGTACGGTGTGCTTCTGAGATAGCCGCTTGCTCTAGAAGATTCATCAGTGCGTCTGGTCGCGCACCGGGCAGTCCCGAACACTTTCTGTTGCTCTCCTTAGGAGCCGAATACTCCAGACTTCGGGTGGCCGAGGGGTTACCCTCTGGCCTTGGCGGATCAGGAGAAATCCTCCATGACGACACCTCAGGGTCGTCCGCGTAACGAGGCGGGGAGGCACGGGGAGGTGTTTCGCTCTCCATCACCTCCGAAAGAAGATCCCCCGAAGACGAACTCTGTCGAGAAGGGATACGATCCGAACTACAAGACACACGTCTCGGTTATCGTTCTTAGAAATGAAGCAGGATATATTTACTATAAAGTACTTTTGTTTGCTTACAGCTCGGTGGAGGGCTGGTCCCCTTGCGGGTACTGTGCGGTTAGGATGCCCTCCGGGGTAGGGTCCTCTGACAAAGGTTTCTTCTCTCGTTTGAAAGCCGTTGTTTCCAATTCTTCAGAGGCGGCCCTCTTCCTTCCTTGGGGAGGGGGAATTTTAGATTCTTCTCCCCGGTTATCCTCCTTCGCGGAGGCACTAATTCCCCCTGTCTGGATGAATAATGAGTGCGGCCCGCTTTCGGCTGCTTTGTTCCTCCCTTTATCTTCCCCTGATGGCGCTTGATAAGGCGCAAGCTCAAGCATCCTGGCTAGTACAGGATCCGGTGGGCCTTCGGGAAGGGGGGCCGAACACCTGATCATCTTCGCCTTTTTTATCCAGCCCTGGTCAGAAGGCGACTTTTCAGAATAATGTAATGGTAAATTGAAAGACAACGTGTTCGGCCGCGACATTACTTTCTTGGGTATCTGGACGATTGCAGCTCAGGCCCGCCTCCTCGGTGGTGTCCGGACACTTTATTTGTGATCCAAAGAACAATCCGTACATCTCTTCGTGCGTCATGCCGAAGAAGTGTTGAATAGTTCGCGGTCCTTCCGGGTTGAACTCCCACATACGGAGAGGTCGACGTTTGCAAGGCAGGACTCGACGAACTAGCATGACTTGCATTACCTTGACAAGGCTGACATCTCTCTCGAGGAGATCTCGGATGCGGCTCTGCAATGTCGGCACATCATTTGCTGGCCCCCAGTCCAGCCCCTTGTTGACCCATGACGCCAGTTGTGGCGGGGGGCCCGAGCGGAAAGCAGGGGCGGCAACCCACTTAGTACCACGGGGAGCTGTGATGTAAAACCACTCCCGTTGCCATAAGCAGGACACCTCCGGTAAGGAACACTTTGGCCATGGAGCGTCGGCGCCTTTGCCTATTATGGCACCTCCGCATTCTGCGTGTCGCCCATTATTCATCTTCGGCTTTACATTAAAGGTCTTGAGCCATAAGCCGAAGTGTGGGGTGACGTGGAGGAAGTCCTCACACACGACGATGAACGACGAGATGTGAAGCATGGAATCCGGGGCCAGGTCATGGAAATCCAGGCCGTAATAGAACATGAGCCCTATAACAAAGGGATCTAGACTAAAGCCTAGCCCTCGGAGGAAGTGGGAGACAAATACAACACTCTCGTTAGGCTAGGGAGTGGGGATGACCTGCCCTCGAGCAGGCAGCCTGTGCGAAATTTCGGAGGTAAGATACCTGGCCTCTCTTAGCCTCTTGATGTCCTCCTCTATGACGGAGGAGGGCATCCACCAACCTTGAAGGTTGGATCCGGACATGATTGAAGGTCCGAAGCGCCCAGCCTGAGCCTTGGGTGTTGGAACTCGAGGTGGGGGAAGGATTCGATTCAGCGCGAGAAGAAAGGGACAGGCCTTGGCCCCCTTTATAAAGAGGGTGAATATCAAGCATCCTCCGCGTGGCCGTTTGGTACTTGCCTAAAATCGAGGAGTCATACCAACAGGCATGATTGGGTTACCCATACCCGTATTGATGAGAATCCCATGAAAAAAGGGACACGATCTCTGCCTCGACAGGACGTGCCAATAAAACCGCCTCGCAACAGGTGCAGTGGCAAGCTCAGAAAACCAGTTCGTCATGACCAGACCACGGCAGTACGTTGCGTTATGAAAAGCTGTCAGCAGATTAGGTTTGTGGAAATATTATTCTCTCTACGGTGGTATGTGGAATTTGTTTTGCAGAGCCGGACACTGTCCTTGTGTTCAAAATCTTCTATAGAGTAGGAACCCGCCTTGCAATGCCGAAGACAATCTGCGCGCCGGACTCATCGTCATTGAAGCCTGGTTCAGGGGCTACTGAGGGAGTCCTGGATTAGGGGGTCCTCGGACAGCCGGACTATATACTTCTGCCGGACTGTTGGACTATGAAGATACAAGACTCAAGACTTCGTCCCGTGTCCGGATGGTATTCTCCTTGGCGTGGAAGGCAAGCTTGGCAATACGGATATGTAGATCTTCTCCCTTGTAACCGACTCAGTGTAACCCTAGCCCCCTCTGGTGTCTATATAAACCGGAGGGTTTAGTCCGTAGGACAACAACAATCATACCCAAGCTTTTAAATAGCGGATAGCGGACTGGTTGCGGATTAGGGTCCACGTAGCGGAATGCGGATAGCGGGCGATATTGCGGGCGCTATGTCCACATAGCCAATTTTTAAAAAACACTCATATTTTTGAGATTGTTGTGTATATTTCTAGGCCATTGACAAAAAAATATGACACTTAATTTGAGAAATCATCATTTATATAAGAATATAAACTATAATTGAACAATATTTGGTCGTGCAACCAAGCAAGCAAGACACATTTACCAAAATAGATTACACAACAGAACAACAAGGACTTATATAGCGAGCGATATTGCGGATAGCGGACGATATAGCGGTCTAACAAGTGATATTGCGCTCGCATCATGACAACACGCTATTTTCTAATGCCACCTTAAACTAATAGCGGCAGGGTGATGCTACCGCTATTGCGGCCGCAATAGCGGAGGTAGCGGACGCTATTTAAAAGCTTGATCATACCATAGGCTAGCTTCTAGGGTTTAGCCTCTACGATCTCGTGGTAGATCAACTCTTGTAATACTCATATAATCAAGATCAATCAAGCAGGAAATAGGGTATTACCTCCATCGAGAGGGCCCGAACCTGGGTAAACATCGTGTCCCCCGCCTCCTGTTACCATCCGCCTTAGATGCACAGTTCGGGACCCCCTACCCGAGATCCGCCGGGTTTGACACCGACACCCTCCACCCTCGTGGGGCCCATGTTGCTCCATCGACGTACTTCTTCCTCCTATATATACCTAAGTACCCCCAAACCAACAGAAGCATCCACGAAAACCTAATTCCACCGCCGCAACCTTCTATACCCGTGAGATCCCATCTTGGGGCCTTTTCCGACGTCCTACCGGAGGGGGCATTGATCACGGAGGGCTTGTACATCAACACCATAGCCTCTCTGATGATGTGTGAGTAGTTTACCTCAGACCTTCGGGTCTATAGTTATTAGCTAGATGGCTTCTTCTATCTCTTTGGATCGCAATACAAAGTTCTCCACGATTCTTGTGGAGATCTATTCGATGTAATCTTCTTTTGCGGTGTGTTTGTTGAGACCGATGAATTGTGGGTTTATGATCAAGTTTATCTATGAACAATATTTGAATCTCCTCTGAATTCTTTTATGTATGATTGGTTATCTTTGCAAGTCTCCTCGAATTATCAGTTTGGTTTGGCCTACTAGATTGATCTTTCTTGCAATGGGAGAAGTGCTTAGCTTTGGGTTCAATCTTGCGGTGTCCTTTGCCAGTGACAGTAGGGGCAGCAAGGCACGTATTGTATTGTTGCCATCGAGGATAACAAGATGGGGTTATATCATATTGCATGAGTTTATCCCTCTACATCATGTCATCTTATTTAAAGCGTTACTCTATTCTTTTGAACTTGATACTCTAGATGCATGCTGGATAGCGGTCAATTTGTGGAGTAATAGTAGTAGATGCAGCCAGGAGTCGGTCTACTTGTCTCGGACGTGATGCCTATATACATGATCATACCTAGATATTGTCATAACTATGCTCAATTCTGTCAATTGCTCAACAGTAATTTGTTCACCCGCCGTAATACTTATGCTCTCGAGAGAAGCCACTAGTGAAACCTATGTCCCCGGGGTCTATTTTCCATCATATTAATCTTCCAACACTTAGCTATTTTTATTGCCTTTTATTTTACTTTGCATCTTTATCATAAAAAATACCAAAAATATTATCTTATCCTATCTATCAGATCTCACTCTCGTAAGTGACCGTTGAGGGATTGACAACCCCTTTGTCACGTTGGTTGCGAGGTTCTTGTTTGTTTGTGTAGGTGCGAGGGACTCATGCGTGGTCTCCTACTGGATTGATACCTTGGTTCTCAAAACTAAGGGAAATACTTACGCTACTTTACTGCATCACCCTTTCCTCTTCAAGGGAAAACCAACGACGCAGTGCTCAAGAGGTAGCACAAGGTGATGACGCTGTAGAAGCGCGTCAAGAGTATGGTAGACAAGAATACCAGTCTTGTCAGCATGATCCAGGTAATGCTCTTTCGCCGGATTCTCCCCTGCCAACGCCGGACTCAGCATATGTGGGAGTTCGATCGACCGGTCCCCGGACCCTGCAGCGGTTCTTTGGCATGAAGCACGAAGACATGTGGAAGCTGCTTTTAATGACCCAAAAGACGTGGCCGAAAACGACCAGAGACCTCGGCCTCGACGGCACTCACGCAGCGACTCCCATAAGTTTTCCGATAACCTTATTTTGTAAATCCAAGGAGCATACTAAGCTTTCCATTCTTTCGACAGGGCTGGACGAAGAGGGCAGAGCGGATTCACTGTCCGGCTCCGCTACCCGAATACCCAGCCATCCCTCTGCTAACGAGGATGCTGGTTCCGGCGCCATATCAGGCGCCAGAAAAGAAGGCCAAGAAGAAGGGCAAGGAGGCCAAAAGTGGCCTCCGCCGTAAAGGTGCTTCGGACGTAGTGTCCGAAGATACCGAAACTCACTCCTCCCATGACGAAGACGAAGAGGAGGAGGAAGAGAGAAATTCTCTCCTTAAGGGGGGCAGAGGAAAAGGGCGGCTTCCGTGGATCTGGAGGTGGAGGCGTCCAAGAAAGGGAGAGTCTCCCTTACGGACGATTCCGAGTCGGACGCCGATGACATCCTCGAGTGGCACCCTAGGCCGAAGCCCCTGGCCGGATCGTAAGTACCCAAAGGCACTTGTATATATATATATGCCCGGCTTTCCGGTTTGTGATTTTAACACATTGAATTACGTGCCGCAGTCCGGCTCATGATCTCCCCCAACGATCCTCATCTTCGGGGAATTCGCTGAAGGAAATATGCCCTAGAGGCAATAATAAAGTTGTTATTCATATTTCCTTATATCATGATAAATGTTTATTATTCATGCTAGAATGGTATTAACCGGAAACTTGATACATGTGTGAATACATAGACAAAACAAAGTGCCCCTAGTATGCCTCTACTAGACTAGCTCGTTAATCAAAGATGGTTAAGTTTCCTGACCATAGACATGTATTGTCATTTGATGAACGGGGTCACATCATTAGAAAATGATGTGATGGACAAGACCCATCTGTTAGCTTAGCATAATGATCTTATAGTTTTACTGCTAATGCTTTCATCATGACTTATACATGTTCCTCTGACTATGAGATTATGCAACTCCCGAATACCAGAGGAACACTTAGTGTGCTATCAAACGTCACAACGTAGCTGGGTGATTATAAAGATGCTCTACAAGTGTCTCCGATGGTGTTTGTTGAGTTGGCATAGATCGAGATTAGGATTTGTCACTCCGAGTATCGGAGAGGTATCTCTGGGCCCTCTCGGTAATGCACATCACTATAAGCCTTGCAAGCATTGTGACTAATGAGTTAGTTGCGGGATGATGCATTACGGAACGAGTAAAGAGACTTGCCGGTAACGAGATTGAACTACCGACGATCGAATCTCGGGCAAGTAACATACCGATGACAAAGGGAACAACATATGTTTTTATGCGGTTTGACCGATAAAGATGTTCATAGAATATATAGGAACCAATATGAGCATCCAGGTTCTGCTATTGGTTATTGACCGGAGATGAGTCTCTGTCATGTCTACATAGTTCTCAAACCCGTAGGGTCCGCACGCTTAACTTTCGGTGACGATCGGTATTATGAGTTTATGTGGTTTGATGTACCAAAGGTTGTTCGGAGTCCCGGATATGATCACGGACATGACGAGGAGTCTCGAAATGGTCGAGTCATAAAGATCCATATATTGGATGACTATGTTTGGACATCGGAATGGTTCCGAGTGAGTTCGGGCATTTACCGGAGTACTGGGTGGTTACCGGAACCCCCCGGGGAGTATATGGGCCTTAATGGGCCTTAGTGGGAGAGAAGAGAAGGCAGCCTAGGAGGGGGCGCCCCCCAAGCCAAATCCGAATTGGGTGAGGGGCGGCCCCCCTTTCCTATCTCCTTCCCCCACTTCCTTCTATTCCTTGTGGGACTAGGAAAGGGGGAGCCCTACTCCTACTAGGAGGAGGTCTCCTCCCCCCTTGGCGCGCCTAGAGAGGCCGGCTGGCCTCCCCCTCCCTCCTTTATATACGTGGGGAGGGGGGCACCCTAGAACACACAAGTTGATTGTTTAGCCGTGTGCGGTGCCCCCCTCCACAGATTTCCACCTCGGTCATATCTTTGCAGTGCTTAGGCGAAGCCCTGTGTCGGTAGCTTCATCATCACCGTCACCACGCCATTGTGCTGAGCAACTCTCCCTCAACCTCAGCTGGATCTAGAGTTCATGGGACGTCACCAAGCTGAACGTGTGCAGATCACGGAGGTGCCGTATCTTCGGTGCTAGGATCGGTCGGATCGTGAAGACGTACGACTACATCAACCGCGTTGTCATAACGCTTCCGCTTACGGTCTATGAGGGTACGTGGACACCACTCTCCCCTCTCGTTGCTATGCATCACCTAGATGGATCTTGCGTGTGTGTAGGAAATTCTTTGAAATTACTATGTTCCCCAACAGTGGTTTCCGATCCAGGTCTATGCATAGATGTTATATGCACGACTAGAACACAAAGAGTTGTGGGCGATAATAGTTATACTGCTTACCAGCACGTCCTACTTTGATCCGGCGGAATTGTTGGATGAAGCGGCTCAGACCGACATTACGCGTACGCTTACGCGAGACTGGTCCTACCGACGTGCTTCGCACACAAGTGGCTAGTGGGTGTCAGTTTCTCCAACTTTAGTTGAATCGAGTGTGAGTACGCCCGGTCCATGTTGAAGGTTAAAACAGCACACTTGATGAAAAATCATTGTGGTTTTGATGCGTAGGTAAGAACGGTTCTTGCTCAGCCCGTAGGAGCCACGTAAAACTGGCAACAACAAAGTAGAGGACGTCTAACTTATTTTTGCAGGGTATGCTATGATGTGATATGATCAAGATATGATGCTAAATTTTATTGTATGAGATGATCATGTTTTGTAACAGAGTTATCGGCAACTGGCAGGAGCCATATGGTTGTCTCTTTATTGTATGAAATGCAATCGCCATGTAATTACTTTACTTTATCACTAAGCGGTAGCGATAGTCGTAGTAGCAATAGTTGGCGAGACGACAACGATGCTTCGATGGAGATCAAGGTGTCAAGCCGGTGACGATGGTGATCATGACGGTGCTTTGGAGATGGAGATCAAAGGCACAAGATGATGATGGCCATATCATATCACTTATATTGATTGCATGTGATGTTTATCCTTTATGCATCTTATTTTGCTTAGTTCGGCGGTAGCATTCTAAGACAATCTCTCACTAAATTTCAAGGTACAAGTGTTCTCCCTCAGTATGCACCATGATGAAAGTTCGTCATGCCGAGACACCACGTGATGATCGGGTGTGATAAGCTCTACGTTCACATACAACGGGCGCAAGCCAGTTTTGCACATGCAGAATACTCGGGTTAAACTTGACGAGCCTAGCATATGCAGATATGGCCTCGGAACACTGAGACTGAAAGGTCGAGCATGAATCATATAGTAGATATGATCAACATAGTGATGTTCACCATTGAAAACTACTCCATCTCACGTGATGATCGGACATGGTTTAGTTGATATGGATCATGTGATCACTTAGATGATTAGAGGGATGTCTATCTAAGTGGGAGTTCTTAAGTAATATGATTAACATAACTTTGATTTATCATGAACTTAGTACCTGATAGTATTTTGCATGTCTATGTTGATCAATAGCTCGCGTGTAGCTCCCCATTTATTTTTACTATGTTCCTAGAGAAAACTAAGTTGAAGGATGTTAGTAGCAATGATGCGGACTAGGTCCGTGATCAGAGGATTATCCTCATTGCTGCACAGAAGAATTATCTCCTTGATGCACCGCTGAGTGACGGACCTATTACAGGAGCAGATGAAGACGTTATGAGCGTTTTGATAAGCTCGGTATGATGACTACTTGATAGTTAAGTGCACCATGCTTTACGGCTTAGAACCGGGACTTCAAAAATATTTTGAATGCCACGGAGCATATAAGATGTTCCAAGAGTTGAAATTGGTATTACATACTCATGCCCGTGTCAATAGGTATGAGACCTCTGACAGTACTTTGCCTACAAGATGGAGGAGAATAGCTCAACCAGTGAGCACGTGCTCAGATTGTTTGGGTACTACAATTACTTGAATCAAGTGAGAGTTAATCTTCCAGATAAGGTAGTAATTGACAAAAGTTCTCTAGTCACTATCACCAAGTTACTAGAACTTCGTTATGAACTATAATATGCAAGGGATGACGAAAATAATTCCCAAGTTCTTCGCGATGCTAAAATCGGCGAAGGTAGAAATCAAGAAAAGCATCAAGTGTTGATGGTTGACAATACCATTAGTTTCAAGAAAAGGGCAAAGGTAAGAAGGGGAACTTCATTAAGAACGGAAAACAAGTTGCTGCTCAAGTGAAGAAGCCCAAGTCTGGACCTAAGCCTGAGACTAAGTGCTTCTACTGCAAAGGGACTTGACACTGGAAGCAGAACTGCCCCAAATATTTGGCGGATAAGAAGGATGGCAAAGTGAACAAAGGTATATTTGATATACATGTTATTCATGTGTACTTTACTAGTGTTTATAGCAACCCCTCAGTATTTGATACTAGTTTAGTTGCTAAGATTAGTAACTCGAAACAGGAGTTGCAGAATAAACAGAGACTAGTTAATGGTCAAATGACGATGTGTGTTAGAAGTGGTTCCAAGATTGATATGATCATCATCGCACACTCCCTTTACAATTGGGATTAGTGTTGAACCAAAATAAATGTTATTTGGTGTTTGCGTTGAGCATGAATATGATTGGATCATGTTTACTGTTATTCATTTAAGTCAAAGAATAATTGTTATTCTATTTACATGAATAGAACATTCTATGGTCATACACTCAATATAAATGGTTTATTGAATCTCGATCGTGGTGATACACATATTCATAATATTGAAGCCAAAAGATGCAAAGTTAATAATGATAGTGCAAATTATTTGTGGCACTACCGTTTAAGTCATATTAGTATAAAGCGCATGAAGAAACTCCATGCAGATAGAATTTTGGAATCACTTGACGCTTGCAAACCATGCCTCATGGGCAAGATGACTAAGACTCCGTTCTCCGGAACAATGGAGCGAGCAACAGACTTGTTGGAAATAATACATACTGATGTATGTGGTCCAATGAGTGTTGATGCTCGCGGCGGGTATCGTTATTTTCTTACCTTCACAGGTGATTTGAGCAGATATGGGTATATCTACTTGATGAAACATAAGTCTGAAACATTTGAAAAGTTCAAAGAATTTCATAGTGAAATGGAAAATCATCGTAACAAGAAAATAAAGTTTCTACGATCTGATCGTGGAGGAGAATATTTGAGTTATGAGTTTGGTCTTCAAGTAAAACAATGTGGGATAGTTTCACAAACTCATGCCACCTGGAACACCACAGCATAATGGTTTGTCCGAACGTCATAACCGTACTTTATTGGATGTAGTTGTAGGATCGAAAGTATGTCTAGAGGGGGGTCATTAGACTACTTGACCAAATAAAAATCTAGCCTTTTCCCAATTTTAAGTCTTGGAAGATTTTAACAACTTAGCACAAGTCAAGTAATCAACATACACATGCAATTCTAAGAGTATATCAGCGGAATGTAAAACAATTGCATATGAAGGTAAAGGGTGGAGTTTGGAGGGAGCAAACGCAATGTAGACACGGAGATTTTTGGCGTGGTTCCGATAGGTGGTGCTATCGTACATCCACGTTGATGGAGACTTCAACCCATGAAGGGTAACGGTTGCGCGAGTCCACGGAGGGCTCCACCCACGAAGGGTCCACGAATAAGCAACCTTGTCTATCCCACCATGGCCATCGCCCACGAAGGACTTGCCTCACTATGGTAGATCTTCACGAAGTAGGCGATCTCCTTGCCCGTACAAAGTCCTTGGTTCAACTCCACAATCTTGACGGAGGCTCCCAAGTGACACCTAACCAATCTAGGAGACACCACTCTCCAAAAGGTAATAGATGGTGTGTTGATGATGAACTCCTTGCTCTTGTGCTTCAAATGATAGTCTCCCCAACACTCAGCTCTCTCCCATAGGATTGGATTTGGTGGAAAGAGGGTTTAAGTGGAAAGCAACTTGGGGAAGGCTAGAGATCAAGATTTATGTGGTTGGAATGGAATATCTTGATCTCAACACAAGTGTAGGTGGTTCTCTCTCAGAAAATGTATGTTGGAAGTGTAGGCATGTTCTGATGGCTCTCTCCATGAATGAAGAGTGGGTGGAGGGGTATATATATCCTCCACACAAAATCTAACCGTTACACACAAATCACCAAACTCGGTGAGACCGAATCATGAAACTTGGTCAGACCGGTTTAGTTCAAAATGTGAACGTTAGGATTTTCGGTGGGACCGACTGTCGGTGTCAAAACCGGCGGATCACGGGTAGGGGGTCCAGAACTATGCGTCTAAGGTCGATGGTAACAGGAGACAGGGGACACGATGTTTTACCAAGGTTCGGGCCCTCTCTATGGAGGTAATACCCTACGTCCTGCTTGATTGATATTGATGAATACGAGTATTACAAGAGTTGATCTACCTCGAGATCGTAATGGTAAACCCTAGAGGTCTAGCTTGTATGGCTATGGTAATGATATCTCTCCCTCCGGACTAAGTCCTCCAGTTTATATAGACAACGGGGAGATCTAGGGTTACACAAGGTCAGTCACAAAGAAAGGAATCTACATATTCGGTCGCCAAGCTTGCCTTCCACGCCAAGGAGAGTCCCATCCGACACGGGTGCAGTCTTCGGTCTTCGCATCTTCACAGCCCATCAGTCCAGCCCATGGCTAACAGGCCGGACGCCCGAGGACCCCTTAGTCCAGGACTCCCTCAGTAGCCCCTGAACCTGGCTTCAATGACAAGGTATCCGGCGCCTAGATCTGTCTTCGGCATTGCAAGGTGGGTTCCTCCTTCCGAACTCCAAGATAATCTTCAGATGTATTGAACGTGTCCGGACCTGTAACACATACCACACACAACCGTAGAGAGAATATAATATTCCACAAGTCCCATCTGGTGACAACTTTTTTACAACATGACATCACGTCTGCCCGGTCACTATATCAAACCATTTTGTCTGCCATCCCATGTTTCGAGATGCGATTTCCATTGGCACGTCTTGTCAAAGCAGAGATCGTGTCCCCTTATTGTAGGATTCTCATCAATATGGGTGTGGGTAACCCACCGTGCCATTTACACAGCCCTTGGGAGTAGGCGAATTTTAAGGCGAGTGGGGAGGCGTTCAATATTTACTGCCTTTATAAGGAGATAAGAATCCCTTTTCTTCACCCACACTCTCTCTCTTCCTCTGCCCTTCCACTCTTGAGCTCTAGCGCCCAGGTTCTCATCTTGTCCGTATCGAGCAAGCACTCAACCATGTCCGGATCCGGAGGTCAAGGCAAGTGGATGGTCTCCTCCGTCAAGGAGGAGGACATTACTGAGCTTCGGGCGGCCGGGTACCTAGCGAAAAAAATCGCCCACCGTCTTCCAGCCCAGGGGCAAGTCGTCGCCACACCGAAGCCCAATGAGATGTTCTACTACGGGATAGACTTCCACGACCTATCCCCGAACTCCTTCCTCAATATCTCGGCGTTCATCGTCGTGTGTGAGGCCTTCCTCCGCATCCAACCCCACTTCGGGTTGTGGCTCAAAATCTTCAATGTGAAGCCGAAGGTAGTGGATGGCCAGCACGCGGAGTGCGGAGGCGCCATGGTGAGCAAACTGACCAATGTCTCCTAGCCAAAAGGCACTTTCGTGGAGACCGTCAAGGAATGGCAAAAACAATGGTTCTAAATCACAGAACCCCGCGATGCCACCTGGATCGCGGTTGCCGAATTCAACTCCGGTGCTCCCATGCGACTCACCTCCTGGGTCGAGAAGAGCCCGAACTGGTGTTCGTCAGACGAGCGGATAGAGCTACAAACGCGCATCCAAGGTATGGTGGACAAAGACATCAAGCTCGTCGACATAATCCAAGTGATGCTGGTGCGCCGGATCCTCCCCTACCAGAGCCGAAGCAGCCCTCTATGGAAGTTCAATCCGAAGAAGCACCATAACCTAAAGAGGCTCTTCGAAACCACTCACGAAAATGCGTGGAGGTTGCTTTTTAAGAGAAACGAAACACCACCGGCCACGGATTCGGACCGCGGGCATGACATCAACCACCTCGCCAACGAGGTATATTATTCTTACTACATCCCTTACTTGCTTGTTTCAAGGATGATGTCTAAGCTTTTGTCGTCATCGATTCTTCAGGACTGGATGGAGAGGGCGAAGCGGATCCAATGTCCGGCTCCGCTGCCTGAAGAACCAGTCACCCCGCGTTTAGCGAAGATGCTGGTGTCGGCGCCCTATAAGTCGTCGGAGAGGAAGGCCACAGGGAAGGCCAAGGGGGTCCGGAATGGCCCCCGCCGCAAGGGTGCTTCGGATGCGACGTCCGAAGATAAGACCCGTTCCTCCGTCGCCGAAGACGACGACGATGAGGAGGAGAAGAGCGACTCTCCCTCTAATGGAGGGAGGAAGAAGAGGGCGGCCTCCACGATTCTAGAGGCGGAGGCACCCAAGAAGGGGAAAGGCCCGCTCGCGGGCAGCTCCGCATGGGACGCCGACAGCAGTCCGGAGCGACGCCCCCGTACCAAGCCTTGGGCCGCATCGTAAGTGCTAAGACTCGTACATGCCCATAAATCTAACCTCTCCTCTTTGTCGTATTGACATGATTAATTATGCTATTACAGTCCGGCCCATGACAGCTCCCAGCGAGCCTCATCAGAGGACTCGTTGGACTCAAAAGAGATGGCCAGCGAGACACCACCGGCCGCTTACTCTCCCAGGGCCAATGGAGACGACGAAGTGCTCTCCCAACGGACCTTCCCAGGCCGGGGAGAGGCTCCGGAGGCGCCAGAAGGCGAAGCCTCCGTTGCCGAACACCAGGGGGAGCCCATCCCCATGGAGACTGGGGGTGAGGGCCGTATTCAGTTCGGCCCTCAACCGGACTCGATTCCGGAGACCGATACGGCTCCGGACTGAGGCACGCAACCTCCTTCGAAGGAAGGGGGTATGCCTGTTCCACCGGTGACCCCTGTCCAACCAGGGACGCCAGATAGTCTACTGGAAGCGCTGCGAGGCGCTTCCATTGTGGATGAGCACCGTGTTCTTATGGCACGGTGGTTGAAAGGGTTCAGTCCGCCAAGAGCGGACTAACCGAAGCCTGCAGCAGCCTACTGACAGGTTTTGAGGTAAGCGACGCAAAAAGAGAAAATCCCAATATAAACAGTAGCCCCTGAGACACTGTCCGGTGTTCGGAAAAGAAAAGCCGGACAGAGGATCAATCCTTCATTGCAGGAAACTAACTAAATTTGTCTAAAATGTATGCACAGGCGTCGCTGTTGGCCGCGGCCTCGCATACTGCCGAAGTCTCTGGACTGAAGCAGAAACTGGCAGAGGCCGAGGAGGAGCTAGGCCAGGTGAAGAGGTACCTCCAGGAAAAACAAGGTAAGTTATAACCTGTTATGTATTCGAAAAATGGAAAATGACATGCATTTGAGCGAAGTGCCATGATATTCACAGAAGCGACGACCAAGGTCGAGGCCCTGAGAGAGGCCCTGGTCGAAGCCGAGGGGAAGGCTGTCAAGGAGCAGGCCACCCATAAGAAGCTCAAGGCCCGGGTCAACGAGGTCCAACAGGAGCTCGAGGACGCGGTGAAGAAGTGTGAGGTCTTGGAGCGCGATGCGTCGGTTCCAAAGACCGAACTCGCCAACGCTCGTCAGAGTGCGGAGGCAGCCCGGAATGAGGCCCAGGGCGCCCTCCAGGAGATCCAGGAGGCCAGGAATATCACGGCGGGTAAGGTATTCAATATGCAAAGCAAGAATGTGAAGATAAAATATCATTTACTAACCCGGATTCAGAGTTCTCCAGGGGCTTGTATTGATCTGCCAGGCAGTGTGGCTGACGTCGTAGAGTTCTTCTGAGCCGAAGAAGGGAGCTCCTCGGAGAAGCTGTTCTGGTCGCAATATCTTGCGCCAGAACATCCGGTGCCCTTCAGCGATCAGCTAAAACAGCTGGTCGAGCTGCATAGGGTGGCCGAACTGGCCATGAAAGATTTAATAATCCGGTTGTGGCCAGCCGAAGCTATACCCGGCAGCTACTTGGCCTCGTGAAGCGACTGGTGGATGCCTGTCCTCGGCTGGACGTCGTCAAGCGGTCTGTCTGCATCGAGGGCGCACGTCTGGCCTTCTCCTATTGCAAGGTTTGGTGGGCGAAGCTGGACGTTGTCAAGTTAGCGACCGAGGGGCCGCCGGAGGGAAGGAGCACCGCACACCCGAGCGATACTTCGGCGATGTCTTGGAGGGGTCGTGCATTATTGCGGATCATTGCGCGAAAGGCACTATCTTTGAATCAATGTGTTCGAGTTCCCTCTACCTTGTATGATAAAACAAAGTGATTGTGCAATATAATGCTGGTTATGTTTTTAAATTTTTACTTCCTGTGCGGCCGTGTTGTATGAAATCTGAGGGTTAACCAGTCGTCGGCTTCTGCCCCCACATAGGTAGTACGGGGGTGTTCGGGATGGAATCAAAATAATCTTGATCCAATTAGATGGCCCTTGAAGGAGTTGTTTAGCGCAACGAACCAGGCAACCAGACTATGCGGCTATAACGCCCTCACTTAGCCGTAGGAGTTCGATAATAAAAACATGGACGCGGCCCCTAGTTTCCGAACTAGAGTGCTATAAGCGTCTGATCGGGAAAGTACCGATCCTTCACGCAACGCGGAAGAAATCTCCAACGATTTGCAACCTCCGAACAGCTGACCGGCTCTCGCTGCATCATGACAGTAAGTTTTCGGCTTTCTCTACTAATGTGCTCCTTTGGATAAACTAGGGCACAATCACAGTAGTTCTCCCTTTACTCCTTAGCCGATATAGCGGAACGTAAGGTAGCAAGCACAGGAGCCGGGCAACCCAACTATTGACCAAAGACATGATTCGGAGCCAATGCATATAATGCTAAATTCGGGGTGCCGAACTATACTTATAAAAAGTGTTCGGACTTTTGTTGCCGTAGTGTGGGGTGCTATGAAGCCCCTGGCAAACATCAAAGGTACCGAAGTGTACGGGTGCTACCTGATAAAGTTACCAGAAAAGACAAAACAGAAAAAAGAAGAACAAGTGATAAACTAGGGCCGTAAAATTTGAGCCGCAAACTGTTCTTATTGTAATTTAATTAGTACGTCAAGGCACATTGATACAAGAAGTGCGATAAGCAACGGGCTACTTGACATGCCAAAACCAAGGGAAACCTGCATGTGGGTCCTGAAAAATAGGTAGGGTTATCGTTAATGAAATCACCTATAAAGTCCCCATATGTCTGCGTTTCTCACCGTCCTGGTGTGTTTATCCTTCAAGAGGGCCGATGACCAGACCACCAGATGGTGCCTGTGGGATTGAGACCTGAAAAGAAAATAAGTAAAAGTGAAAGTATGTGTGTATCCGATGTCAGTTGAGCCGTACTATGGACCACAAGCTAGCTATGCCTCCGTCGATGCCGATGGGATTGTGAGTGCGTAGTTATGTACGCGCGGCACGAATGCCACCGCTTGATCGGGACTGAGACGGAGGCCAGATTGCTAGTCGAGCTCCTGACGAGCCGAGCTCTCCTGTTGCAGAGTAGTTCGGACCCTCTTAACGGAGTCCGTGGGCTCGGCAGCCGAATTAAGGTTCTGCTTGAGAAGGCCGCTCTGCACTTCTACTGCTAAGGCAGCTATGTGCTCTTCTGTACGGAGGGAGCATTCCGTATTTCCATTGACCGTTATGACACCGCGTGGACCGGGTATCTTGAGCTTGAGATAAGCATAGTGTGGTACTGCGTTGAATCGAGCAAACGTAGTTCGTCCGAGCAGTACGTGATAGCCGCTACAGAAGGGGACGATATCGAAGATTAAATCCTCGCTTCGGAAGTTGTCCGGAGATCCGAAGACAACCTCTAGTGCGATTGAGCCCATACAACGGGCCTCTACACCTGGTATGACTCCTTTGAAGGTAGTCCTGGTGGGCTTGATCCATTATGGGTTAATGCCCATTTTTCGCGTTGTATCCTGATAGAGCAGATTCAGGCTGCTACCTCCATCCATAAGGACGCGAGTCAGGTGAAACCCGTCAATTATTGGGTCTAGGATCAGTGCGGCTGAGCCACCGTGACGGATACTGGTCGGATGATCCCGTCGATCAAAAGTGATCGGGCATGACGACCATGGATTAAATTTTGGGGCGACTGGCTCTATCGCGTAGACATCCCTGAGCGCACGCTTGCGCTCCCGATTGGGGATGTGGGTAGCGTATATCATGTTCACCGTTTTGATCTGAGGGTGAAACTTCTTCTGTCCCCCTGTGTCTGGCTGCCGGGGCTCTTCGTCATCGTCCTCGCTTTGTGATCCCTTTTCCCTGTTCTCGGCGTTTAATTTGCCGGCCTGTTTAAAGACCCAGCAATCTCTATTTGTATGATTGGCTAGTTTGTCTGGGGTGCCATGTATCTGGCACAGACGATCGAGTATGCGGTCCAAGCTGGATGGTCCCAGACTGTTCCTTTTATACGGCTTCTTCCGCTGACCGGACTTGGAGCCGCTGAATCCGGCATTAACTGTAGTGTCATCGGTGTTATCACCAGTGCTTTGGCGCTTGTGTCTGTTACGTCGGAGCTTGCCATTGCTGTTTTTGACCTCGGAGGGGCCCACCTCGCTGGGTGTGTTTTTGCTACGAGCCAGCCAACTGTCCTCACCCGCGCAAAAGCGGGTCATGAGTGCCGTGAGGGCTGCCATAGATTTGGGCTTTTCTTGGCCGAGATGGCGGGCGAGCCATTCGTCACGGATGCTATGTTTAAAGGCCGCTAGGGCTTCGGCATCCGGACAGTCGACGATCTAGCTCTTTTTAGTTAGGAACCTAGTCCAGAATTTCCTGGCTGACTCCCCAGGCTGTTGAACTATGTGGATTAAGTCATCGGCGTCTGGTGGCCGGACATATGTACCTTGGAAGTTGTCGAGGAAGGCCTCTTCCAAGTCCTCTCTATTTAACCAGTGCCGAGCTGGTCCTTTAAGCTTGAGCAGGAGGTACTTGATAGCGTGGAGGTCATCTCCCCGGGCCATGTGGATGTGGAGAATAAAATCCTCGATCCATACCGCGGGGTTGGTTGTTCCGTCGTATGATTCAATGTTGACGGGTTTGAACCCTTTGGGGAATTCGTGATCCATTACTTCATCGGTGAAGCAAAGAGGGTGTGCGGCGCCTCTATATCGGGCCGCGTCGCGACGTAGCTCCAATGGAGTCTGTCTGCGGTTGTCGGCTCGGGTGTGACTAGGTTTGTCACGTCCGAATAGGTAGCCATTATCACGTGTCGAGGAACGTCCTCGCGATCCGTAAATCGATCGGGTATATCCAGCGGAAGATAATTACTGTCCTCCGAGTCCTCGTGCATGGCCTGTCTACCAGGGCTATCCTGCCCATCTTCCCGTTCATCCCATTCGGTAGCTGCGTCAACGGGGTCTTCGTTGTCTTCGGCACCTTCCGGAGTGTTATCTTCTCCTGTGTTGGTGTTGCTATCTTTACTGCGGCGTGACTTAGAGCGGCGCCGCTGACGCCAGTGTTTCGATTGTATCTCAGGAGGTTTATCCTCAACTGGGTATTCTTTGTCATCGCCGCTATTCTCCTTTGGTGCATCCACCATGTACACATTGTACGAGGAAGTGGCTGTCCAGCATCCGGTGAATGGCGGGTCCTGGGCCTCTTGTTCTCCGACATCGTCGTCCATACCGTCGATGTCATTGGAGTCGTAATCGAGCATGTCGGTTAAGTCTTCGACAGTGGCTGTAAAGTGGGTGGCGGGTGTGGAGCAAAATTCCCAGTCATCACCTTCTAGTTTGAACCGGATATAGTTCGGCTGTGAGTCCCCCGCCAAGGACAGGTTCTTTAATGAGCTTAGCACGTCGCCCAAGGGTGAGTACTGGAAGATGTCTGCGACGCTAAACTCAAAGATCGATAAACGATCAAGTTCGGCATCCGTGGACTTACATGGTTTGGAACTTACACCCGGAGACGAGTCCGTGGTTCCGGTGACAAAAATATTGTGTGAGTTTAAGTC
Organism: Aegilops tauschii subsp. strangulata; assembly: GCF_002575655.3. Classification (NCBI taxonomy): domain Eukaryota; kingdom Viridiplantae; phylum Streptophyta; class Magnoliopsida; order Poales; family Poaceae; genus Aegilops; species Aegilops tauschii. Next base: position 487,771,976 of record NC_053035.3, on the reverse strand, counting down.
CATGTGCGGCTCCAACGCCGGGGAATCTATGGCCTCCGTGGTGGGGTTGAGCCTCCAATCCTTGGATGCCCCATTGTGCTCTGGATCTAAGGCCAGAGTGGTCACAAGAGCTATCTCAGTCTGACGACAGATTTTGGTCATGTTCGTCAAGGTGACCAGGAGAGGTCGCCGCGGTCTCAAATCCGGCAAAGATCAAATCTCCACGGATGTCCGCAACGTAATTCAAGCTCCCAAATCTGACCTGATGGCCAGGGGCATAGCTATCGATCTGCTCCAGGTGGCCAAACGAGTTGGCCCGCAGCGCGAAGCCGCCGAACACGAAGATCTATCCGGGGAGAAAGGCTTCTCCTTGGACCGCGTCACTATCGACAATTGAAGGAGCCATCGAACCTTTCATCGACGACACAGTGGAACTCTCAATGAAAGCACCAATGTCGGTGTCAAAACCGGCGGATCTCGGGTAGGGGGTCCCGAACTGTGCGTCTAAGGTCGATGGTAACAGGAGACAGGGGACACGATGTTTTACCCAGGTTCGGGCCCTCTCTATGGAGGTAATACCCTACGTCCTGCTTGATTGATATTGATGAATACGAGTATTACAAGAGTTGATCTACCTCGAGATCGTAATGGCTAAACCCTAGAGGTCTAGCTTGTATGGCTATGGGAATGAGTATCTCTCCCTCCGGACTAAGTCCTCCGGTTTATATAGACACCGGGGAGATCTAAGGTTACACAAGGTCAGTTACAAAGAAAGGAATCTACATATTCGGTCGCCAAGCTTGCCTTCCACGCCAAGGAGAGTCCCATCCAGACACGGGTGCAGTCTTTGGTCTTCGCATCTTCACAGCCCATTAGTCCGGCCCATGGCTAACAGGTCAGACGCCCGAGGACCCCTTAGTCCAGGACTCCCTCACCGACATGTTAACTCGGTGGGACCGATTCCATTAGGGTTAGGGCATAACGTAATCTCGGTGAGACCGATTACACAAACTCGGTGGGACCGATTTTGGTAATAGGCAAACAGAGAGTTGGTCAGGCAAACTCGGTGGGACCGATTCGCTCATCTCAGTTAGACCGAAACGTTACGAAGGCGAAACAGAGAGTTTGCATTGCGAACTCGGTGGGACCAATCGCTCATCTTGGTTAGACCGAAACATTTTTTTTCGAGAGTACGCCAATAGCGTACCTTATCTTTATAGAAGGGAGAAAGACAGTTTACAAGATTCGTGCGATCGATGCGAACATCCATCGCCCGAGCACCCACTCACACCCACCTACAAGAAGATCCCTATCGGTTACAAAGGAAAACAGAGAGTTTGCAATCCTTTCTCGATGAGACCGAGATCCCTATCGGTGAGACCGAGTTGACTAGGGTTTGTGGCAGTGGCTATGTCAAGTGAACTCGGTAGCGCCGGGTAGGAAATTTTGGTGGGGCCGAGTTTGACTTTTGGTTTGATACATATGTGGATATGAGAAAGTAGTTGAGGGTTTTGGAGCATATCACTAAGCATTTTGAGCAAGTAACTCATTAAGCAACACCTCATCCCCTTTTAATAGTATTGGCTTTTCCTATGGACTCAATGTGATCTTGGATCACTAAAAGTAAAATGTAGAGTCTTGAGCTTGAGACAACATGTGTTCTTAGTATTTTGAGGGGTCCACTTTCTAATCCATGCCATGCCAAACATTGAGCTTTCCTGAAATATTTATCTTGAAATAGCATTAGCTCAATGGGCTATATGTTGTTAGGAATTACCAAAACCACCCAGGGATAGTTGCACTTCCAATCTCCCCCTTTTTGGTAATTTATGACAACATATAGATCAAAGCTTCTACAGATGATAATAAGATTGAAAAACATCGTCGCTTTGAGAAGTATGTGATAAGCAAGAGCTCCCCCTAAATTTGTGCATTATGTAAATTTTGCTTTTGAATGCAAATGCACAATCGATTAGGATCATGGGTTACTCTTCCATGTCACATACATCTTGGTGGAGCGCTCAAAATGATAGAAATTAAAAGCATGCACTCATCACCAAGCAAGTGAATGATCATATGGATATAAAAGATAGTATCATCTAAACAAGCATTAAGGTATCAAATGATCAATCACATGATCACACAAGTATCTCACATAAGGACATAAAGTATCTCACACAATAAAAGTATCAACCAAAGGCAAAGACGCAAGACACTCTCTCGAAGCCTATGGTCAATATATATTTCTCCCCCTTTGGCAACAAGTTACCAAAAGTTCAAATATGCATAGTGCTATGCGTCTCTCAGGCTTGGTCTTCAGGAGGTGGTGTAGAGAGAACTCCTAGGACGAAGGCATCTGTTGATGTAGTTGGAGCTAGTAGAGTGGCTGCTGGAGGTGGCACTGGAGCTGTAGCTGCTGGTGCTGATGTTGTAGCTCTAGAATCTATCACTGGCACGGCAGCAGACCTCTGACTCTTTGGCACTCGCTGAAATGCATCTGTGGTTGCCTTGCCTCTCTTCTCTTCTGCGTCCTCCTGAAGCTGCTCAACTGCTGTTTGAATCTTAGTTACCTTCAGATCAAGATCATAAAACTTAGTTTCTACGATCCTCTCCAAGCTCTCCTGGTTTTGAGTCAGGGTGGCCAAGCCCTTCTCAATCCTCAGTGTAGACTGGATCAGATATGCAAGTTGATCTTGCTTGCTCTTCAGGAAAACCTGTGATGCCTCTTCAACACTTGGCATCTTGGCAGCTTTCTCAGCCTTTGCTTTGGCTCTCTTCTCTTGTGCTTGTACTGAAGATGGTTCCTCCTCATTCATCACAACTATGTTGTCTTCGAATTCAGGATGCACGGGTAGATGCTCATTATCCAACAGATATGTTCCTGTGCCCATCTTGGAGTTGATGAGCTCTTGAATGTGTGGAGCATACCCACAACTTCTCTTCTGGTCAGCAGCAGTCCTCTTGATTGTCTCTACTATCAGACTCATGACCTTGAACTTCTGAGCGACATCAAAAAGCTGTAGCAGGTTGATAGAGTGCCCTCTGATCATCTTGTGATCTCCTGACTTGGGTAGCAGAGTGTGCCTTAAGATCCAGTTGATAGTAGGCAGACCAGACAACAAGAAATGTACAGATCCAAGCTTGTGAGTCTCCAAAGCTTTATCAGGGATCTCTTTGTACATGTTTGCCATTGAGTTGTGGTCTTTCTTCTTCTTGGCATACACATCCAAGTCATCCTCATGTTCCTCTAGGGCATTGATCTGCTTGGCCCATTCTTCAACAGTGGATTGGTACCTAGTACCTTCAGACATCCATATGATCTTCCCATCTGGGTAAAAGTGAGCAGTGGAGTAAAACTGCATGATCAGCTCATCATTCCATTTTGTGAGCTTCTGTCCAACAAACTCATCTACTCCACATGCTTTGAAGCTATCATAAACTCCTGGGAAGTGATCTTCATTCTCCTGGATGAATTCCCAATCGACCCATCTCATGTCACTCACAATGGGATTCTTGTCAAGCAGGATACTTTCATAAAAGTCTTGATGTTCCTTTGTGCGAAACATGTAGTCAACTGCAGTCCTTCTCCTCACAGCATAAGGATCAGACTTTTTCCACAATCTCAGTCCAGCATCTTTTATGATGTGCATGTCTTCAGTTACTGGATGAGCATCATTGTGGTCTGGACTCTTGGGCTTCAATTTCTCAAAATAAGAGACTCATCATCTTCTTCTTCAGCTTCAGGCACTGGGGCCTTGTTCTTTTCTTCACAGGTATACTTCTGGTGTTCCTCTTGGGCTTAGGAGGCTTCTGAGCCTGAGCTTTGGGGGCAGCTTTGGGCTTTGATGTTGCAGCCCCTGACTTTATAGCATCTCCCATAAGCTTCTGAGCTTTGGGTGCTGGTGCAGCATCCTCTTCCTCTTGTTCATCTTCAGAGGGATCTTTCATCATGGAGGGCTTGCCAATGACTCTGGCAATGGTCTTCTTGACTCTTTCCTTTCTCTTCTTTCCCTCTCCACCTGCTTTGGGTTCAAGAGTGAACTCCATTATTTCTTGAGTAGAGGCTCTGGCCTTAGACATAGGAATTCTCTTTGCTGGAGCCTTCTTATTCATTCCTGGCTTAACTGTAGCAGCTGTGCCATACTCCTTTTTCAGCACCTTCTTCATGGAGCTTACTTCCTCCTCAGTGGCAACATAATCCTCATCCTCAGATTCTGAGGTTCTTTTCTTCCTAGATCTGGTGGCTGCCTTTGGCAAGTTGCTGGGAGTGCTCCTGCTGCCATCATCAGAAGTGCTCGAGGGATCTGAACCCTCACTCAGTTGCACATGTTCCTTAGACCTGTTCTGACTGTCACTCTGATAAGACATCTCTGCAAACTCACTGACAGGAGACCCTGCGAATAGATGTAGATGAGATAGAGTGGATGAGCATCACAAAGTGCAGAGGTTTTGCAAAACAGATGACTTAAAAACTTAGTTTTAGTTCTCCACAGAAAGCATTTCGGAGCTACCGATTTGTAAACTAGGTGATACCAAAGCAGCTTTTGGAACCTGAACTAGTGAACTCGGTCAGACCGAGTCACAATTCGGTGGCACCGAGACTGCTAGGGTTTCACAGAGAATTGAACTCGGTCACACCGATTTGCAGTTTTCGGTCAGACCGAAAATTGCAAGTGCTATGGCCTAAGCCAAATCGGTGAGACCGATTTCTACAACTCGGTCGGTCCGAGATGAGTTCGGCGGACACCTAACCCTAAATTTTCTAATCAAATCTAACCTAAAGGATGTTTTCAGTGGATAAGGTGTTTGCATACGTGGTAAGGATCATGGCAAAACAATGTGCTACGAGTCAGAGGTAAAAGAATAGCACAAGGGACGAACCCATACCCTAGTTGGGAAGGGAGTTATTCAAGATTTCTTTACTTGTGTCGGTGCTTTGCCCACCATGAGCGGGTCTATTTTTCATAAAACTACTAGTCTCGCGGATGCTATATCTTTGCTCATAGTTGAACTTGAAAGACAATTTTTACATATGCATCCTTCCATACAAAGGATTTTCCTAGAATTTTCTAATATTGAGCATTCTTCTGTTAAGCGAGCAGCGACTATCTTTTTAGCTCATGAGTTCAGATTTATAATAAAAGAGGCCAATGAAATTTTTGCGCATTATAGGGTGGATGCCGGCCGTCCTCCCATAGAAGCAATCCTTTTTTATCAAGAAGACATTATGCGTTTATGATCCTTAGATCATGTTGCTTTTAATGAAAACCTTAGAAAAAAGGTTCCTACCGATGTTCTTGTTGATAGGATCTCTGAATTTAATGATAATTTTGCTATCCAGGATAATGGGTTGGGTTTTTCCCTTGAACAAAGACTAATGACTTTTTGCCAAAAGAATGCTTATAATGATGAATTGGTTGTGCAATATGAGGGGCCAAAGGATGAACCAATACCTCCCTAGCTTGAACTTGGGGACTTTTGTCCCATTAAATTGAGCCCTTTTGATTAATTTTGCTTGCCACAAAGAAAGTTTGCTGCTGAACATAGGGAGTATGAGATGATTTTTCGCGATTTACCTTATCATTATCATGGCAATACCTAGATCTATCCTCGCTTTTATGCCTAGCTAGGGGCGTTAAACGATAGCGCTTGTTGGGAGGCAACCCAATTTTATTTTTATTCCTTGCTTTTTGTTCCTGTTTAGTAATAAATGAACAATTTATCTAGCCTCTGTTTTGGTTGTGTTTTTTGTGTTTAATTATTGTTTGTGCCAAGTAGAACCGTTGGGAAGACTTGGGGGAAGTCTTTTTGATCTTGCTGTAAAAAAAACAGAAACTTTAGCGCTCGCGAGAATTGCTGCCATTTTTTATTGGAGAGTGATATTTAGTTAATTCTTTTTGTAGATGATTAATAGATAAATTCCTCACGTCCAGCAATTTATTTTAGAATTTTTGGGGTTCAGAAGTTTGCGTTTGATACGGATTACTACAGACTGTTCTGTTTTTGACAGATTTCTGTTTTTCGTGTGTTGTTTGCTTATTTTGATGAACCTATGGCTAGTAATGGAGTTTATAAACCATAGAAAAGTTGGAATACCGTAGGTTTAACACCAATATAAATAAAGAATGAGTTCATTACAGTACCTTGGAGTGGTGTTTTGTTTTCTTTCGCTAACGGAGCTCACGAGATTTTCTGTTAAGTTTTGTGTTGTGAAGTTTTCAAGTTTTGGGTAAAGATTTGATGGATTATGGAACAAGGAGTGGCAAGAGCCTAAGCTTGGGGATGCCCAAGGCACCCCAAGGTAAAATCCAAGGAAACCAAAAAGCCTAAGCTTTGGGATGCCCCGGAAGGCATCCCCTCTTTTGTCTTCGTTCATCGGTAACTTTACTTGGAGCTATATTTTTATCCACCACATGATATGTGTTTTGCTTGGAGCGTCTTGTATGATTTGAGTCTTTGCTTTTTAGTTTACCACAATCATCCTTGCTGTACACACCTTTTCATAGAGACACACATGAATCGGAATTTATTAGAATACTCTATCTGCTTCACTTATATCTTTTGAGCTATTTAGTTTTTGCTCTAGTGCTTCACTTATATATTTTAGAGCACGGTGGTGGTTTTATTTTATAGAAATTATTGATCTCTCATGCTTCACTTATATTATTTTGAGAGTCCTTTAGAACAGCATGGTAATTTGCTTTTAGGCGTAATAAAAACTTTCATATAAGTGCATTGAATACTATGAGAAGTTTGATACTTGATAATTGTTTTGAGATATGGAGATGGTGATATTAGAGTCATGCTAGTTGAGTAGTTGTGAATTTGAGAAATACTTGTGTTGAATTTTTTGATTCCCGTAGCATGCACGTATGGTGAACCGTTATGTGATGAAGTCGGAACATTATTTATTGATTGATTGTCTTCCTTATGAGTGGCGGTCGGGGACGAGCGATGGTCTTTTCCTACCAATATATCCCCCTAGGAGCATGCGCGTCGTACTTTGTTTTGATAACTAATAGATTTTTGCAATTAGTATGTGAGTTCTTCATGACTAATGTTGAGTCATTGGATTATACGCACTCTCACCATTCCACATTTGCTAGCCTCTCTGTTACCGCACACTTTTCACCGGTATCATACACCCACCATATACCTTCGTCAAAACAGCCACCATACCTACCTATTATGGCATTTCCATAACCATTCCGAGATATATTGCCATGCAACTTTCCACCGTTCCGTTTGCTATGACACGCTTCATCATTGTCATATTGCCATGCATGATCATGTAGTTGACATCGTATTTCTGGCAAAGCCACCGTTCATAATTTTTTCATACATGTCACTCTTGATTCATTGCATATCCCGGTACACCGCCGGAGGCATTCACATAGAGTCATATTTTGTTCTAAGTATTGAGTTGTAATTCTTGAGTTGTAAGTAAAAAGAAGTATGATGATCATCATTATTAGAGCATTGTCCCAGTGAGGAAAGGATGATGGAGACTATGATTCCCCCACAAGTCGGGATGAGACTTCGGACGAAAAAAAAGAAAAGAGGCCAAAAGAAAAGAAAGAAAAAAAGATGGCCCAAATAATAAAAAAAGAAAAAAATATGAGAGAAAAAGAGAGAAGGGACAATGTTACTATCCTTTTTCCACACTTGTGCTTGAAAGTAGCACCATGATCTTCATGATAGAGAGTCTCCTATGTTGTCACTTTCATAAACTAGTGGGAATTTTACATTATAGAACTTGGCTTGTATATTCCAATGATGGGCTTCCTCAAATTGCCCTAGGTATTCGTGAGCAAGCAAGTTGGATGCACACCCACTTAGTTTCTTTTGTTGAGCTTTCATACACTTATAGCTATAGTGCATCCGTTGCATGGCAATCCCTACTCACTCACATTGATATCTATTGATGGGCATCTCCATAGCCCGTTGATACGCCTAGTTGATGTGAGACTATCTTCTCCTTTTTGTCTTCTCCACAACCACCATTCTATTCCACCTATAGTGCTATGTCCATGGCTCACGCTCATGTATTGCGTGAAAGTTGAAAAAGTTTGAGAACATCAAAAGTATGAAACAATTGCTTGGCTTGTCATCGGGGTTGTGCATGATTTAATATTTTGTGTGATGAAGATAGAGCATAGCCAGACTATATGATTTTGTAGGGATAACTTTCTTTGGCCATGTTATTTTGAGAAGACATGATTTCTTAGTTAGCATGCTTGAAGTATTATTATTTTTATGTCAATATTAAACTTTTATCTTGAATCTTTCGGATCTAAACATTCATGCCACAATAAAGAAAAATTACATTGAGAAATATGTTAGGAAGCATTCCACATCAAAAATTCTGTTTTTATCATTTCCCTACTCGAGGACGAGCAGGAATTAAGCTTGGGGATGCTTGATACGTCTCCAACGTATCTATAATTTTTGATTGTTCCATGCTATTATATATTCTGTTTTGGATGTTTAATGAGCTTATTTATACACTTTTATATTATTTTTGGGACTAACCTATTAACCAAAGGCCCAGCCCAAATTGCAGTTTTTTTGCCTATTTCAGTGTTTCGCAGAAAAAGAATATCAAACGGAGTCCAAACGGAATGAAACCTTCGGGAGCGTGATTTTTGGAACAAACGTGATCCAGAGGACTTGGAGTGGACGTCAAGCAACCAACGAGGAAGCCACGAGGCAGGGGGCGCGCCTACCCCCCTGGGCGCGCCCTCCACCCTCGTGGGCCCCTTGTGGCTCCACCGACCTACTTCTTCCTCCTATATATACCTACGTACCCTGAAAACATCAGAGGGCACCACGAAAACCTAATTCCACCGCCGCAACCTTCTGTGCCATGAGATCCCATCTTGGGGCCTTTTTCGATGCTCCGCCGGAGGGGGCATTGATCACGGAGGGCTTCTACATGAACACCATAGCCTCTCCGATGATGTGTGAGTAGTTTACCTCAGACCTTCGGGTCCATAGTTATTAGCTAGATGGCTTCTTCTCTCTCTTTGCATCTCAATAAAAAGTTCTGCTCGATCTTCTTGGAGATTTGTTCGATGTAATCTTCTTTTGCGGTGTGTTTGTCGAGATCCGATGAATTGTGGGTTTATGATCAAGATTATCTATGAACAATATTTGAATCTTCTCTGAATTCTTTTATGTATGATTGGTTATCTTTGCAAGTCTTTTCGAATTATCAGTTTGGTTTGCCCTACTAGATTGATCTTTCTTCCAATGGGAGAAGTGCTTAGCTCTGGGTTCAATCTTGCGGTGCTCGATCCCAGTGACAGTAGGGGAAATGACACGTATTGTATTGTTGCCATCGAGGATAAAAAGATGGGGTTTATATCATATTGCATGAGTTTATCCCTCTACGTCATGTCATCTTGCTTAAAGCGTTACTCCATTCTTATGAACTTAATACTCTAGATGCATGCTGGATAGCGGTCGATGTGTGGAGTAATAGTAGTAGATGCAGGCAGGAGTCGGTCTACTTGTCACAGACGTGATGCCTATATACATGATCATACCTAGATATTCTCATAACTATGCTCAATTCTATCAATTGCTCGACAGTAATTTGTTCACCCACCGTAATACTTATGCTATCTTGACAGAAGCCACTAGTGAAACCTATGGCCCCTGAGTCTATTTTCCATCATACAAGTTTCCAATCTATTTTATTTTTCAATCTTTACTTTCAACTTATATCATAAAAATACCCAAAAAAATTATCTTATTATTATTATCTCTATCAGATCTCACTCTTGCAAGTGGCCGTGAAGGGATTGACAACCCCTTTATCGTGTTGGTTGCGAGGTTATTATTTGCTTGTGTAGGTACAAGGTGACTCACGCGTGGTCTCCTACTGGATTGATAGCTTGGTTCTCAAAAACTGAGGGAAATACTTATGCTGCTTTGCTGCGTCGCCCTTAACTCTTCAAGGGAAAACCAACACATGCTCAAGAGGTAGCAATGATGAAGGTTATTGAAACGATATTCCCAATGGTATGGTTGTTAACTTTATTCTACTAAAATTCAAATACATTTGGTAAAAATTAAAGTTGTACCTGTTGAATAATTAGGCATTTTCTCGTTTAGTTTAATCCAGAAAAATAATAGATAAAACATGAATAGCAATATATTGATGAAACTAGAAACTAGCAACAATTCATTGAGACTAGTCATACAATCAAAATCATAAGCAAAATGCATCATATCCATGTCAATTGCTATTAGCAATAAACCAAATGCTAGCCCTAACAGTGAGGATAAGATGGCATACGGCCCAGTAGCAGAAGGTGCAGATGTCCCGATCGTCATGTCGCTGAAGAGGTCCTTGACGTCAGGGAAGAAGTCGTCGTTGGGGAACTTGTCGTCAGTGATGTCGCTATTTGCAGCCACGATGAACAAGACTCCAGCAGTCGCGTAAGGACGCTCCCCAAAAACCTGATCGCCCCTCTCCCGTACCGGATCACAAGAGGCGGGGTTTCGGAGGCCTGCTGTCTCACTCTCCGCTGCACGCCAGGAAGCGAGATGGGAAAGAGGTAGACGGTGCAATGCTCTGGAACAATGCGAAGAGTTGTGTCTCGTTGGAAAGAGGAGCGACCTCTTATAGGAGCAACGAGATGAAACTGAAATGGACGCACTAATTCTCATTAAGGAGAGGAGAAACAGACGCACTAAAAATCCTATTAAGTGGTCAGTTTTGTCTCCCATTAGTAGGCAAATCGTTTCAAGTTCTTGCATGACAAAATATGCTAGTATGCACGGTATGAAGAAACCAATGTACTAATGAAGAAATGAAACCAAAACCAAAATATTGATGCCATCAATGAGGAGATGAATGTCATCATTCACCACCATTCGGTTTCATTTTCCACTAGCGCAAATATTTTAACTTCTTTCTTGTCATGCATGAACGTGCCACATGGGCCTATGGGATTTTCCTAGAAATTATTGGATATAACAGATGGTTTAAATCCCAATAATTCTAACAATCCCCCACCAGATCCCAGAGGCACATCAAGTTTGCCTATGGTTCCAAAACATTGTTTATATACCGGTGTTTTGGTGGAGACTGTTAAGTTGAACTTCCACCTAGAACTCCACGCTACACTCGTTCACAACTTGAACACTGGACTACGCCTTGAACTGCAAGTTTTGTGCAAACAAGTTTCACGTAAAAGCCTTGACCGATACTAGACCGCTGAAAACTTTCCCGCGGGTAGGAGCATATGCGTCATACTCCGGGGCCTCTTCATGAGTTTATTAGAGAACACCCAACTCTCACAGACCGCGATGTTTAACAGTCTAACTCATATAGGTGTGTTCTTTCTAGATGTTCTATAGGACAATATCTTTGCCTACCCAATCCATTCAAAACACATTAAGATAAATATCAGCCTACCATACAGATTAGGAGAGAATTGCATCATAACGGAGTGGATTTTTGTCAAATAAATATTCTCCTCTCAGTTATCCAATAGTTTGTCTCGCCAATTCTAATTCACGGGATCTCCGATCACAAAGAATGGGTCACCACCATGAACAACTTATGTAGTGGGTCTCAATCCCATCTCCTTTGATGCATTGTCTATCACATTTCGTGATAAACCCTTTGTGAAGGGATCTGCCAGATTCTTCGATGTGTTTATATAGTCCAACGCTATAACTCCGGAGTTTCTCATGAACCTGACAGATTTCAGTCTCCTTCTCACGTGTCTTGATGACTTCTTAGTATCCTTAGAATTATTTACCTTGACGATCACCGTTTGATTATCACAGTTCATTAGAATAGTTGGTATTGGTTTTTCAACCACTGGCAAGTCCATCAAAAGTTCTCGAAGCCATTATGCTTCAACTGTTGCCGTGTCTAATGCTGTGAGTTCTGCTTCCATTGTTGACCCTGTTAAGATGGTTTGCTTGCAAGACTTCCAGGAAACAGCAGCACCACCAAGTGTAAACACATAACCACTTGTCGCTTTAAGCTCATCAGCATCAGATATCCAATTTGCATCACTATAACCTTCAAGTACTCTTGGATACCCGGTATAGTGAAGCCCATAACTCGCAGTACCTTTCAGATAGCGCATTATTCTCTCAAGTGCATGCCAATGAACATCTCCCGGGTTTGAAACAAACCGGCTTAGTTTACTCACAGAAAACGAGATGTCAGGCCTCGTAGCACTAGCTAAATACATAAGCGAGCCAATGATTTGAGAATATCTCAATTGATCCTTTGTTTCTTCCTCGTTCTTCCGAATTAAAACACTCGGATCATAAGGTGTCGGAGAAGGTTTGCAATCTGAATATCCAAAGCGATCCAGAATCTTCTCCACATAGTGAGACTGCAAGAGAGTGATCCCACCATCACAACCTCTTAAAAGCTTGATGTTCAAGATAACATCAGCTACTCCAAGGTCTTTCATCTCAAAGTTTTGATTCAGAAAATCTTTCACTTCCTGAATGACCTTGAGATTGTTCCAAATATAAGTATGTCATCAACATACAAACATAATATAACTCCTTCGCCCTCACCATGGCGATAGTACACACACTTGTCGGCTTCGTTTGCAACAAAGCCCGTAGATGTCAAAGTTCTTTCGAACTTCTCGTGCTACTGCTTAGGTGCTTGTCTCAAACCATACAAAGATTTCAACAATTTACACACTTTTCCTTCCTGACCATCTACTACAAAACCATTGGGTTGTTCCATGTAAATTTCCTCCTCCAACACTCCATTTAGGAAAACTGTCTTAACGTCCATTTGATGAATGAGAAGATTGTGTGAGGCGGCCAATGAGAGTAGTACTCGAATGGTGGTCAATCTGGCCACAGGCGCATAAGTATCACAGAAATCTTCACCTTCTTTTTGGGTATAGCCCTTGGCAACAAGTCGTGCCTTGTAATTTTCAATTGTACCATCGGGCCTAAGCTTTTTCTTAAACACCCACTTACACCCTACAGGTTTACACCCATAAGGACGATTAGTGATCTCCCATGTCCCATTAGCCATGATAGAATCCATCTCACTATGCACAGCTTCTTTCCAGTAATCAGCATCATAAGATGCATAAGCTTCTGAAATAGAAGTGGGAGTATCATTCACGAGGTACACAATGAAATCTTCACCAAATGACTTTGTGGTCCTTTGTCTCTTGCTCCTTCTAGGAGCTTCATTGTCATCCTCCTCAGGAATATCTGTGTGTTTCTTCTCGGAATGTTCCAATGGAACAGTAGGTCCAGGAGTTGTCTGTGACCTCTGACTAGATGAGCTAGGCATATCCTTCATAGGAAAAATATCCTCAAAGAAAGTCGCATCATTCGACTCCATGATGGTACCAACATTCATGTCAAGTACCTCAGATTTCACCACCAGAAATCTATAGCCAATGCTATGGAAAGCATAACCCAGGAAAACGCAATCAACTGTTTTGGCCCAAGCTTACGCTTCTTGGTAATTGGTACATTGACTTTCGCCAAACAACACCAAGTTCGTAAGTAGGAAAGTTTAAGCCTTTTCCTTTCCCATTCTTCAAACGGGGTAATCTCTTTATTCTTCGTAGGAACTCTATTTAGGACATGATTTGCAGTCATCAAAGCCTCCCCCCACCATTCCCTGGAAAGTCCCGTTGTATCTAACATGGCGTTAACCAAATCAGTTAGAGTTCGGTTCTTTCGTTCGGCAACCCCGTTTGACTGGGGAGAGTAGGGAGGCGTCCTCTCATGTCTTATACCATGTTCCTCACAAAATAAATTGAACTCATTGGAAAAATACTCTCCACCGCGATCCGACCTAAGCCTTTTGATCTTTCGATCGAGTTGATTCTCTGCTTCGGCTTTGTAGATTTTAAAGTAGTGCAAAGCCTCATCTTTTGTTTTCAACAAATATATCATGAAATATCTAGTAGAGTCATCGATTAGAGTCATGAAATATCTTTTTCCACCTTTTGTCAACACACCATTCATCTCACAAAGATCTGAATGTATGAGTTCAAGTGGTGCCAAATTCCTCGCCACAACAGTCGCATGAGACTTGCGAGGTTGCTTTGCTTGCACACATATTTGGCACTTAGAACCTTTGACAATTGTAAATTTTGGGATTAAACTCAAATTGCTAGCCGCGTCATGACACCAAAGTTAATATGACAAAGTCGTGAATGTCAAACATTTGATTCGGTTTCACTGCAAACATGATTAATAACTTTAGTGCAAAAGTCTGACAAAGATAAGCGGAACAAGCCTCCGCTCTCATAGCCCTTCCCAACAAATTGTCCACACTTAGATACTACAACCTTATTGGACTCAAATACCAATTTATAACCATCTCGACACAAACAAGAGCCGCTGACAAGATTTTTATTTATAGCAGGGACATGCTGCACGTTCTTCAGTCGCATGATCTTTCCCGAAGTAAACTTCAGATCGACCGTACCAACACCATGAACAGAAGCATGTGTCCTGTTTCCCATCAGCACGGGTGTAGTTCTTGCGACCTGATAAGAAGAAACATGTTTATGTCAGAACACACATGTACATTGGCACCGGTGTCAATCCACCAATCTGGAGAATGACATACTGAAAGGATGGTAGGAAATTTACCATACCCGGCATCTTTCATGTCAACATCGCCAATAACAACATTAGCGGTCTTGCTATTGTTCTCATTCTGACGCATGTCCCAGCGGTCCTTGCAGGATGAAGCCCAATGTTCTTCACTGCCACATACATGGCACTTTCCTTTCTTCTTATAAGTATCCTTCTTCTTCTTGAAGTTGACAGGTTGTGGGGCTTTGTACTTGCCATCAAATTTTCCTTTGCCCGCATAGTTTTTGTTCTTGGGTTTGTGGGTTTGGAAATTTCTCTTTTGTACCAAATTGGCACTGGAATTCCCCTCATGGAAATGAGCACGTGTGTCTTTTGCCCTCGCCATCTCTTCTACATCAAGAGTGCCAATTAGATTGACAACAATAAACTCTTGCCTCTTATGCTTCAGAGAGGTAGCAAAATTCCTCCATGAAGGAGGAAGCTTGGCAATGATGCCTCCGGCAATGAATTTGTCCGGTAACACACAATTGAGATGCTCAAGTTCTTTAGTGAGCGGCTGAATCTCATGAGCCTGCTCAACAACGGAGCGGTCATCAGTTATCTTGTAGTCATGGTACTGTTCCATGATATACAACTCACTTCCTGCGTCCGCGACTCCAAACTTGGCTTCGAGTGCATCCCACATATCTTTACCGACCATGATGGTCATGAATGGATCGACAATCTTGTCGCCAAGAACACTCAAGACAGCACCTCTAAAGAGGGTGTCTGTAGCCTAGAAAGCTTGCTCCTGCTCAGTAGTCAGCTCTCCCTCTGGCTTGCCTTTAGAGGCGTGAAAACAGTTCATGGTGGTAAGCCAAAGAACTGCCCTCGCACGCCACCTCTTATAGTTCACGCCCTCAAATGGTGCGGGCTTGAGAGTTGCAGCAAAAGCAATAGGAGAAAATTGCCTACACATATGAGGTTTTTGGATTGCTGAATAATTAGGCATTTTCCCATTTAATTTAATCCAGAAAAATAATGGATAAAACATGAAACTAGAAACTAGCAACAATTCGTTGAGACTAGTCATACAATCAAAATCATAAGCAAAATGCATCATATCCATGTCAATTGCTATTAGCAATAAACCAAATGCTAGGCCTAACAGTGAGGATAAGATGGCATACGGCGCAGTAGCAGAAGGTGCAGATGTCCCGATCGTCATGTCGCTGAAGAGGTCCTTGACGTCAGGGAAGAAGTCGTCGTTGGGGAACACGTCGTCAGTGATGTCGCCATTTGCAGCCATGATGAACAAGACTCCAGCAGTCGCGTAAGGACGCTCCCCAAAAACCTGATCGCCCCTCTCCCGTACCGGATCACAAGAGGCGGGGTTTCGGAGGCTTGCTGTCTCACTCTCCGGTGCACGTGTCAGGACCGGTTTTTCGGGATATTGATTTCCCAGAAAATGGCCCTGGTGCTCACTAGCCCCAGGATTACTGTTACCTAATGAGGCACCAACTTGATACAGAAATTCCAAGCAAGGTACAAAATATGTGGTACAAGGCCATTGCGGCCTATGAGTACAACAATTGGTTTCTAGTGATTGATGGCGGAAGCGATTCGTGGTTCATCTGCGTCTATGGGACTCCATTTCCCACAGGAACAGCTGACCAGGATAACTCCTATCTTTGCGAGGCTACTATCACCATTGCTTAGGTTCCGGGGCTGTCATCGCAACGCTCCTCTCCAAGTAGGTAATCTGGCCAAGACAATTGCCAGGGGCAAGCCAGTGAGTACTTTTGAATGTACTCGCAAACATTAAGAACACGGGTTTAATATAACAAAATGATAATCATGCTCTGAAATATTCTATGATCCCAATGTCAGCCACGAAATAAATAAAATCCATGATGCACGCATGGAGGGTGTTCATATAAAATACGAATGTGCAATACGGGAGTAGTAATAGAATGCACCGATCGAGTGTCTGAAGCGACGCCTCGAAAGGAAAACAAGATAAATCATGCCTCAGTCGGGCGTCTGAGCGACACCACATAAAGGGCTTATAAAAGAAATAACAAGCATGCCACAGTCGGGCGTCTGAGCGACACCACATAAAGGGCTTATAAAAGAAATAACAAGCATGCCACAGTCGGGCGTCTGAGCGACACCACATAAAGGGCTTATAAAAGAAATAGCAAGCATGCCACAGTCGGGCGTCTGAGCGACACCAAATAAAGGGCTTATAAAAGAAATAACAAGCATGCCACAGTCAAGCGTCTGAGCGACACCACATAAAGGGCTTATAAAAGAAATAAGAAGCATGCCACAGTCGGGCGTCTGAGCGACACCACATAAAGGGCTTATAAAAGAAATAGCAAGCATACCACAGTCGGGCGTCTGAGCGACACCACATAAAGGGCTTATATAAGAATAATCAAAGTGAATATCCAGGAGGTAGGACCGTCCCAGGGATACTCAATAATTCGAATAAGGTAAATGGTTAGTCCACAATAATAATAATAATAATCCTCATATGTCACAGGTCATAATCAATGTTCTAGTTTAGCCGTTTCTCCATCCGAAGACCGACACCATGACCGACACTAAATCCATCTCAGACTGTGGTCCTTACCCATGGACAAGGCTATACAAATAGATTTAACCTCTGTAGAGGGTGTACTCTTTACCCACGAGTAACGGATTTATTTAGTCCATCAGGACTAATTCCGCCTACGGTCTTTTAATTGAAAACACGCCTGACCTGCACACACCAGCTTAACTTACCAGTGTCTGGAATCACCCACGACACCTGTCAAGCAAAACTCTAAGTGGGGAGGCTACAACCTCGACTTAGCATGGGATCAAATTTATATCGCGCGCTCTAAGGGGTGCCCCCCTCTCGGTCCCAACCGGAAACACCCATGCCCCCGGACCAGGTGGCATGCCTACCGGAGGCCTCCGGTATCTTCCACCATGGCCTCTCTGTACGGTGTGTGCTAGGACGGGGTTGACAACTTACTGAACCGTACCCTACCTGCGGCAGGGACAAGTGGTAGTACGAAACAAGTATGGGGGTTACTGGAACAATCTACGGCCGATTGAGGAGGTTCAAGTATTCACTGTATGATTAGCATAACAAAAATATTTCAACTAACAGATAGAATCACCGCTCATCAAACCCCATCATGCTATACCGGACCCACTCGTCTCGACGAGGAACTAGGGACAAGCTCGTGTCTACCCAAGACCGCGACTTTCCCGGCTTCCTTCCAGTATGCATGAGAAGCTAACGAGGATGATTACCATCACCAGCATATCCATTGCTAACAGCAAGGCATCTCCATTACGCACTCATGCGTATGATTTTATCGTCACATAAAATAACGTATGCTCCAAGTCAAGGTGGTGTTTTAGCCATATCGAACAACACCCCAAAAATATCATGCCAGGGTTCAGAATGCTTGCCTTCAAGAGTATGCAAGGGAGTGCACTTTTTGAAAGTTGCTTCCTCTTCAAAAATCCTATTTTTGAAAATATTCAAATTAACACATAGTTTCAAAACAGTACCAAAGAGTTGTTTGGAAAATTTTCAAATAAATACTAAAATAAACTAGACAGAATTTGAGAAACAACAGAAAAAGAATCAAGTTATTTGGACTTATATTTAAAAATTTATAGCCAGTCAAAGTTTAGTCAAAGTTCTGTTTTAATAAAAACACAAAAAGAAAACGTTTCGGGGGCTTACGCTTTCTCCTAGCGAAGGTGTATTCGGTGGAATACGTCTCCACTTAAACCAGCGTGGGTTGACTCGAGGGTCACTGACAGTGGGTCCCTTGGGCCCACTGGTCAGGTTTGACCAGTCGCCCGCGCCTCCTTCTCCTCTGGCCGAGCGGTGGCGGGGCTCCGGCGATCACCGTCGACGAACAGCGGCTCCCCGTGGGATTCTGAGGGCGGGGATGGCTCCACTAGTCTAGGGCGGTCCTCCCGGTGGTCGCTAGGTCAGCGGGGGTGGAGGGAATCGCCGGCGGCGAGCTCTGCGGCGGACGGCGTTTCGGGAGCAAATGGGGGTTTGGGCTCCGGTGGTTCCCGAGCGAGCCTGAGGTGCTGTCCAGCTCCGCACGGTCAAGGGGAGTAGGGTGGTGGTGCTAGATGGACGGGAGGAGCTCTACTGGCGACGAATGGCACCGGATGGTGGCAGCGGCCGAACCTGCCGGAGATCAGGAAGACGGCCTCTTCCGGTCAATCCGTGGCTTGGGGTAGCTCTAAGGGAGAATTGGAGCACTGCTCGATGTCGAGGGGAATCGGAGAAGGGCCTATATATAGGCGACGACGTCGGCCCCGTGGCTGCGGATAAGCTCGCCGGCAAACCGCCATTCTGTAGCCTGCAGGACGACGTGGCGGCGACGGGCGCTAGTGGACGAGTTCGCGGATAAGCTCGAGCTGCCCAGGGGCGAGCTTTCGCGCGGCTGTGGATCGGGCGGCGCTGTCCATGGCAGAGGTTGTCGGAGCGGCGGTGGCGGCTTACGTCGGTGGCGCTGTAGGGCGCCGGGGGGAGGCCAGGGTGGCTCTGCGGCGAGGGAGGAGTCGGGCGCGTTGGCTGCGAGTGGGGGAAAAGGCCAGAACGGGCGCGTGGCGATGGCAGTGGGACGCGACGACTCGGTGCGCGCGCGTGCAAAACGTGCGGTCTGGGCGCGCCCAGAGCACGCACGCCAGGTGCTCGACGCAATGCCATCGTGTGCTAGAGGCTTGGATGAGGCTGGGGGTTAGCAGGTCTAGACTAGAGTCACCTATGAGCTTAGTGGACATGTTGGTTTGGCAAAACAAGCAGGTTCAAAATGCAAACTAGGGCTCATGCCAATTTTGTTCATGCACTCAAGGTGTTCGACAGAATGCTAAGTGCATCTAGGCAACTCTTGGGGTGGCCAAAAACTGCAGACCAGTGTCTCTTTAGATGTAGGAGGTGGTGGTATGGTTAGTTTGGCAAAACTAGAAACTAGTTAGTGCAAGTTTTTGAGAAAACCAATTTTGTGCAGAAACTAAAAGCTATCATTCCATGGACCAAAATTACTCCAATGGGTCCACTCTCCTGGACTTAAGGGTTTGGTAGAGTGGTCTATAAGCAGGAAAAAGAATCATGGGCATTAAAGCAACAAAAATTAGAGTTGCTGTAGAAAAAGCCAAACTGGACCAGAGAGCAAAAGAGGATGTTTTGCTCAAATTTTTCAAAGAACATTAGTGGGTTTTTGCACAAAGATGAATAATATACTCCTACTAACATCCCCTAATTTTGGTGGAAGTTTTAAAGAAATATTTAAATAGGTTGTAGTGCAAAAGTGCAATTGGACCAGATTTGAAAACTTGGGGAAAGGCTCAAAATCTCCAAATGACTAAAGGATATTTTTGCACAAAAGTGATCTAGGAACATCACATGTCATCCCCAAATTTTGGTGGGATTTTTAAATGAATTTATCAAAGGGTTGAAGTGCAAATGGGACCCTAAAACTTATGAAAACCCATTTTAGAGAACTAAAGCTCAGGGAAAAATAATTATAAATAATCCCACTGATAAAAGAATTGTTTTATTTGAGAGGGTAAACAAGTCCAATAATAATTGGAAAGTTTTCACTTGGGGTGAAAACTCCACAACTTAGAAGAAAAGAGAGGTTCTGAGATCAAAATAAATCCAGAAAAAAAGAAAATTTAATTTCTTAGCAAAATTTTAGTAAACAAAAACATGGTTAAATTTTTGGGGCGTTACAACACTACCCCCCTTAAGAAATATCTCGTCCTCGAGATTTGCTAGGGACATATTTTGCAAAAAGATTGCTCGTACCATGCGGTAATCGTAACATGGAAAGCGGTTACTCCACACACATGGTAGGACGGGGTCACAGTAGAATCGCTAACGAAGGTTGTGGTGTACTAGCAAGGTAATCAATTAGGTGATAAAAGAACGCGCGGTCGTGTATTTAGTGTATGCGTCTCGCGAGTCGTATAATGCGAGGGCATGCAAATTAATTATTTTTATTGAGAAAAACATTTTTCGTTGCATTGGTCTTTTAAGAAAAACCTTACTATGAAATTTGCTATAATTAAAAACAACCGATTTATTTAATCACGAGAAACAACTTCAACCAATGCAATATACTAATACAGAAAAATTTTAAAGCACAACACAGTTATCACAACAAGCAGTCAAACGATACACAAACGGATATAACCGCGGTGCTGACGGTTTAGGAAATAAGCTATATGTTACGAGGAAAAATATTCCTGTTAGTTGAAACTAGAAGTTTACTCATAGCACAAACTTTGTGTCGTCGAGGTTGGTTTTTGGTAGCTACGCCCGGGATAAAAAAAATGCAATCGTACACCAACATACTTATGCATGGCTACCATTAAGAATAGGGACGCACAAGCAAATAGCATTAAATTACGGCGATACAGGATCACACAGTTACAGGGCGTGGACTTACTAGAACTCGGTACTACTCGAGCGACTTAGTCTACTTCGTTCATATCTAGGCAGGCATGCCTTGTGGACGTCGAGGTTTCTCCACGGGTTTCACCGTCGGGATTAGCTGGAGGGGTTTGAGGGGCTGTAGAGTCTGGGTAGCGATGATGACCCTCGCGGGGGTTGTTGGCCACAAACCCGTTGGAGCGTGTTCCCAAGAGGCGACGAAGCACTTCTGGGGACATCAAAGTATTTTGGACGATGGCTGGGGCAGACCTCAAGGACTCGATCGGCTGTCCGAATAGCACGACTGGGTGGTCGGCGTCGGGCTCATCTTCTCCCCTTGCCGGGGCTCGGCGTATCAGTTCTCCACGAGCTGCGATCAGATCAAGGGTGATTTGATCGAACAGTCCCTCTAGTGCACTTACATAGCGCACCAGATGCAACAATGCAGGATCCGTCTCGTGATCTCCGTTGGCAACCTGGGGTGGCCTACCATACCCGTCACGGCTGTGGTAGTAGTAGAACGAGCGACAGTTAACTCTGGGCGACAAGTGCCGGAGTTGAACTATAGCCTCTCGAGCAGCTAGTTGGATGGCTTGTGGCTCAAAGGAAGTTGTCCTTCCGGTGAACCTGTAGGGGCGTTCTGGTGATAGACCCCTACCATAAATGTGCACGGTGGCCCATAACTGACGGCTCTCACCGCTCATGGGTCCTTGGTACACCACATATTCTGGGGGTTCTTCTAATGCATAGGCACGGCGGGTGAGGTTTGCGAGCACGGTCACAAAACCTCCAAGGTTGGTTGCTGTGGTCTCATTGTGAACAATGGGTCCAGGCATTTTAGCTTGGTTTGGGGTAGAGGCTGTGCTGTGCTGGGTTGAGGCTAGCGCGCCCTTTTTTATAGAAAAGGGGACGGAGTCTTCCTTCGCACGCTTGCGAATGAGACAAATTAGGTGTCGATAACTGGCGCGTGATCGACAGGCTAGGCTGATAGGTTGGGCACCAACTGCCAAAAGTGTCGGGGTCACTATGGGGCTATCTTACGCGAGAAGCTTGGCCGGGGCTAGGTTATGGTCTGGTGGGTTGGTTAACCTAGGTTTATTGACCTGGCTAAGGTAGGATTAGCCAATGGTCAGCCTGGCTCTGATACCAAGTTTGTCAGGACCGGTTTTTCGGGATATTGATTTCCCAGAAAATGGCCCTGGTGCTCACTAGCCCCAGGATTACTGTTAGCTAATGAGGCACCAACTTGATACAGAAATTTCAAGCAAGGTACAAAATATGTGGTACAAGGCCATTGCGGCCTATGAGTACAACAATTGGTTTCTAGTGGTTGATGACGGAAGCGGTTCGTGGTTCATCTGCGTCTATGGGACTCCATTTCCCACAGGAACAGCTGACCAGGATAACTCCTATCTTTGCGAGGCTGCTATCACCGTTGCTTAGGTTCCGGGGCTGTCATCGCAACGCTCCTCTCCAAGTAGGTAATCTGGCCAAGACAATAGCCAGGGGCAAGCCAGTGAGTACTTTTGAATGTGCTCGCAAACATTAAGAACACGGGTATAATATAACAAAATGATAAGCATGCTCTGAAATATTCTATGATCCCAATGTCAGCCACGAAATAAATAAAATCCATGATGCACGCATGGAGGGTGTTCATATAAAATACGAATGTGCAATACGGGAGTAGTAATAGAATGCACCGATCGAGTGTCTGAAGCGACGCCTCGAAAGAAAAACAAGATAAATCATGCCTCAGTCGGGCGTCTGAGCGACACCACATAAAGGGCTTATAAAATAAATAACAAGCATGCCACAGTCGGGCGTCTGAGCGACACCACATAAAGGGCTTATAAAAGAAATAGCAAGC
Organism: Aegilops tauschii subsp. strangulata; assembly: GCF_002575655.3. Taxonomy (NCBI): domain Eukaryota; kingdom Viridiplantae; phylum Streptophyta; class Magnoliopsida; order Poales; family Poaceae; genus Aegilops; species Aegilops tauschii. Next base: position 487,749,114 of record NC_053035.3, on the reverse strand, counting down.
ATGCCACAGTCGGGCGTCTGAGCGACACCACATAAAGGGCTTATAAAAGAAATAACAAGCATGCCACAGTCGGGCGTCTGAGCGACACCACATAAAGGGCTTATAAAAGAAATAGCAAGCATACCACAGTCGGGCGTCTGAGCGACACCACATAAAGGGCTTATATAAGAATAATCACAGTGAATATCCAGGAGGTAGGACCGTCCCAAGGATACTCAATAATTCGAATAAGGTAAATGGTTAGTCCACAATAATAATAATCATAATCCTCATATGTCACGGGTCATAATCAATGTTCTAGTTTAGCCGTTTCTCCATCCAAAGACCAACACCATGACCGACACTAAATCCATCTCAGACTGTGGTCCTTACCCATGGACACGGCTATACATATAGATTTAACCTCTGCAGAGGGTGTACTCTTTACCCACGAGTAACGGATTTATTTAGTCCATCGGGACTAATTCCGCCTACGGTCTTTTAATTGAAAACACGCCTGACCTGCACACACCAGCTTAACTTACCCGTGTCTGGAATCACCCACGACACCTGTCAAGCAAAACTCTAAGTGGGGAGGCTACAACCTCGACTTAGCATGGGATCAAATTTATATCGCGCGCTCTCAGGGGTGCCCCCCTCTCGGTCCCAACCGGAAACACCCATGCCCCCGGACCAGGTGGCATGCCTACCGGAGGCCTCCGGTATCTTCCACCATGGCCTCTCTGTACGGTGTGTGCTAGGACGGGGTTGACAACTTACCGAACCGTACCCTACCTGCGGTAGGGACAAGTGGTAGTACGAAACAAGTATGGGGGTTACTGGCACAAGATTCAATCTACGGCCGACTCAGGAGGTTCAAGTATTCCCTGTATGATTAGCATAACAAAAATATTTCAACTAACAGACAGAATCACCGCTCATCAAACCCCATCATGCCATACCGGACCCACTCGTCTCGACGAGGAACTAGGGACAAGCTCGTGTCTACCCAAGACCGCGACTTTCCCGGCTTCCTTCCAGTATGCATGAGAAGCTAACGAGGATGATTACCATCACCAGCATATTCATTGCTAACAGCAAGGCATCTCCATTACGCACTCATGCGTATGATTTTATCGTCACATAAAATAACGTATGCTCCAAGTCAAGGTGGTGTTGTAACCGTATCAAACAACACCCCAAAAATATCATGCCAGGGTTCAGAATGCTTGCCTTCAAGAGTATGCAAGGGAGTGCACTTTTTGAAAGTTGCTTCCTCTTCAAAAATCCTATTTTTGAAAATATTCAAATTAACACATAGTTTCAAAACAGTACCAAAGAGTTGTTTGGAAAATTTTCAAATAAATACTAAAATGAACTAGATAGCATTTGAGAAACAACAGAAAAAGAATCAAGACATTTGGACTTATATTTAAAAAGTTATAGCCAGTCAAAGTTCTGTTTTAATAAAAACAGAAAAAGAAAACGTTTCGGGGGCTTACGCTTTCTCCTAGCGAAGGTGTATTCGGTGGAATACGTCTCCACTTAAACCAGTGTGGGTTGACTCGAGGGTCACTGACAGTGGGTCCCTTGGGCCCACTGGTCAGGTTTGACCAAGTCGCCCGCGCCTCCTTCTCCTCTGGCCGAGCGATGGCGGGGCTCCGGCGATCGCCGTCGACGAACGGCGGCTCCCCGTGGGATTCTGAGGGCGGGGATGGCTCTGCTAGTCTAGGGCGGTCCTCCCGGTGGTCGCTAGGTCGGCGGGGGTGGAGGGAATCGCCGGCGGCGAGCTCTGCGGCGGATGGCGTTTCGGGAGCAATTGGGGGTTTGGGCTCCGGTGGTTCCCGAGCGAGCCTGAGGTGCTGGGCAGCTCCGCACGGTCAAGGGGAGTCGGGTGGTGGTGCTAGATGGACGGGAGGAGCTCTACTGGCGACGAATGGCACCGGAGGGTGGCGGCGGCCGAACCTGCCGGAGATGAGGAAGACGGCCTCTTCCGGTCAATCCGTGGCTTGGGGTAGCTCTAAGGGAGAATTGGAGCACTGCTCGATGTCGAGGTGAGTCGGAGAAGGGCCTATATATAGGCGACGACGTCGGCCCCGTGGCTGCGGATAAGCTCGCCGGCAAACCGCCGTTCTGTAGCCTGCAGGACGACGTGGCGGCGAGGGGCGCTAGTGGACGAGTTCGCGGATAAGCTCGGGCTGCCCAGGGGCGAGCTGGCGCGTGGCTGTGGCTCGGGCGGCGCCGTCCATGGCAGAGGTTGTCGGAGCGGCGGTGGCGGCTTGCGTCGGTGGCGCTGTAGGGCGCCGGGGGGAGGCCAGGGTGGCTCTGCGGCGAGGGAGGAGTCGGGCGCGTTGGCTGCGAGTGGGGGAAAAGGCCAGAACGGGCGCGGGGCGATGGCAGTGGGACGCGGCGACTCGGTGCGCGCGCGTGCAAAACGTGCGCTCTGGGCGCGCCCAGAGCACGCACGCCAGGTGCTCGACGCAATGCCATCGTGTGCTAGAGGCTTGGATGAGGCTGGGGGTTAGCAGGTCTAGACTAGAGTCACCTATGAGCTTAGTGGACATGTTGGTTTGGCACAACAAGCAGGTTCAAAATGCAAACTAGGGCTCATGCCAATTCTGTTCATGCACTCAAGGTGTTCGACAGAATGCTAAGTGCATCTAGGCAACTCTTGGGGTGGCCAAAAACTGCAGACCAGTGTCTCTTTAGATGTAGGAGGTGGTGGTATGGTTAGTTTGGCAAAACTAGAAACTAGTTAGTGCAAGTTTTTGAGAAAACCAATTTTGGGCAGAAACTAAAAGCTATCATTCCATGGACCAAAATTACTCCAATGGGTCCACTCTCCTGGACTTAAGGGTTTGGTAGAGTGGTCTATAAGCAGGAAAAAGAATCATTGGCATTAAAGCAACAAAAATTAGAGTTGCTGTAGAAAAAGCCAAACTGGACCAGAGAGCAAAAGAGGATGTTTTGCTCAAATTTTTCAAAGAACATTAGTGGGTTTTTGCACAAAGATGAATAATATACTCCTACTAGCATCCCCTAATTTTGGTGGAAGTTTTAAAGAAATATTTAAATAGGTTGTAGTGCAAAAGTGCAATTGGACCAGATTTGGAAACTTGGGGAAAGGCTCAAAATCTCCAAATGACTAAAGAATATTTTTGCACAAAAGTGATCTAGGAACATCACATGTCGTCCCCAAATTTTGGTGGGATTTTGAAATGAATTTATCAAAGGGTTGCAGTGCAAATGGGACCCTAAAACTTATGAAAACCCATTTTAGAGAACTAAAGCTCAGGGGAAAATAATTATAAATAATCCCACTGATAAAGGAATTGTTTTATTTGAAAGGGTAAACAAGTCCAATAATAATTGGAAAGTTTTCACTTGGGGTGAAAACTCCACAACTTAGAAGAAAAGAGAGGTTCTGAGATCAAAATAAATCCAGAAAAAAAGAAAATTTAATTTCTTAGCAAAATTTTAATAAACAAAAACGTGGTTAAATTTTTGGGGCGTTACAGCACGCTAGGAAGCGAGATGGGAAAGAGGTAGACGGTGCAATGCTCTGGAACAATGCGAAGAGTTGTGTCTCGTTGGAAAGAGGAGCGACCTCTTATAGGAGCAACGAGATGAAACTGAAATGGACGCACTAATTCTCATTAAGGAGAGGAGAAACAGACGCACTAAAATCCTATTAAGTGCTCAGTTTCGTCTCCCATTAGTAGGCAAATCGTTTCAAGTTCTTGCATGACAAAATATGCTAGTACGCACGGTATGAAGAAACCAGTGTACTAATGAAGAAATGAAACCAAAACCAAAATATTGATGTCATCAATGAGGAGATGAATGTCATCATTCACCATCATTCGGTTTCATTTTCCACTAGCGCAAATATTTTAACTTCTTTCTTGTCATGCATGAATGTGCCACATGGGCCTATGGGATTTTCCTAGAAATTATTGGATATAACAGATGGTTTAAATCCCAATAATTCTAACAGTACCTACTTCCTGTTTTGAAATATTTTAACTGCTTACATCTATCTGTCTGGTTGATTGTTTCAGTGGGAGTACACCCCGCCTCAAGATCACGGTGTAGGTCCAATTAATTATTCAGGTGTTGTGACGCACGCATTAGACCATGCTGCAGAGCTTCTCCGTCTGGAGTCGATGAAGCCTGACTTGTTGGAAGTAATTTTTGGGGTGTGGTTGGAAATGTTGGTCTATGCTGCCTGTCACTGCGGCACGGAAGCCCATGCTAGTCAGCTCAGCAGGGGCGGCGAATTCATTACGGTAGTGTGGCTTCTCACTCGACACATCCATTTTCCACTGACAGATTGATGCTGCCGGCTTCCAGTGGAGGTCTCATCCCTTGTTATCGCACAGAACATCCTGCCGCTGAAGTACTAATTAAGAAAGAGTAGTGTTATGGACTATAATACGATCTATTGATACTGTATTATTGATGTTACGGTCTCTACTAGTAGCAACTAGCAAGCGCTCAATGTCGACCATCACTGAAACTTGTGTTTTCCATTCTCTCTATTCATGTAAGGTCCTGCTTCTAATCTAGTTGTCGAAAGTGGCAAAGATGGTACTGACGCCAAAATTCCAAACTTTGTCATCGAATAGCTGAAATATCCTCGTCTGTTCCCCAGTGGCCGAAGCAGCAGGTTTTTGAACTAAATATCCAAGGAAGCCAAAGCTGAAACGCCGTCAGCGGTTCAAACTAAATATCTCATCATGATTAAGGATGAAAAGGAGTGGGAAGAGGACGTCTTGAAGGAAAGAAAGGAGTTTGAAGAATTTCTTGACGGTTATCCTGGTAATGAAGAAACAAGATCGGAAGAATGAGAGACTGGCCAGCAAGAACTAGCTGCCTTATCCTGGTAATTCAAATGATTGTAGTTTTTCTCTCCCTCCCATGAGTAACAATTATCTATATGTCCTACATTCTTCGTTCTGAAAACTTAAGAACATATTCCATATACACTGTGCTGACCTTGTGCCTAATGTATTCATCTTGGACAGCTGTTCGTGGATCGAAGTAAAGTCATGCATATGGAGGGAGAGCTACATGGTTGTCCAATCCAGTCCCGCTACTTAGTGCAAGTCTGAAACTCAACTGGCTGGCCAGCAGAATTTGATTCAGTGTGTATTCAGAGAGATGTATTCGTGGTGCTTTATCTGCAGTGTGAGATGCTTTTTCTTTTCCTAAATCTATTCGCCAGCCTCCCATCCTATTGGGCTTGCTTTAGTGCAAAAAATGGTATGTGTGTGGTTGTGTAATATCTCTGAATTCTCTTTATCTGTTGTCAGGGCAGAACTCTGTTATTGTTTCCGTTATGATTTAAACAAACTGAATCGAAGGATGTATCTGAGCAATATTTGTTTTTGTAATATCTATGGGCATGTGTGGGCATGTGGCTGCTGTTGTGTGTATAGATGCTGGTTGGCACATGTTGAGAGCTGCTCGATTTGGCATGTAGATTCAGCATGATGTGGGCATGTAGACTCGCTGCTAAACACAAGACATCATGTAGAGATTGCGCAATCATGTGAGCGTAAAGGTTGTGTCACCACGGTAGTGCGTGGCACCACCGCGTGACAGCCAGTTGGCCGAGCCAAGGGTAGCGTGCGTGTGTGAGCCAGCTGTATGCGTGTGTGTGGCCAGGGGCCAGGGTGTTGGGTACTTAACCCCTGGAGGGGCGATGTATTGGATAGGCTGTTGTTTAGTGAACTAATTCCCTCACCTCGCTTTCTCTGTCGCTCATCCCCTTCCTCACGCCATCCTCGTCCCCTTTCCCCCTTCCTGCCTACTCTGGCCGCCTCGATCCAGATCGGGGCGTGACATTTGGTTATCAGAGCCACCGAATCCTGCCACAAATTTTTTCTCCGCTGCCCCACGAATCCTCTTGGCCTTGATTTGTAACATCCACCGTCGCGGGTGCGATCTGCTCCGGCAAGTCGCCCAAAATCACCGGCGGGGTTGGATCGGCTCGGAGAGGAGCAACGGCGCCGTCCAAACCCTCGGTTCAGATGCGGCAGCTGCTGTCCGCCATGGACGACAACACCAGTACCCTCAAGGCCCTGATGGAGACAGTCCTCGCTCGCCTCGACGAGCAGAAGATCGACAACAACAAGCGACTCGAGGTGCAGGCCGCCTTCAATGCGCAGGCCTCGCAAGATCTGCGGGCGCTGTCCAAATAGGTGGATCTCACTAAAGCCGACCTCGACGAGAGGTCGCCGTCACCGCGCGGATCGAGATCGGCCACTGCTACCTCTTGAGCATGCGTTGGTTTTCCCTTGAAGAGGAAAGGGTGATGCAGCAAAGTAGTATAAGTATTTCCCTCAGTTTTTGAGAACCAAGGTATCAATCCAGTAGGAGATTACACGCAAGTCGCCTAGTACCTGCACAAACAAACAAGAACCTCGCAACCAACACGATAAAGGGGTTGTCAATCCCTTCACAGTCACTTACGAAAGTGAGATCTGATAGTGATAATAAGATAAATATTTTTGGTATTTTTATGATATAGATTGGAAAATAAAGATTGCAAAATAAACGGCACAAGAAATAGCTAGTTGACGGGAGATTAATATAATGGAGAATAGACCCGGGGGCCATAGGTTTCACTAGTGGCTTATCTCAAGATAGCAAATTCTACGGTGGGTGAACAAATTATTGTCGAGCAATTGATAGAAAAGCGAATAATTATGAAAATATCTAGGCATGAACATGTATATAGGCATCATGTACGCGACAAGTAGACCGAAACGATTCTGCATCTACTACTATTACTCCAGACATCGACCGCTATCCAGCATGCATCTAGAGTATTAACTTCATAAGAACAGAGTAACGCATTAGGCAAGATGATGTGATGTAGAGGGATAAACTCAAGCAATATGATATAAACCCCATCTTTTTATCCTCGATGGCAACAATACAATATGTGCCTTGCTGTCCCTGCTGTCACTCGGAAAGGACACCGCAAGATTGCACCCAAAGATAAGCACTTATCCCATTGCAAGAAAGATCAATCTAGTAGGCCAAACAAAACTGATAATTCGAAGAGACTTGCAACGATATTAAATCATGCATAAAAGATTCCAGAGAAGAATCAAATATTGTTCATAGACAATCTTGATCATAAACCCACAATTCATCGGATCTCGACAAACACACCGCAAAAAGAATTACATCGAATAGATCTCCAAGAGAATCGAGGAGAACTTTGTATTGAGATCCAAAGAGATAGAAGAAGCCATCTAGCTAATAACTATGGACCCGAAGGTCTGCGTAAACTACTCACACATCATCGGAGAGGCTATGGTGTTGATGTAGAAGCCCTCCATGATCGATTCCCCCTCCGGCGGAGCGCCGGAAAAGGCCCCAAGATGGGATCTCACGGATACAGAAGGTTGCGGCGGTGGAAATAGGGTTTCGTGGTGCTCCTGGATGTTTTCAGGGTATATGGATATATATAGGAGGAAGAAGTACGTCGGTGGAGCTGCGAGGGGCCCACGAGGGTGGGGGCGCGCCTACCCCCTGGGCGCGCCCTCCTGCCTCGTGGCCTCCACGCTTCTTTCTTGACGTCCACTCCAAGTCTCCTGGATCACGTTTGTTCCAAAAATAACTCTCCCGAAGGTTTCATTCTGTTTGATATTCCTTTTCTGCGAAACACTGAAATAGGCAAAAAAAACAGCAATTTGCACTGGGCCTTTGGTTAGTAGGTTAGTCCAAAAAATAATATAAAAAGGTATATTAAAGCCCATTAAACATCCAAAACAGATAATATAATAGCATGAAACAATAAAAAATTATAGATACGTTGGAGACGTATCAAGCATCCCCAAGCTTAATTCCTGCTCGTCCTCGAGTAGGTAAATGACAAAAACAGAATTTTTGATCTGGAATGCTACCTAGCATAATTCTCAATGTAAATTTCTTTATTGTGGCATGAATGTTCAGATCCGAAAAATTCAAGACAAAAGTTTAATATTGGCATAAAAATAATAATACTTCAAGCATACTAACAAAGCAATCATGTCTTCTCAAAAAAACATGGCAAAAGAAAGTTATCCCTACAAAATTGTTGGGGAACGTAGTAATTTCAAAAAAAAATCCTACGCACACACAAGATCATGGTGATGCATAGCAACGAGAGGGGAGAGTGTTGTCCACGTATCCTCGTAGACCATTAAGCGGAAGCGTTATGACAACGCGGTTGATGTAGTCGTACGTCTTCACGATTGACCGATCCTCAGTACCGAACGTATGGCACCTCCGCGTTCAACACACGTTCAGCTCGGTGACGTCCCGCGAACTCACGATCCAGTTGAGCTCGAGGGAGAGTTTCGTTAGCACGACGGCATGGTGACGATGTTGATGAAGCTACCGACGCAGGGCTTCGCCTAAGCACCACTACGATATGACCGAGGTGGATTATGGTGGAGGGGGGCACCGCACACGGCTGGGAGAGATCAATGATCAACTTGTGTGTTCTAGGGTGCCCCCCTGCCCCCGTATATAAAGGAGCAAGGGGGAGGCCGGCCAGCCCTGTAGGGCGCGCCAGGAGGAGGAGTCCTCCTCCTAGTAGGAGTAGGACTCCCCTCTTTCCTACTCCTACTAGGACGGGGAAAGGAAGGGGGAGAAGGAGAAGGAAAGGGGCGCGCCGTCCCCCTTCCTAGTCCAATTCGTACCAGAGGGGAGGGGGTGCGCGGCCTACCCTGGCCGGCCCCTCTCTCTCTCTCTCCACTAGGGACCAACAAGGCCCATTAACCCCAGGGGGTTCCCGTAACCCCTCCGGCACTCCGGTAAAATCCCGATTTCACCCGGAACTCTTCCGATGTCCAAATGTAGGCTTCCAATATATCAATCTTTATGTCTCGACCATTTCGAGACTCCACGTCATGTCCGTGATCATATCCGGGACTCCGAACTACCTTCGGTACATCAAAACATATAAACTCATAATACCGATCGTCACAGAACTTTAAGCGTGCGGACCCTACGAGTTCGAAAACTAAGTAGACATGACCGAGACATGTCTCCGATCAATAACCAATAGCGGACCCTGGATGCTCATATTGGTTCCTACATATTCTACGAAGATCTTTATCGGTCAAACCGCATAACAACATACGTTGTTCCTTTTGTCATCGGTATGTTACTTGCCCGAGATTCGATCGTCGTTATCTCAATACCTAGTTCAATCTCGTTACCGGCAAGTCTCTTTACTCGTTCCGTAATGCATCATCCCGCAACTAACTCATTAGTCACATTGCTTGCAAGGCTTATAGTGATGTGCATTACCGAAAGGGCCTAGAGATACCTCTCCGACAATCCGAGTGACAAATCCTATTCTTGATCTATGCCAACTCCACAAACACCATCGGAGACACCTATAGAGCACCTTTATAATCACCAAGTTACTTTGTGACGTTTGGTAGCACACAAAGTGTTCCTCCGGTATTCGGGAGTTGCATAATCTCATAGTCATAGGAACATGTATAAGTCATGAAGAAAGCAATAACAGTAAACTAAATGATCAAGTGCTAAGCTAACGGAATGGGTCAAGTCAATCACATCATTCTCCTAATGGTGTGATCCCGTTGATCAAATGACAACTCATGTCTATGGTTAGGAAACTCAACCATCTTTGATCAACGAGCTAGTCAAGTAGAGGCATACTAGTGACACTATGTTTGTCTATGTATTCACACATGTATTATGTTTCCGGATAATACAATTCTAGCATGAATAATAAACATTTATCATGATATGAGGAAATAAATAATAACTTTATTATTGCCTCTAGGGCATATTTCCTTCAGTCTCCCACTTGCACTAGAGTCAATAATCTAGATTACAGTAATGATTCTAACACCCATGGAGTCTTGGTGCTGATCATGTTTTGCTCGTGGAAGAGGCTTAGTCAACGGGTCTGCAACATTCAGATCCGTATGTATCTTGTAAATCTCTATGTCTCCCACCTGGACTTGATCCCGGATGGAATTGAAGCATCTCTTGATGTGATTGGTTCTTTTGTGAAATCTGGATTCCTTTGCCAAGGCAATTGCACCAGTATTGTCACGAAAGATTTTCATTGGACCCGATGCACTAGGTACGACACCTAGATCGGATATGAACTCCTTCATCCAGACTCCTTCATTTGTTGCTTCCGAAGCAGCTATGTATTCTGCTTCACACATAGATCCCGCCACAACGCTTTGTTTAGAACTGCTCCAACTTACAGCTCCACCGTTCAATATAAACATGTATCCCGTTTGCGATTTAGAATCGTCCGGATCAGTGTCAAAGCTTGCATCGACGTAGCCATTTACGACGAGCTCTTTGTCACTTCCATAAACGATAAACATATCCTTAGTCCTTTTCACGTATTTCAGGATGTTCTTGACCGCTGTCCAGTGATCCACTCCTGGATTACTTTGGTACCTCCCTGCTAAACTAATAGCAAGGCACACATCAGGTCTGGTACACAGCATTGCATACATGATAGAGCCTATGGCTGAAGCATAGGGAAAACTTTTCATTTTCTCTCTATCTTCTGCAGTGGTCGGGCATTGAGTCTTACTCAACTTCACACCTTGTAATATAGGCAAGAACCCTTTCTTTGCTTAATCCATTTTGAACTTCTTCAAAACTTTATCAAAGTATGTGCTTTGTTAAAGTCCAATTAAGCGTCTTGATCTATCTCTATAGATCTTGATGCCCAATATATAAGTAACTTCTCTGAGGTCTTTCATTGAAAAATTCTTATTCAAGTATCCTTTTATGCTATATATATTATTTCCAATCAACAATATGTCATCCACATATAATATTAGAAATGCTACAGAGCTCCCACTCACTTTCTTGTAAATACAGGCTTCTCCAAAAGTCTGTATAAAACCATATGCTTTGATCACACTATCAAAACGTTTATTCCAACTCCGAGAGGCTTGCACCAGTCCATAAATGGATCGCTGGAGCTTGCACACTTTGTTAGCACCCTTTGGATCGACAAAACCTTCTGGTTGCATCATATACAACTCTTCCTCTAGAAATCCATTCAGGAATGCAGTTTTGACATCCATTTGCCAAATTTCATAATCATAAAATGCGGCAATTGCTAACATGATTCGGACGGACTTAAGCATCGCTACGGGTGAGAAAGTCTCATCATAGTCAACCCCTTGAACTTGTCGAAAACCTTTCGCAACAAGTCGACCTTTGTAGACAGTAACATTACCGTCAGTGTCAGTCTTCTTCTTGAAGATCCATTTATTCTCGATGGCTTGCCGATCATCGGGTAAGTCAACCAAAGTCCACACTTTGTTCTCATACATGGATCACATCTTAAATTTCATGGCCTCAAACCATTTTGCGGAATCTGGGCTCACCATTGCTTCTTCATAGTTCGTAGGTTCATCATGGTCAAGTAACATGACTTCCAGAATAGGATTACCGTACCACTCTAGTGCGGATCTTACTATGGTTGACCTACGAGGTTCGGTAGTAACTTGATCTGAAGTTTCATGATCATCATCATTAGCTTCCTCACTAATTGGTGTAGGTGTCACAAGAACCGGTTTCTGTGATGAACTACTTTCCAATAAGGGAGCAGGTACAGTTACCTCATCAAGTTCTACTTTCCTCCCACTCACTTCTTTCGAGAGAAACTCCTTCTCTAGAAAGGATCCATTGTTAGCAACAAATGTCTTGCCTTCGGATCTGTGATAGAAGGTGTACCCAATAGTTTCTTTTGGGTATCCTATGAAGACACATTTCTGCGATTTGGGTTCGAGCTTATCAGGTTGAAGCTTTTTCACATAAGCATCGCAGCCCCAAACTTTAAGAAACGACAACTTTGGTTTCTTGCCAAAGCACAGTTCATAAGGCGTCGTCTCAACGGATTTCAATGGTGCCCTATTTAACGTGAATGCAGCCGTCTCTAAAGCATAACCCCAAAATGATAGCGGTAAATTAGTAAGAGACATCATAGATCGCACCAGATCTAGTAAAGTACGATTACGAAGTTCGGACACACCATTATGCTGTGGTGTTCCGGGTGGCGTGAGTTGCGAAACTATTCCGCATTGTTTCAAATGTAGAACAAACTCGTAACTCAAATATTCTCCTCCACGATCAGATCGTAGAAACTTTATTTTCTTGTTACGATGATTTTCCACTTCACTCTGGAATTATTTGAACTTTTCAAATGTTTCAGACTTATCTTTCATTAAGTAGATATACCCATATCTGCTCAAATCATCTGTAAAGGTGAGAAAATAATGATACCCGCCGCGAGCCTCAATATTCATTGGACCACATACATTAGTATGTATGATTTCCATCAAATCTGTTGCTCGCTCCATAGTTCCGGAGAACGGCGTTTTAGTCATCTTGCCCATGAGGCATGGTTCGCAAGTACCAAGTGATTCCAAAAGTCCATCAGAATGTAGTTTCTTCATGCGCTTTACACCAATATGACCTAAACAGCAGTGCCACAAATAAGTTGCACTATCATTATCGACTATGCATATTTTGGCTTCAACATTATGAATATGTGTATTACTACTATCGAGATTTAACACAAATAGACCACTCTTCAAGGGTGCATGACCATAAAAGTTATTATTCATATAAATAGAACAATCATTATTCTCAAATTTAAATGAATAACCGTCTCGCATCAAACAAGATCTAGATATAATGTTCATGCTTAACGCTGGCACCAAAGAACAATTATTCAGGTCTAAAATTAATCCCGAAGGTAGATGTAGAGGTAGCGTGCCGACGACGATCACATCGACTTTGGAACCATTTCCCACGCGCATCGTCACCTCGTCCTGAACCAATCTTCGCTCAATCCGTAGTCCCTGTTTCGAGTTGCAAATATTAGCAACAGAACCAGTATCAAATACCCAGGTGCTACTGCGAGCTCTAGTAAGGTACACATCAATAACATGTATATCACATATACCTTTGTTCACCTTGCCATCCTTCTTATCCGCCAAATACTTGGGGCAGTTTTCCAGTGACCAGTATGTTTGCAGTAGAAGCACTCAGTCTCAGGCTTAGGTCCAGACTTGGGTTTCTTCTCCTGAGCAGCAACTTGTTTGTTGTTCCTTTTGAAGTTCCCCTTATTCTTCCCTTTACCCTTTTTCTTGAAACTGGTGGCCTTGTTGACCATCAACACTTGATGCTCCTTCTTGATTTCTACCTCCGCAGCCTTTAGCATTGCGAAGAGCTCGGGAATTGTCTTATCCATCCCTTGCATATTATAGTTCATCACGAAGCTCTTGTAGGTTGGTGGCAGTGATTGAAGAACTCTGTCAATGACACTATCAACCGGAAGATTAACTCCCAGTTGAGTCAAGTGATTATGGTACCCAGACATTCTGAGTATATGTTCACTGACAGAACTATTCTCCTCCATCTTGCAGCTGTAGAACTTATTGGAGACTTCATATCTCTCAATCCGGGCATTTGCTTGAAATATTAACTTCAACTTGTGGAACATCTCATATGCTCCATGACGTTCAAAACATAGTTGAAGTCCCACTTCTAAGCCGTAAAGCATGGCACACTGAACTATCGAGTAGTCATCAGCTTTGCTCTGCCAGACGTTCTTAACGTCATCAGCAGCATCTGCAGCAGGCCTGGCACCCAGCGGTGCTTCCAGGACATAATTCATCTGTGCAGCAATGAGGATAATCCTCAAATTACGGACCCAGTCCGTGTAATTGCTACCATCATCTTTCAACTTTGCTTTCTCAAGGAACGTATTAAAATTAAATGGAACAACAGCACGGGCCATCTATCTACAACAACATAGACAAGAAAAATACTATCAGGTACTAAGTTCATGATAAATTTAAGTTCAACTAAACATATTACTTAAGAACTCCCACTTATATAGATAACCCTCTAATCATCTAAGTGATCACGTGATCCAAATCAACTAAACCATAACCGATCATCACGTGAAATGGAGTAGTTTTCAATGGTGAACATCACTATGTTGATCATATCTACTATATGATTCACGCTCGACCTTTCGGTCTCAGTGTTCCGAGGCCATATCTGCATATGCTAGGCTCGTCAAGTTTAACCCGAGTATTCTGCGTGTGCAAAACTGGCTTGCACCCATTTTATAAGAACGTTGAGCTTATCACACCCGATCATCACGTGGTGTCTCGGCACGACGACCTTTTGCAACGGTGCATACTCAGGGAGAACACTTTTACCTTGAAATTTAGTGAGAGATCATCTTATAATGCTACCGTCAATCAAAGCAGAATAAGATGCATAAAGGATAAACATCACATGCAATCAATATAAGTGATATGATATGGGCATCATCATCTTGTGCCTTTGATCTCCGTCTCCAAAGCACCGTCATGATCACCATTGTCACCGGCGCGACACCTTGATCTCCATCGTAGCATCGTTGTTGTCTCGCCAACTATTGCTTCTACGACTATCGCTACCGCTTAGTGATATAGTAAAGCAATTACATGGCGATTGCATTTCATACAATAAAGCGACAACCATATGGCTCCTGCCAGTTGCCGATAACTCTGTTACAAAACATGATCATCTCATACAATAAAATATAGCATCATGCCTTGACCATATCACACCACAACATGCCCTGCAAAAACAAGTTAGACGTCCTCTACTTTGTTGTTGCAAGTTTTACGTGGCTGCTACGGGCTGAGCAAGAACCGTTCTTACCTACGTATCAAAACCACAACAATAGTTCGTCAAGTTAGTGCTGTTTTAACATTCAACAAGGACCGGGCGTAGTCACACTCGGTTCAACTAAAGTTGGAGAAACTGACACCCGCTAGCCACTTGTGTGCAAGGCATGTCGGTAGAACCAGTCTCGCGTAAGCGTACGCGTAATGTCGGTCCGGGCCGCTTCATCCAACAATACCGCCGAACCAAAGTATGACATGCTGGTAAGCAGTATGACTTGTATCGCCCACAACTCACTTGTGTTCTACTCGTGCATATAACATCTATGCATAAACCTGGCTCGGATGCCACTGCTGGGGAACGTAGTAATTTCAAAAAAAATCCTGCGCACACGCAAGATCATGGTGCTGCATAGCAACGAGAGGGGAGAGTGTTGTCCACGTACCCTCGTAGACCATTAAGCGGAAGCGTTATGACAACGCGGTTGATGTAGTCGTACGTCTTCACGACCGACCGATCCTCAGTACCGAACGAACGGCACCTCCACGTTCAGCACACGTTCAGCTCAGTGACGTCCCGCGAACTCACGATCCAGTAGAGCTCGAGGGAGAGTTTCGTCAGCACGACGGCGTGGTGATGATGTTGATGAAGCTACCGACGCAGGGCTTCGCCTAAGCACCGCTACGATATGACCGAGGTGGATTATGGTGGAGGGGGGCACCGCACACGGCTGGGAGAGATCAATGATCAACTTGTGTGTTCTAGGGTGCCCCCTGCCCCGTATATAAAGGAGCAAGGGGGAGGCCGGCCGGCCCTGTAGGGCGCGCCAGGAGGAGGAGTCCTCCTCCTAGTAGTAGTAGGACTCCCCTCTTTCCTACTCCTACTAGGAGGGGGAAAGGAAGGGGGAAGGAGAAGGAAAGGGGGGCGCCGCCGCCCCCCCCCCCTTTCTAGTCCAATTCCG